>NC_092413.1:48223370-49433995 GCF_040894005.1 Engystomops pustulosus
CATGATGGCATCACATAGTTGCCGCAGATTTGCCGCACATCCATGATGCGAATCTCCCGTTTCACCACATCCCAAAGATGCTCTATTGGATTGAGATCTGGTGACTGTGGAGGCCATTTGAGTACAGTGAACTCATTGTCATGTTCAAGAAACCAGTCTGAGATGATTCCAGCTTTATGACATGGCGCATTATCCTGCTGAAAGTAGCCATCAGATGTTGGGTACATTGTGGTCATAAAGGGATGGACATGGTCAGCAACAATACTCAGGTAGGCTGTGGCGTTGCAACGATGCTCAATTGGTACCAAGGGGCCCAAAGAGTCTATTGCGTCTATTCAATACAGTGTAGGGAGCTGGTTTGGCTGAGTCAGAGGCTTTTGACTAAGGTTGGCAGGATGAAAGACATGACAAGGATGTGAGATGTAGTAAGTCCACGGTATACGCCATATATCTTGTCCATTTGCAATATTGCCAGAAAACACATAGGAAAACCTAAGTGAAAGCACCACTATGTCTTTTTGGATCAGAACAGAAGATAAATCAAAGTTATTTGAAGACAGAACCTTTTAAAATATATGGAAAGGATAAATACATTTTTTATTTTATGCAGGCATAGGGGATACATAGAAAGCACGAGAGATAAGTCCACCAGTAACAGTTTACATTTCTATAATTGTGTTAAAAACCCATTCAATGCTAAAATATAATGGATACAAAACATCATGTGACTTCGTAAAGTTTGTGGGAAAAGCACATAACAGAAGTCATAGTATGTGAAAAATGTTTTGCTTTGGAGAAAAGGGACAATCATGACTGTGGATTCCATTGAAAGAGCGAGACAAGAACTTTTAACATCACAATGAGATCTTCTTCACATCAATAAGAACAAGTTATCTTTAGTTGATGAACCAATATAATTGTCTAGTACCAGTTCCTGATTCATGAAGATAAGAAGAATATAATTCTTTATGATAAGGAACATGTATCCAGCCATGATTGATCAACGGAAGGTATAATAATAACTAAGAACAGAGCATCCCCAGTCCCCAGATCCTGTATAAGATAAGATCTGAAGATTTGGTCTTAGGTTTATCAAAGGGCCTGGACACTGATTTATAAACTATGTGACCAATTTGTGACTTAGTAAATTGGTGAGTAGAGCAAAAATAAATATGTTGTGGAGGACATTTTTATTTGGACACAGACAGTATTATTTGGTTCTGTAAACTGTACCATATAAAGAAGGTGCATCCAAGGTAATGCAAGGCTCTGAGGGTAGATTCGTTGAAAAGTAGAATCTGTCTCTTTTCCTTCTGCAGCTTGTAAAATTATAGCCTGAAGTCAATATGTTGCTAAGGTGCACTGCCCTGCTTCCCCTTACACTATTTGCAATATATATTGACTATAAAGCCAATAGAATACAGTCAATTGACTCCCCTTGTTACATTTTGTTAAAAAAAATCTATTTTCTTTATTTATTCTCCCTAAATCTAATTTGTTTTGGAAACAACATGCACCTTACGTATGTCCCCTATTCCTACATCTCTTTAACAGGTAGCCGTAGGTTACATGCTCAGACATCGCAGACATCTGCCCTGTTCCTTGGCTGTATTGTTGCCTGACATATTGGCTTTTTACTACTTTAAATTGACAAGACGAATAATAAAACTCAAACTAAACTTCCTTCAGCTATTCTCACGAGATGCAGAAACAGTTTTATACTAAGGCATCAATAAATATAGATCCTAACCACTCCTTGACAAACTATTCCTACCGGAGGGTGGATGAAGGCAAATTGCCTAAACAAGATTGTTCTGTAAAATAGTTTTTATTGACCAGCTTAGGATATTAAATGAATCTATAGAGGGATAGTAAAAAAAAATGAGACGGACAAGCAAATGGGATATTCCAAATAGTCTTCTGGAGCATGAAGCCCAATATTAAGGGATATTCCCATGGGATCTACTACTACAAAAAGCCTCCATGCTGCAGATTCCATACAACATATTGCTGGTGACATCCAATGACCTTGAAGATCTGTTATATAATCTACAATGCTTCTGTGTCGTGTAATGAGTCAAAGGTTCAGTGATAATAGACATGGAAGTAAATAGATCAGGACAGCATAGGAATACTGGAAAGTGAAGGCAATTTAGCAGGGACATTATAGGTGGTGTCCAATTTTACAGCAGAATCATATATAACACCAACCTCCCCACATAGTACATGCTATATTCTATGCATTTGTCAACTGCTTGAAATATGTGGAATATTGTATTCAGACTATTTTATCAATGTAATTATTAGGAAAGGCTCAGAGCTGCATTACTTTACACTTCAGTGATTGAAACAGTGTCCTGGTGATGACTTGATGTTATATTATAATGCATTGAATGACCTTCATAAGACCAAAGAGATGTATTAAGTATATAAGGGGCCTAATTCATAAAAAATGTTGCCAGGCAACCAAATGTATTTGACCCTGTCTACACTTTAGGTAGTGCAGAATATTATTGCAGCTAAGGTGAATTCCTTTTTTGGAAAGGTAAACAATGTATACAATATAAAAATATAAAATCATTAACAAATGACAAAGAAAGCAGTAGGATTCATGCTCCTGTCTGGCTTTATAGGACTTCAATAAAGCCCCTTTTCCACTGCAGAGTACTAGGTCAGCTTGCTTTAGTTTGGAAAAAATCTATTCTTTTTTTAAACATTTTTTTTAGTATTTTCACATGACAATACAAAATGAGCATTCCCATAGTCACATCGGGCTTTGAAGAGACGTCAACCAGTTTGGGTAAAATTGGAATCCGTAGCTATGAGGGGAACAATTCAATTCTGATCAGATACCATGTCATTGCTTTCCTGCTGTAGAAAGTATCTGCTTCCCTCATTGAAAAACACAGCTAGATGAATCAGAGCAGAGAAGTTCAGGCAAGTGACACTAAAGAACCAATTTGGATCACTTAATAACCAGCCCATAGCAGGGCTAGAGTACCAAGTATTTTTTGCAATTCTTTTTGCAGTGGAAAAAACGACCAAAGTGGAAAGCTCCTTGAGACATCCTAATTTCTCATACTATGACTGATCTTTTGGAACAGTAATAAAGATTCTTAGACCAAAACTGAAGCTCATTATTGTACCACTATCTTTAGATGTCAAAATAAACAAGGAATCCCATTTGATAAAGTAGGCATTTGATACAAACCTGAGGCTATAGGATTGTTTTTTACGTTAACACTTTTTTTCTTTGCCACCTTATCACATTAAAGGGATCAAGCTTATTTACGCCATATCCACAGGGTTTTCCATAAATACATGATAGAAATGATTCTCACCTCCAAGATCCACACCTTTCTCAGGAACGTGGTCTTCACATAGCTGGACTGAGCAGAGAGTCTGCTTTGCATGTGCGGCCACTCTCCATTCTACTCTATGGGAGCTCTGAGTGTATAGTTTTGTCTATTTCTGTTGGTCCCATAGAGTTGAATAGGTGCATGTGTGGCACACTTTCTGTTAAGCCAAGAATACCCACTTTCCGAAGATAGATGAGGATCTAAGAGGTCAGACATTTATAAAATATCCCCACACTAGATGGAAAAATTCCCTTTTTCTTTAACTGGGAGGCTTTGCAGCTGCCTGCACAATTGGTTGGTCATGGATCCACTGCACAGAGAACTGCAGCACTTACCCTTTCAAGCATATGACCGGCTGTATAACTAGCGGCGCCAATGTGCAGAGAAACATTTTATGGAGATAAATTCGTGAGATGTGGAAAACCTTTAATAACATCTAAGACATTGCTCATTGTATGTTGTGAAGTAAAGAGCTTTGAGCTAATCTCTACCCCTGGTCAGGGGCATCCGCTGATTTGCGTCCAAAATTCACAACTTTCACATCTAGAGTCTGATGATAACTCAGGGAACACTGCAGAAAACCAGACAATGGTAAACTAAAAAAAAGACTGTTTTAGGCGCAAAAAAGGTGCAAATAAACACAAGCACCATGAAAAGTCTCAAAAATGAAAGAAAAAGGCAGGCCAAAACTTTGATACATGCTCTCCATTCAATTGCACGTGATAAAATGCTTCAGACCAGTCTTATAACTAGCTGCAATATTTTAGCAGCAGTCTTAAGTCCTATAACTCAGTGATGCTCAGTATAAAATCCCAGAGAGTGGGTGGGGACTCTCTAAGCAGGCACTTTATGATTCCTCTGTGCCATGAGATGCTGTGAGCTGACAATGTGGTTAGATCATCAGAGTCTAGGTTTATATACACTTTCATTTAGCTTCTGAAAATTCACCAGTATCTGACACATAGAAAAGAGAGATGCGACAGATCAGAGATAATGAGATCCATTAGATGGATATAAAACACAATGACACACTCCAGCTCTGCTATATCTCAGCCATAACACAAACAGAGTCATATCTGCAATATCTCAGCTATAACACACACAGATTCAGCTCTGCTATATCTCATCTATAGCACACACAGAGTAAGCTCTACTATATACCTCCTTCCTCTGCTATAAAGATCTTATGTTATCTGTAGTTTGTAGAGTAAGTCTGGGCATGCTGCTTGCTAGCAGGAAGTGTCTGTGTCTGAGCTTGTCTTATAATGCAGTGGGGAGGTGCAGGAGGCCGAGAGCACTGCATCGTGCAGATAGAAGAAGCTATTCATGAGAAGAATCTGTCCTGCCCACCCATAGATGTTTCCCGTGGCAATCAAAATTGTTTACAGCAGGACTTGAAGAGACAGGTTGTAATTAGAAATGTGAAATACTGTATTTATGTTAATAACAGTGAATTAAAGAATGTGTTATTTTGTTATCCTGAGTATATTTTAGAATCTTGCCTTCATGGGAATACCCCTCTTTCTATCCACAATGGTACTGGCTGGGTCTTGCTTACTCTTTTGGTGCCTAAGGTGAAGCACACCCAGTTCTTCTCTTAATAATGTTGAAATGCTCCCCTTCATGCCATGAATACAGCTGCTATGGATCATATATCATGTGTCACGATACTTTCACTCTGCAGTCAGGGCGTGATGCCATCTGCTGTTATGTTCGCTTCTGCCTATACTGACAGTGCTGCACAGTTTTTAATCTCAACCCTCAATAACATTGTTTCGAGAACAGAACATAATTCAAATCTGCACTTTCTGTTTGTAGGGTCCTACAAATTTAGAAGGATCACACAAACAATGATTTTAACTGTGTGATCATTGATCACACTGATCAATGATTTTAACTCTTCAAATACAACATGATATGCCCATTAGTAAAACAATTACTAACTCCATGTAATGCTGTATTTATTGGCTGCCTATACATTACCCAAGTCGCTGCAATAAAAATATTTGATTAGATATAACTTTTTTGCTTTTCGTTGTCAATTTGCAGTTTTACAAAAACATTGCAGAAATCTTTATCTGGTTTCCATGCGCCATAAATTGGGGGTTTGTCAGTGCTTGCTTCTACAATAAATTATTTTATTAGATGTTCTAAACTGAGATACACTTTAAAGGGAACCTGTCAATTAAACTAACCTGAACTAAAAATTAATAACTCATATTATACAGCAGTAGAACTATATTGTTTCTCCCCATGGCTGTACAGTCCATTTGTAAAGTTGACTCATCATCTATGCATATATTTATGTTCTTCCAGCTCAGCCACTCCTCTAGCTTCCTGATCGATATGGGGCATGTTTTCTCTCCTGCCGAGTATTTTACCTCATTCCCTCTTCCCTCAAGAATGAGAGAGACACTGGATGTGTGTGACTCCCTGAAGAGGAATCAGCTCCCTCATTCCCTCCTCCCTCAGGAATTCCCTTGAGCGCAGCCAAGGTCTCCCTCATTCCGGATGGAGGGGAGAATAAGGTAACTGAGCCAAGTGACTTGTCTGAAGAGAATGCAAGCTTCTTATCAATCAGAAAGCTGTAGGCGTGGTTGAGGTAAAAGAACATGAATACACCGGATTAAGCTCAATGGTAAGACAATTATTCGACTGACATGGGGTAATTTTCATAGATGGCGAGTCAACGTTATGAACAGATTGCAGAACTTTACAGGCAGGGGGAGAAACAATATAGGCAATATAGGAAGTTAGTGCAGGTTAGTGTAACTGACAGGTTCCCTTGAAGTGTACTGAATTTTAAAGCAAAATTGACATCACACAATGATACCAAATCTAGGTGACTACTACATTCTACTACAGTTTGTTTACATTTAGGCCAATTATAAAATGGACCTGATCTTGTTAATACGATTAAAGGAAAATATAGATAAAAATGGAATATTTATTTCATTATAAAACAACCCATTGCTCAAATCAATTTATTCAACATTTTCTGAGGTTTTTTTTTCTTACATTTCCATTTCATTAAAATCTTGCAATAAAGAGATTTTGTTAAAAAAAAAATCTTGCAGTTTTCATAAGCCTTATAACTGACACTCCTTGTTCTTTAGAGATTTCTTTTCAAGAATGTTCTCATTATGGTCACTGACAAGATTACAGTGTAAGGTATACCCTAGAACACAGGGTCAAAACATTCCAAATGACTTCAGCATTGGCCACAGATCATGCCATAAAATAAACATCTGCTGATTATTGATTCCAATGTCCATGTCATCAGGATGACTTGTGGCGAGGCTGTTCTGGGCTTGAAATGCACTGCAAAGCTATTTATTTTATGTTGGGTAACCTATGTGCCTATTGGAAACCTTTGTAAACTTGAATAAAGGAGAATCACCTGCACAGAGGAGTGCATGAGAGTGAATCTTTTTTCCGTGAAGTCTATTGCAAGACTTGCATCTTCCTGCGTGTCACCCCGTTTCATAAATTTAATATTGGGACTACCTCTGGCTGCCTCCTGTAGGATTGGCTGCAATACCATAAAACCTAAGCTCATTCATGGCTCGTTAGAATATTTTATTGAGTGGCGAGCTTATGCTGACCTTCTGTTCTTTTCTTATCTTTATTCTTTCATGTATCATATATGATCATTCCGAGTAATACAGATACATTTTATGAAATGTCTTTGAAATACAGCCTTGTTATACCTAGGATGAATATACATTGAAACTCGTGATTTCTGAACTAATATGGGCTTTTGTTATATGGCTTTGTACATAAGGTTCCATTTTTCAATTGTCCATGTGTTTAATGCTCTTTTAGTCAAACGATTATATTGCTAGTTACTGTCTTGTCCTGGGGAAGGCTCCTTTTGCCAGCACTAGGGATGATGGATCACGTGACATGGGTGATGGGTCATGTGACCCATGTCAGGTGAGTGAATGATACGGAGCCCACATTGTGCAGCCTATTCTGAACCAGATTAGTTTAGAGAATGGAGCTCCTGGTGCCAATTATGCTCCTGGGCTTAGGGATCACCCCACCAGAGGTGAAACCCATAAATGAGTGCCTATATGTATTTTTGGTATTTGCACATTAATAGATTAATGACTAAAAAGCTGTAGCTTTAACACATCGATCTTGATTTATCCTTCTATGATGTAACACTTGATGATCATTTTTACTGTGGACCATAGTGGATAATTGAAGAGCCCGAAGCCATTATATATTTTTTCCATGATTATGTCATTTTACTGAGGACTTGGCTGCGTGCACCTCTATACCGAAGGTTATCCTAAGGAGAGCTTGGTGTAATTGAGTAAGCGGACTATATACTTTTTTGATTATGTTATCCAAATTTATAATTTGGTTGTGGTTTTAACTGTATCACATCCAGAGAAGGTGAGTAGATATTAATCTGTCTTACTTACCTACTCAATACCTACTCAATCCTACACTATAGGTTGCACTTTTGTTTTCTTCTCCTTTTTTTCTGATATATCAGACATTGAAGGGTATAGGAACATGCCGAGAAAACACACTCCATTGAAGGGCAAAGCCACATGCCACGGCAATGAGATGTGGACATCACAGTTCAATGTGACCATGCTTTAAGCTATAAGAAGGGTTTGCTTTTACCCCAGAGATAACTGTCCTGTTTGATGACCTATTAGCAATATTCTAGTAATGCTCCGACTTTCCCGAATCCACTGTGCTATACTGTAACTGGAGTCACCAGTAGGGGATCAGAGGGCATGGAATATGATTTTACTGTAAAATTGCTGACCAAAACGTGTCTTCATGTGATTAATCTAATGATGGACATAATCAGAGCGCACATGCTATATTGCACATGGCCTTGGCAATTACTTCATGACATCTTGATTGCTGTAGTAACTAATTCAGCTGCTGGATGCGCAGAGCACATTAATCAGTATGGGAAGATTGCAACTTGATTGTGTATTTGTAGCAGTGAAACATTAGCTATAGTTGGTTACAGAATATGTAAGCAGTGGCTAAATCCATGTAACTTTCTGGCTCCTTTTACAGCAACGTCTCTCTGTTTGATTTGAGAAGTGGTTTTGTTCATGCTCAATTTCAATCAATTAAAAATTCTTTTTTATTTCCCTTAGTGGAACTAACCTGATGAGATGTTATCTTACTGGGACACCTTAACCATACTTGCAGTAGTTTACTCATACAGAGAAGAAAACCATTCTCTGCAGGGTTGTGCCTAACTGCTCTGCTTCCTGTGATAGCAAAAACAATGTTCCCTTTGTAAATTTGTTACATTTATTTGTACCACAGTACATTTAAAGTACAAAAGTAAAATATAAAAACTTTCTACTTGCTCTGCACTATGCCAAAATTAGCAATTTTCTAATTTACTCTCATTAGCTATCTGCAGCCATTTGCCAACTTGCAGGCTAGCAGCTAAAAGTTATCTTATCTCTCTGGCTGTCTTTGTGTAACTGGTTGCCATAGGGTAGACAGAGGTGAGGAGCGTGGGTGTTGTTGGGAGGGGTTACTAGCACAAGCACGCTCCGGATCAGTAGCTGCTGGGTGCAGGAGAATATCAGTCCTAACAGCTTGTAAAAAGCTACAGGGCCTGGAGTGATGTCATAAGCATGTGACTGATCACATACATCAGGTCATCCAATTACATACAATGTAGAAGAACTGTTTGTGTTTGAAAGTTTGAATATTGTAAAAATGTTTATGTATGGAAGTTAAGTGCACAAAAGACAGGAATCAGGCTCCCAATCAGTTCTAATTAATAGCATCACTTCCTACACAGCCTAGGGCAGCGATGGCGAACCTTTTGGAGACAGAGTGCCCAAACTACAAACAAAATCGACTTATTTACCGTGAAGTGCCAACATGGCATTTTAAGCTGTAACTTATTGCTCCCTGTTCTTTCACATCTTTCAATTGTATCAGCCGTCTGAGGCCACCAATACAGTTGAAAGAAGGAAGGCAAATTCAGACTCTCATTGTAGCTTCTCTCCAGGGTCTCTCTGTAGAGGAGGAATGGTGGGTCCAGAATGAGGACCTCAAAAGATATTGCAGTTCTGTCAACACCTTCTCATTTTCCCCGCAGTTCCAAACATCCAATAAAGTGTCACTTTAAAATAATGCTGAGAGCAGCATCTCTTAAGTTGCCTGGGACTGCAGTAAGATTTTGTGGATTTGGTCCTCTTTGGGGAACTCTGTCCTGGGGTGATGGCCTGAGTGCCCACAGAAATGGCTCCGAGTGCCACTTCTGGCACCAGTGCCATAGGTTCGCCATCCCTGGCCTAGGGCATGCAGAAAAGTGATATGACCTTTGATGTTCTGACAAAGCCTTTTTCTCTTATTTATATGGTATGTGTGGAGCTTGTCTCTGGGATTGCATTTAAACAGTTCTGTAACTATTAATTCACTGAGCCTGATACTGCTGTATAGATGCCCATAACTTAGTTCTGGTGCTGTCATTTGGAACAGAACTTGTCTCTAAATTTATGTACTATGCTCAGTTCTGTTGCTGTATTTATGTACTGAGGGTGGTTCTGGTGCTATATTAATGTACTGTAGAAAAGAACCAGAAAGAACTGCAGTGGGACGGAGTAAAAGAACCTTGGGGGGCATATAACATTGTAACACTATAACACCTGATATATGAAGAGGCGGTTGCCTGAGTGAATTCTACAACAGGTCCAGCCGGGGATATAATTGTGCTTTATCCTGTGACGGCAACAATATACAACAAACGACCTGTATCCGCCCCCTTTCCGCCCACTTGCAGTGAGGGTGGCATAAGGCCAGAAATTAGGACTTTTTTTTTAGCTTGTTCATCAGAAAACTGCCATATAAACCATGAAAAATTCCCTCCTGTCTCTAATAAGCTCAGTACTAGCACATCAAACTGTTACTAATTAAGTTAAATTAGTTATCTAATTACCAAACATGGTGGCACAATTATCACAAAGGTGCATTGCCAAAGTTTTGTCAGAAGGGACCTGAAATCTAGCATAGATAAGGACTAGTCTGTAATTATTTCTAGTTATTTGTAGGGTGGGCCCCAAAAATGTACTTTCTCTGCACAGTACAAGGTTCTCCATTCTGCCACAGTGAGCAGTCAATCAGTGGACGGACTATTTTAGTACCCTGTCTACTTTGTAAACTTGACTTTCATACTTGTCTCGTAGCACAGTTTGCTTAGGTAATTATCACTTGTACCCGTACAGTTATTTTTACAGACAGCTTGCTGGTCTGCGCAACAACCTGATGTCAAGATAATTGCACCGAATGTCTCTGTTATGCAATATACAAAGCACATTATGTATGAGCAATCAATTGTTCACAAGGACACAACGAGCTTGTACTTTATTAAATAACTACATAGTCTTAATGCTAAATAACGTTATGAAATAACTACATAGGCTTAATGCTAAATAACTCTTAACATGCACGTATTGGTTAAAAATTCCCTATGTACACTATAATAAGAATTCCTTTATCTATATATAGCGCTCACAGATTATGCAGCGCTGCACAGAACTTGCCAAATAAGTCCTTGTCCCCAATGCGGCTCACAATCTAATCAACCTACCAGTATGTTTTGGAGTGTGGGAAGAAACTGGAGGACCCAGAGGAAACCCACGCAAACACAGATAAAAAAAATACTAACTCAAAGCAGATGTTGAGGAAAGTGATCTACAGTAAGGTAAAGATTTGGTTGAAGGGAGAGGTAGGATCATTTGAAGGAGAGCGTTGGATATCAATCCATAGGGACCAAGTTATTTGGAATTTTGAGTAGCTATGGTTACTAAGAGCACTCCTATGTTTATGATTTTAGAGGAGTTTTTCCTTCTCTTCCAGTGATGGATGATCATATAACCTCTTGGATCCCTACTGTTCCTGAGAATGAAGGGGCCACAGTGGTGAGTCCTACTTCTCAAACTTATCAGGCTATGAATGGAAAAAAGTGTGAAAAACATATTACAATACATTGTGAAGATCCATGGGTGTTCCAGGGATTAGACCTGGCTATGACGTATTTCCAAACCTTTTAAGAAGAATCTAAGCTGCCACTGACAATCAATCAATTTTATTTTATTCTTGTCGATGACATAGCAACAAAATATTCTGCAATGTTGTCCACAGATTCAAGGCTACATTCACACGACATTGTGCCCGCCATACCGTTGTACAGTGGGCACACGTTGGCGCCTGGAAGAGGAGCAGAGGGTGAGCGCCGCTCACACCCGCCCCTCTCCATGGCAATATACAGCACGCGGCGCGGTATTACGAGAGGGGATAGAACATGTTCTATCTTTCTCCCGGCAACGAAATGGTATGGTGCCTCACGCTCATTGCCGTCTATGGGGGACGTATATACGGCGTATATATGTTGCTCGTATACACATCCCCCGTAAGTACACATGAATCAGCATGAGAATCAGTAATGAATCAATGAGAATCAGTACAAGCTTCCAGTCAAGTTCAAAGTTCCAAGTTCTGTATCAAACGTGGATCATACATAGATTTTATCTGAAGCTATTTGCCCTATCAATTTTTTTTTAAATGTAGAAGGAAAACCCACAACTTCCATACAGATGTCTTTTTTCATTACATAAAATCCGTCACCGATTTCTGCTGTTCAACTGTGCAAACTGTGCCACCATGCTACCCAATACCGTTACATCGGCAAACGTGACTGGTTTCTATACGGTTTCTTGTATACTTTATTGAACAGAAGGCAGCATGTAAAGTAGTCACCTCATTGACAAACACATCAGTATTGGAAGTTAAAGCTACACTGAGGTCATACATTTTGCAATATTAGGCCAATTGCCAAATGTCATTGTCATTATAAGAGCGTGAACTACAGGAATGTCTACATTATGTCTACCTTCTTCTCAATGCCATTTTAGTGTTCTATTTAAATGCCACTTCAGTAACACCAGTGTCCATGACCAGACCGTGTATGGTCTACCCTCCCGAATCTTATGACAGTACAAAACTGTCACTCCCTACATGGGGCAGCACAGTGGCTCAGTGGTTAGCACTACAGTCAAGCAGTTCTGGGTTCAATTCCCATCCAGGACAACATCTGCAAAGAGTTTGTATGTTCTCTCCGTGTTTGCTTGGGTTTCCTCCCACACTCCAAATCATACTGGTAGGTTGATTAGATTGTAAGCCCCATGGGGATAGGGATGGGGACTGATTTGCCAAGCTCTGTGTAATCTGTGTGCACTGTGTAAATAAAGGAATTATTATTATTAAGGAGTTTCCAGTAACTCAATTTATCAATCTAGATCTCCCTTACTCTGTCATTGCCCTTGTACAGTACAGTGGTGACAATAATGAGACTGAATGCAAAATAAGGTCCTGGAAGGTCGGACAAGCACACATTGGTCACAGGCATTGAGGATAACATGACATCCAAAATTATGCAGACCTTAATAAATATATTAGTAATATTTTACTCCCCACACATAACAAAAATTATAAGTAAAGCAGACAACCACTTCAAATAACCTCCAACTTCCCCCACTCATTGTATATAAAAATCAGGCTGTATATGTAACATCTGTACCAGCATCATCCTGTGTCCAGGGGGTACGGATGAGGAAGTGCTGTTTTTTTCATTGTGTTTCACTCTGACATTGGTGGTGTGAAAAGTAGTTTACGTTTCCTAAATCTTTACTTCGATTTTACATCTAATACCAGGAATGCAAGATGATACTTGGGTTTAAAGTTACATCTAAAGTTTTATAGTAGTTTCCAAAGACATTTATAAGTATCCTACACAGACAAGTGACGTGTGTGACTGCTGTTCCCCTGCATTCACATGGTGTCTGCAACACAGAGGACAAGTCATAAATAGAGGTTCTGGGTGCTGGACCCTCATCAATCTGATTTTAAAAACATAGTTTATGGGTAGTTGTATTTACCGTATATACTCGAGTATAAGCCGACCCAAGTATAAGCCGAGGCCCATAATTTTACCACAAAACCTGGTAAAACCTATATATTTTTTACTCGAGTATAAGCCGAGTTTGGGTTTTCAGCACATTTTTTTGTGCTGAAAAACTAGGCTTATACTCGAGTATATAAGGTATATACAATGCTAGGTTATAAATCTTGACCAGTGTAAGATTGTCGAGTCATACATTGCACCATCTATTAGTTAATCTAATTCCCTCAAGAAAACTATGTCAAAATTTTGGCCCATCTGCATAATTTTTATCGTCCTAACTTTTTCCCTCGAAGCCACATCTCCTCCTTCATACAAATCAGAAAAGTGCTAAAAACTGTCTAAAAAGTTGGGCTGGGGTAGTTTATAGGTAATTTAGTAAACAGGGCAAATCTTAAAAAAGACCCCCCAATGTAATTATAATATATAAATTTCCCCCAAAATAAATTATGACAATTCTAAAATAAACAAACTCCCCTTTATTCAATGATGTGTCCCTCACATTGTGAAAGTGTCTGATATTAATTATTGTAACCGTGCAATGCATATATACAGCATCAGAACCAAGTTTAGTACATAGATAAAGCACCAAACTCCAAAAAACACAGCATCTGTATCTGTGTGCGGATCTCTAGATATCAATAACATCTGCGTTTTAAAGTTTGATCATTCTAAACATCCGTAATCCTAGAAAGTGAAAAAAACTGGTAGCAAACTTTATCTTAGTTGAATAGTAAAGTAACCCTAACCATGAAGGTTATTCAGTATGAAAATACAACAGCTGCACAATGTCTTAACGTCTGGATGAAGCAAATGCTATAAAAACCAATATGAAAAGTTCATAAAATATATTGATTCCTGACAATGTCAGATTTCCTGCCAAAGATTCTTGATAGTGTCAAATCAACTTTAGTTTTTGTTACTTTTATTTCCAGTTATCTCTACAAAAGATCAGGAAATTGTAATTAATTTATACAAAACAATCCATTTCCTTCCAGATTAGCTGTTCATTCCTTACACAATAGCAACAGTTTTATCAAAAAACATACATTATAGATAAAGCTCCAAGAGATTATCACAGCGTCTTGGAAATTTTCACTCATTCTGTATAATACATGAAAATGATTCACTATTCAATAGATGTAATTTGACAAAATCATATTTGAACATTTATTGTTTATGTTAGTGCAAGAATTCCATTTGTTTAACCCATTGAGTCCTCTTCATAAAGACAAGGTGTTTCCTGCATATTGCACCAAACACCCACCAGTAAGCATTGAAAAGCCCCTGGCAAAGTATGTGGGCGTAGCCATCTTGGGGCGGATCAGTGCCCCCCCTTGATGTCATCAGGGGCAGTGATCCATTGCTGTGACAGCCGTGAGACTCCCAGGCTTGTCATTCAGCACCGATGGCACACTGTTGTAGATCAGTAAAAAATCCCTATGTGTTGTAATACAGTAGCATTGCAGTGTATGTTATGATCAATAGGACCACCTAGGGTTCTAGTAGGGTTAAAATACAGTATAACTTTCAAAAATGAAGTAAAAAAAAAGATAAAAGTTAATAAATACCAAAATGTTCAACTCATCCTCCTTTCCTTAGAATTGATGTACAAATAAGAATAATATAATGGTTATTCACCACGGTGAACGCTGTAACGGATAATAACCAGTAAATGTCTGGATTTTTTTTAACATTTTGCTACAAATAAATTTTTTTATAAAAGCAATTAAATAGTCGTGCAGTCCCCAAAGATGTAGCAATGAAAACATCATCTCATGCCACAAAAAATGGTACCTTATACAGCTCCATACACTGAAATATGAAAATTCAGGAAAAATTAAGAATTTAGTTTTTACAAAAGATTTTCATTTTTTAAATCTACTAAAACATAAAAAAAACAATAGAAATTTGTTATCTCTATGATTGCACCGACCAAAACAATAAAGGGGAGGTATCATTTGGTGTGCACAGTAAAAGCCATAAAAACAGGGCCCAAAAGAAAATGGAACAAATATGGGTCAATTTCACTGCATTTGAATTTCTTTTCAGCTTCCCAGTACACGGCATGGAATATATAATATGAATATATTATATAAATACCAGAACTAGGAAGTACAATTTGTTACCCAGAAAACAAGCCCTTATACAGCTCTGTACACGGAAATATAAAAAAGTTATGGAATTTTGAAAGCGGGGAGTGAAAAATGGAAACACAAAAACCAAAAAGAGCAGTGTCCTTAAAGAGTCAAGTTCAAAAATCCTAACATTATGGTCTGTCCAACGAGCTGGCTCCATAATAGGCAAATGGGAAGCATCTGTATCTGTTTTTCCTTAGGATGGAGTCTTTTAAGCCAAGCACTGCTCCTCTGGGAAATGGGCATGTATACAAGGTCTATGTCCCAGAAAGTAAAAATTGTGGTGGTAGTGCCTCCTCTTGGAAGGCGTTAATTCTATAAGTTAATATCGGTCCCTTTAACCAAAGAATGGGAGAATGGGAGAAAGAATGTACAAAGTGCACCCACCCCAGACATACTGGGGGTCATTTACTAAGTGCCCGATTCACGTTTTTGCGACGTGATACCCGAATTTTTCCGTTTTGCGCCAATTTTCCCTCTATTGCCCCGGGATTTCGGTGCATGTGATCGTATTGTGGCGCATCGGCTCCGGCATGCACGCGGCGGAAATCGGGGGGGGGGGTGGCTGTAAAAAATCACGACGGATTCGGAAAAACAGCCGCATTTTTTAAAAAAAAGTGTCTCTCGACACGCGCTTACCTTCATCCAGGATGGCTCGTGAACTCCAGTGCGTTCCGATGCTCTTCAGCACAGCAGCGACACCTGGTGGACGTCAGAGGAACTGCCTTAGTGAATCCCAGCCGGACCCGAATCCACCGCAGAGAACGCGCCGCTGGATCGCGAATGGACCAGGTAAGTAAACTGTTGACATAGCGAATACACTCTTGTTCTCTACACCCTAAACCTTGGTTGAAACACTTCTGGAAATTACAGTTGCAGCACAACAGGTACAGACATCACCTTTAAGAGACATATTTAAAAGCCATAATTGGATTTACATTTAACATGGGTAAAATGTAGACACGATTCTGGATAATATTATTGCTAAAAGTGTGAAATGTGTCTCTAAAAAAATTATTACCATATATACTCGAGTACAAGCCTAGTTTTTCAGCACAAAAAAATGTGCCGAAAACCCAAACTCGGCTTATACTCAAGTAAAAAATATATAGGTTTTACCAGGTTTTGTGGTAAAATTAGGGGCCTCAGCTTATACTTGGGTCGGCTTATACTCAAGTATATACGGTATATCCTGTAGCCTGTTCAGGGTTAACAAAGCAAATAACATTTTGTTCTCCCGAAGAGATTTTTTTTCCGTGTGGGGGCAACATCATATCTTGCCTCTGTATTGTATTTTTCCTTTGTCATTTTCCTAGGAACATATTAATAATTGTTGACTTTCCTCTAGTGAGTAAGATAAGTCCCTAACCAAGTAGGTTATGCCCAGTTGACAGCTTATACCTGCATTTCAAGGAGTAATATTAAAGATTCCTGAAAAGACTCTAAGCGTCCAGGGCAGAGGTGGTGGAAAAATAAACACATTTACCCTGCTCCAGCTCCCGCTTCCCATTTTGTGCTCATAAGACCTGCTTCCCCCAACGAGGCCACACAATATCTAAAGCAAGTGCCATGACCCCCTGAAACTTCCAGCCAGACACAGTGCAAAAAACTTGCCATTCAACAACTTTTACTGTATAATAAAATTAATTTCAGGAATCTGGAAAACCCCTTTAAGGTAACTGCATAATGCAGGGTTATAAGCAGGGTTGGCTCCAGGATTCAGTAGGCCCCTGGGCGACAGAGCCTAAGTGGGCCCCTTTGCAGTGAACTCACATGGCAGCATTAAAAATTCCGAAGCTAAAACAGTCTCATGTTGCCTAAAATATTCCCTAGCTCATCATATCAGCCCCCTCATGGTTATTTTATATACAGCCCCCTCATGGTTATATAAAGCCCTCCTCACCCCCTGTGAGTCATTAGATAAAGCCCCCCTCATCCCCATGGATTACTTATGTACAGCCTTATGTGGGCCCCCCAGCCGGCCCTGGTTCTAAGAAAAGATGTCCCGGCATTGGTATTCCTTGGGCAATAGGAGCATTTGGTAAAAGCACAAGAGGTGACATGACAGGTCATTTTTCATGTGCTTTCTCTACTTTCATGCTTTCTTCATACAGGATTGTGTCAGCCTCATCAACTAATAGTGCTAGTCAATTGTCAAAAATCCTCATATGATTGGATGAAAGCATGGGCCTATAAGAAGTGGATGACAATGATTGCCTCTCATAACCCTTGTTAAGGGGTGGAATATTTTAGGTAGCATGTAACCGGTTAGCTCTTAATGATGATATGTTGGAAGCAGAAAAAATGAGCAAGCGTGAGGATCTGAGCACCTTTGACAATAAGTCATATTGTTATATCTAGATCACAATGTCAGAGAATTCCCAATACTCCAGTTCAAATCATGCAAAAGTCAGTACTTAAAGAAAATCTACCATCAAAATCTAGAATGATAAACCAGGGACACTTACTCATAGATCCAGGCACCGTGACTGTGGTATCCATGGCCTCCTTCCTTCTAAAATCAACTGTGAATTTGTCTCATCCAACCCCCTGCTCTCTCCCTTCTCCCTCTGCCTGTGCCTCTAGCTGGAAGTGCAGTGGGAGGGGAGACACGCTCTGCTCATTGTAACAGCCTGTGAAGATACAGCACTGAGGGGCTCTGGAAACACCCACCAGAGCCTTTCAGACTCACTAGCATAATTAAAAGTTGATTTTAGAAGGGAGGAGGTTATGGATAAAAATATAAGAAGATTACCACAGTCACAGTGCCTGGATCTATGGGTAAGTGTCCCTAGTTTATCCATGCTTGAGTATGATAGTAGATTTCCTTTAATAGAAGAAATCCAAATAGGGACAACTAATGAACAGGTGACAGGATCATAGGCTCTGCTGGCTGACTTATAGATGTGGAGCGCAGTATATATTTAAAGTATTTAAAGTATACAGTAGTAGATTTGTAACCTAGTAGATAAGGCTGGGAAATGACATGGGTCCATCAAGTCCAACCTGTAGAGGAGGACACCTTACCTCAAAAGGGCAGTGAGACTATTGAGGTTGTATTGTATCTGTGCAGTATATATACAGGCAGTCCCCGGGTTACATACAAGATAGGGCCCGGAGGTTTGTCCTTAAGTTGAATTTGTATGTAAGTCGAAACTGTATATTTTATAATTGTAGATCCATACAAAAAATTTTTGGCCCCAGTGACAATTGGAGTATAAACATTTTTTGCTGTAATGGGTCCAAGGATTATTAATAAAACTTCATTACAGACACCTTACAGCTGATCATTGCAATCTGGGACTATAGTAAAGCATTAAGAAAGCTTCACCAGAGGTCAGAGGGGTCTGTCTGTAACTATGGGTTGTCTGTAAGTCGGGTGTCCTTAAGTAGGGGACCACCTGTTATATATATATATATATATATATATATATATATATATATATATATATATACATATGGCACTGTGACAGTATCATAAAGTATGAAATAATGAAGGTGGCTAGATGGCACTAATTTGATTGTTGTCTATTTTCCATAAAGCAGCATATAAAGCGCATGTTACTATAGAAAGATATAAGGATATGCTTTGTAATTATACATATAGAACAGCACACAAGATAATTTTTGCAAAAACAAAACCAATGAGACAGAAGTTATGAATCTACTAACATGAAGGCTTCAACAAGAAACTTCCCTTTTGAAGGAGCCAAGACCATAATACATCTTTGATGTTGAAATAGCCACATCCGGAGAGTTGTAAGTGATTTATGAGATGCATAATATTTGTGGTAGTGTCAGTGTAGTAGGTAATGCCTCTGCTACATAGGTGCCAAGCATGAATCGAGGCGTTCCTTTTTATCTCTGATGTGTTGGATGAAGCTGGAAGCTTCCAGATAGTTGCATTTTGACAGCTTGGAGTTACTGTTGGGAACAGATCCATGTATGGAAGCAAATGCACAAAAGAATAGATAAGCTGATATCCAGCTATGCAAACCATGTTTAGAGACACTTAAAGGACACTTAAAGGACAAGCATCACAAGTCCCGTCTTTCTGGTAAATGAAGACTACCTATTGTATGAGATCCTTTATGCTCTTTATGCAGGAAAGAGCTGCAGGGCCACTAACTCAGGTAAGTGAAATGAAAGGAAAAGATTGACTTGAAAAATGTCAATGTCATGAGTTTCCTTATAAGCAGGAGACATTCTGCCATTCTCATTGTTGGCATTGTGACATGTTTTTATTTTATGGCGTACAATGACTTGCATGGTGAACCGGATCATGGATTGTAGAGTAGACCCTCCGTTACCCTGCGCAGAACAGGACTCAAAGTGAATGTACTATGGCGCATCCAGACAGCGCTGAGTAATACAAATTCCAAAGGACTATCTCCGTCTTACTGTGATATATTACAAACTTGAGAACTTGAGAAATTTCAATTTCATGCAAATATATCCACTCTCAGGGCAAGTAAAAAGTCACTGAGTTCTGTGATGGCTTCCTCCCATTCCTGGTTTCATGCTTATTTAGCTTTCTAAATGTATATAAGGCATCTTTATTTTATGCAGACTGACAAGACTTCATGCAGGTGACCTTGAATTTTTGATTTGAGCCTCCATTAACAGCGGCGGGTGGTGACCTTGTTAGGTCAGAAAGGTCATAGTAAAAACGTAGCCTTGCCAGATAAGTGAATGCTATGCTTTGTACATGCTGATCAATAACTAATTTGTACAAGGGGGTATGGATAACATTGATATTATCCAAAAAATGTTGTGGTTGTATGTGTGTGCTCCAGTATTCATGTGTGTTACAATATATGTGTGCTATTCCGAGTCTCTGGATTGTAGTCATTATATGTTGTTATTTATTAAAGGGGTTGTCCACTTTCAGCAAATATTTGATAAGGTTTGGGTAAGGAAAATGTATCCAATTTCCCAATATACTTTCTGTATCAATTTCTCACGGATTTATAGATCTCTGCTTGCTGTCCTGCTATAAAAGATTCTATGTTTACTTCCAGTGGATATAATCTGTTCATGTGAGGTGATGTATACGTATAATAATAGTTATTAAGGTGTGTGCCCAAGCTCTTCCAGTTCTGGATTGTTTTGGAGGTTCTTCTATCCTTGTGAGAGATGTAAATTGGGCCTCGCACTGTTTGGTTGAATGACATGGCCCTTTTACAAAGTTGTAAAAGATGTCTGTTTTTCTTGGCAACCCATGGCGGGTCTTTTATGCATCCCTGTTGTACACAGAACTGTTACATCTTTTGTAGAGATTGCGGTCCAGCCGGCATGATGCAATACACACTAATACAAAAGAGCCTGAATGTGCTGCCAGTGTGTTCCCACAAGCCTCCTTCTGGAGAGCCCTCGTGGAGGAAGCTCCGCATTGTAACTTGCCATTTCGTCTCAACATTTTTTCACTCAGCTTTTGTCTACATGACGCTGCCGCAGAAGTATGAAAAGCAATATTCCCTGCAGCTACAAACATACAGCCCAAAGGAACAAAAAATACCATATGAATAGATGCGCCGACTAATAAAAAAATCAGCTTTAATCTTCAAAACTCCCTCAGCCATGATCTTGTGCTTGTTTTCCAGGGTTATAGGGATAAATACACTTCTATTCCCAAATTATGGTTCATCTGGATGCTTCAAATTTCAATAATAGGACATGCTCAGGCTGGGACATTAGCAGTCCGTGCTTAGCGCCTGAAGTAGAAGATTAAGTATTATATTGTTTGCTACAATGCTGGGAGTACGTTTTGGTCATAGAGGATTTAGGGTTTTACATTCCAGTATGATTAATTTGCTTTTTTATAAAATTTTGCATGAAAATCAACTGCTTTACTCTAGCGGTAGAATCCATCTACATGCGGACCCCAGGCTGCCAGTTGCCCACCAATGATAATTATAGACAGTAATGTTGGTAAACTAATAGTAAAAAAAAAATCTTAAATAAAACTGTGTTTTGACCCTAGTTCATTAGATGCATATGTATTAGTAACACATTTAGATTAAGGTAAGTTTGTTATGCTTGTCCTTGGCTTTACAACATATTTAGAATTTTTTTCAACTTGCTCCATAATCCACATTTTTTATTTATTGCTCCAAAATATGGAGCAAGTCTGAAGATAATTAATGACTAAGATCAAGAAGCTAATGGTGCTCTCCAAGATGGTGCTTTTACCATGCCTCACTCCCTCCCACTATCCATTACATGATGTTATATCATATACAATAGACAAGCAGCATATTGAACACTCCTACTCTACTCTGTGGAAATATCTTGTACACTTAAAGGGGTTGGCCACTTATAGAAAACTTTAATGGGGTAAGTATAAGACCCTAATGGGGTCACCTACATCATACTTACTCCGATAAAGTTTCCTGTTCACCACCGGGAGCCACAAGTCACTTGACGCCCCTGGGCACAAGGACTCGAGACTTTGATGTTTCATGCATGACCCCTTCAATCATAGCCACCCCTATCTATGTGGCCGGAGGAACATGCACATGTTCTCAACCACTGATATGGGAGTAGTTATGTTGGGGAGAGTTGCATACAATAATAAGTGCCCCCTTCATCTCCCGGAAGCTTGAAGGATATGGGACATCACAAAGTCACATGATCTGCTGTCAGTGGGTCTCCCAGTGGCAAATAGGAAACTATGTCATGGTATAATGTCAAGTATAATATGGGCAATCCTATTAGGGTCTTATACTTACCCTGTTAAAGTTTTTATGAGCGGCCAACCCCTTTAAAGCCTTTTTAAGAGTTAATATGAAAATGCACTTAGTTTAAGAGCTAGATAGAAGGAACTATGGCCGAGTGCCAGTTTTCTGTCTGACTTTGCACATTTTTTTAGGTGCAAACTGCTTGCACAGATATTTAAGAAATGTCCACCCCACATTTGTGTTGCACACAATTGTTTTGTGGTGCAGCTGCACTATTTTTCCAGTGCACAGTCGGACTGTGCACCACATTTAACATGCAAAGTCCGACAGAAATGAGTTGCACGCCCCATGTTAAAGGTGCACTTTGTTGGGGCAGTGCAGGGGGCGTCAGATTCATGAAGAATGTGCACCAGAAATCCTGAATCTGGTGCCTTCTGCACAATGCACAGGAAAACTGCACATTGGGGGTCATTTACTAAGGGCCCGATTCGCGTTTTCCCGATGTGTTACCCGAATATTTCCGATTTGCGCCGATTTTCCCTGTATTGCCCCAGGATTTTGGCTCACGCGATAGGCCGGTGAACTTCAGTGCATTCCGGCGGGCCTCGGCGGACTTCAGCGCAGCAGCGACACCTGGTGGACGTCAGAAGAACTACCTTAGTGAATCCCGGCCGGACCCGATTCCACCGCAGAGAACGCGCCGCTGGATCGCGAATGGACTGGGTAAGTAAATCTGCCCCATTGAGTCCATATTATGTATGTAAATTTATTGGAGAAAAAAATTAAGTGTTAAATTTACTCATGAAATGATACAGCATCCAGCCATTGGGTGTGATTTATCATGTATCAAAATGGTAGCTTTTCTGTCAGAGTTTGCACATTCATTTTAGTGTAAACTGCTTGCACAGGTATTTAATAAGTGTCTGCACCACATTTTTGTCACACACAACCCTTTTGTGGTGCGGCTGCACTAGTCATCATGCAACACAAATTAGTGGGCGTTTCAGTGCTTATTCGGACCGTGCGCCAGATTTATCATGCATAGTTCGACAGAAATGTGTTGCAACCTCTATGTTAAAGGTTCACCCAAAAAAAAGTGGTGCATCTGTCGGAGCAGTGCAGGGAGCACCAGGTTCATCCTGAATCCTGAATCTGGCGCCCCCTGCACTATACACAGGCAAACTGCATATGGTGCAGTTTGCAGTGTTCTTAGTAAATGTGCCCCAATATTGGTTTAATGAGAACTTTTTGGCAGGATTTGAGCTAGGCTTTGTATGTGTCAAGCTACTCCAAAACGTAGTAAAGAAGAATAGAGAAGGAAGCCAAAAAATCACAGCTCCGTTCTCTACGCCATTACCTTGTAGAAACCCAGGGATGATTGGCCAAAAATTGAAATGTACTAATAACTGAAGAGGACTTTGGGGGACATTAGTATTAGTTGTGTTATTAGATAAGGATAGGCCATCAATTTCAGACCAATGAAGTCTAACTCCCAACACCCTAACAATCATTTATCTAAAGGAGTCACAGGACTCTCTTATTGTGAAACAGGCCGTGTGCCATACATTTTTATACACTATACCTGGTATTAAAAAGGTGGTATTAGGACTCTTCTGCCATTTTGCTAAGCCATGTAGCCAGGCACAATATTATTGAAGGAAAACTTAGAAGTGGATGCAATGCTGAATCAGCTAAATGTGGCCATTTTATTTTTCTCAGTATTTTGGTTTTCCCATAAGTCACAACCCAACAGGTCATAAACATGAGCATATACTACTGATATACCATCACTTATTTGTATGTATTAATTTGTGGCCAGTAAAGAATTTTCCTTTCATCCAAAATGGTGATGACAATGGTTGCAGTTCACATTCCCGCTCTTCTAAAGTCCATATCATTTGAAGCCTCTGGTGAATAATATAGTGTCATAATGTGATAGCACCTTCCATACTTTCACTTTCCTGATAAATTCTATCAGGGACACCTATTCCTAGACCGTGCACAACCAATTTTCTGCGCAGCGACCTTGTCTACAGCTAAAGGTCATGACAGTCCTGTGAGTAGCCACCACGATGAGTGACATCTTGAATGACGTTTGTAGATAGCAAAGAAGTATGTTACGGCACAAATGCATAGACCCAGCCTAAAGTGTGTGTGTGGTATAGATAACAACTGTGTAAGCAATGCTTATCAGAGTTACTATAAGCAGCACTGTCATTACAAGTCCTAGAGACACGATCATTGACTGAGTAGATGCATTTACTCTTCTCTTGACGGTAATTTTCCAGTAAGTTAAATCATTTTTATGATACTATTATACAGAGTAAACATATAGATGGTAATGTTATGGAAATGGCGGAGTCCCATAGTCAAGGGCACCAGAGAATGGACATATATTATAAATATTAAGGTAACATAGTCCTGTTAGTCTTAACATAGAGCGTAAAGATAAACACTCCGATATCAGAAATTTATTTCATGATTATATTATAAATTCCACCACGAGACAAGGTTAAAATAGTTGCTTGGAAATACCAGGCCATTTTTCACTTTCTATAGAGGTTTAATCAGTGGTTTCCAAAAATACGTCATAATCTTTTATAGGAAGCCCGGGAGCTTAGAAGCACTCAGTTTATGACAAGGGTTTATTTGCATTTTTACTATAAATCTCTAGTTAGATGCTGGGACTTATAAAAGGGAATGTGCCTGAACCATTTACTAGTGAAATTGTGACCCAAGAGCTTTGATCAATGTGCAAAAGGGCAGTATCTTCATATTATTAACTCATTTATAGCACATTTTTCATATTATTGAGTCTTCACGTCCTAAGGTCAATGCTTAAAGGCATTATTTAAAGGTAGAAAATCATAGCATTGCCACAAACATGCCGTAAATAAGAGTAACACTGTGTCCAATTATTCTCATGTTATACAACTCCTTTAAGCTAAGCCTATAAGGAACACAATGCCTCCTAAATATATATAAGTATAGATTCATATAATTAATATAATAATAACTATATTATTATATTATAATATTATATAATTTTATTATTATTATATAATTAATATAAGTATAGATTAGTAGGGTCATGACTAGAGATGAGCGAACACTAAAATGCTCGGGTACTCGTTATTCGAGACGAACTTTTCCCGATGCTCGAGTGCTCGTCTCGAATAACGAACCCCATTGAAGTCAATGGGAGACTCGAGCATTTTTCAAGGGGACCAAGGCTCTGCACAGGGAAGCTTGGCCAAACACCTGGGAACCTCAGAAAAGGATGGAAGCACCACGGAAATGGACAGGAAACAGCAGGGGCAGCATGCATGGATGCCTCTGAGGCTGCCTAATCGCACCATTATGCCAAAATTATGGGCAACAGCATGGCCATGACAGAGTGACAGGATGAAGCTAGATAGCATCTAAAACATCCAATAATTGACCCTGACACTATAGGGGACGGCATGCAGAGGCAGCGGCAGCAGGCTAGAGAGTGGCATGGCGACATACCCTAATTGGACTCAGGCTTCAAACCAATGGGTGTCAGAGAGGAACCAAAGGAGGTGAGCAAGAAGCGCTCAAATAATATCGGTACATGATAAAAGTTTGCCAGTATATTTTGTGGATTACACAGCAGGGTGGCGACAAAGTTAACATGGAAGCCATGAAAACAACCCAAAATTCTGCCTGACACAGCTCGTTTGATAAGGGGACCATGTATGCTTACAGTTCATGCCAGTCGCTGCACTGGCTGCCAGTCTCCTTTCGAATACAGTTTAAAATAATAATAACCCTCATCCATAAAGCTCTGTATAATGCTGCACCCCCCTACCTCTCCTCTCTTATCTCAGTCTATCGCCCAACCCGTGCTCTTAGATCCGCCAGTGATCTTAGATTAACCTCTACCCTAGTGCGGACCTCCCACTCGCGTCTCCAAGACTTCTCTAGAGCTGCACCAATTCTATGGAATGCTCTGCCCCGGACTATCAGACTAATACCTAACCTCCAAAGTTTCAAACGTGCTCTTAAAACCCATTTCTT
Organism: Engystomops pustulosus; assembly: GCF_040894005.1. NCBI lineage: Eukaryota > Metazoa > Chordata > Amphibia > Anura > Leptodactylidae > Engystomops > Engystomops pustulosus. The sequence goes on from NC_092413.1 coordinate 48,249,553, forward strand.
TAGGCAAGCCTATAACACTCATTAACTGCATGAAGTTTTAACTCTTCTACTAACCCGTCCTGTGTCGTCCTCCCATCTGTTATCCAGCAACCAACAGGCACCAGACTTCTCTGCAGTCCCATTCACCCTGGACCTGGTATATAAGATGACGGCTGAGTGGTTCAAGCGACAGCAATTCCATTTATTATATTTTTTTCTATTCCCTAAGAAGAATGGCTTGACCATTAAATATTCTTTTACCTCGTGTTACCCCATCATCTTCATAAACCGTAAGCTCTGGCGAGCAGGGACCTCACTCCTGTTGTTCCATACAAATGTTGTGCTCTGTTACATTACATTTGTATTTGTTTCCTATGATTTGTAAAGCGCTACAGAATATGATGACGCTATATAAATAAAGATTATTATTATTATTATTATGGAGGCGGTGAACTAGTAGTAGATTAAAGGTGCTGCAACTATGTTAGTTGGATCTTGGGATGGAGCTGGCGCTCTGCAGCCAGGCGAGCTTTCGCCAATCCAAGCCCCTGTCTCTAGGCTACTCCCCAAACAGCACTTCTAAGAACCTTTTGTATAAGATCAAGTGTAGTAGCGTTCTTATAAGTTTAGGATATGGCGGGTGAGGGGAATGTAAACAGATGCGCAAGAAGCGCTGAAATAATATCCCTAAATGGTAAAAGTTTGCCAGTATATTTTGTGGATAACACAGCAGGGTGGCGACAAAGTTAACAACTTTGATGTGGAATCCATGAAAACAACCCAAATTTCTGCCTGACACACCTCGTTTGATAAAGGGACGATGTATGGAGGCAGCTATATGGACGACTTTTGGAGGTAGCAATGGAGACAACGTGTGGAGGCTGCTATGGAGACAATTTAATTTGGATAGTGCCTGTATGTGGCAGTCCCAAACATTTTTCAAACCAGAGGAGCAGGTAGGTGGCCCTCCAGTAAAATGGAATAGATTGAGTGCCTGTATGTGGCAGTCCCAAAAATTTTTCAAACCAGAGGAGCAGGTAGGTGGCCCTCCAGTAAAATGGAATAGATTGAGTGCCTGTATGTGGCAGTCCCAAAAATGTTTCAAACCAGAGGAGCAGGTAGGTGGCCCTGCAGTAAAATGGAATAGATTGAGTGCCTGTATGTGGCACTCACAAAAATTGTTTCAAACAGAGGACCGGGTAGGTGGCCCTCCAGAAAAATTAAATGCATGAAGTACTATAGCAAGAGCCAGTGGGCCCTGTCAAAAAATAGCCATTTTCCTCTGCTTTACTGTACAAAGAGGAGGAGAAGGAGGAAAATGAGGAGGAGGAGGAGTGGATCAATTATTCAGGTTGAGCTTCCTTCACCTGGTGGAGATTGGAAATTCTTAGAAATCCAGCCTTTATTCATTTTAATAAGCGTCAGCCTGTCAGCGCTGTCAGTCGACAGGCGTGTACGCTTATCGGTGATGATGCCACCAGCTGCACTGAAAACCCGCTCGGACAAGACGCTAGCGGCAGGGCAGGCAAGAACCTCCAAGGCGTACAGCGCCAGTTCGTGCCACATGTCCAGCTTTGAAACCCAGTAGTTGTAGGGAGCTGTGTGATCATTTAGGACGATGGTATGGTCAGCTACGTACTCCCTCACCATCTTTCTGTAAAGATCAGCCCTACTCTGCCGAGACTGGGGACAGGTGACAGTGTCTTGCTGGGGTGACATAAAGCTGGCAAAAGCCTTGTAAAGCGTACCCTTGCCAGTGCTGGACAAGCTGCCTGCTCGCCTACTCTCCCTCGCTACTTGTCCCGCAGAACTACGCACTCTGCCGCTAGCGCTGTCAGAAGGGAAATACTGTTTCAGCTTGTGCACCAGGGCCTGCTGGTATTCATGCATTCTCACACTCCTTTCCTCTGCAGGGATGAGAGTGGGAAGATTTTGCTTGTACCGTGGGTCCAGGAGAGTGAACACCCAGTAATCGGTGCTGGAATAAATTCTTTGAACGCGAGGGTCACGGGATAGGCAGCCTAGCATGAAATCTGCCATATGCGCCAGAGTACCAACGCGTAAGAATTCACTCCCCTCACTGGCCTGACTGTCCATTTCCTCCTCCTCCAACTCCTCCAACTCCTCTTCTTCTGCCCATACACGCTGAACAGTGAAGGACTCAACAATGGTCCCCTCTTGTGTCTCGCCAACATTCTCCTCCTCTTCCTCCTCATCCTCCTCCACCTCCACCTCCTCCGATATGCGCTGAGAAACAGACCTGAGGGTGCTTTGGCTATCAACAAGGGAATATTCTTCCCCTGTCTCTTGTGACGAGCGCAAAGCTTCCGACTTCATGCTGACCAGAGAGTTTTTCAACAGGCCAAGCAGCGGGATGGTGAGGCTGATGATGGCGGCATCGCCACTGACCATCTGTGTTGACTCCTCAAAGTTACTCAGCACCTGACAGATATCAGACATCCACGTCCACTCCTCATTGTAGACTTGAGGAAGCTGACTGACCTGACTACCAGTTCTGGTGGAAGTTGACATCTGGCAGTCTACAATCGCTCTGCGCTGCTGGTAAACTCTGGATAACATGGTCAGTGTTGAATTCCACCTCGTGGGCACGTCGCACAACAGTCGGTGAGCGGGCAGTTGGAGGCGGCGCTGCGCTGCCCTGAGAGTGGCAGCATCTGGGCTGGACTTCCTGAAATGCGCACAGATGCGGCGCACCTTCGTGAGCAAATCAGACAGATTGGGGTATGTCTTGAGGAAACGCTGAACTATCAGATTTAACACATGGGCCAGGCATGGCACATGTGTCAGTCTGCCGAGTTGCAGAGCCGCCACCAGGTTACGGCCGTTGTCACACACAACCATTCCCGGCTTGAGGTTCAGCGGTGCCAGCCACAGATCAGTCTGCGGCGTGATGCCCTGTAATAGCTCTTGGGCGGTGTGCCTTTTGTCGCCTAGGCTCATCAGTTTGAGCACCGCCTGCTGTCGCTTAGCGACGGCACTGCTGCTGTGCCTAGAGCTACCGACTGATGGCGCCGTGCCCACGGATGGTAGTTCGGAGGAGGAGGTGGAGGAGGGGTGGGAGGAGGAGGAGGCATAGTAGGCCTGAAACACCTGGACCGAGGTAGGCCCCGCAATCCTCGGCGTCGGCAGTATATGAGCAGCCCCAGGGTCAGACTCGGTCCCAGCCTCCACCAAGTTAACCCAATGTGCCGTCAGCGATATATAGTGGCCCTGCCCGGCAGCACTCGTCCACGTGTCCGTGGTCAGGTGGACCTTGTCAGAAACGGCGTTGGTCAGGGCACGGATGATGTTGTCTGACACGTGCTGGTGCAGGGCTGGGACGGCACATCGGGAAAAGTAGTGGCGGCTGGGGACCGAATACCGAGGGGCGGCCGCCGCCATGAGGTTGCGAAAGGCCTCGGTCTCTACTAGCCTATAGGGCAGCATCTCCAGGCTAAGCAATCTGGAGATGTGCACATTAAGGGCTTGGGCGTGCGGGTGGGTTGCACTATATTTGCGTTTCCGCTCCAGCGTCTGGGGTATGGAGAGCTGAACGCTGGTGGATGCTGTGGAGGATCGTGGAGGCGACGATGGGGTTTTTGTGGCAGGGTCCTGGGCAGGGGGCTGACTAGCAGCTGACACAGGGGAAGGAGCAGTGGTGTGCACGGCCGGAGGTGAACGGGCTTGTTGCCACTGAGTGGGGTGTTTAGCATTCATATGCCTGCGCATACTGGTGGTAGTTAAGCTAGTAGTGGTGGAACCCCTGCTGAGCCTGGTTTGGCAAATGTTGCACACCACAGTCCGTCGGTCATCCGGTGTTTCCTTAAAGAACCTCCAGACTTCTGAAGATCTAGCCCTCGCCGCAAGAGCCCTCGCCACGGGAGCTTCACTAGTTGACACATTTGGCGCTGATGCACCAGCTCTGGCCCTGCCTCTCCGTCTGGCCCCACCACTGCCTCTTCCAACCTGTTCTGGTCGAGGACTCTCCTCCGTCTCAGAAGCACTGTGTTCACCCGGCCTCTCAACCCAGCTTGGGTCTGTCACCTCATCATCCTCCGATCCCTCAGTCTGCTCCCCCCTCGGACTTCCTGCCCTGACAACAACTTCCCCACTGTCTGACAACCGTGTCTCCTCATCGTCGGACACCTCTTTACACACTTCCACTACGTCAAGAAGGTCATCATCACCCACAGACTGTGACTGGTGGAAAACCTGGGCATCGGAAAATTGCTCAGCAGCAACCGGACAAGTGGTTTGTGACTGTGGGAAGGGTCCAGAAAACAGTTCCTCAGAGTATGCCGGTTCAAATGCCAAATTTTCCTGGGAGGGGGCAGACTGGGGGGGAGGAGGCTGAGGTGCAGGAGCTGGAGGAGTGGCGATTTCGGTGACATGGGTGGACTGCGTGGAAGACTGACTGGTGGTGGACAAATTGCTCGAAGCATTGTCAGCAATCCACGACATCACCTGTTCGCACTGTTCTGGCCTCAACAGTGCTCTACCACGAGTCCCAGTAACTTCAGACATGAACCTAGGGAGTGTAGCTCTGCGGCATTCCCCTGCTCCCTCATCAGCAGGTGGTGTCTCACCCCGCCCAGGACCACGGCCTCTGACCCCTGCAGTAGTTGGACGCCCACGTCCCCGCCCTCGTCCTCTACCCCTAGCCCTCGGGTTAAACATTTTTAAAATGAGAGTTATAACTTTATTTTTTTTTTAACTTTTTTTTGTTTTTTTTTGTGTTTTTTGTTTTTTTTTGTGTTTTTTGTTTTTTTTTGAGTTTTTAAAACCAAACAATGCTATCCTATTGCTATGGCTATTTTCTAGCCAAGTATCAAAGCACACTACTATGCCAGATGAGATGACACTGAGTTAGTGCCTAATTGAAATCCAACCCCTACTAAATTTTCCCACTTCGGTCTTTGCTATGGATATGTGCGTCACTAAGCGCAGAACACAGCGGTCGCAAGTCTCACTACAAATTGCTCAGAATTGGCTAGTACATGCACTGCAGAAAGTACAGCCACCAGCAGATCAACCAGAAATCAAATATATAGAACGCTACTGTAGGCGTAAGTAAGCTCTTTGTATTCTCCTATGGCTATTTTCTAGCCAAGTATCAAAGCACACTACTATGCCAGATGAGATGACACTGAGTTAGTGCCTAATTGAAATCCAACCCCTACTAAATTTTCCCACTTCGGTCTTTGCTATGGATATGTGCGTCACTAAGCGCAGAACACAGCGGTCGCAAGTCTCACTACAAATTGCTCAGAATTGTCTAGTACATGCACTGCAGAAAGTACAGCCACCAGCAGATCAACCAGAAATCAAATATATAGAACGCTACTGTAGGCGTAAGTAAGCTCTTTGTATTCTCCTATGGCTATTTTCTAGCCAAGTATCAAAGCACACTACTATGCCAGATGAGATGACACTGAGTTAGTGCCTAATTGAAATCCAACCCCTACTAAATTTTCCCACTTCGGTCTTTGCTATGGATATGTGTGCCACTAAGAGCTAAACACAACGGTAGCAAGTCCCCCTGCTAATTCCTCACAAAATGGTACTAGATGCAAATTAAAATAAAAAAAGTAGAACATTATTGTAGCCCTAAGAAGGGCTGTTGGGTTCTTTGAGAATCACTCCTGCCTAACAGTAAGCTAATAGAACACCCTAACGCTTTCCCTGACCAGCAGCAGCTCTCTCCCTAGCGGCATCCAGACACAGAATGATCCGAGCAGCGCGGGCAGCGGCTAGTCTATCCCAGGGTCACCTGATCTGGCCAGCCAACCACTGCTATCGACGTGTAAGGGTACCATGTCATGCTGGGTGGAGTGCAGAGTCTCCTGGCTTGTGATTGGCTCTGTTTCTGGCCGCCAAAAAGCAAAACGGCGGGAGCTGCCATTTTCTCGAGCGGGCGAAGTATTCGTCCGAGCAACGAGCAGTTTCGAGTACCCTAATGCTCGACCGAGCATCAAGCTCGGACGAGCATGTTCGCTCATCTCTAGTCATGACCATACCTTTCATGTCACAAAGTGATGCAGCAAGTGCAATGGGGGTGGACCAAAGCCTAATAGTAATACAGTTATCTGACTGGAAGCAGCACAACTCTATGGGTGATTTTAGCCAATTGTGAACAATAATTCAATAGGATGCCAGAGCATTTGCATATTAGCATATGCATGAAAACATCTTTTTTGCTGCATTACTGTAATGTTATAAAAAAGAGAGGCATTTTGTGATTTATAAGGTAGGAGGCCAAAGATAACAAATATATAAAGATAAGCACCTTGGTCTATGACTAATTGTCCCTAGTTTATGATGCTTGATTTTGCTGGTAGATTTCCAAGGGTCACCCCCCCCTTTGGCAGCGAGACTCAGCACTGTCCCATCAGATGCCCTGCTGTCCTCTGGCAGATGAAGAGAGTCTAGCAGTCGTTACTGTCTGTACACCCCCTATGTCATAACCACTCGTATATCACTGGCACAATAGATATGTAGACCTGTACTGGCCTGTTCATCTGCAGGACACAGGACGTCACGGGAAGTGTACATGACATCTAGTCATGTGACCCGTAGCTCCCACTGGCAAATGGGGCACTTTAATATGGTAAGTATGGGTGACCTTACTAGGGTGTTTTATTGACTCTGTTAAAGTTTTCTATACATGGCCACCCCTTTAAGCAGAAAGTGTGACAGTCATTTCTATTGTCTGTGTGAAAGCTGCTTGTCTTGGCTCAGGTGATGCTAAACTGCATTCTAGCAAATGAACCTGCTGATATTCACTGTGTGGGGTTTGCAACAACTTCTGTCCTAAGGTGATTGATAAATATGTTAAATCAGGTAAAAAGATTAGTTATAAGAGCCTAGCATGAAATATAGACATTCTGATAAATGCCACGTCTCTAGCCCATGCTTATTATTTGTTTGCTGAATTTTAAAGCGGAAATACACAAGAATCTACAATGTTTGCATTGATACATTCTCTACATTCCTTGGTAAAATGTGTCACAATGCATACTATTAACTAAAAAAAATCTTGTTTCTTTTTAGTATGATTTTTTTTAAAAGGTGCACATGTAGGTTCAAACTGTATGTACATGAGAATGCTACGGTATTATGAATTGCTATGGACGACTACGTACAATGCAATATGTAGCAGGTATACACTGCATGCATACATCTACCTTATTCATGGATCAAAACTGATAAAAAACAAAAAGCCAAACTGTATTTTCCAAGATCTTCCCCTAGATCAGTGGTTCTCAACCTGTGTGTCGCGACCCCGGCGGGGGTCGAACGATCAAAACACAGGGGTCGCCTAAAGTTATCGTAGCCACGATTTTATTGCATTTTTTGGCACGAATACAATATTCTTGCATATGGTTTGGGGTCACCGCAACATGAGGAACTGTATTGCGGGGTCACAGCATTAGAAAGGATGAGAACCACTGTCCTAGATGGTCAAGTTACTAGGACATGTATTATATTCAGGGACATATTTACCATAAACCAATTTGCCGGCGGATTTCTTGACAGGCTTATTAATTCTGAAATGACTTATAAACTCATCTACATATTTTACTAAATGGACCACAGGGTGATATTGTCAAAGTCTCAGGGCTCATGCGGATAATGTGCATTTAGGATGTGTACAGGCAGCACGTGTCACCATTCACTTCTATGGGCTCATGCACTAGGCAATAAATATAGCAGGTCCTGCTCCTGCCTGTCTTAGTGTCCCAGACAGTTTTTTCAATTGTCATTGGTGGACCTCTGTACCGTCCTTTCCATCCTATTATACAGCACTTGTTTGTGTGTGGAGCCTTTTAGTGTTAGAACTGATCAGACAATGTCAGGTCCTCTTGAAAAAAGAAATATAAATTTATATATACGGTAATATGTTCATTTGTATTAATTAAACCCGGTTATTAAGAAACATTCACACATTCAGACTCATGGTGGCCCAGAATTAAGGGGAAATACTACAGTCAGGGGTCCTGGTCTGTAAGAATATTATAGGCCCTTCACTGACTAAAATGAAGCTTCTTGGGAAATGGAGGATGCTTCCCTTCTGCCTGCTTTCAATATGCAGTTTGAGGATCTTTAGAGGACCCTAAAACGTCCTGAAATGCAGTGGCGTAACCAGAAGCTGATGGGCCCCAGTGCAAAGTCTGTGCCAGGCCCCGACTATAATGTATGGTTTATAGTAATAGTCTTCTCATATGGGAAAGTGACACCATATGGGCCCCCTAAACCTCTTGGGCCCAGGCGTGAACGCAAACTCTGCACCCCCCTTAAAGTTACGCCCCTGCTGAAATGTCTTTTGTGTACATGTGTACAAGAGCAGAAACAGATCTACAAGGTTTTCGTGGCTGAATATAACATTTGGTGGGTGGTTTGTGTGGACACAGGTCCCCTAGAAAGCTTAGGCCCCGGGGCACTGACCAAATCGCCTATATTATAGTTTACTACTGACTACAGAATATATCTTGCGAAGTGCTACCTTTTCGGTTCCCCTATTTCACACTCTGGGGGACTGTATTTTGGAGTTAATTGTATCCCCTGGTATAATTGTATCATTCTTGATTTCAAGGGATTTCATCATGCCACATTCTATTAACACTACTGGCAGACACTTGTTACTATATATATGTTGTATTTCAGGCCTCATATATATGGACATATAACAGCTTTGTAGAGTTTTACAGTACCCATTGACATTAACATGGCTCTTGGAACCTATTGTTCCAAGAATTCGTGCAGGTGACTTATTTATTTAGAGGTGGTAAATCTGGTAAAGAGTAAATTATGGAATTTTCTTATTTGTCTCATTGTGTAATTTTTGACAGCAAAAAAAAATGTTGAAAAAATTAAATCAAGGAACCTGTTGGAAAAATGGAACTTTCCTTAAAGGGGTATTCCCACGAAGACAAATTTCTTAAATGCACTCAGGATAGCAAAATAACACATTCTCTAATTCACCGTTATTAACAAAAATACTGCATTTCACAGATATAATTCCAACCTGTCTCTATCAGTCCTGGTGTACACAATTTTAGTCCCTCAAAGACACGACCCTGTAACTTCTGACTTGGGGTCGGGGAAGCCATCTTGGATTTCTGTGTGACGGCCCGGAGCTGAGATTTCTGTCTCTCTCTCTTCTCCCTGCACTCTAGCCCCACCCCTGCAATCTAGCTACGCCCCTGCCATCCAGGACGGAGCTCACAGACACTCATTCACTTCCTGCCAGCAAACAAAACATCCTGAGGAAAGAGAAGCTGCAAGCTACAGGCAGATAAGTTCTTTGTCTGGGGTGGGAGAACAGATTTGTAGCAGAGCTGACAGTGTGTAATAGGCATCTCTTGGATCTCATCATCTCTGATCTGTCTCATCTCTCTTTTTATGTGTCAGATACCAGTACAATGTTCAGAAGCTGAATGAAAGTGTATATAAACCTTGTACCCTGATAATCTAACTACATTTTCAGCTCACAGCATCTCATAGCAGAGAGGAATCATAATTTGAGTCCCTGCATTCACTCTGGAATCTTACACTGACCATCACTGAGTGATAGGAGCTAAAAGAGCACTAAAACTGAGTCAAATTGTAAAGTAAAGGGTTAAAATGATCTGTATTGTGTAAAAATCACAAGGGGACTGAGATTTGAGAATTTGAAAACCCCTTTAAGATCTGCCGAATTCATTCTCCACAAGCAACTTTCCAATGAATGAGTAGGATTAACATGAAATAACTTCCCTTCTACAACTTTATAAGAGATTAATCATTAAAGCCTGAAAAACAGGAGAGTAAACCGAACAGATTTTCTCTAAACTTGCTTTCTGACAAGCTGTCACAACTTAAGCTAAAATGGAGCAGGCATAAAATACAATGGATAACAAAATAATTAAACAGCGCTCCGAAGCCAAGTTTCCTAAAAGATTCAGCAATGCAGAACTGAGATGCTTCATGTACCTTATTATCACTGCCTGGTGCCAGTCTATTGCTGTATACAGCCCTAACAAAGCTTCTATTATTACCTGCAGGGGATGGGACTGGGAGCTGAAAGGCAGAAATCAGTCTTATTTATGAGCAGGCTTTACCTATCTAATAAAATCCCCCCCCCCCCCATCCAAACTGATGCCTTCATCCACTGGAAAAATGGAACTCTATAAAAATATACTTTACTATATGTCATGGGATTTTCACCATAAAGTAAAGTATTTGGCCTCAAAAGTTAGTTTTCTGACATAGTATATGACTTTCCATGTATTAGATGTAATCTCTTAATAGAAGAAACTGGCATGAAAACCTCTGGACCAAAACTGAAATTATAGAATGTAACTTATTTGGGATCATGGTGTATGTTATTGCCTGCCATGAGGTAAAAGGGTTTAGCCCCAAAGCTTCAAAATTTCCAGATGATTCGTTAACACATACGAGTTACATTGGCTCTGGTATATTTTAATATATAAAAATATTAGCAAATTGATAATTAGTTTTGCTTGAAAAGATTTAGTACAAGTTGTTATTTATCTGTTAATAATAATAAAATGCCAATTACTGGAATATCTAAGTTTATGCTACAAAGGTAGCAGCTCTTCCTGCTCTATAACATTCCGTTTGCCAATAAGACACAATGCACAATCTGCTAAGTGGTTGCTGCTCTATAAAATACTGCCTACAGATAGGACACTATACACAAACTGTTCAGCTCCTCCTGCTCTATAACAGGTTGCCTGCAGATAGGACACTATACACAAACCATTCAGCTCCTCCTGCTCTATAACAGGTTGCCTGCAGATAGGACACTATACACAAACCATTCAGCTCCTCCTGCTCTATAACATGCTGCCTGCAGATAGGACACTATACCCAAACTGTTCAGCCCCTCCTGCTGTATAACATGCTGCCTGCAGATAGGACACTATGTATAAACTGCTCAGTGCCTGCTGCTCTATAGCATGCCGCCTGCAGATAGGACAATATGTACAATTTGCTCAACTGATCCTCCTCTAGAAACATGTGGCCTGCAGATAGAACACTATGTACAATCTGCTTAGCTCCTCCTGCTCTATAACATGCTGTCTGCAGATGAAACCATATGTACAAACTGCTAAGCTCCTCCTGCACTATAATATCCTGCATGCAGATTAGACACCATGTACAATCACTCACCTCCCCCTTCTCTATATCAAGCTTGCTTCAGATGAGACACTATGTACAATCTGCTAAGCTCCTCCTGCTCTATTACATTCTGCCTGCAGATAGGACACTATTGTGTACAATCGGCTCAACTCCTCCGGCACTATAACATACTTCCTGCAGATGAGACACCATGTACAATCCACTCACCTCCTCCTTCTCTATAACAAGCTTGCTGCTGATATGACACTATGTACAATCCGATCAGCTTATCCTGCTCTATAACATGCTGCCAGCAGATTGGACTGAATTTTTCATTTGCAGGTTCCCTTTACATTTTCACAAAGAAACACAATGTTAAAGATCATTTTAAATTGCTGTACACAAACTAACTTTGATTATAATACTGCTTTTAAACCCATGGATTTAGCCATTTGCTAAAAACTAGGATGTCAGGATCCGGTTGGTTGCCTCCAATGATTGTTTAATAACTTAAAAATTTCCAGAACTATGAGGTGAGACATTTGATCTCATTGCCTTAAAGGGAATGACTATTTATAATCAACCTCAGGGCAGATAGGTGTCAGCCTCCTTGGGATTTGCCATCAACAGTAATTACTGAACGATCCCTTTAAGCTTATACATTTATAATCCATGTATAAGCTGCTGCTCATTACACTATTTCATAACTACTACAAGATTAAGTGTCAATAATAATACTAGAGCTTTATTTGTCCCAATGTACAATATAATACCAATCATAACAGTGATATAATACCAATCATAAAGCAGTGATTTAATCCAGATTCTTCAATATAAGCAAAATAAAAGAATGAAAAAATTAGGCAAAATACTGTCACTTATATCTGTCAACTTACCCTGTCATTTTTGAGAAATTAAGGTATTGATCATCAGTATTTTTAGGACAATACAAGTCACTTGTGTTTTCCCCTATCAGATCTCCTGGGGACATCAGTAGCTTCCTTGACTTGAACTCATCTTGGGTTAGAGTGAATCAGAGCCACCTAGTGGTTAAACCGTAGATAGCAGCCATTTAATGCAATGACAAGTAGTAAGTTATTAGTATAATTAGACATATATTTCATATAATGTAAAATAATATATGGATAGAAAGAATATATATGTATAAGTAATGGGCAAATACATTATGTTCTAGCACTTAAAGGCTTATATATACATCAAGATTGTATTTATGTTGAAACACAGGATCAAGAGTTACCATTAATCACTGAAGTTAATAGGGTTTAACAACTCTGGAATTCCTATGGACTTCAATATACGCTTGAATAAAAACATCTAACTTGGAAAGTTATCCTTTAAATGTTTGGAATCTGATGTTAATTTTTCTCATGGTACAGAAAAGAGCAGAGAACTTGCTGCGTAAAGAAATGAATTCCCTTTGAAATAAGAAATCATTTCTGTATTTGTGATGTAATTTCATGTGAGGTGAAATTGGGTGTCTAGGCCTATGTGGGAAGTGGGAACATTAAAGGACATCTACCACTAGGATGCAGGAATGTAAACCAAGCACATTGACATACTGGTGTGTGCCCCCTCTGGGAGGATCAGCTCTTCTTTAAGCTTCTTATTCCCTTGATTTTAAGGGCTTTAAAACTTATGCAAATGAGCCTAAGGGGTTCCCAGCTCTATAAACACCTATGGAGACTGAAGTCCCTCGGGCTCATTTGCGTAATTTATGAAGCAATTTCTGGTAAAAACTTGGCCACAAAAAGCTAAAAGAAAAGCAGATCCTACCAGAGGGGGCACACACCAGTATTTTAATGGGCTTTGTTTACAATCCTTGATTCTGGTGGTAGATTTCGTTTAAAGGTTATGTTTGTCCACAATCAGCCCTCCACCAATTACAGTATGACGATGGGACCTGCAGGTGCGCCATATGAATGAAGTGCTGGCCTGCATGCTCAAGCAGTGCTCCATTTACTTATTCATATGTCCTGGGTTCAAGTCCTATGCAGGTGAACATCTGCAAAGAGCTTGTATGTTCTCTCCGTGTTTGTGTGGGTTTCGTCCGGGTCCTCCAGTTTCCTCCCACACTCCAAAAACATACTGGTAGGTTGATTAGATTGTGAACCCCATGGGGACAGGGACAGATTTGGCAAGTTCTGTGTAGAGCTGTGTAATCTGTGTGCACTATATAAGTAAAGGAAATATTATTATTATTATTATTATTATTATTATAGATGAGCATATGCACCAGCATTTCTAAATAAATATTATTGTTATTCATACAAGCTTCTGCAACACAGAAGTCCATAGGAAGCTTATCTCTCCCCTCCCTGCTGTATAGACATATGTGTTAATCTTTTTTATTCCCACATAGCACTGAGGCTGCTGCTATATCTTCTCAGATATTTCAGCGAGGCTTTATTTACTTGTATGGGACTGAACCACAAACATTTATCCAATAGATATGACATCACTGACTCGTATAATGAAAGCTATGTGACATGGGGGGTTGGTGGGGTGCCAAGTGTCAGCCTCCCCCCCCCCCCAGCATGTAAAATATAATTGTTCAATCATGCATTACCCTTTACTACCTTGTAATAAAAAGAATCAGAATGAACGATTATTAGTTGAAAGGCTAAGTATTTTGACCTCTTCCATAATGTGTAAATTTTTTCCAGCTTTTAATTTTGGTAGTGGATGCTGAGAGGTTTACAACATAGTGACCCAAAAAAGTTTTTCAGTAGATGATATGTCATGTTATGGAAGCAGCTGCCGCCAACAATTGGGAGATATGATGATAAGCTCTGAGTGTGTGTAATGTATGCCTCCGTTAATACGCATCGTAACATCTCATTTATTTGTCAAATTATCCTGAGAAGCCAGACTGCATATAAACACGCATAAATCTGCCTAGAAATGTGCCTGTCATGTGTACTTCCAAAATACTTTTAATATCATTTATGAAAACATTTTTATTTTCCGCATTACTTAGATTATAAATATCAACTTCAATTTCAATAGCGGTAATTGTTTTTCTTTCCCTTAACTAGTCTTCATGCAAAGTATGGAACAGAGACACAAAACAACAACAATGATCTTCTTTTTAGATTATATTAACTCTTTTAGTGCTTACAGTATTACCTGTATCTGCTGCATAAAATTGTGAATCTGCATCTAGACTGTGCCCCAGATTTAGAATTTCTGGTTCCCGTTCTTCATGGATCTGGTGCCCCTGCACTGCTCCGGCAGAGTGCATCACTTATTTTTGGTGCACATTTAACATAGGACGTGCAACACAGTTCTGTTGATCTTTGCAGGTTAAATGCTTTGCAGGGTCCACACATGAAAGACCATTACAGCGCAGTATAATGCAGCTATGTCGCAAATGTGTCCCGTGTGTCACAAATGTGTCTCGGACACTTCTTAAATACATGTGCAAGCAGTTTGCACTGAAAAGAATGTACAAAGTCAGAAAGAATACTTGCGCAGGGTCTTTAATAAATCTGGGTCTATTTATATTGTGTACTCAGTTACTGTTCTGTAGCACATAATGCTGTGATTTTATCAACTTCAAATAATGGAGGAACAGACAGTCCTGGCTAGCCTCAATCTAAATCATAAACAATTATCTATGGCTGTACGCCAGTACTGACCTGTGCACAGTCGTGGCTGGTCATCGCGACTTTGCTAGCAGCATTTCAACAGTTAACTGCTGTAACCTGTGCCAGCACCGCTCACAGGTATCACTGATTGCGATCCAGGTTCGGTACCTGGACCTGGACAGCTTTTTTAAATTAAGATTTAGCTGAACCTGTATTTCAACGGGTCGCTTATCGCACTTTTACTTGCACTCTTACACAGCGTTAAATGGTAGGGATTATAGTTTCCTCTGTTCACTGCTGTGTAATACAGTTTTATACCCCCATCCTGACCTCCAGGTATAGAAAGTGTCCACCATTTCCTCATTATGATAATTCTTCTTAGGGTCTAGAGTTAATAAGACAGCCTCTTATGCCATATTCTGCAATAATATTAAATCCTGCTTGTTATTTCAACAATAATATTTATTACTACTTCTTAATAAAATATCTATACTGTAGAAACAACTACAAAAACTCTAAACACAAGTATAGTTAAATATTCCATATTAGATACATGAAAAGCAATCAGTGTCTACCTCCTCACAAAAAAAATCAATAATCATCCATCATATTTCCCTTTCTCCACCCCTTCCTCATCACCTCAAAAAATGTATTTCTATCAATTCCATTTGGCTTTTTGCCCTTTTGGCCACTAAGAGCAGGTTTATCATATTCCTTTAATTTCCCCTTCATTTTATTCTTAATATATTCTAATAAGATGACTCCATATTCCAAGTGCATTCTTCAGTCCTAGGAAGCTTACCAGTAGCTCAGTTTCTTAAATTTAGCAGTGGTTTCCAAAAATGCATTTTATAAACTATTCCCAAATTGTCAATAGACCATCCCAATATTTGGATCATTTTGGACATCATAATTTAATTGAAAAAAAAATGGAGGTGCATCCTCAGATTGTCGAATTGAACTTTACACAGAATTATATGGTATATTTATTCATTATGTTAAATATGTGCTACATAAAAAAGGCTTCATAGCATATAACATCAAATAATATAAATGCATGAAATAATGCTTTATTTTTGAATATTCTCCAAACCATGCAGTTTATTCATAATTATGCTTGGAAGGATTGTCATGAAGAAAGAAAGCCTCATAAATGTGCACAGATGGACCCATTTCCCCCATGATTTGTGATTTCTAGCAATTGCCATAAACATTCTGCACATGTCATATTGGAAGAAGAGCTAGGAACATTTGTGTGGTAACCTTATAATGAAAACTATTTGCAGAATCTCCTCTGACCTGCTAAGTATGAGTTAATGGTGGCTCTTAATCTAATAGCCCATGTATGCTGGCACATAGCCTTTATTGTCTCCACGCAAAGACTGTGTGCAAACCATTTACAGAAGAGTCATCTTATAGCAATGCCTAAACTAAGAAAAACAGAGCAATTGATTAATACATAATAAAATATATACATAAACAAACTAAAATGAGACTAACTATGGCTGGAACGTTGCAGCATAAAACCACAAGTGCATCCACAATGCTAAGAACAGTGGATACCACATAAGAAGGTTCCGTACATAAATTAGCTATAATATAGAATGATTATGCAAAATACTGAAAAACAATCATTATACTTAGAGATTAGCAAATCATCCAAGATTCAATTATCAGAATCTTAGCTGAATTTTTCAAAATAGTTCACGTCCAACTTGAATTTGTTCAAAGGAACCTAAGATAAGGATTCTATTAAGAGTAGTTCTGATGGTAGATTCTTTCTTACTGCATCTGCTCTAATCTGTAATGTAATAATCCTGGAACCAAACCTAACTTGTTAAAAAGCTTTATTTTAGTGATATGCAAATAAACTGCAAAGGCTACTGGGGCGTGTACTAGCCTGGCCGGGCACTGGGAGCTAAGGTTATTACTCCATGCCCTAGTAGCCTCTGCAGTTAAAAAACTTTATTTTAGAAATATGTAAATTAACTGCAGAGGCTACTGGGGCATGTATTAGCCTTAGCTTCCAGTGGCGGTCAGACTAGTACACGCCCCAGTAGCCTCTCCAGTTAATTTGCATAGTACTAAAATAAGCTTTCTAAAGAGTCAGGTTAGGTTCCAGGATTGTTAAATGACAAATAAGGGCAGAGGCAGACAGGAGGTATCAAAAATCAGATCTACTTCTGATAGATAGTAGAATCCTCATGCTAGGTTTGCTTTAACTTGTTCTGGAAACTGGTATATAAACTCCTCTGGTCCTCTAAAATCCAGATTTGTTGTGAAAAGCTCCTATCTTGTTTTGTTCATTTAATATGAAGCTTTCATTTTCCCTTGGCCACGGGGCAAGTTCATACATCCTACATCTGGGTTATTTGTTACACTCGCTGCTTTAAGAGAGCATACTGGAAACTAAAAATGGAAGGCGAGTGGAAGGTTTTGCATTCATCTTCTGTTCCACATAGCCTACAATGTATGGAAGATTACCTTCCGTTATGCTTTTGTTATTTACAAGATTCATCAAATGCAACACGGAAATTATTTGTCTTTAATTTTTGTGCTTGAAAAATGAAGTCAAAGTATGGATTTTGTTCCTCTCTCCTTTCTTTTTCCTCATGGTAGTCCAACATGTTCACATCAATACACAAGACTGTGACTATGTAGGGTATGAGGGTGTTAGATTGTGCTTTCTCCTAGTGGCTATGTGTGTATCTCTCCTAGTTCATTAAAAATCTGATGGGGAATACCACCATTCTTTCCAATTGATATTAAAAACAGCAAAAAAGGAGTTTTCTACCTTTAAGATATTGCTACAGTAAAAAAAGATCCAAGCAGCACTATCAAAACAGAAAATGGGTAAACAAAAATAAAAAGCGGTTGCACACCTAAGAGGGCCTTTTTTTCCTTTGTCTCTTTAAGATATCGATTATATATCTATAGGATAAGTCAGTTATATTGGTTCCATCTGTTCCCAGCACACAGGGAGTGTAGCTGAAATTTCTGCTATGTGTCTAATGCCCACAATTGGACTACTGTATTTTTGGAACTATAAGGCGCACCGGATTATAGGACACACCATCAATAAATGCATGCTAAAACATCTAGGTTCATATATAAGGCGCACCGGGTTATAAGGCGCACCGGATTAGAAGGATGAATGACCAGCAGGTGGCAGACCTGAGCACAGTTCAAAGCAGCTGTTGTCTGTAAGTATGATTCATATATAAGGCTCACTAGACTATAAGGCCACCTTTGATTTCGGAGAAAATCAAAGGATTTTTTGTGCGCCTTATAGTCCGAAAAATATGGTACTCAAAGCTCAGTCATGGGCTTTATTACCAGGGCTATGGGTAGAGCAATTGCTAATGTGCCAAGTAGCTAAGCATCTCTACTTAGTGATGAGATGCAGGTAGTTATCACTGTGTATAAGGGGGGCGGTGGATGGGGTCAGAGAGAAGACCAAAATGTCCATGACCTTTACATGTCTAATTCAATAGAGGCCCATTTACCAGTCAAGAATTGACATTTTCTCTAGTTCCCTTATGACCCCTGTTCATGAGCAATAAAATGCTATATACATAGCAATTATACATAAAAAATGGTCACATATTATAGTTAGTTTATTACCAACATGTGGCATTTGTGAGGATAATCCATTCATTCCCCTATTATGACAGAATATTAATACATATATTCACAACATAATGTATACATCAGCTCCCCATATTGCAGAGCCTTGGTCAGCAGGCAGATCTTCCTCTACTGGTTGCAGTAGATTGAACACACATTGAAATCACTGACCCAGCTGAGATTACAAATGTTGTATTGCAGCCATGAACATTTTAATCCATCAAAGTTTCATCACTCAATGTAACCGAAAAATAACAATTTTTCTGATTTGCTACAGACAACGAAAATCAAGGTCACGGTCTGTGCCGTTGTACTCATTTATAGGTTTGCAGAACACAAGTTAGAATTGGGAGGGAAAACTATTGTGTGTACAGGGTGACAATGGGAAATACATAAAAGTATCCTAGTGCAATGGCTGTGCGGCTGTTATGTACGGTGTAAGTACAGAAATGTAACCAAGTACATCTATCTAAACACGTTGGTTTCCTGTGTACTGTTGAGATAAATGGATTTTACTATTCCCTTCAGTAAAGAAAAGGAATTTTAAAGACCTTGATCTGCTGGTTCTCATTGCCGTTCTGCCAAATACATATATATTCCACAATATGATTTAAACATAGGGGATGATGCTTGATGTTAATCCCTCCATTTGGGGTCGGGAAGTAAGAGTTCTCCTTATCGAGACTTTCCCAATTAAGGCCATCTTACAGGCGTGTGAAGACTTATAGCCATTGTCACTCCACTAGGGGATTCTGGGAAAATATGCAAATAAGCGTTCCAGGATGGGATAAGGAAATGCACGCCTCTTTTAGCTACCTTGCAAGAGATGCAACCACATTGAAACAGCGCTGCTCCTTCTGGAATAGATATACTGGTTTGGTTTTAATCCCACCTCATGTCATTAGGCTTCCTGAAAGTCATGCTTGATGTCAAGGGAGCTGCCTTACAAGGTAGCTAAAAGGCGCATGATTTTCTTTATCCCATCCTGGAAAACTTATTGGCATATTTCTCCTCCGGTTTCTCATGCTACATCTATCAAGAACCAGGAGTTTTATGATACAGACAGTCCCCAGGTTTCATACAAGATAGGTTCTTTAGGTTTGTTCTTAAGTTGAATTTGTATGTATATGGGAACTGTATATTTTATAATTGTAACCCCAGCCAATTTTTTGTTGGTGTCTGTGACAATTAGATTTTTAAAATATGTTGGATTGTCATAAAAACCAGGGTAAACAATAAAGCTTAATTGCAGGCATCTTTGGTAATTGTTATAGCTGGTTATTGTAGTCTAAGGCTAAAGTACAGTAAATTACCAACATCCATAGGTCCGTTTGTAACTAGGGGTTTTCTGTAAGTCGGGTGTTCTTAAGTAGGGGACCGTCTATATATCCATTGGATGGCCGCGCTGGTGGGCTTGGTATAGAATTGCAATAAAGCCTGCATCTGCTACCGGCGCAAGCTATAGGTAGTGTGCCGGCACATGGTTTCCTTGCCCCACACCGCGGCCCAGCATGGACCAGTACATTTAAGGTGTAAGGGGAGAAATATTTGCAATTTCTGGATGTGCAACTTTAGCAACTTTTATCAAGGCTTGTGCTCCAGTAGCCTTCATAAATGCCCCCCCCCCCCATATAAAATGCAACTAAAAAAGAAGACTGCATAAATCAGGTTTAGCCACCTAAATGCCCCCTTTAAGAACATACAAAATAGCCTCTTAAAGAGAGTCACCCCTAGTCATAGGAATCCACTATCACAGTGTCATGCAGCCCCTCATTCGTTATAGAAAGTGCTGTCTGAATTTGTAAACATTCAATATGCAAATTAGATACTTTATGTACCCAGGTCACTCCGGGGGCAATGTTATGTCCTGGCTGACCCATCCCTTGAGATTTCAAAGCTGCCCCTTCCTGCTTCATTTCTATTCCTCCAACTTCCATGACATTGGACATTGTCCTAAATATAGAAGTCCTTGGGAGTTAAGGTCATGCATTCATACATTTTCTATAGGACTTAATAAGGAATTATTATAAAATGTATGCAATGAGTTCCCCCAGAAGCAGAGGAAATGTAGCTCTCTAGTATAGGTGTTGCAAAAGTTCTGAAGCTATTACTGACTTTGTGACCTCAAAGGTGCAGAAGATTTGTGTTCTCCATTATCCGTATGATGATAAATTTATCACTAGAGATGAGCGAACATGCTCGTCCGAGCTTGATGCTCGGTCGAGCATTAGGGTACTCGAAACTGCTCGTTGCTCGGACGAATACTTCGCCCGCTCGAGAAAATGGCAGCTCCCGCCGTTTTGCTTTTTGGCGGCCAGAAACAGAGCCAATCACAAGCCAGGAGACTCTGCACTCCACCCAGCATGACGTCGATAGCAGTGGTTGACGTCGACCCTTACACGTCGATAGCAGTGGTTGGCTGGCCAGATCAGGTGACCCTGGGATAGACTAGCCGCTGCCCGCGCTGCTCGGATCATTCTGTGTCTGGATGCCGCTAGGGAGAGAGCTGCTGCTGGTCAGGGAAAGCGTTAGGGTGTTCTATTAGCTTACTGTTAGGCAGGAGTGATTCTCAAAGAACCCAACAGCCCTTCTTAGGGCTACAATAACGTTCTACTTTTTTTATTTTAATTTGCATCTAGTACCATTTTGTGAGGAATTAGCAGGGGGACTTGCTACCGTTGTGTTTAGCTCTTAGTGACGCACATATCCATAGCAAAGACCGAAGTGGGAAAATTTAGTAGGGGTTGGATTTCAATTAGGCACTAACTCAGTGTCATCTCATCTGGCATAGTAGTGTGCTTTGATACTTGGCTAGAAAATAGCCATAGGAGAATACAAAGAGCTTACTTACGCCTACAGTAGCGTTCTATATATTTGATTTCTGGTTGATCTGCTGGTGGCTGTACTTTCTGCAGTGCATGTACTAGCCAATTCTGAGCAATTTGTAGTGAGACTTGCGACCGCTGTGTTCTGCGCTTAGTGACGCACATATCCATAGCAAAGACCGAAGTGGGAAAATTTAGTAGGGGTTGGATTTCAATTAGGCACTAACTCAGTGTCATCTCATCTGGCATAGTAGTGTGCTTTGATACTTGGCTAGAAAATAGCCATAGGAGAATACAAAGAGCTTACTTACGCCTACAGTAGCGTTCTATATATTTGATTTCTGGTTGATCTGCTGGTGGCTGTACTTTCTGCAGTGCATGTACTAGCCAATTCTGAGCAATTTGTAGTGAGACTTGCGACCGCTGTGTTCTGCGCTTAGTGACGCACATATCCATAGCAAAGACCGAAGTGGGAAAATTTAGTAGGGGTTGGATTTCAATTAGGCACTAACTCAGTGTCATCTCATCTGGCATAGTAGTGTGCTTTGATACTTGGCTAGAAAATAGCCATAGGAGAATACAAAGAGCTTACTTACGCCTACAGTAGCGTTCTATATATTTGATTTCTGGTTGATCTGCTGGTGGCTGTACTTTCTGCAGTGCATGTACTAGCCAATTCTGAGCAATTTGTAGTGAGACTTGCGACCGCTGTGTTCTGCGCTTAGTGACGCACATATCCATAGCAAAGACCGAAGTGGGAAAATTTAGTAGGGGTTGGATTTCAATTAGGCACTAACTCAGTGTCATCTCATCTGGCATAGTAGTGTGCTTTGATACTTGGCTAGAAAATAGCCATAGGAGAATACAAAGAGCTTACTTACGCCTACAGTAGCGTTCTATATATTTGATTTCTGGTTGATCTGCTGGTGGCTGTACTTTCTGCAGTGCATGTACTAGCCAATTCTGAGCAATTTGTAGTGAGACTTGCGACCGCTGTGTTCTGCGCTTAGTGACGCACATATCCATAGCAAAGACCGAAGTGGGAAAATTTAGTAGGGGTTGGATTTCAATTAGGCACTAACTCAGTGTCATCTCATCTGGCATAGTAGTGTGCTTTGATACTTGGCTAGAAAATAGCCATAGGAGAATACAAAGAGCTTACTTACGCCTACAGTAGCGTTCTATATATTTGATTTCTGGTTGATCTGCTGGTGGCTGTACTTTCTGCAGTGCATGTACTAGCCAATTCTGAGCAATTTGTAGTGAGACTTGCGACCGCTGTGTTCTGCACTTAGTGACGCACATATCCATAGCAAAGACCGAAGTGGGAAAATTTAGTAGGGGTTGGATTTCAATTAGGCACTAACTCAGTGTCATCTCATCTGGCATAGTAGTGTGCTTTGATACTTGGCTAGAAAATAGCCATAGCAATAGGATAGCATTGTTTGGTTTTAAAAACTCAAAAAAAAACAAAAAACACAAAAAAAAACAAAAAACACAAAAAAAAACAAAAAAAAGTTAAAAAAAAAATAAAGTTATAACTCTCATTTTAAAAATGTTTAACCCGAGGGCTAGGGGTAGAGGACGAGGGCGGGGACGTGGGTGTCCAACTACTGCAGGGGTCAGAGGCCGTGGTCCTGGGCGGGGTGAGACACCACCTGCTGATGAGGGAGCAGGGGAACGCCGCAGAGCTACACTCCCTAGGTTCATGTCTGAAGTTACTGGGACTCGTGGTAGAGCACTGTTGAGGCCAGAACAGTGCGAACAGGTGATGTCGTGGATTGCTGACAATGCTTCGAGCAATTTGTCCACCACCAGTCAGTCTTCCACGCAGTCCACCCATGTCACCGAAATCGCCACTCCTCCAGCTCCTGCACCTCAGCCTCCTCCCCCCCAGTCTGCCCCCTCCCAGGAAAATTTGGCATTTGAACCGGCATACTCTGAGGAACTGTTTTCTGGACCCTTCCCACAGTCACAAACCACTTGTCCGGTTGCTGCTGAGCAATTTTCCGATGCCCAGGTTTTCCACCAGTCACAGTCTGTGGGTGATGATGACCTTCTTGACGTAGTGGAAGTGTGTAAAGAGGTGTCCGACGATGAGGAGACACGGTTGTCAGACAGTGGGGAAGTTGTTGTCAGGGCAGGAAGTCCGAGGGGGGAGCAGACTGAGGGATCGGAGGATGATGAGGTGACAGACCCAAGCTGGGTTGAGAGGCCGGGTGAACACAGTGCTTCTGAGACGGAGGAGAGTCCTCGACCAGAACAGGTTGGAAGAGGCAGTGGTGGGGCCAGACGGAGAGGCAGGGCCAGAGCTGGTGCATCAGCGCCAAATGTGTCAACTAGTGAAGCTCCCGTGGCGAGGGCTCTTGCGGCGAGGGCTAGATCTTCAGAAGTCTGGAGGTTCTTTAAGGAAACACCGGATGACCGACGGACTGTGGTGTGCAACATTTGCCAAACCAGGCTCAGCAGGGGTTCCACCACTACTAGCTTAACTACCACCAGTATGCGCAGGCATATGAATGCTAAACACCCCACTCAGTGGCAACAAGCCCGTTCACCTCCGGCCGTGCACACCACTGCTCCTTCCCCTGTGTCAGCTGCTAGTCAGCCCCCTGCCCAGGACCCTGCCACAAAAACCCCATCGTCGCCTCCACGATCCTCCACAGCATCCACCAGCGTTCAGCTCTCCATACCCCAGACGCTGGAGCGGAAACGCAAATATAGTGCAACCCACCCGCACGCCCAAGCCCTTAATGTGCACATCTCCAGATTGCTTAGCCTGGAGATGCTGCCCTATAGGCTAGTAGAGACCGAGGCCTTTCGCAACCTCATGGCGGCGGCCGCCCCTCGGTATTCGGTCCCCAGCCGCCACTACTTTTCCCGATGTGCCGTCCCAGCCCTGCACCAGCACGTGTCAGACAACATCATCCGTGCCCTGACCAACGCCGTTTCTGACAAGGTCCACCTGACCACGGACACGTGGACGAGTGCTGCCGGGCAGGGCCACTATATATCGCTGACGGCACATTGGGTTAACTTGGTGGAGGCTGGGACCGAGTCTGACCCTGGGGCTGCTCATATACTGCCGACGCCGAGGATTGCGGGGCCTACCTCGGTCCAGGTGTTTCAGGCCTACTATGCCTCCTCCTCCTCCCACCCCTCCTCCACCTCCTCCTCCGAACTACCATCCGTGGGCACGGCGCCATCAGTCGGTAGCTCTAGGCACAGCAGCAGTGCCGTCGCTAAGCGACAGCAGGCGGTGCTCAAACTGCTGAGCCTAGGCGACAAAAGGCACACCGCCCAAGAGCTATTACAGGGCATCACGGCGCAGACTGATCTGTGGCTGGCACCGCTGAACCTCAAGCCGGGAATGGTTGTGTGTGACAACGGCCGTAACCTGGTGGCGGCTCTGCAACTCGGCAGACTGACACATGTGCCATGCCTGGCCCATGTGTTAAATCTGATAGTTCAGCGTTTCCTCAAGACATACCCCAATCTGTCTGATTTGCTCACGAAGGTGCGCCGCATCTGTGCGCATTTCAGGAAGTCCAGCCCAGATGCTGCCACTCTCAGGGCAGCGCAGCTCCGCCTCCAACTGCCCGCTCACCGACTGTTGTGCGACGTGCCCACGAGGTGGAATTCAACACTGACCATGTTATCCAGAGTTTACCAGCAGCGCAGAGCGATTGTAGACTGCCAGATGTCAACTTCCACCAGAACTGGTAGTCAGGTCAGTCAGCTTCCTCAAGTCTACAATGAGGAGTGGACGTGGATGTCTGATATCTGTCAGGTGCTGAGTAACTTTGAGGAGTCAACACAGATGGTCAGTGGCGATGCCGCCATCATCAGCCTCACCATCCCGCTGCTTGGCCTGTTGAAAAACTCTCTGGTCAGCATGAAGTCGGAAGCTTTGCGCTCGTCACAAGAGACAGGGGAAGAATATTCCCTTGTTGATAGCCAAAGCACCCTCAGGTCTGTTTCTCAGCGCATATCGGAGGAGGTGGAGGTGGAGGAGGATGAGGAGGAAGAGGAGGAGAATGTTGGTGAGACACAAGAGGGGACCATTGTTGAGTCCTTCACTGTTCAGCGTGTATGGGCAGAAGAAGAGGAGTTGGAGGAGTTGGAGGAGGAGGAAATGGACAGTCAGGCCAGTGAGGGGAGTGAATTCTTACGCGTTGGTACTCTGGCGCATATGGCAGATTTCATGCTAGGCTGCCTATCCCGTGACCCTCGCGTTCAAAGAATTTATTCCAGCACCGATTACTGGGTGTTCACTCTCCTGGACCCACGGTACAAGCAAAATCTTCCCACTCTCATCCCTGCAGAGGAAAGGAGTGTGAGAATGCATGAATACCAGCAGGCCCTGGTGCACAAGCTGAAACAGTATTTCCCTTCTGACAGCGCTAGCGGCAGAGTGCGTAGTTCTGCGGGACAAGTAGCGAGGGAGAGTAGGCGAGCAGGCAGCTTGTCCAGCACTGGCAAGGGTACGCTTTACAAGGCTTTTGCCAGCTTTATGTCACCCCAGCAAGACACTGTCACCTGTCCCCAGTCTCGGCAGAGTAGGGCTGATCTTTACAGAAAGATGGTGAGGGAGTACGTAGCTGACCATACCATCGTCCTAAATGATCACACAGCTCCCTACAACTACTGGGTTTCAAAGCTGGACATGTGGCACGAACTGGCGCTGTACGCCTTGGAGGTTCTTGCCTGCCCTGCCGCTAGCGTCTTGTCCGAGCGGGTTTTCAGTGCAGCTGGTGGCATCATCACCGATAAGCGTACACGCCTGTCGACTGACAGCGCTGACAGGCTGACGCTTATTAAAATGAATAAAGGCTGGATTTCTCAGAATTTCCAATCTCCACCAGGTGAAGGAAGCTCAACCTGAATAATTGATCCACTCCTCCTCCTCCTCATTTTCCTCCTTCTCCTCCTCTTTGTACAGTAAAGCAGAGGAAAATGGCTATTTTTTGACAGGGCCCACTGGCTCTTGCTATAGTACTTCATGCATTTAATTTTTCTGGAGGGCCACCTACCCGGTCCTCTGTTTGAAACAATTTTTGTGAGTGCCACATACAGGCACTCAATCTATTCCATTTTACTGCAGGGCCACCTACCTGCTCCTCTGGTTTGAAACATTTTTGGGACTGCCACATACAGGCACTCAATCTATTCCATTTTACTGGAGGGCCACCTACCTGCTCCTCTGGTTTGAAAAATTTTTGGGACTGCCACATACAGGCACTCAATCTATTCCATTTTACTGCAGGGCCACCTACCTGCTCCTCTGGTTTGAAACATTTTTGGGACTGCCAAATACAGGCACTCAATCTATTCCATTTTACTGGAGGGCCACCTACCTGCTCCTCTGGTTTGAAAAATTTTTGGGACTGCCACATACAGGCACTCAATCTATTCCATTTTTCTGGAGGGCCACCTACCCGGTCCTCTGTTTTAAAAAATTTTTGGGACTGCCACATACAGGCACTCAATCTATTCCATTTTACTGGAGGGCCACCTACCTGCTCCTCTGGTTTGAAAAATTTTTGGGACTGCCACATACAGGCACTCAATCTATTCCATTTTACTGGAGGGCCACCTACCTGCTCCTCTGGTTTGAAAAATGTTTGGGACTGCCACATACAGGCACTCAATCTATTCCATTTTACTGGAGGGCCACCTACCTGCTCCTCTGGTTTGAACAATTTTTGGGACTGCCACATACAGGCACTCAATCTATTCCATTTTACTGCAGGGCCACCTACCTGCTCCTCTGGTTTGAACAATTTTTGGGACTGCCACATACAGGCACTCAATCTATTCCATTTTACTGGAGGGCCACCTACTTGCTCCTCTGGTTTGAAGAATTTTTGGGACTGCCACATACAGGCACTCAATCTATTCCATTTTACTGGAGGGCCACCTACCTGCTCCTCTGGTTTGAAACATTTTTGGGACTGCCACATACAGGCACTCAATCTATCCCATTTTACTGGAGGGCCACCTACCTGCTCCTCTGGTTTGAAAAATGTTTGGGACTGCCACATACAGGCACTATCCAAATTAAATTGTCTCCATAGCAGCCTCCACACGTTGTCTCCATTGCTACCTCCAAAAGTCGTCCATATAGCTGCCTCCATACATCGTCCCTTTATCAAACGAGGTGTGTCAGGCAGAAATTTGGGTTGTTTTCATGGATTCCACATCAAAGTTGTTAACTTTGTCGCCACCCTGCTGTGTTATCCACAAAATATACTGGCAAACTTTTACCATTTAGGGATATTATTTCAGCGCTTCTTGCGCATCTGTTTACATTCCCCTCACCCGGCATATCCTAAACTTATAAGAACGCTACTACACTTGATCTTATACAAAAGGTTCTTAGAAGTGCTGTTTGGGGAGTAGCCTAGAGACAGGGGCTTGGATTGGCGAAAGCTCGCCTGGCAGCGGAGCGCCAGCTCCATGCGCATCATGCGCTTCTTGCGCATCTGTTTACATTCCCCTCACCCGCCATATCCCAAACTTATAAGAACGCTACTACACTTAACTTGGTGCAGGCTGGGACTGAGTCTGACCCTGGGGCTGGTCATATACTGCCGACGCAGAGAATTGCGGGGCCTACCTCGGTCCAGGTCTCAAAGGCCTACTATACCTCCTCCCACCCCTCCTCCACCTCCTCCTCCTCCGAATTACCATCCGTGGGCATGGCGCCATCAGTCGGTAGCTCTAGGCACAGCAGCAGTGCCGTCGCTAAGCGACAGCAGGCGGTGCTGAAACTGCTGAGCCTAGGCGATAAAAGGCACACCGCCCAAGAGCTATTACAGGGCATTCCACATCAAAGTTGTTAACTTTGTCGCCACCCTGCTGTGTAATCCACAAAATATACTTGCAAACTTTTACCATTTAGGGATATTATTTCAGCGCTTCTTGCGCATCTGTTTACATTCCCCTCACCCGCCATATCCTAAACTTATAAGAACGCTACTACACTTGATCTTATACAAAAGGTTCTTAGAAGTGCTGTTTGGGGAGTAGCCTAGAGACAGGGGCTTGGATTGGCGAAAGCTCGTCTGGCTGCAGAGCGCCAGCTCCATCCCAAGATCCAACTAACATAGTTGCAGCACCTTTAATCTACTACTAGTTCACTGCCTCCATAATAATAATAATAATCTTTATTTATATAGCGTCATCATATTCTGTAGCGCTTTACAAATCATAGGAAACAAATACAAATGTAATGTAACAGAGCACAACATTTGTATGGAACAACAGGAGTGAGGTCCCTGCTCGCCAGAGCTTACGGTTTATGAAGATGATGGGGTAACACGAGGTAAAAGAATATTTAATGGTCAAGCCATTCTTCTTAGGGAATAGAAAAAAATATAATAAATGGAATTGCTGTCGCTTGAACCACTCAGCCGTCATCTTATATACCAGGTCCAGGGTGAATGGGACTGCAGAGAAGTCTGGTGCCTGTTGGTTGCTGGATAACAGATGGGAGGACGACACAGGACGGGTTAGTAGAAGAGTTAAAACTTCATGCAGTTAATGAGTGTTATAGGCTTGCCTAAAGAAATGGGTTTTAAGAGCACGTTTGAAACTTTGGAGGTTAGGTATTAGTCTGATAGTCCGGGGCAGAGCATTCCATAGAATTGGTGCAGCTCTAGAGAAGGCTTGGAGACGCGAGTGGGAGGTCCGCACTAGGGTAGAGGTTAATCTAAGATCACTGGCGGATCTAAGAGCACGGGTTGGGCGATAGACTGAGATAAGAGAGGAGAGGTAGGGGGGTGCAGCATTATACAGAGCTTTATGGATGAGGGTTATTATTATTTTAAACTGTATTCGAAAGGAGACTGGCAGCCAGTGCAGCGACTGGCATATACTGTAAGCATACATGGTCCCCTTATCAAACGAGCTGTGTCAGGCAGAATTTTGGGTTGTTTTCATGGCTTCCATGTTAACTTTGTCGCCACCCTGCTGTGTAATCCACAAAATATACTGGCAAACTTTTATCATGTACCGATATTATTTGAGCGCTTCTTGCTCACCTCCTTTGGTTCCTCTCTGACACCCATTGGTTTGAAGCCTGAGTCCAATTAGGGTATGTCGCCATGCCACTCTCTAGCCTGCTGCCGCTGCCTCTGCATGCCGTCCCCTATAGTGTCAGGGTCAATTATTGGATGTTTTAGATGTTATCTAGCTTCATTCTGTCACTCTGTCATGGCCATGCTGTTGCCCATAATTTTGGCATAATGGTGCGATTAGGCAGCCTCAGAGGCATCCATGCATGCTGCCCCTGCTGTTTCCTGTCCATTTCCGTGGTGTTTCCATCCTTTTCTGAGGATCCCAGGTGTTTGGCCAAGCTTCCCTGTGCAGAGCCTTGGTCCCCTTGAAAAATGCTCGAGTCTCCCATTGACTTCAATGGGGTTCGTTATTCGAGACGAGCACTCGAGCATCGGGAAAAGTTCGTCTCGAATAACGAGTACCCGAGCATTTTAGTGTTCGCTCATCTCTATTTATCACCTATCCTGCAGACTGCTCATAAAATTTGTTTTAATGACATAATGTTATTATAAATTTCTTTTATTGTGTCGATTACGTTCGCACTCATTTAGGCAAATATCAGTGTTTTTCCTCCTCCTGATTTAACATTCTTAATATGAATTGTTACGAATATTAATTGTGATTCCCAACAAAATAAACAGAATGGCTTCTTCTTGGCATAAAAGTAAGTCTGATGCTGCAGCCAGCACATGGGGATTGTTATTAACGCCGGAAGATGAGAGGAAGGATCAACTGAACCTGTCACTGAAGCCTTGCTGTCACATAGAGGGGAAGCCATTGCTATATAAAGTATCTTAATTCCTTGTAATCTGCCAACAAGGATTGGGGATTGCCCGAGAAAACCACCAAACGGTGCAATGACCCCTTATAAGGAGACATCTTGTATTACCTCAGTACTGACTAATAGGTAGTTCTGTCTAGATAGAATATATGTCTTGGTAAAGTTTTTTTTTTCTTCCAAACTATGGATCAGGCTTATAAGAAGTGTCACTTTTTTGACAAATTTCCTTCAGCAAATACGGAGTTAAGCATATTAGACATGAACCAGATATCAAAATATAGTGTACTGTGATAGGTGCTGTAAATTGTATCATATTGTATCATATGTATTATAACTCAAACCCTACGGGAGTCAAATCTGCCCTGTGTCACTAGAAGTGCTTGTAGCTTTGGAACGCTATAATATATCCAGGGGATTTTGAGATTGTTTTTTCATGACACATTGTACTTCAAATTAGTTTAATTTGGATGAAATCTTTAGTGCTTAGTTATGAAAAAAAAAGACTAAATTTGGCAAACATTTTTAAAAATTCTTTATTTTCAAAGTTCCAAATTCTCTACTTTTGATGCAGATAGTCATTGCACCCAAATAAATTCATGACTTACATTTCCCAAATGTCTGCTTTATGTTGGCATGGTTTTTTAAGATTTCATGTATTTTACTAGAATGTTATGAGGCTCAGAATTTGGGTGCCATTTTTCACATTTTTTGGAAAATCAGCAAAACCCGTATTTAGATGGACCTGTTCAACTTCTAATTGACTGTGAGAGGCCTAAATAATATCTAGACTCGTAAATTACCCCATTATGGAGACTACACCCCTCAACGTATGAAAAAGCACTTTTAAGAAGTTTGTTTAACCCTTTAGGTTTTTTTTAGGGGTTAAAACAAAACGGAGGTGCAGTCCGCAAATTGTAATATTTTGTTCACAATACACTCATTTTGGAAGGAAAATTAAACATTTGAAATGGATTAAATTTAAAAAGGCTCCAAAAAGTTTGATACCCAATTTCTCCCGAGCACACGGATACCCCAGGTGGTAACCTGCTGTACGGGCGCACGGCCGGGCATAGAAGGGAAGGAGGCGCCATCCAGAGCAGATTTGCTATGTCACATTGTACAGGCTATAATTTTTTTTCTTTTTTTATTGTGGACCTATAGGGGCTCATTTATTTTTTGCCACATGAGATGCACTTTTCTGTTACATTATTTTGGGGCATCTATAGCTAATTGGTGAGATTTTATAAAATCTCTTTGTTGATGGAGGAAATTAAAATCATCAATTTTTTGGAAGATTTTTTGGGGGGTTTTTTTTGGCCGTTTACCATACCATAAAAATAGTATATTATTTGTATTATATGGGTCGCCACAATTAAGAAACTACCTCATTTATATAGATTTTTTAATTTTTTTCCAAATTTTCCTGAATAAAAAATAATTTGGCAAAAATGTTAAATCTGACAAATCTGGTCAAGGGCTTATTTTTTGCAGGAAGCCTTGTTCTTTTTAGTGGTCTTATTTTAGATTGCGTTACATTTTATAATTACTTTTTAGAGCATTCTTTAAAGGGTATAAATTAATTAATTTTTTTTTTTGAGAGTTTTTTGAGGTTGCTTTTTACAGGGTTCACTTAGCGGGTCCAATAGTATAGTAGTATAGTTAAAAGTATTAACAAAATATTATCTTTTTTCTGAACATTTTTTGTGGGGGTTTTTTTGCCAGGTAACGATTTATTACACAGATTGTTACGGACGCAACAATACCAAATATGTGGGGTTTTATTGTGTATTTGTGTTTTTTATATTTTATTAAGTGTTTTTATGGGAAAGTGACATTTTAGGAGCTTATATTTTTATGTATTTATTTTTTATTTATTCTTATGTTTAAAGTTTAGTGTTTTTAACTTTTATTACTTGTACAAACTTGAACTTGAACCAGCGGTGGTCTGATCGCTGGTTCAAGTCCAATACACTGCTCTACAATACTTATTCATTGTAGAGCTTTGTAAACTGACTGAGCATGCAGACCCCGGAAGGGGTCTGAATGCTCAGGACATCGGCAGCCCCGTGGCACTCGGCAGACCTCGGGGCTGCCCGGAAGAGAATTGAATCCCGCGGTAAGCTGCACGGGGGATCCGATCCATAGAGGGAAGACCCTTACAAGCCTTGGTCATGCTTGATCGCATCGTGTAAGGGATTAACACTTGCTACATTCGTGAGCCGGTACCAGAAGCGGGACGTTATAGAACGTCCCGGTGCGGGAAGTATCTACCCGCAGGGTAGGGGTTAAAGTGTAGGGGTTAAAGCGAAACTAAACCTTTGGAGCAAAGTTTGTTATTTCAGAAGAAAAAATAGTAAACTTTGTGATATTCTTCATTAAATCATAAGACACTGTCAAGGCATAAGACACTTTGGGTGTGGTCATATGTGGTGCTAAACGCAGTGCTAACATATGGGGGCGGGCTTTGGCCTGATCACATAAATTTTTCCACGGAAACGCAATCACATTCGATAACCAGTTGTTTTATTGTTTTAATGCAACACAGGTGCTGGTCTCCAATCGCCATGGGTGATCACACCCTTTATCAGACTCCGTTATCTCTCAGCTGGCAGTGGATACAGGACAGAAAACTCATTTACACTATCTGCTTATATAAGGAGTTGATTTTTTAAAATAAATATACTTTGTATTTTGTATACTACAAAATGTACTATTATCTGCACTATTGATTTATGCAATTTTGTTGAAAATTAAGTTACCCTTTAAATCATTCAAAGATAGATTTCATGTGTGGAGAAAATTTCAGATCTGCATTATGTAGATTTGCCATATGTCTAATGTGGGGCCAGTCCCCTAATACACTGTAAACATGTACAGCAAATATTTAACTAGGTACCCACTAGTAACATATGACTGTGCATGTCAATGAAATCAGGTTTCAGGCTTCTGTGCTTGAAAACCACTTCCAGGGCTGTATTTGATTGGCAGTTGTCTTTCAGAATCAGTTCCTGGGGAAAGCTGGGTTCAGTTTGTATTCAGCTGTATTAATGGATGTCCGAACCAGTTAGCCACCAGGGGTGGCGTCCAGGCACCCCTTCATAAATCTGGCCAATTCTGATTTCTGTTTTCTGGCTAATTCAGCCTTCAGACTCGTCTGCTTCTCTTTTGCTATTACTTTCCTAATCTGTGTATGTGACCCTTGCTATGTTATTTGACTATTCTATAGATAGATGATAAGATGTCTTGCTCAAGTTGTTTGTCTTGCGGAGATCATGGATCTTGAGGGGATATTTTAAAGAAGAAGAAAAACAACAACAATATTTTATAATTGTTTAATAGTTTAAGAGTTGACAGACAGCTCTTCCCAAGAGCAGCATTACTAACGTGTAAGAAGTAGCAGCTCGGAAACTGTTATATCGCAGCTGTCAATCCACAATGGATGAAACCTCTTGCCAAGACGTAGTATATACCCAGCTGGTGTATGGAAGCATTGCCAACATTACAGTTTCAAAGCTTTTACTGATTTTGGTTACAATAATGGCTTATTCATCAAAAAGCAATAACAGATCAAAAAATATTTATCATGTGGCTTCAAAGTGATGATATTATTATTAACCTAGTTGTCAAAGTTGCATGAAGACTTTTATCTTTATCTTAGGCGACACAAATAATCTGAATACTTGAAATACATAAAGTTCTATCAAAAGCAGCAACAAAGGTGAGACACATACAGTAGAATTCTTTGTAGAGGTATATGTCAACAGGAGACTCTATCAAACAAAAACTTAAAGGGGTATTCCGGGAATATGAACGTCTGATACAAAAACCCATAATGCTATAAATAAATGAATATAACAAAACTCAATGTCATTAGTCACAAAATAGATCTTAAATAGTTTGATTTTATGATTCACAAAATGCTGCAGCCTCTCTAAAGCATGTGGCGTTATCACAAACAGGGGTGCTACTGGAAACTATAAGTCCCATGATCCTTTAGTTCTCAGTAATTCCTCCTCCCTCCTATGCTCTGCTCCCAGTGATATAACAGACTGTCCTGCTCTGTTACATAGTAATGATGTGTAATTGCCATCCCTGCATATTGCCTCACTGAGATGACTTCTCACCACAACACTGGCCATACTGGATGCACTGCAACCAACCCACTACAGCCGAACATAGTGGTGATCACATGACCTGCCCAGGCAGGTGCAGGACATGTGATGTGGACATGTGGCCAGCGGCCATCTTCTGTCCTTTGTCCACTCCGCGTGGAGGAAATTAACAGACTGAGTAAAGGGCCAGTAGAATTTTACTTCTTCATTACAGTGTATGTCACCAGCATTTTCTGCTAAGGGGACCAACATTTTAAATAACAACTAATTACATATTAGCTTATATTATAATGACCCGATTGTATATGAATTATGCTTATTCCTGGAAAACCCCTTTAATCTAAGTATGACATTCAAAAGGAGCCCTAAGGTGACTATATTACCTAAAATGTTGATTGGATCACTCATCAAATTGTAAAGCGTATTATAAATAAGGAAACATTGTCAATGATCAATAGTGGAACATAACGTGCAAAAAAAAACAAATAAATACAACATGTAAAAATACTTGAGCAATTAGAGGTAATTAGATTGGTATGTGATCTTTCATTTTTATAAATTTCCTCCATGGAAATAAATTGTGGCTGCCCACTCCTGCGTTTAGGGAGATATTATTGATACATAGAGGGATTGCCCCCTTTAGCACATCATTGATATGGTTTGTGTATTGGAAAGTTATACAATTTTATATATAATTTCTGTATCATTTCCTCTCTGTTTTCTTGTTGTCATTCAACAGGAATCTTCATAGTTTTTTTCCTGTGGATAAGGCCGGTCCCTGGTCATGTGATGTCACACAGGTGCACAGCTCATTATATACAGAGAGTAATCAGAGCTGTGTGACATGACCCTCTGCTGGGCATTTGTAGGATATAAAATATTCATACAGCTCAGGGCCCATAGTAGTCTTTATCCACGGCTGTGTGTAATTATTTTATTGTTTGTGTAATTATTTTTATCATTTCATGATAATGGCCCACATTTATCAAAGATAGTGCACATAGTGCAGTGTCACTGTGAAGTGTGCAGAGTGTGACAGATTCATGCATTGTGGAGCAGGGTCATGAATCTGGCGCCCCCTGCACTTCTCTGACAGACTGCACTATTTTTTGTTGCACTTTATTCCTGCTGTAGAATTGTGGCGCAGGCGGAATTGTGGTGCACATCGGAAAGAATTTAGGTGCACATTTTTTCTTGGCGCATACACTTTAATAAATGTGGGCCTATGTATTGAATGTCGTTCATGACATTAGAGCTCACCCTATAACAGTGGTGGCGAACCTATGGCACGGGTGCCAGAGGTGGCACTCGGAGCCCTCTATATGGGCACCCTTTCCATCACCCCAGGGCAGGGATCCCCAGACAGGACTTAAGGCCTCTTGCAATCACAGGCAGCCCAGGACCCTAGAAGGACGCTACAATGATGATCCAAACTTCTTCTCCTTCTTTCTACTGTATTGGTGTCCTCAGGTGTCTATAGATTTTAAACCTGTGACAGAACAGGGAGTAATAAGTTGCAACTTAAATTGTTGCATTGGCACTTTGCGAAAAAAAATGTGGGTTTTGGTTGTAGTTTGGGCACTCGGTGTCTAAAAGGTTTGCCGTCACTGCCCTATAACAATTTCAAGTTATATGCCTCTATATGCATTGGTATATAACAGAGCTCAAAGTTAGAGCTTATGTAGAAAAAAGTTCTTGATAAAGCAGTATATAATACTTATATAAGGTATGTCTATACTCTGGGATATGATATAAATGGAGGCTAAAATATGACTTTTGGAAATTGATGCATACAGCCTATACTGTAGTAAGCTAACTGTCTATATTAATCAGTCATTACTAGTCTAATGATACTAATGGGGCTGTATTTTCATAAGAAGCATTTGCTTAACACGTCAACATCACAAATCAAGGACAAATTAAACATTTCACTAATGCAGTCAAAGCTTCAGAAGTTCTGGTAAACATCAGAGCATCTGCTCCATGACTTATGTGACATTTAGTAGACCTCTGTTTATCCATTTTCAATAGTGCATTTCCACATGATTGCAACAGAACCGAGCTGCAAAAATGTTGTAAAAAAGAAATCAAAAGAAATCTCCATTCTCCAGACCAGACTCTAAACTACAATTGATTTAAGGCTTTAGCATGCTGGTAGCATTCATAACCATCAGGTCAATAACTTGCTTAACTAAAGGAAAGCTTAACTAATGCCTCATGTGGACATGCAGGGCTGGCAGCCATCAGGTAATGACCAGGCTCTGCAGGTCACAGGCTTCTTCTTTCTGATTCCTTTTGTGCCTTTTCATGGGCACTACAGCTACTAGTACCATTCTAATGTCAATGTAAAGATGAAGATTTAATCTTTCTAAACTAACAATAATTGTGGTACTGTGTGCAATATATCCAAATATGTCTGTAGCATGTATTCCCAACCATGTCATAGCCTGTATATCTGGTTATATAGCACACAGAAACACAATCAAACTGTTTGAAAAATGAGACACTCATCTTAAAAATGACACGGTAACCATGGTTCTAGCTACTATAAAGCCCAAGATAGGGGCATCTGAGGTGATGTTCCCCATCCAGGCAGAAAGTGACTCTTTTTAACTCATTATTTACATATGAAATTGGAGGCGATTTTCTAAAGATAAATGGGCAAGTTTGGGCTGATGAGGAAATCAAACAATCTATGCTTCACCACTGATTGCAGGTGGGAAAAACCAAATATACCATTGATGATCACAAATGTATAATAAAATGTTATTCCTTCTATGAATCTTACTTAGTTCTGCTTACCGAGATTTCACTTACCCTAAAAAAGTTGCTTTTAAGTCTCTCCCCCCAAAGAATAGGGCAAAAATGTGTTTACCCTTGTAGCAGACGATCCTATGGTAGACCCAGGCTCTAACCCAATAGTGGACCATAACGTTCCAGCAGTAGACAACCAAATTTAGAGACAACTATGTTCTATTTCCTATTCAAATTGAAATAAACTTTGTCCCTTTGAGGTTACAACATGGTATTGTCCCACTTCATCACAAATTTTGTGTTCTTTCCGACCACACTTTTATTATATTTCATATGTCTCTATAATGAGCAGATATCTTTTAGCCCAGTAGCTCCAGCTATATCATCAGGTGATAGTTATTGTCTAATAATTCTAACAGATGTTCCTTTTTATTTTGAAGACTACCAAATATTAACCCTTTACAAATAGATCACTTATTTTGATGGCTTTTTTAATACGATCATATATCTTATCTCCTTCTACGCTCCAGTTCATTTCTATTAGAGTGGTTTGCAGTTTTCTACGCTCCGGTTTGAACTAGAGTGATAGAAGATGCTGCTTTTGTCAATTTTCTAGTGAAATCATGTAATTCTGCTTTTCTTTACTACCAGGAGCTGCTGTTTATAAGGATCGGATGCAGTAAACGGGAGACATCACATTTCTAAACATCAAGGGTGAGTTGTTCCTTTAATTCTTCCTCATGTGGAAAGAAAGAGTCATAAGTTCCACCAAAAATATCTTTACTGCGTTTCCCATTCTCCTTTCCTTCAGCCAAAAGCAATAACAGTGATAAAAAGAAGAAACGTAGATAGATAAGAGCTCCTGGCCCTGGCTTTTCTGGAAAATTGGCTGTAATGTCAGTTTTAGAGGAGTAGAAGCTTGAAAATCTACTTATAGGCGAAACGGACAAGATCAGTGAAAAGCTATGAACCAGAAATCAGCAGTCTGGGAATTTTTTTTGGTACATTCTGTCTGTAAATTGGTTGGACTCGAGTTACATGATCGTTCATCATCTGTAATGACCTATAATAACAAAAAACAAAAGTCTGAAATCTACTTTGAAACCAAATTTGGGTAAAGTGTTTTTCCTGGTTATTAGTAATAAAGGAACATAATGACCTATGTAGGAACAGCTCTTATAGACATGAATGATATATACTATGTTATACAATGGATGGAACTCTCAGCTTCCACTAAGGCAGCTAGATGATCACAGAGTAGGCACACCCCAGTTGCTCTGCGGTCCACTGATCAGTGGCTGATCATCTACATTCCTAGTAAACTATGCCTGGAAAAAAACTTTAATAAACCATTGGTGGAGATTTATCAGTACTTCTACACCAGTTTCTGGTGGTATGCCACAGCCACCAGCAGAGTGGGTGAGCAGGTGGTTTTCCTGCCCAGTGGCAGCACACTATTCCAAAACCTGCAAACTTTCTTTCTTTCTCAGGTTTTTATGCAAAACTATGTCAGGTTGGACATGGTATAGTTTTGCCCAGCAGTTAGCTGCCCGACAGATTGATGAAGAGGCCTAAGTCGGGACACAGAGGTGTGGCCCTTATCAGGGGGCCGCTCATGCTCCGGCATATAATAATTTACCCCCTTTATCCTTTCATATCCCTTAAAGGCTTTGAATGAGTGAACCAAAGCATGCAATGGAAAACGAACCCGGACTTCAGTCAGAAGTTTGGGTATGGCTCATCCCCAGCCACTGGTAACAACCGTAAATGGTGCCATCAGTGACTCTTTAAAAGCAGTTGGCATTTTGCTAAGGGTCGTTGTTCCCTGCCGGCAGGATAGTTGCTTCCCGTTGGCACCAATCGTGGTTGTTACCGCTCGAGTGGGTGAGTCAAAGCTGAAGTTAGGGTTCATTTTCAACAAACTTCAATGGGTCTGCTCATTCCTAATAAATTTCATTTATTTTGAGCTGAACAATAATTTTGTAAAAGGTTTCTAAAATAAATATTTTGGAGAGAAGCTTTGACGCTTTCCTTTATCACAATTTATACTAAGCTGCACAATGCCGCTAAGTAGCAAATTTATCAGACTGACAACCAGAATTTATCAGTCTCATGGCTTTATTTCGAGCTACTTACTCCCCTACGGTCAAGATGCATGCAATCAAAGGGAACCTGATGGGGTGATTTGCGACCAAATCACTTACAGGTTCTTGTGGATCATTGGTTTACTGTCACTAATCGCCTTATATTATTTATTTTCATGGCCCGAGTAAAAAAAATTTCTACTTATTCCAGTCCAAAGCTCTCGGCACCGATACACTCATTCAGTGATCCGGTGCAGGCCATTCTTCAGTGTAGGTACGTTCTTCATTGATACATCTACACTGGCTTCATTGTAACATTGCACAAGCTCCGGGACCTCCAGAGATGAATCTGATGCATCTTATTGAACTCGTCTATATTCAATTATAAAAATGTGTTATTTGTATAATAACCACGGACAGAGATGTTACAAGACTATTTCGGACACTAAATCACCAGTCCATAAGGACCTGTAATTATTATTTGATACTGTGCTGTCAGACAGTTTTAATACGTAACTTTATAATAGTTTTATTTTCGTACTTACAAGTTACTGATTTGCTTGTCCTCGATTTTATCTAATTTAGTATCTTAGAGAAAATATGTTCCACATTATGGCATAATGAAAACCTTAAAACATTCCTCTCCATATGCTATAACTACTGGAAAATTAAATTATACAGCATTGACTTGAACCTGTTTAGGAAATTGATAGTTAAAGTCAATTTAATGGGTACTTAAATGTGACATTAACATTTAAAGTGACATAGGATCTTAATATATGGAATTATATAATGTTTATTAATATATTGCTCTGAAAATCAGAGGGCACCTATGCCGCCCAACATATCCAAAATAAAAATGGGGTTTTGATGCACTACTGCTCATGTCTTACTGCTTTATCTGCACCACATTACAATTCCCCCATTATCCCAATAGGTTACTCTATATACCATCCAATAGCAACTGGTCATAGGCTGGTGTTATACACTTGGCTTCTATATTTTGTGTCTTACTGTAATCCTCCTTTCCTCTCACTGTGAGTCAATGGAAATCCCATACATCTCTTTGTAAGAAAACTAGTCCTACTGATAACAGCCTGAGAGCAAACAGGACAAATACATTCTACCCTGTGAAGCTACTGTGAATCCCATCATATCAAAAATCATTTGGATAGACGGCTTTGATTAGACATTTACTTCATATAGATTATTAGAAAGATAGGCCAATGACATATAGTACATAATGATGACTCTACTACGACATTGTATGAATTTCACTGCCTTTAATAAATGTCAAGGGGCATTATATTTCCCCATATATAATTCCCACAAATGTTATTTTCATCCACGTGCTATCCATTTTCTTTAGCTAATGGCACAATGACACATTGGGGCACATTTACTTACCCGTCCCGTTGACGCCGCCGATCCGGAATGTCCAACGAGTATTCGATTTCTTGAATGTGTTGCTTTCCCCACTCAGGTCCGCCAGAGTTCCCCATCTTCTTCCCGGTGTATGTGAGTGCTGATCTTGCATGCAAGCCGGCGCTGATGCGCCACAATCCGATTGCGTGCGACACAATCTTCTGTGCGATTCAGCGCAGAACAGAAATAGTCGAGAAATCAGGGGCATAACTACAGTGATAATAGACATAGTAGCTGCTTTGGGGCCTGCAATATCAGGGCGCCCTGTCAACCGACCTGACTCACTAAGGAGTAGAGGATGTGCACCATTATATACATATTATGCTGCAGCATTAAATGTGAAAGCCTGCTATGGGACCATGCCTCTCCTAGTTGAAAAATATAGATGCCTCATGGTTGTCATCTGTGTGGTAACTGTATTTGCAGATTGATGACTAAATAACACAGTCATGTGACCCTTCTAGTGATTGGCACAAGCTATTGATGTGTTACATGAGCCCCTCCGTGCTGCAGCTTCACAGATTATTTCACTGTCTCCACCTCTGCTCTCTCAGCACTTCCAATCCCACTGCAGCAGAGGCAGTTTCAGTACAGAGTGGGAGGTGGAAAGTGCTCCCGCACAGTGGAACAACCTGTGAATCTGCAGCACAGAGGGGCTCTGGTATACCCCCAGAATCCTTCTGGCTCATTAGAATCATTTTGAGCGTTGATCTTTGAAATAAGAAGCCCATAAATAATAAATATTATACATTTTCCAGAGTCACGGTGCCTGGGTCTATAAGTAAGTGCCACTGGTTTATCATGCTAGGTTTTGATGGTAGATTTCCTTTTATACTCTACATTAAATCCCTGTCCACCTTATTCATGATGTTTAAAAGTCATTTTCAAGCCCTTTTGGAAACCTTGCCAGTAAGTTTTTACTTTCGTTCTCCGTAATAATACACAATTGTCATTTTCCTAATTTAAAAGCTTGGACACATCCACCGCAAACAGTTCAGATGTATCATTAGTGCATTAAAATTGCCAAATGGCTGGTAATATTATTGTATCTGTGATGGGAAGCCAAAGATGTTGGTGCTTCTCTGCAATGCGGTTCCTCGGCCAGGCATTCGTCATTCCGCAGCGTAAACAATTGTAATAAATCTATTACAGTAACCCTGGTTTGGGGAGAGAAATGCTTGCTTTGTGGTGAGCAATAAAAAGTGAAGTACTAAATCACGCTATTCCGAAGATATTCCCGAGATTTTTCTTATAACCTCAATGGCCAAACACATTATTCTACAGAAGGTTCAGCGCTTACAGTTTTGCCTTAAATCTATTGGTTGCTGACATTTCCATTCTGCTACAATCTCACCCACATCCATAGTAGACTGCACAGGACACTTGTTACTTCTGACCGTAATTCTTCCCTCTACTAAGTGAAACACCAATATACAAGAATCCTGTAGACCATATAATAAGAGACCGATTGGTTCAATCTCTATTTATGAGGGTAAAAGACTGAAATTTTTACAAAATACAATCCTGTAATCTTATTGGTTGTAGCATTATAACTAGGCAACAGCATGGGTTTTTGAGTGATTGTACCCCCTGGATGTAGTCCATTTAAACTTCGATAATGTGTTCATAAACCTGTAATGGACTAGTGAAAAGTACAACAGGTGTTTTGGTGATAGAAAACAGATGGCAGTTATTAAAGAGGATCTTTCACCAACTTACAGATAGGAAGATTAACATACTATAGTGCAGGGACTACTACACAGATTCAGGGCCCTTAATTTAGTCTCTAGCCCCCACAGGTGCTGAAATATCAGTCTCAATATCTGACCATTGTAATCCTCCCCATTGTCAGAGAGGAGGTGTTGGAGCAGTAGGCATGTGTTATGATACTCTACTCTGACACTGAAACACTGAGATTATCATAACACATGCCCCATTCTCTGCTCCAGCTCCTCCTCTCGGACAGTGGAGAAGATTATAATGGTCTGTTACCAAGATATCTCAGCAACCATGGGGGCTAGGAAGAAAATTCAAAGTGCCAACCTCTACAGGTATATCACCGTATTTTTCGGACTATAAGGCGCACAAAAAATACTTTAATTTTCTCAGAAATCGAAGGTGTGCCTTCATAGTCCAGTGCGCCTTATATATGAACCGTACTTACAGACAGCTGCCTTGAACTGTGCACAGGTCTGCCACCTGCTGGTCACCGGTGCGCCTTATATATGAACCTAGATATTTTAGCAGGCATTTATTGATGGTGCGCCTTATAATCCGGTGCGCCTTATATATGAACCTAGATATTTTAGCAGGCATTTATTGATGGTGCCCCTTATAATCCGGTGCGCCTTATAGTCCGAAAAAAGTATGGTAACCACATCTGTGAGGTGGTGCAAGGTCCTCTTTAATATTATAGGCACAGATTGATCAAAGTTACCAGTGTAGCACCATATGGCTCGGTATATGACAACCATTCTTTTTTAATATATTTATAAATGAACTAGAGAGGAAGTAAAATTCAAGTTCTGTAGATGATACTACGCTCTGTAAATTAATCAGCACAGAATGGATAGCATAACAATATAACAGAGGAGAAAAGAAGTTTTGGGGGAGCATTGGCAAATGAAATGAAGGTAGATCAATGGGGGTTATGCAGTTATTTATGAATAAACTGGCAATTATACAGTCACGGGACTGTGTATGGTTCTTTGGAGATGAGTTGCCTAGATTTTATACATTTTGAGAGGAATAACAAAAGAATCAACGTAAAGTTTAAAAAATAGATGGTCCAAAATTTTTTGATTCGTCCCTTTATGTCACCAATATGCTGTTTATGTCATTCTATAAAAATAATAAAAGTTTAAGAAATGTGTAGGTCTATAGGTCTCATCTAAGACTTTGTAATAAAGGTAGTACACACAATCCTCTAAGTGACGTAAATAAATAATAGACTTTTTGCACAAAGTTAATACATGCAATATAATACTTAACACTTTGCTGTAAATAAATAATAAGGTGCTTATGTATTGATTGTATACGGCCTTTACTTGTATCACGTACAAATACTGTGCAGCATGACTGTCAGTCATAGGTTGAACTTTATTGTATCTTCATGGTAAAAATGTAATCTCATACGAAATTATAGCTACTTTAAGGAAATCTACCAACAAAATTAAGCATGATAAACCAAGGAAACCTACTTATAGATTCAGGCGCAGTGACTGTGGTAATCTTCTTATATTTGTTATCCATCGCCTCCTTACTTCAAAAATCAACTTTTAAAATGATGCTAATGAGCCTGAGGGGCTCCATTACAGACTATTACATTGTCTCACCCTCCCCCTGCTCCCTCAACAATGAAATTACAGCAAGATTATAAAAAGCAGGGGTGAGGGTGAGACAGAGCAACAACCTGTAAAGCCAGATCCTAGCCTCTCAGACTCATCAGCATAATTTTAAAAGTTGATTTTAGAAGGTAACTATAAGAAGATAACAGAAATCTGTTAAACCCCTGTTTAAAGGGTATCCATACATAAACATAGAGAGAGATGACGGCACTCAC
This sequence comes from Engystomops pustulosus, assembly GCF_040894005.1. NCBI lineage: Eukaryota > Metazoa > Chordata > Amphibia > Anura > Leptodactylidae > Engystomops > Engystomops pustulosus. The sequence goes on from NC_092413.1 coordinate 48,293,495, forward strand.
CGGTTCCAAAAGCATGAAAAGCGTCCTTTATTGGTGGGGAAGCATGCAGGGGGGTAAACAGACAGGTTCTGGCAACAGCCAAGACAAGACTAATCAACCTGCGCTGGATCACTCATACACAGTGGCTGGGGGATATTGCAGAAATTGATTATTCTGCCTGGCAGGGAGAACAGTTAACTAATGTGAAAGCGTAAGCAGTGAGCCCAGGCACAGAAGCAAGACAGCTTCATTATCATAATTGTATGATTGTTTTATCAGCAAAACCACTCAGATCAGGGATTAAACAAGATATAATCCTGCATAGTGTGAATCAGCAGTCTCAAGGTATGCTTGGTACATAATGCATCAAATCAAATGGTAGGTTTCCTTTAACCAGTGGCTAAATATCATCTTTCAGATGCAAACATGCATTAACTGTATTGTGAGGCGGAACCGGTTCTACATTTTTCTATGGGATGAATAAATTCTGTGTCTAGAGCTCTATGTTCCACAAAACCATGCCTAGTATCAATCCTGTGATTTACTCTACATCTCTGCCGCTTTATTGGCTATTTTGCCGTCCTTTCCTGAAATCAACTAATTAAGCTAATATTATTTTCATAATGAGTTCAGAACAAGAGTTTTTCCCAGTAGACAATAATAGTCAAATTCTTTATGAAAGCAATACTGTCCTTATAAAAAGTAAGTGCTTCTTCTAAAAACATAATTCCTAGCAACCAGGGGAAAATATGAACAATATTGAAATGAATAATGCAGTACTGTGCATTATAAGTGACAAGCAAAGGAAGAGGATCATGTGAATGATAGCAATAAGTAGAACTGCCGGGTAGATGAATGCGACTTCTGCAATAATATCATGATTAACATATTTATTAATGCTCCTTTATGGAATTTGGAGACTAAATATATCTGAAGCGATATAACAATGGCTGGATAGTTGTCCCTACTCTTAATATATTGGTTTTGTTGCGAGACAAAAATCTACCTGAATGAGATTAAATTTGAGATAATTTGCCTTATTTTACGGCCAGTAATAGGTGCTTTCAGTGTATTACACCCAAGCATTTTGAAACTGTGTACTCATAGTTTCTAGTCATGATATCTATCTTTTTATATCATATATATAATCTGTTTCATTTTACCTTTTGTTTAACCCTTTAACTTCTCCCTAAATTCGTGGACTCAAAAAGGATTGATCAAACTAAAAGGGATAACTAGCAAAAAGAGAATCAATAATATCTGTATCTTAATCACCCAGATAATATTGCAATGCAGCAGAGAAAGCTCTGAATGAGCCCTGTCTATAACACCGGTGGTGGGGTGATATCCTCATATCAACTCCATCCTTTAACACAATCCAGTGTAGAAGAGACTGCTGCACCTTTGAGCAAGAAAACTCCTATTCTGTCTCCTAATTTATTTATTAATTGATCAATTTATTATAAGGGATCAAGTAATGGGATGATTGTCTCCTGGGGTAGACACACACAATGCAGCAGGCTAATATAAATTAAAATAAGTCACATTGAATCATCTATCTGGCTCTAAACACTTAGAAGTCCTATCTCAGCAGGTGTTGGCCTAAGTGCATTTCACCCATTGCCACAGCTCCACAGAGTTTGTGTCTGGTCTTCTGCTTAACTGCTTTTCTTTTTGGAGGACCCATAGGAATGGCTTCCAAGTAATTTATACAGATTGCCTAGCTGCTGCTTATAGGTCCTCATCAACTGGCCAGGATTCTGAGTTCTGAATACAAAACGTTTCCTATGTAAGATACCCTGTTTCCGTATCTATTTTCGTCAGCATTCAGCACTTATAGTTCAGGCTCCTAAGGTTTCTACTGGAGTAAGGTCCTGGTAGGGAGATTAGCCTTTAGGTTTTGACCTTGATTGTTCTCTGTGTAGTCTCTGTGTAGTTTGTCTAATTTTTCATCCTTTCCATTGCATGCATGTAGTGTAGGGACCACCACCCAGTTGTCGCTTGCAGCTTAGCACAAGACCAGGAAGTAGGCAGTTCAGTGCTTCTTACCCCTTTTTTGACAATTTGATTAATCTATCTTTCTATCTATCATCTACCTGTATATCTACAAAAAAGAAGAACTCACTTGGAGGCTAACAGATAAAAATAATATAAATGGGTGCACGCTACCACAGGGCAGGGCAGCTAAATCTACAAAACTATCAATGAGAGAAATAAGTGAAGAAAACGGTGGTCATACTTTCGTTACAAATCTTATATCTATCTGAACAAAAGATAGTAGCACACAAACAAGGTTAAAACAAGGGTGATACCTTGTCCACCGAAGGTACTTAATTTCAGCGCCATCCGGGAGTCTTTCTCAAGCAGTAATGTGGTTAAAAAGCAATGTATATAAAGGAAGTGGCTCAATCAAATAAGCATACAAAATCAGGTGTACATAGTCACAGGTGAAGAAAAGTAACCATAATTACTGTATAATTAGATTATAATCTAAAGGAATCATTTTTTGTTGTTAAAATAATGTTTATGTTGTCATATGTAAAACCATGGAATTCAAAGAGGGGTAGCTTTTTATGTCATGATTACATGTATTGAACACAAAACATTTTCCTGCATTACTTTTCACAGTGTATACTGAATATACAGTACTGCATATATAATGCCTAGAATTATGAATGCATTAGTCCTGGACTATCTTCTAAAAGATCACTTGCCAGGGGACTTTTTATGTTTCTTCCCCCTGACTATACCAAGAAACAGAGAATATCAAGGTTAAAAAGGCGTTTGGAGGACGCTTGTTTCTCACAGACCACCCTGTACTGCCGCGTGTCATTGCCAGTGCTGCTTTCTTATAGTCCAGTAAATGTCAAGTGACTCAATGCGACCCTTCTCAGAAACAGCCAATAACACTGATCTTTTTTTAATAATGCTCCAGGATTCTTTTATGACCTCCCTAAATAAGCCGTACCATATACCTAGAACATGTTATTTCCTTTTATTTATGTCCAGAATTACATTGGATACCTGCTTCCTCGCTTGGCTCTTCCTGATCATTGCTGACAAGAGACAGCGTGGCTTATATTACAAAGGCTTCATCATTTCTGTACTTCACAATGGGGATCTGCTACTTATAAATTCAGTTCCCTTTGTCTGATCATTCTCAGATACAATAAATCTCCAATGACAGCCAGAATGATCAATTAGTTAATTCTGCTAATATATAATATTATTAAATGCAGCTAACATTATTCTAAGTGCTAAAAGAAAGGACAACTTTTTTCAAATGCTCGTTTTTGCGCTACCGATCTTGGTAGCCATTACCATCGGGGCCAGCACCGGACATACCTGGGCGTGCGCCGAGGCCCAGAGTATGCCCACAGGGCTGTACATAAGGAATTCATGGGGGTGAGAGGGGGCTGTATTTAATGAATCAATAGGGGGGCTGTTTGGTATGATAAGCTAGGGAACAGGATGTTTAAGTTTATGAAATTTTAATGCCGCCATGTGAATTCACTACAAAGGGGCTGATGCTCTGTCGCCCAGGGGTCTCCTGACACCTGGATTCAACCCTGATTACCGAAGGTGGTGTACTGTAACAACAAATTTTAAGATTCTTATCAGTCAGATCTCTTTATAGTGTAGCAATGACCACAATACATTCCAAAAACATATTATAAATGTTGCATAGTCAGGTAAATAAATAAACATATTTGGTGTTGTCACATCCAAATAATATATGAAGTATTTCAAATATACTTATTGTTGCTTGCATGATAAATGCCATAATCTAAAGAAAATTCACAAAAAATTACTGTTTATTTGATTACCTATTTCTGAATAATGAAACGTAAAGTGATTTTATGTAATAAAAACAACAGCTTGTTCAAAACAGTAAAGTCTGCAGAATAATAAAATAAATAGGTCACAGAATATGGAAAGAAATTTTAAAGTATTATATAAAGAATGTATATACCAATAAATGTAGGTTGCAGGAGTGGCCCACAAGAGGAACAGAGGATCCACTAGGGAAATATCTGCTTCCTGTGGGAGTAATGTTGGACCTTCAGATTAAAGTATATAAAGGCATCCTAAACCAATAGGGAAAGCGATATTCAGGTGCAGCACATAGGCCAACCTGTAATTGGTCAGTGTATAGTAATCAGCTCCCGACCACTGGTGTAGGCACCATACCAATGCAACTGAGCATGCGCAGACTTCCGTTGCTGCACAGGCACTTGTCGATGTCTTTATGTCTCACCCACCTATCCCCTGACTCAGCGCTGGCTGCGCGGGTCATCGGGAGTAATGGACGAGATAAGCACATGTTTATTTTTTTTATGCAGCCCCTCCCCAGCCTCCTCCCCTTTTTGTACTCACTCTTGGACAGCCCCTTTAATGATTGATGTTTAATGGGAAGGTGGCAAGGTTTTTTCCTTGAATTTTATTGCCCTTTTATGTATTTTTTTGTAAGTACTATCATAAAGACTACATGTTTTGTATCTGTCTTAAATCATTTTGTGGTCCACAGATACTGGAAACACTATTTAGTGATATGGCTCTTTAGGAATGTAACAGTACAGTGAAAAAGTCAGTCTGATAGATCCACCCAGAGTCCTTGCAAGAGCTGCAGAACTGGATTATAGCTGCACTTATAACAGTCATTTCACTCACAATACCATGCACAAAGTTATGGTTACACAGTTCTCCTGGGCTTCCTAACAATGTAGCTTTGTGCGGGCAAAACTGCTGACAGATTCCCTTTAATTGATACCATAAACAATACAAGTCATTCTGCAAAAAGGATGAGCCCCTATGGCAGAAATATTTTTAAATATGTGTATGGCTTAGTGTCAGGAAAGGTTTATTAAACCATTATTATCTTTTGTATTATACTAACATTTTGTGTGTTAATGTAGCCAAAGTTTTTCCCACAAATAGAAAATATACATATCCAGCATTTAGCATCTTTCCCTACAATATAAGACCAATGCAGCTTTAGTATACGGATGTTAGATTTGCTATTGGTTCAGTTCTGTATGTGGAAGAACTATTTCAACCTGTTGGTAGATTGTATTTACCTGCAGGTCAGACATGTTATATCTTTACTTCTCACTGAGTTTCCTAAAGACTCTGAAATAACAGAAGAGCAGAAGAGCACAGACTCTGTCCACCCTGTTTTCTAACTGATTTCATGAATCCTATTCACTTCTAAGTTTCATATTCTCCTGGAATCCCCCCGTTTCCACTGAATCTTTATTATACCAGATGATACATAATTGATGTTTACAACCTGGAACAGACTAAAAACACACTCAAACACCAAAACAGGGTTTTAAAACCACACATACCAAACATTTTATTTACTTACAGTTGAGCTATGCTTCCTGTGCTTAACAGGGGAATTTACTGTCTATCACAGCTCTGACACTCATAAAAATTGTAAAAACCTTTTTTTGTAATTGATATTTTTAAATATAAAAATTAATTCTATTATGAATAGTTTAAAATGTTTGCGGCATTTTATTCTTCATTTTAATTGTTTACATTTTTAAACCTTTCAAGTATTTTTTTTATAGAGCTTTGCACTAAACACACTAAACACCTTGTGATCAAATAAAAACCTCTGAAACATTACTTTGTACTGCAATACCAGCCACAACCTTGCTTCCAGTAAAAAAAAAACCAGCTCATACCCCCAGTATATAGCCAGCCCTTGCCCCCAGTATATAGCCTGTAGCCCCTGCCCCCCAGAATATAGCCTACAGCCCCTCATCTTCTGTTCAGCGATGTCCGACATCGGCTCCATGTCGGCTCGCAGCCTGTCACACGCACCATGATGCTAATATTGTGATTTTCACCTTTTCCTTTCCAGGAATGGAAATTTTGTTGTTTATCTATATTTTAGCTCCAGCATAGATCTTGAAAAAGTGGATTAAAAACTAACTTGTATTAGAGGGAACCTGTCACCACATTTTCACAAATACAGCTAGTGACATGTTCCTATAGAGCCCTATTAACTAACTGACACTTTTATTTTAGCTCAAAATTGTTTCCATCACATCCCCATAAATCAACTTTATCTTATATTCCCTGGCATCAGAGGGGCATGTCCTGCTCGACCAGCCCTTCCCATCTACACCTCCCCATGTACCATGTTTTTTCTCAGCATGTCAAGTGATAAGGATGACCTCATCACAGGTCCATTAGCCTTCTAACATTAGCAAACTGTACACCATGCATATATCTGATCACATGGTAGTGTCATGGCATGATTACAGCATTCCCCTGTGGACTTCTACATCTCCCCATCCTCCATTGAGGCTGCTTTGAAATTATGTGATCAGATACATACAAGTGATAGACTGTGCAACAGGACCTTAGATGATGTCACCCTGGTGACATGACATGAAGTTGCCAATGATGTAACAGAGCTTTAACCCGATGTTCCGCATAGCAGCAGTTCTGCAACACTAAGACTTGTTAATCAAGAATAAGGAAGCAAAGTAACTCATAGGCCTCAAGTAGTGATATTTGACTCTTGTCAGGTAAGTTGCATATAAGTTTACAAACTGATTTGATTTTTTAACATTGCCGTTATGGAAAGGAACCATTTTGGGGATAAGGGCAATGCTTTTTAATCATTGTTTTAAATGGGTGGGTTATTTTGCATCTTTAAGTCCATAGTAAACATGAAAAAAGAAAAAAACACTTTTGTTGATTCGTTTCAGAAGATTATTCCTTACTCATGATGCTGTTATTAGTACGGAATAATCTACAGAAGTGTGTCAACAGCCGTGATTTTTCCTTTTCTTTATTCATGTGCACATGATGTTTTTACTACACACTTAATTAAAGTTAGTTTTTAAACCACTTTTTCAAGTCCTATGCTGGAGCTAAAATCTTTTTGAACTCCCTATGTTACATCAGAGTAGTACAACTTTTCCTGTCTCCGTGCTGTGGGGAACTACCTGATTGTAAAACCTCCTTAATCTGATGAGATGGCTAAGCCTTTTCTTTTTATTATAAGCTGCCGTCATGTCCCACAATGCTTTGTGCTCTCTAATGAAGTAGTGTAGGAGGAAACCCAGCGAGATTCCTATAAATTAATCCACCTAACGTGGCATGGTGTGTACATATAGCCTTATATAGTGACTAGTCTTTAAGCTTTCATTCCATGGAGAACTGTTAATTTGTGGGGGAAAAAAAGTTGTGCTCTGTATGTGGCAAATGGAAAATGGCATTTGAGGTTTCTGTTTTAGGCTGGACCTTCTACAGGGTTGATATCAGACCTGCAGGCCTCATACTGGTCATCTGGGCATCATGACAATACATAGGTAACTCCGTGACAAAACTTGGGGGCGATGCAGTGGATATAACTGTTAGGAACCCTGTAGATGCCATTGACCATAGCATGTAAGGGGTTCAACATCCGGAACGGAGTATCATGTACATTACACCTTCCACTCAAATAAGAACAAAATACAAAAAATGCAAACCCTCATTACTTCTAAGAGACTTCTTGGTAAGCACAGAGCAGAATAAGGAAAAATAGAAACCTAGATTAAAAATGCATAAAAGCAAAATTTGTAAAGCGCATTTACACCTCTCTAACAACCACCACTCAATCTGCCAATTACTCTGTTTAGCATTCTGTCCTACAATATACAATCATTTTATCTGGGACAAAACACCATCTGGGAAGCAACGACATAAATAATCCACTATCTGAACGCAGAACGCTTGCTATATGAAGCTAATACAGCGCTCGTAGGCAATGTATAATATAATTAGATGTGATTGGTACCATAAGCTGCGAGAAAACACATGGCAGGTCATCATGTACATTCCTAATAATCGGACCGCATCTTCCATACACATCCTGTTTTCAAGATCAAGTAGAAACTATTTCATTCTCGATTGTCATTTGCAGTTGTCTGTTCTGGTCATTACTGTGCAATGTAAATATCCATTATAATTGGTTAGGTAAACAGGCATCAGGAAATCTCCATCTGGATACGTGCAAAGTGAAATTTACATTATTTGTCTGTGGTGGCTTTGTGTATAATTTCAACAGTCCAAATCCTATTTATTCCTTCAGTGGAAGTCTTCATTGTATGTGGACTTCTACCATCAATAACATGTACACTGTTAGAGAAATTAGATAACACTGTATGATCACTTGATTTTTTTTACAATCAACAATTAAAGGATTTTTTGTAAGGGGTACACCAGGGCACAGAACAGTGGGTCAGAACCTGTTAGTGCTTAACCAGAGAAGTGCAGGATACACCAGATTAATGGAGACCGTGCGCCAGTTTTGATGAATCTGCCGCACTATGCTAATGTGCCAGTGTTTTACAAAATTACTAAAGTATATCAACATAAAACCTTTATTTTGCAAAAACGATCATAATTAGAAAACAGCAATGACTGTAGAACAAAAACTGATTATAATTACGTTTTCTGAAGGTTACACCAGTCACCGGCCAGTAGGGAGTGCACAGGCCATTTCTCTGAATGACTTCAGCACATCTGCGGCCACAAGATATCACTAGGCTCTCACGCTGCTCTGCTGGGATTTTTTCAGGCTCTTCAACAGTTCTGTGACTTTTGTGGGTTTCTTAGCCAAAATTTTGTCACTTGGGTTTTTGTTCCGTTTAGATCAGGACTCTAACCCAACATGGGGAGAGAAAAAGAACTGGACCGCACATCCACACATCACACAATGTTCTACTGCTGCTAGGCTACATTATATAATGAACTCAAGGTTCTTAGTTACATTTTGATTAAATTGTATAAGCCCACTTCACTGTGACCTTGTTGTAATGGGAACACAGCACCGGCAGGGATCAAGACCTGGTTGCCCCCCAGCACCCATACTGGAAGGCATAGCCCCCTAGGCTCCAGGCCTTGGGTCCCCACCAGCACTGCACGACAGAAGCAGGGGACACCATGCAATAACGCACCTTGGGAACAGGAAAAAAGGCTCACCATGTGTGAACAGATGGTGAATACTCACTGTTCCATGTGGTCTCGGACACTAGCTGAGAGGAAGTAGCCACTATATGCAGTCTCCTGACTTCTTTTCCCCAGTGTGTCAACAAACATAAAGTTTTCCATGAGACCCAAAACATGCTCCTCAGCAACGGTGAGTCCAAACTTTTGATTCTTTCTGCTAATGAGAGGTTTGGTCACTGGAAAAAATGGCTTTAAGTACAAATGCTCTTAAAAGTTGAGACATTGCATGACAAGACAAATGCTTACCCTGTTCAGTGGTGAAATGGAGAGTAATTCCAGCTGCAGTGTTTAAACAATTACCCATGGAGATTATCTGCATTATCCTGTCCTCACCAATTGTCTTTCGAGAACGATCAGACTTCCTGGGGGACTTGGATTAGATTATGATGTTGTAAATATGCAGTATTCTAGAAATCACAGACTTTGAACCACTAACTTCTCTTGCTTTGGCTATGTTCTCTAATTTTGATCACTGTTCTTTTTCAAATTGACATTTTTTAGAATATAAACTATTTATGAAATAAATTAAAATACTGCTATTTTACTCACAGGATATTTTCACATTGAATTACACAATGACCTTGACACTTAGGAAATTGTATATTGCCCTCTAAGTTTGATATCCAATGTACATCATTGTAAATGTCTATAGTGATAAGAAATATTTACTAATATTCCCTCCCCTAAAGTTTTGCAAAGTGCGTTAAAAGAACTTCCACTATCTTTGTGTTCTGTTGCTTGACTGTTCCACTGGAATTTTTTCTCCAGCCCTCACCGTTTCAGAGTAACTAATGCCATAAGTTTTGACATCCAATTTGATAGGCTCACACGGTCCTCTTAATCCCATTACCACCCACCTGACAGCAGAGAACCTGAACTAATAGTACTGATTGTTAGGGACAGGTAAGATGCCTCTCTTCAAGGACACTCTGAGAATAGATTGAGTGCCCTCACAGAAATAGTATTTACATGTGCTACAGGTGGATAGCCTATTTTGTTTTATTGATATTATCCATTGGTGAACCTATACAGTGCCACCTGTAAGAAGGCCACTAGTATTTACAGTACATGGACCTGAGCCGTACCATGTATAGGCACCCATATAGAGTTAGTACTATGAGTCATATCTCTTGGGTATGCATTCATCATTGGAGGCCCAATACATGGGAATAATCATCCAAACCAAGGCAAAAAGGCCTTATTTGGTGCCTCTTCTGTCCTTCAGATCAGACCATCTAATCGGGTAATATGCCATTATTTTAAAATGAAAACATATTATTTCTTTTAAGATCATGGGTATTTGCAGCCACATTTTTGTTTCATTTGTGTCATTATTAAGATTTTCCTTTTTTTATACTATCAGTGTGTTATTTATTGGTGTTTGTGTGTTGCAGAAAGCCAACATAATAAGGCAAACATAATAAACTGTTCTACACAGAGGATGCACATATACCAGTCTCAGTTCTTACGCACACTTCTGGATGTAGGTATATACAAGGTCCCTGATTACATGTGGAAACACATTGATGTTATAGGGGATAAAGTACTTTACAGGTGTTTTCCCCAAAATGAATTGCTTCTATGGGGAAAGCTTGGTAATGTGGTTCAGTATAGAAACACAGGGAGCCAGGGCCTATTTGTACTTCTGCTGTAACTCTATACAGGCAGTCCCCGGGTTACGTACAAGATAGGGTCCGGAGGTTTGTTCTTAAGTTGAATTTGTATGTAAGTCGAAACTGTATATTTTATAATTGTAGATCCAGACAAAAAAAAAAATTGGCCCCAGTGACAATAGGAGTTTAAACATTTTTTGCTGTAATGGGACCAAGGATTTTCAATAAATCTTCATTACAGACACTTTACAGCTGATTATTGCAATCTGGGACTATATTAAAGCATTCAGAAAGCTTCACCAGAGGTCAGAGGGGTCTCTCTGTAACTATGGGTTGTCTGTAAGTCGGGTGTCCTTAAGTAGGGGACCACCTGTACATATGGCTCCTGTGTGCTTGGTTTCTAACTCATACGTACATACTGTAGGTGCTGACCTTTCAGAGACCTTTCAACTTGTCAGCAATACCTATAAATGAATCTTTATATTCTGTTCATATAGCCAAATACAAAAAAAACTTTACTAAAGCCCATGCCCCAGTTTTCTGTCGGACTTTGTACTTTCTTTCATGTGCAACCTGCTTGCACATGTATTGAAGAAGTGCCTGTGCCACATTGGTGGCACATGTGACACTTTGTGGCACACAGTGCACTCTACCTGATTACACACAAAATTCTAGACTGAAATAGGCGTTCTGGTGCTCATTTGGACCATGCGCCACATGTAACGTGTAAAGTCGGATAGAAGTGTGTCACACTGCACTCTACCTGATTACACACAAAATTCTGGACTGAAATAGGCATTCTGGTGCTCATTTGGACCATGCGCCACATGTAACGTGTAAAGTCGGACAGAAGTGTGTCACACACCCCATGTTAAAAGTGCACCAAATAAAAAATGGTGAATTCTGTTGGAGCAGTTCATAGTGCGCCAGATTCACGAAGAACGTGCGCCAGAACCCTGAATCTAGTGCCCTCTGCACTATACACAGGCAAACTGCAAAAAGTGCACATAATGTTTCATAAATGCTTATTTATGTAGAGTAGAGATTAATTTTATTTGTATGGGGTAGTAGCAGGGCCAGAATCTATGAGAAGAAATTTCTCATTTCTAAGGATTATGTTTTTCAGCCTTCAGTATTACATAACAAATGTATATGTTAAGATTCCTCATTTGGCAGGATTTTAGATATTTTGAATTCCTTCGTTCCTTGTGTAAATTTCCATTGCATTTGTATGTTCTTAAGCATTTCCCAGCATGTTCTACACATATTATCAGGATTGCTTCAAAAAGCTGATAATCTTGAAGGACATCTATTAGCTCCTGGATTACCCGACAAGTAAACACAGAATCAGGGCGCTTTATGAATCTCCTATTCCTGTTTCTCAGCAATCTGATATTTTAGAGAAAATACATTTTTTGTATCATTTAAGGTTTTTATTATTTTTTAAAGAAATATAGAACAGAAACAAAAAGAGTTAAGGGACATATACCACCAGGATCAAGGATTGTAAACCAAGCACACTGACATACTGGTCTGTCCCTTCTGGCAGGATCTACTCTTCTTTTAGCTTCTTATGCCCTTGCTTTTAAGAAATAAAATCCTGCAGTACTAGACATGTTGGCAAGGATAACAAAAACTGCCAACAAGCAACAAGAACAACAAGACCAGTCCTTAATAATCTGGCTATAAGTTTTTCAATTCAATGGGTCAAAAGCAATTTTGATGAACCACTCCTGTAGGACAGTTTTACGATGTCTTGGAATAAGGCTTCATGCACACTAATGTATGTCCGCATGGCTACAGCCGGGTCAGCCATGATGGAACGGAGGATGGGGACTCCTCCCCTCTCCATAGCAATTCATGGCACACGGCCCGTAACACGGGGAAAAATAGGGCTAAGCCTTTATTTTGGGTGGGTTAATTTGCATCGCAGGTTTTCTTTAAATCAATGAACCTATCTATGTATCTATCTCTCTCATATCTATCTATCTATCTATCTATCTATCTACATCTGAATATCAATGAATTCATTGTGTGATGAACAGCCCCATTGGGTCCTGAACCATGTACTACATTATTTTAATGGAGTGTTTCTTTTTAATTTACAATGTAAGTAAAATATTCCATTACACGGACTGACTCTGCAAAAAACTTATTATGACTTTTGCAAATATATTAATGTTGCATTTAGTTATTATGTATGCAAATTAGGCAGATAAACAAGAAATATCGACTTCTGGGGCCAACTGTAAAACATTAATTCACATGGCATTAATTATGTGGGTGTACATGCACTGCAAGCCCTGCTGCTGTTTTTGGAAGCAGACATTAATCTAGTATCAGCTCACTCCCAGAGGTCACAAAGTTTGTCTATAAATTGGCATGTACCTAGTAGATCATGTTAGAGAAGTTCATTGAGATCACACATCTCATAAATTACAATCGATAGGTTTCATCATTTTTGTATAGTTTTATAGTTTTATTCTGTAACTACCTTATATACTCGAGTATAAGCCTAGTTTTTCAGCACAAAAAATGTGCTGAAAAACCCAAACGCGGCTTATACTTGAGTCAAAAAAATAAATATATCTAAACTCACCTTTCCGGTGACCCAGTATATCCTCTGTGCGATCTGTCCGGCAGGGGCTGGCAGGCTATATACACTGGGGCAGGGGCTGGCAGGCTATATACACTGGGGCAGGGGCTGGCAGGCTATATACACTGGGGCGGCTGTGACCAATGCATTTCCCACCCTCGGCTTATACTCGAGTGAATAGGTTTTCCCAGTATTTCGTGGTAAAATTAGGGGCCTCGGCTTATACTCGGGTCGGCTTATACTCGAGTATATACGGTAATTGTATTGTACCATGGTAAATGTTCTTATGAGGGACCAACTCTTATAAACTCCATACAAAGGAATTACCAGTAGATAAGCCAAAAGAGAGCAGATAGAGCCAAACAACAGCCAAGCAGTTAACCCAATGAATAAACCAAAGGAAAAGAAAAATATCTAGCCCAGTATTAAACAATAACCAGCACCTGGACCAGCATGATCAGATTTAAATATTCCAACCATAGATATGACTGGACAAAGAGACCGGATACTGAGTGATTGTAGAAATCATGTCTATGTGGGACCATGCAATGTAGCCTTCCCCGCTATAATAATCAGGGTATAATGATTAATGGACCTCCTTGGTTAAACATTGATTATCCATCTCATGAATATGCCATCAATTTTTAGATAAAAACCTGAAAGCCAGTTTCAATAATACCAATTTGGCTTGACGAACAAAGGGTTACTTACTGGTCACTGAAAACCATTTCCACAGGTGACAAGAAGTTGATGAGAAGGAAAATGTCACAAAATGCTTCACGTCAATAAAACATCATGTGAGCCTGATTGTCCCCTTCAGATGTTCCAATTGTCTCTGGAATATTCTTCAGTTTTGCCTTGTTTATGGTTTAAATTAATCGGCGTCAGGCAAGATTGGGAACATCTGTTTTTAACATTGACACTCAGGGTTTTTTTTTTTTGCTTTTCTTTATATTAGGCACAACACAATTCACCACATGCTGTTAACAGTGGGACACTTAAAGCTGCTCCAAACATTAAGTATGTTTATCAGATTGAAATGGCTTTGGATCCCCTCCCCTGCTAAGGAGCAAATGAAAGAACCAGACAATGCTATATCAGATCAGGGTCTATTTACTCCAATCTAGTGTTTCTTGTGTCATCTTTACGCTATATTTCTATGAATGATGCAAGAATCAATAAAATTAGGTTAGTGCATAAAATTAGGTTAGTGATATATATAACAAAAATCATAAATGTGCCCAGTGGTGGACAAGTGTGACTTCCATAGGCTTTAGATGGCTTAGTTGAAGAACATATAGAGAGGTTAGGGTTGTACCCAATGGAATTTGAGATATAAAAGAGCATCAAAAGGGATGTGTTCTATAACAAATGGGTGGAATTAATCATAAGTGTTTGAGGTAAAACAGTCCTAGTTGCCCATGGAAACCAATCAGAGCTCAGCTATAATATTACAAACGGCTGTGGGAAAATGAAGGCTGAGCACTGCGTTGTTGTCATTGGCAACTAGAACAGTTTTGCCCTCAAACAGTTCTGATAAATCTCCCCCTAAGACTTTAACGTACCAATAACTAAACCTAAGTTGTAGAACTCTATGGGGGTCATTTACTAAGGGCCCGATTCGCGTTTTCCCGACGTGTTACCCGAATATTTCCGATTTGCGCCGATTGTACCTGAATTGCAACGGGATTGTGGCGCACGCGATCGGATTGTGGCACATCGGCGCCGGCATGCGTGCGACGGAAATCGGGGGGCGTGGCCGAACGAAAACCCGACGTATTCGGAAAAACCGCCGCATTTAAAAACTGAAAAAGTGTCGCTTGGGGACCGCTTACCTTCACCTGGTCCGAGGTGGTGCATTCCGGCGCGATGAGATGACTTTCAGCGCAGCAGCGCCACCTGGTGGACGGCGGAAGAACTACCTTCTTAAATCCCGGCCGGACCCGAATCCAGAGCAGAGAACGCGCCGCTGGATCGCGAATGGGCCGGGTAAGTAAATTTGCCCCTATGTATCTATGTACAGCAAATGTACTTAGATAGTCTGAGACAATGCCGCGGCTCTAGGCTGGTCCATCCATGTATGCACAGAGCAATCTGACAAGTTTGTGATTATTTTCCAGAATAAGGGGACTAGAAATCAGAGAAACTGTACAAGAAAAGTACATATTCACAACCCATTATATAGTTCAGAATTTTCTATTTTTAATAGAATTGCATTCGATCATGATATTACCGTTTAATAGATTGTAAAATAATTTTTGGTATCCACTTTAACAAACAGTAAATATTGTACATGCTATATTTCTTAAAGCCAATAATTATCTGTGGGTGAGTCCTTCTAATTGTCTCCACCCACATGTCTTCTGAAAACGCCTGGACTTTCACATCCAGTCGCACGTACGTCTGTAATACACCAGGAAAGGTCAAAGGTGTTCAAGTTTATGTAACATTAGAATATTCAGTAGCAGTGGTATAGTTATACTTTTATTGTATCTATCATGTATGGTGTTTAATAGGTAATCTTATCTATCTATTTTTCTAATGCAAAAATGTAGGCAGCCCATAAAGCCTTTCACTATAGAACTGCTGGAACCGTACTACTCCCTGGGTTTATAAATCTTTTTTAAATTTCTACATTTTTGAATAATTTAATGATTTTTCAGTTAGTCTACTGTGCTTTTCTTTTCTGTTTTTGTTCTATCTCACTTCTTTGTGTCTCAATTTACTGTTTCTTTGTGTATAAATTTACTGTTTCTATCTATTATCGCATATCTACCTAATTGATGTATATATCTATCTATATAACTAAAGAAGGGACTTTATTTATCCAAATGCCATGTTTCGTCTCCTATTTGGAATCCTTTTTCAATCCTTTCTCAAGGGATTCTGAAATGATATTGACAGTGTATTGTCCAAACACTATTAGATGCTGGTACCCACCATCCCTACAGCTATTACTCTGGGGCTGCTGCTTTTTGGTAATTGGTTTCTATCTATTATCGTCTAACTATCTATATAAGTATCCTATCTATCGGTGTTATTTATTTTCTGTGCCTATTTTTCTCTATCACTCTAGTGGTTCATCATCAATAGGCTTTATATGGATTAAAGACCACAGAAAGTTTTCTTTTTTTTCCAACTTAGTATTCTGTTTTTCCATTGTTGTATATTTGAAAACCTGATGCCAGGACTTTAGCTTGCACCCAGCAAAGTTTGACCCTTTTTTTCTATCTATCTTCCACCTAATGTTCTATCTATTTAGTGTCTCTATTTGTATCTGTAAATCTACTGTATCTATTATCTATACTATATCAATCTATTTAATATCTATGTTTATGTCAATTTAATATCTAATGACTGCCTAACTTATTATCTATCATCTTAGTATCTTATAAATATTTTTGTCGTTATTTGTTTCTGTGTATCTTCTATATCTCTCTATCATCTATATTGTACCATGTATGTATTATCTACAGCAGTGATTTTCAACCAGTGTGCCGTGGCACACTAGTGTGCCGCAACACATGGTCGGGTGTGCCGCTGGGAAAGTTCCCCAAACTATGGTGCCCCCTGTGTTGTGTTTCCCGGCAATGTGCAGCGATGTAAAATGAGAAATACTATAGTCATGAGGCTGGAGTACTACAAGTACCAACTCATATGCTGAGTATATGAGCTGGCACTTGTACTCTGGCCCCATGGCCATAGTGCTTCTCATAGTACCCCTTTATTTTGCAGTATATGAGCCACATAATAATCAGCACCATATACTAAAAACAGGGAGAAACTGAGAACTGTTGAGGAAGAGGTTTCACACTCATTGAGTGAGTAAAATAAATTTAGAATCTATATTAACTATATGTATAATATGACTGTTTTAGTGTCATTTTGTGCTATTTTGGTTGTTGGTGTGCCCCAGGATTTTCTAAGTATAAAAAGTGTGCCGTGGCTCAAAAAAGGTTGAAAATCACTGATCTACAGTATTTAATCTGCCTATGTATCTTATTATCCGTCATCTAAGTATCTATCTACTATATACAGTATTTATATTTATCAAACATCTAACCATCTTTATTTATCTGCTAATCATCTTTCCACCTAGCATTTGTATAGTCATATTTTCGATCTTTTATTTATCTAGTCATCAATCATCTTATTACGTTTTCTACCGACTCATCTATACCATATCTATTTCATCCTTTGATTTATCCATCCATTTAAGTCTTTGTGTCTATCTATTTAATTCACATTTAAGCGCCTCTATGGTAGGATCCTAATATTTATTTTACTGGCGAAAGAAATAATTGAATGGGTGGGAACAGTGGATATAATGGATATCCTTAGCAATTACCATCTACCTGGGGTAGTTTAATAATCAATATCATGTAATGCTTGTTCTTGATTTGATAACAAAGTGAGGATTAGCAGCTATTGCTGCCATTTGTTCTTCAGTAATGAGTGTTACTATTATCATTTACTAAATTCTGAAGCGTAAGACCGGGAGACATAAAACACAGAATGATTCCAGATCATAGTCATCGAAGTTCTAGTATTAACAAAATTATAAACATTCAAGGCAATTTTTAACAAAGTAAGAAAGCAAAAAAACTAAATCTCAAAACACTTTGAAATTTACTTTACACAATTTCCCCCATCCGAGTGGTGTAGCTTTAAGTGGTGGAAAGGTGCCAGTATCCCGTCAGTTGCAGCAGAGCATACCTACATCTTAAATGGCACATCCTTGTTGGAAGGGGTCCTCAGATATTGAAGGAAATTTTGAAGGCTATAGTTGGTTGTTATAAAATAGCAACATTTTCTTTAGTTTTTTAGTGTTTTACTTTATGTTTATGTCACTTGTTTATCACAAGTCTAAGTTGTGTGTAGTCATCAGGTTTCTACTACAACTGTACCCATGGCCCCTCTATTGTTGGGCTAAAGGCTAGCAGCCCACTCCTAGATAAGGAGCAAAATAACCTCTCCAGAAGCTTCAGTATGTGCCCACTGATTTCATCCCATTTGGTGCCTTTTTGCTTCATTGGTTAGAAACTGATTGTAGGGGTTCATCTCCTTTTTGCAATAAACCAAACACTTAACTTTTTTGTGCCATACTACACATTTATATGTCTTAAAAGTCTTAATTTCTTTAAAGGGAAACTGTCCCAACAGACACTAACCCCCATTGCCTAAAATGATTTTATAAAATTTCTGCCATTTTTGGTTAAAAAGATGAATAAGATGAAAGATTACCTACCACCCTACCAGCTGGACAGATAGAGTGGTGACAGGCAGTCCGTCTACACTGCTATTTGTGCATGCGTCACACATTGCACCTGGTTGCCAGGCAGTGAGCTGGATAAGCAGTTCACTACGACCCATGCGCAGGTAGCAATTAAGATGAGCCGGCCAGTTTCATTCTATCTGTCCATGCCACGAGACTCGCTTGCTGGACGAAGTAGGGGCAGGAAGGAGGAAGAGGAGGAGATAGGGGCAAGGAGTGAAAGAGAGTAGAGAGTTGCAGGATGAGGAGTGTATTCCAAAGGTGGGGGGGGGGGGCACTGCTCCTCCCTCCACACGCTCTTGGGACTCTTTTTTAAAAAATATATATATATAAAAACTGTTTGAGCATTTGATGTTTAGTGTCTGTCGTAACATGGGCAACGGAAAAATGAATAGTAGATAAAATAAAAAATCTCCATCTCTGACTATAATGACCACAGACCTAATGCTGAGTAAGAAACAAAAGTAATTCTCAACTAATCCTATTAATTACGGCTTGACAATTATCCTAATTAGCTTTTTCCCAGTAATGACAGTGTTTGTCATAAAGCACACTTATGTGACCGCTTTTATTGAAATTTTCTACTCCCGGTGGGAATGTCTCAGGAATTTGTCAATAGATCACCATTTTCATGCAGAGTGTCCGTGTTCTTAGTTCATTCTCAATGATTACATATTAGTATGTGTGCATTCAGGTGTCTTGGGTTTGAAGCATTGATGTATGGAATACGATAGGCAATAGGATTCTGCAGGGAGTTTCTATCTCAGCGGAGGCTAATTTCACAGAATTAAAGAGACAGACCTTATATCACCTAAGCACGAACAAAAGAGAAATATGATGTGAATACTGGAAAGAAATACACGGTATTTACATTTTAATATCCCTGATCCCTTTCTCTTTTTACAAGCAGAGGAGTTTACCTTCTCCTGCCCCAAAAAATCCATACATCTTTGGCCAAATCAGTTGTTCATGTCTATAGGGCCTGGGGATAGATATCTAATGTATATGATAATATTTTGAAAGAAAGACCTGCACTGAACATCCACACATTGGGGGTCATTTACTAAGGGCCCGAATCGAGTTTTTCCGACGGGTTATCCGAAAATTTCTGATTTGCGTCGATTTTCCCTGAATTGCCCCGGGATTTTGGCGGACGCGATCGGATTGTGGCGCATCGGCGCCGGCGTACACATGAGGGAAATCTGGGGACGTGGCTGTACAAAAACAGGACGGATTCGGAAAAACCCACCGCATTTAAAATAAAAAAAGTGGTGCTTGACACGCGCTTACCTGCACCCACGATAGGACCGTGAACTTCAGTGCACTCCGATGAACTTCAGCGCAGCAGCGACACCTGGAACTACCTTAGTGAATCCTGGTAGAACCCAAATCCTCCACAGAAAGCGCGCCGTGGGATAGCAAATGGACCGGGTAAGTAAATCTGCCCCACTATGCAATGATCTATTGGTTCCACTTTACATTAATAAATCAAATTTTAGGTTCTCAATGACATTTTGATCAAATTAAATAAGCCCACTACCCAGTCCACTGGGACTTTGTTCTAGGTGGTCTTTAAACTTTGGTATAATATGAATTCTGCCCCCCCCCCCCATTTATTTAGTTTTTCCGCTCCATTTGGTGATTTGGTGATTTAAACTTTCAAGTGACTGCATAAAGTGGTCACCTACTTGCTCTCAGTCCATTTCTGACTGTCTGGCAGAAGTAAGTCTGCGCGATGTTGTGGCCCACAGGCACTGATATGAGCCGCTGCTGCTATGATAATGTGGCTCATTTACTAAGGGTCCAAACGCTGCACTTTCTCCGGGTTTCCCGAATATTTCCGATTTGCGGCGAATTGCCCTGGGATTTTAGCGCACGCGATCGGATTGTGGCGCATTGGCGCCGGCTTTCATGTAACAGAAATTGGGGGCGTGGCCGCCGGACAACCCGACGGATTCGGAAAAACCGTGTAATTTTAAAAAATAATTTTGTCGCAAGATCAGCACTTACATGCACCGGGAAGAAGAAGGTGAACTCCGACAGACCTCGGCGCAGCAGCGACACCTGCAGGAACTCGGGCGCACAATCTTAGTGAATGTCGGCAGACCCGAATCCTCGTCGGACAACGCGCCGCAGGATCGCGACTGGACCGGGTAAGTAAATGAGCCCCATTGTGTGATATTCTTGGGGCGTACTGGTTGGCTATATACTGGGGGCTGGCTATATACTGGGGGCAGGGAGCTGGCTACATACTGGATCTAGGGGACTAGCTGGCTATATACAGGGGGCTGAATAGCTATTTACTGGGGGAGGCTGTGACCAATTTGTTTCCCACCCTAAGCTTATACTCAAGTCAATAGGTTTTCCAGTTTTTTGTGTTAAAATTAGGAGCCTCGGCTTATATTCGAGTCGGCTTAGACTCGAGTACATACTGTATATTGCCAGTATATGGTCTTGTAGTAATTCTCATATAAAGGTGCTTTATAGCTTCATGGAATGATCAGTGGGAGAAGTGGTCTCCCTTCTACTAAATTATTGGTCTTGTTTACAGACATAATACTAAAAAAATAGTAAATTTCTACATACATAACATCAGGTTCCAATGTGCAGAAATTGTGTATGATAAAACTACCTTGGGTCATGTAAGTAGGATTTCT
This sequence comes from Engystomops pustulosus, assembly GCF_040894005.1. NCBI lineage: Eukaryota > Metazoa > Chordata > Amphibia > Anura > Leptodactylidae > Engystomops > Engystomops pustulosus. Next base: position 48,314,633 of record NC_092413.1, read on the forward strand.
CCACAATGAATTCTAAAAACTCCTAATATTCGTGAATAGTCCTACAAGTTTTAACCACTAATGTCAATTTATTTTCAGTCACCTCTAATTGCTGGATCATGGGGGTTTTATGATTCAGGGCTGGAACTTTGGGGCTAGTCTAACCCTTCAAGTAAAGTTTCATTCAAATGTTATAATAACCTCCATGTGATAATTTGTTTTCATATTGTACATACAGCAACCACCAGAAGACCAAAGTAGGATTAAAGGGAACCTGTCACCAGGAGACCCATTTTTATCACTCCCCCAGTCCCCACAGAGCATAGTACATACACTGCCAAAGTGTTTTTGTATAAAAAATTGGTTTTACAGAAAAAAAGATATGTTATATTGTACCTTTCATTAGCATCTGCTGTGTGACTTGGCAGTTGCCAAATGGGAGGGGCTGGAAAGGATCAGTCCCCCCACCCTTGGGAAACATGTGACCTTTTCAAATATATGAAAACACCCATCACTGGGCATAGCGACGCCCCCTGCTCCTCTACAGCCAATCCCGAGTGTGGGGAGTTATTCATATATTTGAAAAAGTCACGTTTCCCAAGGGTGGGGGGGGACTGATCCTTTCCAGCCCCTCCCAATTGGCAACTGCCTAGTCACACAGCAGATGCTAATGACAGGTACAATATAACATATTTTTTTTTCTGTAAAACCAATTTTTTACACAAAAACACTTTGGCAGTGTATGTACTATGCTCTGTGGGGACTGGGGGAGTGCTAAAAATGGGTCTCCTGGTGACAGGTTCCCTTTAAGTCATTATAATGTCCAACCACAACAAGACCCATGAGGACCATCAACACATATCCCAATCATTGTGCACCAAGTCCTGTGCTTTCCCAGCTTGAATCATTACTAGTAGCGTTCTTCAGGAAGTGGGATATTCTATGACCAGTAATGGTTTAGAAGTTGTGATCACAGAGTTACAAGATGTGTCCACTCACTGACTTACGGTATATACATATGATACACACTCCCCCCTAATTTATTCTAACTCTAAATTATCAGTAGAAGTAAAGTGACAGTCATTGTGCACCCAGCCCTCAAGCTCCATCTGATCAATAACCTGATCTGAGATGTGACAACTGTGATTAATGTGTTCCACGACTGTGATTATCCTGGAAAAGGACCTCTGCTGTGCATGAACAGGGCCGCCACAAGAAATTGTGATAAATTTTGTGGGTCCCCCCGCACAAAATTAAAGAAGGGGCCCCTTCTCCTCCTTGGAGGGCCCTAAACACAGTCACACTAACTCCCCCCCCCCCCCCATATGACAGCCCTGTGCATGAATCTGTAGAGTAATAAAGTACCATACAAGTCTGTGAGATTTGCAAATCTTATTTCTTTCTGTAAAATTTTTACTATTGGATTGATTTGTATTTCTATTAAAGACAACAGCTACTTTTATCCTGGGCTGGATTAGTGTAGGTGAAGGCCTATTCTTATTCCCCAATCTCATTCCAGCCCCCCTTACTCCCCCATGGACTATGACTCTTCCCAGCTCTCTATCTACACTGTCTATTTGCCCTGCACAAGTGTAGTTGCCCCCCCAGGTCTCTAGTTTAAACACTCCTCCAACCTTCTAGCCATTTTTCCCCCTAAAACAGCGGCCCCCTCCCCATTGAGGTGCAGCCCATCCCTACTGTAGAGCCTGTAGCCGACAGAAAAGTCAGCCCAGTTCTCCATGAACCCAAAACCCTCCTTCCTACACCAACTTTTGAGCCACTTATTTGATCTCTGATCTCCCGCTGCCTTTCTGGTGTGGCACGTGGTACAGGCAGTATTTCGGAGAAAACGACCTTTGAGGTCCTTGCCCCGAGCTTATGGCCTAAATCCCTGAAATCATTTTTAAGGACCTTCCACTCACCTCTTACTTTGTTATTGGTGCTAATGTGGACCATGACCGCTGGTTCCTCACCAGCCCCTCCCAGTAATCTGTCAACCCGATCCGCAACATGCCGAACCTGAGCACCCGGCAAACAACACACTGTTCGGTATGCACGGTCTTTGTGAGAGATTGCCCTGTGTGTTCCCCTAATAATCGAATCTCCCACTACCAGCACCTGTCTGACCTTGCCTGTGCTCCCATTACCCTTCTTACTGGAGCAGACAGTCCCCTGGTTGCTAAAGGCCACGTCTTGCTGCAGCATTGCTACCCCAGAGCTGATATCCCCCTCATCCGCCAGCCTGGCAAACTTATTGGGGTGCACCAGATCAGGACTAGACTCCCTACAACTCTTCCCTCTACCCCGCCTTCTACATGTTACCCAACTAGCTGCCCCCTCACTCTGCACCTCCATACTTCCCTCCCCACACCCATCTTCCCCAGAGAGTATGTGCTCCAGGAGCAGCAAACTTCGCTCCATATTGTCAATTGCCCGCAGCCTTGAAACTTGCTCATTTAGATCCAGAATCTGGGCTTCCAGGTGAGCAATTTTCACACATCCCACACAGCAGTATTCCCCCTCGAACGGCTGTTCAAGGAAAGCATACATGGCACAGGATGTACACTGTGTAGCAATGCCACTTATGGAGTCCATTGTTCTAATGGGGATTACAATAGAAATATGCACAGAAAGAAGAATCTACAGTCAAAGTAACACAAAATACAGCAGTTACCTGCTAAAGTCCCTCAAACTTAAATCCCTTAAACGTAAGTCACACTTAAGACACTGCACACACTTCGGATCAATGCACACTCGACACCAAGCTCACACACTCGCTTTTCTGATGCTTTTTGAAAGGTAATGTGCCACAAAACTCTGCAGAGCTCACTGCAACAAGATCTGGCTGCAAACCACCAAACAAACTGACCACAGAAGTATATAAAGGCTGCTAATTAGATAGCCACACCCCCACTATTAATTAGGCAGCACCTGTGACTATACTGTCTAGATAAGCAAGGTGAATGCCTCCCTATACCCCCCACACAATATACAGATTATGCAAGTAAAATACCTTCAGATCTACTTGGTTGCAATAAAACTCACACAATGAAATTCAGGAAATAAAAATGTAGATGCACTTATCTATTTGTTGCTGGATCCAAAAAGTTCTCCTTCCCTTAAACGTAAGTCCCACTTAGGACACTGCACACACTTTGGATCAATGCACACTCGCCACCAAGCTCCCACACTCGCTTTTCTGATGCTTTTTGAAAGGTAATGTGCCACAAAAATCTGCTGAGCTCACTGCAACAAGATCTGGCTGCAAAACCTCGGGGGCTGAACGCAGAGAGTCACTTTAGACCTATATCTTGGATTTTAAAGCAGCTAGATGGTACAGGTAAAAGAGGAGAATTTTCGCTTTCAACCCACATCACACTTCTGTTTTTTGAGCTACAGAACTGGAGAAAGATATAGGCAGGATCTGTATGCAGCTTGCATTCCCAACTGTGAATTTAGCAGTACATATCTCTGGTTAAGTAGGTCAGAGAACCACACGCCTGATGCAGTTTGAAAGAGAACTTTTATAGTCTAAAGTGAGAACCCTCCCCCCCCAAGCCCCTAAGCCTGCCTTTTCTTTGGCAAAATATGACTCGTCTCTGCTCGTTTTCTTATGGCTATGGAGATTTCTTACAGTTCAGGTGAAATTTCACATAAAACAGGGAATTATAGAAAAAACATTTCATATAAATGTCGTATAAGTTTAGTGGGGTAAAAGCTACTCCTAATTTCCCTTTTAATTTTATTTAATCTGATGCTGTATCAAAGTCTAAACTAAATTCATGTGTGAGTAATTTTGGTGTGGATTTGGTTGTGAATCTTGATGTGAAAAATCAGAAACATGTACATTTAACCATCAGGGGTTATCGACTTAATGGACAGATTACCTGATGGTAGATAACTATTAGCATATATAATTGAGTATAAGCCGAGTTTTTCAGCACATTGTTTGTGCTGAATTCGGCTCATTCTCGATTCAAAAACTCAAGTCAAAACTCACCATTCCAACGCCCCCGCAGGTCTTCCCTGCAATCCCTCTGGCAGTGGCAGGCCCATGTCACGGTCCAGCGCACAAGCTGTGACCGGCAGCTGACACACACGGTGTTATGGATGTGGCAACCGGCGTCAGAGCCTGTGATGTCAGACGCTTTGACGCCGGCCGGCACTGCTAAGAGATCCTCATAGACTATGATTAACTTACACCATGATACACAGTTCTGACTAGGGACGCACAGTCACACAGTCTTCTAAAACAATAACCCCGGGCACTGACCGCTGGTAGGTAAAATAAACTTATTTTCCAGTTTACCAATGTTTTAAGGCAGATGGAATCATGTTTTGTCCTATTTTCTCTGATGAATAAAAACACCATGTATAAAGTATTGTGCCAGTGCTTTTATGCCTTCCATGGACACCCACTGAGACTTTGCAAGCAAAAAGTTTTCCATTACTAACATTGTATTTAGAAGTTTCCATCCTATTATGGAAATGCTTTATGAAGGAGCTCCAGATTTGTAGCATCTCTTAAAATCATGATGTATTCTAATCATATAACCCTGCACTGCTTTCCCTGTAGCACAGTCACTTTCTATACACTCCATTTCATAGTCAGACCTCTTTTTACTATATATAAACTATAAGCTATAGATCTGCTGTGTACTTATATGTATATTCAACTAAATAGCAACTACGAGAACAGCTTCTCTTGTAAAATGCCATGTAGGGCAGATGAGGACACACCAAAGATTACATCTCTGTATTACTGTACAGCCCTTACACTAATGAGAAAACGTGTCATTTTCTACTGCTTTTTCCAAGTCTGCAGCTTATGGAGCAGCCTGGAGCGTGCCAGATATTGTCCCTGATTGTAGGCACTGGCTGGTGCAGGACGATCGGCATTAAACCTTAAATAGTAGCATAATAGATGATGATAGCAACGTCCCTTCACCCCAGTCTCTCCTTGCATTGGAGTGCTGTAAAAAATTATATAACCCAGTTACAGCTGAGCTTTTATCTGTCAGATTTAGATAAGAAATGCAGATCAGGATGGAAGGATACACTACTATTTGAATTTGATGCATGGGAACTATTTATTATCCCCTTCCTGCATATGCCCGTTTTAGCTTTTTGCGTTTCCATATTTTGGTCCCATCCTTTAAAAATCTTTTTTATTATTCTGTGTACAGAGCTTTATGAGGGCTTATTTCCTAGTGATATTACATACACTTTTCATTCAGTGTTCACTCCAAATGACACCTTTCCTTTCATTTTTGGGTTGGTATGCTCATGGAGAAAGGTTATATAGGTTTTATGTTATATGTTTTAATAGATTTTAAAACCTTGTCTACAGAAAAAAAAATATTTATTTTGCCATATTATGACGCTAATAACTTTTTAATATGTGTATGGGGCTGGGTAAGGTAAAATTTTTTGTGGAATGAAATGGCGTTTGAATTGCTACCATTTTGGGGACAGTACAACCTATTAGTTTCTATAATTTGCTGATCACTTTCTATTCAATTTTTTATGTGCTAACAAAGTGGAGATTTGGACATTTGGGGGCTGTTTTCAATTCCATTTTTTCTTTTTTTACAGTTTTCATCTAGTGGGTCTGATCACTCCTACCATATACTGCAATACTAATATATTGCAGTATATGGTAGTTTTGCTACCAGTAGTTTTGGTAGCTTCTGTTAGGGTTTTATACTTACCCCATTAAAGTAATCTATAAGTGACCAACCCCTTTAAGTCAAATCAGCAGTGGACTGAAACAAAAGAGAACTATAACCTTTTATGTGATCTCTTCTCTATGATCCATACTGTATTTTGAATAAACTTGAAAATGGAAACATAACGTTATGAATTTTTTTCAACTTAAACAGGACCTTTCACCACCCAAACTTAAATCTAACATATCAAACAGGATGTAGGGGCTTGCACACTGATTCAGGGGCAATTAGAATTTTTCTCCTAGACCTTTCCGTTCCTGAAATATGATGGTGAAAGGTCCTCTTTAAGGATTCCAGACCCAAAATACTACATCCAATTATTGTAACCATTTCCTTTTTATGGCTTTTTCCAGAAAATAAAACTATTTTCATGGCAAACTTTGTAAATTCATAGCAAAGGTGGCCCAGTACTATATGGTTATTGGTAGCCTAACCGATCCATGTAATCATGACTATCTATAGTAAGGTTATATATGTACTTCTGGTCAGCAGGAACTTACATCGTTTCTAAGATAATTCTAGTAGCACGGTTTCTCATTTTACACAACATCCACTCACAGGAAACAGTTGTGGTCAATCTCATACAATATATATAATGGTAGATTTTATGAGATGTTTTTTGAAGTCTATTATATTCTCATCATCTATGGTGAAGATTGCTTATTTTGTACATGTAGAGAGAAGCTAATTCTTCCCTCTGTATCTAGAGCTCTATTTCGCACATTATAAACTTGGACCTATTACCCTGTGGTGTGATAAAACCTGGATGATTTTCAAGGATAAGCTACAACAAATAATAGATGTCTACAATATTCCAGCTGTATCTTATCAGTTGTTTCCACTGGAAAAAATGTAATTTAGAGAATCTCTAAGTATTCAGCGGCTGCCGCACTGCACCATAGTTACCTAGATAGACAGTAATGTGTAAAAGAGACATTGACTTGCTTTAGATCATTCTTTGATATCAGTAGACAATGGACCTTGGAATGTAAGAGACACATGTATATCAGTACAAGACAGTCAATCACATAACACTTAGGCTACATTAATATCTTATTTTTTGCATATGCTCAGCATATAAAATGCCAGACGTATAAGCTGAAGTTATCCATAGACATACACTGGCAGAAGTAGGCCTCCTTTTTGACTCCATCTGCACATACTATGAAAAACATTGGATTTTCTAGCACCTTTCATCCTGCTCCGTCCTGCTGAGCGATGTATATGTTCAGCAGAGCCATTGGAGGCAATGGGGGACGGGTACAAGGTATTGCAGCCTTTCCCCAGACTCCACTGAGTGTACGCTCAAGGAGGTCCCCAGAGATGTCACTGACCAATAACATTACTGGGAGTAACTCTCAGAACATCTACACCATCCAAGCACTATTCGGTCCTCCAAGCTTTCAGACTGGAGGGGAGGTGCAGAATCACGTATCCCACGGCATCCAAGAGTATGTCTGTATCCTACAATGTAGAGCCAAAGCAAGATGTGAATGTAGCCTAATTAGTCTTTAGCCAATAAAGTGGATTAAATATGAGTTAATGGAAATCTACCACCAGGATGAAGGATTGTAAACCGAGAACACTGACATTGTGGTGAGTGCACTCTCTGACAGGATCTGCTCTTCTTTTAGCTTTCAGTGTCCTTGTTTTTAAGAAAAAAGGGTTTTAAGAATTATGCAAATCAGCTTGAGGGACTCCAGCCTCCAGACCGGAGCCCCTCAGGCTTATTTGCATAATATTAACTAAAAGAAGAGCAGATCTTGCCAGCGGGGGCACACACCAGTATGTCAGTGTGCTTGGTTTACAATCCTTCATCCTAGTGGTAGATTTCCTTTAACTATTGGTCATAAATGGCCCTTATTCATGGAAACCTATATGTTTAAATAAAAAACTGAATAAAAGCAACAGTAGCATGCTGATTACAACTTATTAACCTTTTTATCTTTTTAGTAAATACTTTCTGGACCCACTCCATTCAGCAATGATAATTTGCTAGTTGTTCACCTGTGGTCAGAACCGCTATAAATCCCTATGAATTTAATATATTATTAAAACGTTTTATACTTTAAGCAGGTTTTAGGATGCCGAAGTTCATTTTCGTTTTTCCAAATGTAAGCTAGATACATTTGCTGTTTGCTTAGCCACCCCTATTCTACCTCATGCTTGACTCCCAGACAGAGAAGGGAACAGGTTTCACTATTGAACTGTACCGGTATTAATGTAATTCAGAAAATTACAATAGATGTTTTGAGGGGTTGTGTGACCCCTTAAAATCAGCCTGTGACCACCTTTGAAGGTACTTTGTTGGAGATTGATTGAATTCGGCATTCCATATAGATAGAGATATCTTCAGAGTGGAAATTTCAGCAGTGCTCAGCAATGGAGGGGCAGTTGGCATGCGTGACCTGTGGCTCCATTAGTGAGAATGGGAACCCCATTTGTGATCAGTGAGGGTCCTGGTGATCACAATTTGCGCAAATAAATCAGAATTTTGGAAGTTATAGCTGTATGTTTAAAGTTTATTCTTTAAAGCTCAAAATCCATCATGATACCAGGTACACTTACTCATAGATCCAGGCATGTGACTGTTGTAATCTTCTTGTTATCCATATCCTCCTTTCTTTTAAAATTATGTTGATGAGCCAGAAGGGCTTAGGTGGTGACCAGAACTCTTTTTCTTTTTACTGTAGCTTCACAGACTGTTACACTGTGCTGGAGCATATCTCTGTCTCCCCCACTGCTCCCTCGGCACTATCTTCCTTCCACTGCCAGTTCTAATTTCACACAGATAGAGGGGGAGGGGAGTCGTTCAGCACAGCATAACAGCCTGTGAAACTGCAGCACAGAAGGTCCATGGTAAGATCCACCAGAGCCCTTCAGACTTATAAGCATAATTTTAAAAGTTGATTTTAGAAGGAAGGAGGAAATGGATAACAAATTATCACAGTGCCTGGGTCTATGAGTAAGTACCCCTGGTTTATCCATGCTTGATATTTGATGGTAGATTTCCTTTAAATATTAATTCTTTCCATAACAATTACATATTTCTAATCTATGTGAGAGCACTGTGTAAACATATGCCATTGTTCTGCATGAGGGCACAAATTGCTTAAGTGGCAGCTGCCTTTGGGGAAGGGTCACTTGGGGCTACCAAGCACCAATCTATTCAGTTCTATTCATTTACATTGCAGAAGAATATGCCATGAATTATAGAAAGCAGGATATAAGAATTCATTCCTCACACACTGGAAGGAGATTAACTGAGCAAAATGCAAGCCAAGGCTACTAATAGGAGGCGTTAAGTTAGACTAGACAGTATTATACCTAGGCAGATGTTTTATCCAGCTTTAGACACTTTCATTACACTGTCAAAGGAAATCTGCCCTAAAATCTGCAGTGGTTGTCAACTCTTATATGATTAGGAAGTTATCACATACCCATCACTATCATGTCTGGATTTCTGTACAAGGGATCTCTGATCCATAAATCCCAACCATCCCAGATCCAGCGGAACAGACCCAGTTCACTTCAATGAATCCCCAATTTTGTAATGCATTGCCTATAGTTATTATCCAAGCATCTGTATGATGCTTTTAGCTGCTCAATTTCTTCCTTATCAGGATTCCTTATTTCTTTCCAGTATCGGAAGTGTTGGGCTATGACACAGAGCAGGAGCTTTTATGTCAACTAAGGGATGAGCTACACATATAATGCAGTAGTTACAATGTTCAGCAATGCAATGTTACAATCTGTACTATACACTAAAGGTAACAAAAGGGTACAGATTAAACGGGTTGTCCACTCTCTGCAAATAAGTGATATTGCAGAGAAAAATAATACAATTTTCCAATATACTTTCTGTATCTCTGGATTCTCTAGATCTCTGCTTGCTGTCCCTCTATAGGAAACTTCATTGTTTTCTTTCTGTGGTTAAATACCGATCCCTAGTCATGTGATGTCAAACAGATTTACCTATGTGGCATCACATGCAGGGGCATAACTTGAGGGGGTGCAGAGGTTGCAATTGCACCTGGGCCCAAGAGGTTTAGGGGGCCCTTATGGTGTCACTTTCCCATATGAGAAGACTATTACTATAAACCATACATTATAGTCGGGGGCCTGGCACAGACTTTGCACTGGGGCCCAACAGCTTCTAGTTACGCCACTGCTCACATGGCTTTTACCCTGGCTTTTACCCGCAGAAAGTAAACAATGAATCATAAGGGTTAAGGTGTTTTTTTTTTGGGGAAGGGGAGGTTGGGGGGGAATTGATATTTTACCAGTGAAAACATTTTCAGAACTGTACGACGTTTTGATCATTTTTTATGGGCTGCAAAATTATTAAAGAGTCAATTTGGACATTTGGTTGCTTTGGACAGCATTCACTGTATGGGACAATTTATTTTTACTTTTTGATATATTGGTGGTTTTGGGACATGGTGTGTTCAACAAGCTTACGATGTTATTATTCTATGTATATTGGGTGTGATTTCAAACATTTTTGTATTTATTAGTATGTTTTTTTAACTGTTTACAAATGTACAACTCTTTAGGCCCCCAAGGGTGTTTGCTCATGCAATATAATGCAATATTGTGAATATACTGCTGTTCTGGCAGACTCTTATAGAGAATGGGAATTGACAGATGTAGGAACCTTTCAAAGGCACCCAGCTGTCATGGCAACCAATCTGTGACCACCCCAATGATTTCACGGCAGGGGCAGCAAATGGCTGCAAAATGGTGGTGCTGCAAATGTTTAGGTGCTGTGGTTGTGTCACAGGTGCTCCCGCAACCCACATCTCAGGTTGTGCTCCGATTGGATTTCCCGTTGTGACCCCGGACCTGTTTTCGACTTTGCTTCTCCACTGCCAACCCTGACCTCTTGCTTCGTCCCTGACCTTGAACCACTGCCCCCTCCTTGACCATCTGCCTGACCCCGACTACAAGATTGCCTGCTGATTCTGTACCTCGACCTTGGCTGCCACAGCGGACAAGTTGCGCCTGTGGAACGACCTGGTGGTACCACGCCGCAGCAAGACCACCCTGCTTTGCGGCGGGCTCTGGTGAAGACCGGTTGCCACTTAGATTCCGGTCCCAGTTGTCGGCTTGTATCATCGTCCGTGGTGGTCTTGAGGATCCACTATCTATGACCCTGACAGGTTGGCTTTGACTGTGACAGCTTAAAAGCTGTAATTGGTGCAGTTAGTGGCAGGTTCTGCTATATTTTATAGTTTTACAGTATGTTAATATAATGTGGTCACATATTTGGGCCGGGGCCCTGGTAGGATGCTACTATTTGATTGTCATATAGTTATGTTTATTGTGTTGGAACAGTGAAGTATTTCATCACTCCTTACACCGCCACGTGGAATAACCGATTGTGACAATCTTCCAGCATGAGGTTCTCCTATCTCCAATCTTGCCAAGGGCCCCACTTAGTCTAAAGCCAGTCCCCTCTAAAAAAGTTTGCAATACCTCTTATATACAGAAAAATTGTACCAATAAAAATTTCTATTAATCCTGAACAAAAATCAGGAAATAAAAGTGATGGATTTTTAAAATTCTGGGACATAGAAGAATGATTATTTTCAGAAAACGTGCTTTTTCTGAGCACAGCTACTAAAAGACAAAGCATACTAAAAAAGACAAAAACATCTACTATATACCGTAATGTATTTTATTTTCAAGGCTGTTCAGTAGCAGCGTGCTCGCTGGTTTAGAATCTCATTATTTTCCTTCCCACATAGATAGGAGTGTTTAGTAAGTGTAGCTGAGCGTGACCATGGGCATCATAATGGGCAAGCTGTAAGTAGCGTGTATAATTTTTATATCTAACACTTGGGGCATTGTGTAGACTGAGATTGCTATCAACCCCTGACCACATTAAAAAAAGATGAATATCTCTGTAGTCATTTCCTTTATGAACGCAATGAAGATAATCCTCAGGTGTAATCAATGGAAAGTTCCGTAATATAGGGATTTGCACAACAGCCCATGGGCAGTGCTCACACAGTTTCCATACTCTGCCCCACTAATTTTACCTTAGTTCTTCAGGAAACACCTAAGAAAGGTTGTGCAGTTTATGCCGTCAGACTTTCCATTGTAATTAATGTAGTTACATATTTAACTACATCTCTGTGTTGTGCCAAATCTAAAGGTGAGACGTCCAGGTCATTAACCCTTGCTGCACCCAGTAACACAACATATCCCTTTACTTGCTCGGAAGAAAGTAGAATATTCTCCACGGTAATATAGGAAGAAAGATGACAGATTCCTGAATACAAACAGACGTACAAGGGTTTTGCGACTACTGGGACCGTTTAATTTTAATGTCCAGATTCAATGAGAGATGGATTCCAATCACCTTTCCGTATATGGACCTGTCTGAACCTCATGTAGTCAGTATAAATATTTGGATTTCCAATTGCTCCCATTTTATGGTATATTTACCTTAAATACTTTTCCATTGTTATAATGGAAATAATCTAATTGCACTAACGTATTACACGGGAAGCTTGATTTTTTCTGTTTATGATTTTATAGTGAAACTTTATACTGTGACAAAAGGAATGAGAGTTATTAAGTACCATAATCCTATAACTGCAAGGTCTGCAGAAACACTTGTGAGCGGGAACGAGTAATTTCTGTTTTATATTGTTTACGTAAACACATCTGTGATCACAAGAAGATCTTCTGATCGACTGATCTGGAAGCTTTCCAGACAACAGGGATTGGGCCATAAAACTTGCGCCACATGGTATTAAATGACATCTACCACCAGGATGAAGGATTGTAAACCAAGCACATTGACATACTGGTGCATGCCACCTCGGGCAGGATCTGTTCTCATTTAAGCTTCCTCCTATGCTCTTTTTTTTTTTTTTTTTTTAGAAAAAAAGACTTTAAAATTATGTATTGAGCCTGAGGGGCTCCAGGCTCCATAGATGTTAATGGAGCCTGGAGTCCCTCTGGCTCATTTGCATACTTTTGCATAAGGAACTAAAAGAAGAGCAGATCCTGCCAGAGGGGGGTGCACATCAGTATGTCACTGTGCTTGGTTTACAATCCTTCATCCTGGTGGTAGATTTCCTTTACTAGATGTTTATGGCTTGTAGGCCAAAAGGGGCATGATATTGGAAAAGGAGGTGTGGCTTTACAGGAAAAGGGATGTGCACTAAAAAATTATACAAATGTACCAGCAATTTGGTAAAGTTTTCTGGTGTAAAGTAAACCAACCAATAGGATTTTCAAAGTTACACTAGTCAGGCTTGTACTGCAACAGATTTATAATTCAACACTGATCTGCAGATCTGAAGACTATCTCGTCTAACTCTCATTTAACGCTGCATTACTTTGAATCACTTTTGATAAATCTTCCCCAATGACATTATGTTATTCTGGCTAAATGTGGTTCTACAAATGATTGATTCATTGGAAACCTTGATTTTCACACATGGTTCAGGCCCCTTTTCTCAAATCTGCTGTGTCTCACAATATGCGTCTATGACTTTAGAAGACTTTAACTTATCCAAGTGATTTCCAGATTGATTTTTGTGACATGTTGTACCTCAATTTTGGTTGACAACAACAGCAAAACTCCAGCAATACCACATACTACCCATGGTCATGGGTGGAACTGTTTTTAGAAGAAAGCTGCCCTGTTTTTCAATCCCTTTTTTAATTGTCAATACCATGTAAGACATCAATGATACCATTTACTTAAAGAGGGTGTACTTTCTTTTACTCATGAAAGTGCACACATGAAGCAGACATACTTATTTTGTTAACACTAAAAAACAAGCCAATCTAGTAGTCTCCAATTAATTGTAGCATTTCTCATTGCATCAACCTAATATGGCACAGAACATTATTGCAGCTGCCAATTAATGCCAATAAATTGCAAAACTTTTATGTTGGTATAAATTGCTCAATCAGCATTTTTTATAGCATGTGGTATATGATGCTTATGTTTCCAGCCAAGAAACTATTTTTCCGACATGATCATTAGGTTTCTATGATTCAAAGGATATTTTACTTGACTGGGCCATAAACATGCACATAAACATGAAAGGTGGCACAGCAACAACACAAGTATTGGAAGTAAAGGCAGCTAAAAGGAGCATCTGTGGGATATGCTAGAAAGGGGCTCAAACCATTGATTTCTGAACCTCACAAATATACCAGTCCTTTAGGATCTGCTGTTAATATCTGTAAACTGGATAACAACCATTATGACTGCCATTATAGAAGTTGTCACCTAGTTTTCTAGAGTCCTGAAAAGCAAGTCTGCCTACTTATGCAGTAGTGTATCAGGGTATATCCACTCTCTTAGGACCAACACACAATCCAGCTTTGGATAGTAACCACTTGATTTTGCTAGTAAACCTGGAATATGGCTGGTATCTTCCAACATGGGATATTTCAGCATACAACAATCAGGTGATAGTTTGGAACCAAAGTTATGTAAATTAAGAGATTGCAAAGAGTGTGGTGTTAATTTATAGAAATAAAATCTCAAATATCTTTTTCAATTCTGAATTAATTAAATATAAATGTGCAATTTGTGAGAATGAAAATTAAGCCTTGTCCTCTCAGTTGTACAGTAGTAACCCAGTAACCCCACTGCCATACGTGTGCAAATTGCTAATCTTAATCCCTAGTCTGTTGAGCCTCTTGACGTATGATTCTTTGAATCCTCATCATAAAGGATAAAGGTGTATCATAATTTTACTTACGGACAGATCCAATATTTTGCTGGTTCAATCCCTGTTCTTGTAAGGAGAATATAATGGTTCTTCTTCTCATCATGATCTAGTTACTTGTCAATAGACAGACAACCAATTTGTCACCTGTCACCACTAGAGTGAGTAACATCTTCATTCACATAACTGGCTTCCCCCCATTCAGTATTTAATCATCCTTACATGTCCCTGGTTATTTTACAGCTTTTCTCACTTTTCAATAGAGCTTTTATTTCCACACTGAAGTGATGTTCAACTGGCGGCTGAAGCTGAATAGATAGGGTCAGGAGTTACTCCAGTGGGTAGATGTTGTAGTCTAGATTGAAATTACAAACCAGATCTTTTTAAGATGGTACTGGTGTAACCTCATTTTAAGATCTACAAATGTTATACAAATCCTTTTAGTTCTACAAAACTGAATATAAATCAGTGATAATCCCCTTTTTATTATCATGTAAGACTTATAGCTGTAAAAGGAGTCTCTTCCTGTACCCTGTGTGCAGAAGAACTCAAACCCTAAATAAAGGCCAACTAAGACATGGGCTTTATGAAAATTGTGGCATTTTTTGGCTTTTGCTTTCTATATGCTTACTGCTGGGGGTACCTTCTGACAACTGTCATTTTTAATTTTTAAGAACCTTTGGAAGGTCCTAGAAGTGCTCTTGTATACATGTTTGTTGAGAGGCAGCACACGAGTATTCGGATTCCAAGTTGGGAGTCCCCTATCATTATTATCTCAATGGGGAACTTGCAAACCTGCTGTGTGCCTTGGCTGGCCATGAGCCTCCCAGAAGCGTTGAACCCCAGGTAGCCACCCACACTGCCCATAATCTACTACTGGCCCTACTTCTTGGATAAGGCCAAACTCAAAACCACCCCCACCCCCAGCCAAAATGTAATATATTTGCTCAAAATTATATCTTATATTAACTTCAGTGTTTCTACAACACTCTTTTTTATGGAATATAGAAAAAAACATGTAGTTTGACTAGACAGTATGAAGAAGTTATTATAAGCAAAACTTCAGGGGGGAAAAAGCTTTCCATTCTATTTTTATGGTAATTTTCCATTTGTTTGTGTTTTTATGGCATCATCAACTTTTACATCTGCTTGTAATATAGAGGATCAAGAAAAAAAAGCTAAGAAAGTAGCAGTATGCTACTGCAAAAGAAAAACATAAAAAAGAAGTTATGTGACCGAGATAAGTCACAGGATAAGTCAGGTAGATAATGTTCCTTGAGGATACTCCTGCAATTATAACCACTTATGCATTCACTTCCAGCAAAGTCTGTGTATTAAAATGTGAATTTCAATTTATGCATGACTTGTTCTTCATTGCCGTCTTTTAATCTTGTTGTTTTTCATAGATGATTGTCAATTAAAATCTTCACAGCAAAAAGATCTATTGTCTTCCTGCTCTGTGTGCACCTGCAATCTGCATCTACCAGTAATTATATGGAATTTGCTTCGATTTACTTAATTAAGCTTCATATGCTTACATACTGCATAATAAAATTTGGAAAGTCAATGTGACAAAGTTACAGCTAGTTCCAGGTCTGCCATAGTCACATGTCTGTTTCTTTCATGGTCAACATTACATAATCTTTTTCAGTGTTACATTATAAAATCTGCAGCAAAGAATAATGGTAACTATAGAAATGTAATTGCTTTTTCTGGTTTGGTATCTGACTCAACCACTATCCCTCCGTAGGTGTGGGCAGCTTTTAAATATAGTCAACACACACTCCCTGTCATTTTCTCGAGGATTATGGCTTCATGATGACATCACAGGAAGTAATGATCCTCAGAAAAATGGCCAGTGTCATTTAAAGGGTAACCACCTTGAACATTGCCAGCACCCAAACACTATTTCAAGGTTCAGCCAAACGTGTTTTCCCAACCCTACCAATAATCTAATATAAGTGTCAGGGATCGGGGTCAGTAAACCCCCTGGACCACTGTGGGAGATGATACTAGCCGACACCTGGGACGTAGTCTAAGTGGCACCTGGTCTTCACCAGAGCCCGCTGCTAAGTGGGATAGACTTGCTGCGACAAGGTGCCACCAGTTCGTTCCACAGCTGCGACTAGCCCGCGGTGGCAGCCAAGGTCGCGGTACAGAATTGGAATTCAGGCTCACGGACAGGTACAGGCAGGTAGACAGGGCTGGCGGCAGAGATGCAGAGGTCAGAGTTTAGGTCCAGGGTCGGGAACAGGAGATCAAGGCAAGGCAGTTTCAGGAACTCAGGGAACAAGGCAAGGAAGCTTTCTCTTAGGCAATGAGCTCAAAGATCCGGCGGGAAATTATGGAAGCCACCGGTCTTTATGGCAACTCCGAAGTGCCCCGCGCCAATCAGCGGTGCACTGGCCCTTTAAATCTTTGAGTGTCCTAGGGACGAGCGTGTGGCCTAGCCTGGATGGGAGCCGGAGAGGTAAGAGAGCGCCACTGAGAGGGGCAAGGTTGTGCCCGCGATCCGTGACATTGATTGCGGGGGTACCTGTGACAATCAGAAGATATTGTGCTAATGAAGAGCTAGAGTATGTTGCTCTGCCAACCCTGGTTCTTAGCCATTGTCATGTACAAAGGTCCTAAACAAACACAGCACAGAGCAAATCCCTTTTATCACTGTACTAAGGACAGTCTCAGACTTTTGGCTGGAGGCAGTTTTGAGGTTGGGCTTATCCAAGAAGTAGGGGCAGAAGTAGATCATGGCCAGTGTGGGTGGCAACCTGGGGTTGAACGCCTCTAGGGGCCTTATGGCCAGCCAAAGCACACAGCATGTTTGAAACTTTCCAATTGAAATAATAAAGATAGGGGACTCCCAACTTAAAACCCCATACTTGTGTGCTGTCTCTCAACACATATGTATACAAGAGCCCTTCTAGGACCTTTAGCTTTATTTCATGAAAGGAGAAGACTACATCCTCCAAGTTCTATTAGACAAGGCTATGGTAATTACATTTAGCAAATGGTAATGGAGGAAAATGAAATACAAGAGGAAAAAAAATTAGGTATCTGGAACGTCGAAAAAAATAAATAGAGAAACCCTCTTGGTTTTAAGTAATAGAGCATGGAGCCCTTTGTAAAAGGGGCTGTTGTAAATTGTAAACCAACTAACATGAAATTGCAACACCTTCAAGTTGTAATAAAATTAATTCCAGAATTTTTAATGTTTTATATTTATTAGCATCACTCTAAATGCTAATGAAAAGCCAAAGATTTAATAAAACTGTTCCAGTGCCTTATCCCACCAGAAACAGCAGGTAACAAAGCTAAACCCCTGCCTGTAGCATTAGAAAGCAGAATGTAAGGGCAGCCATTCTGCAGTACTGCTCCCCAGCAGCTTCATTATACGTATGGAGAGAACGCCAATGCATCCATCAGCTTCTGTCATGTTATACAGCACATTAAGACGCATACAGAAATTCAATTATTGCTGCCAGCATGTCCTGTCCAATGCTTTTACATAAGGTATTACTAATCTACGCCTCAACAAATGATACATTTTTTTATTACATGGCAAAGAGACAACAGTCACAGTTTATCTGTATAAAGAGCTATAGATTTCTAAATCTATAGTATGCAGAGTAAAGACATCTCTAACTAACAAATTATTACAGCCAATCTTGCCATTAAAAAATAGAATCTCTACATCAAAGAGAAAAATTATTTAATAATGTGTTAAGAGTCTTGGGCAGGTGCCACATGACATTGCCTGGTCCATAAAAAATAAACCATGTGCTAATAGGAGTTTATGATCCCACCCCTGCTGTTGTGCCAGGAAGAAGGGCCTCCGTGTAATATATATCACTGTGATGAGTTCCATTCTCATCTGGCCAGTACACAATCAGGTTTTTATGGAATACGCATGATTGTGTCCTGCTTCTCTTTGGCAGTTAAAGGAAAACTACCACCAGGATGAAGGACTGTAAACCAAGCACATTGACATATTGGTGTGTGCACATGTGGCAGGATAGGGTGGAAGATGTCCTTTAAGGTGGTTGACCAGGAATAACTATTGATATTAAAAAGATTTCAGATCAGCACCAAGCAAGAGCCAGCTTTTTCTGGATCCAATTCCATTGTTTACTCTACACCCATACCAATCTAATTCTAAAGGCCTATCTAAAAGATATATAATCAATATTAATAACAATGAAAGAACACTTTAGTCAGTATCCAGAGCATGTGCATGAGCAATGGTGCTTCACCAGATGCTTCACCAGGGGCTCATGCAGACCCATCCTTCCAGACCCATGCCAACGTCTTGCAACAACAAAAAGATGTCATCTCAATATGTCTGGGACCCTAAACCCCCACTGTATATAGTGATGCTGGCATTTAGTGGCCTCAAATGGCCTTTAACCTGTTCAATAAACTACTGTACAAAGGGAGATCTAAATTCACAGCAAAAGAATACCGTAAAACTAAAGTCTCTCCACATAGCTTTAAAAAAAATAAATTATTAAAAAAAACCTCAAGCGGTCGTACATTTCCCATCTAGCAATTACTGCTGAGAAAATGTAATATTACATACAGATTACAGAGTGATGCTCCGTCCTGGCATAAACCGGCAAGAGAAATGTATTTTTCCCTACTTTAAAATTCTATCACTCACTTTGGGAAGCTCATACAGGGTACCTGGAGTCACAGCTTGTGACTAATCCATTTTTTCACCTAAGAGTATGGCAAAAAGATGACATGAATATTGAAACAGGAATTTGTAACAGCCATGAAAAGTGGCTAAAAGTTGCTCATATTTCCAAGGATCTTAAATCATTTTAGAAAGTGAAAATACGTTCAACTATTACAATTTTGACTCTTTGGATGAAGCAGTAAGTTTATCAGTTAAACATTTGACAATAATTTGAGCTATGCTCCGGAAAAGTGAAACGCTTGTGAGTCTTAAGTATAGGGGATTATTCACACAGGGTTGTCTGTTACGTGTTTTCTTTCCTTTCTGTATCCACATCTGTTTTTTTTGCACGTCCATATGACATCCATTGTTCTGGTATTTTTTAATTTCTGCAAACATAGGGTTTTTTTGCACCTGTTTCCCAGAATCCTCCTATTAACCCCAAAATGACATGTCTGAATGGTCAGTGTAGCGATAGAATGGATCAGTGCAAAGAGGCTCCTTGCTTCACCATTGCATTCAACATCTGCATCCTCAGGAATTGCAGTCCAAGAATTCTTGGACACTCCTGTCCAATCCAGTAGATAGGTAGGATTTAGTACGTTTGAGTGGTCAAACAACAGCATCCCTTATCATCCTAACTTCTAAATTAAACTATATAAAAACTAAAACACAAAAATAAATACATTTATTCAAAGACTATAATGACATTGCTGCTTTGGGTTCTTTTAATGCTTATTAGTGCAAAGTACTTAGAACAGACAGCATCTGCATTATTTGCGTTCATTAAGCCAGATGAAAGTGTATATAAACCACATTGTCTGTTCCCAGAACTAGATGGATTATAATGTGTCTGCTTACAGAGTCCCCGCCCACATCCTGGAATTTTGCATTGACCAGCCTAGGGAGTGATAGGAGCTAAAACAGCAATAAAACAAAGTAAATTGTGAAATAAAGGGTTAAAAATATGAGAATTTTTTTCAGAGAAATGTTCACAGGTTGTGGTAGAACAGCTTAAATTCAGTGGGATATTATATTTTGAAATTCTCTGGTAATTTCGCCAAATGTTTATGATCAAATGTCTCATATGTCTATTAAGTTTAACCAAAGAAAGCAAGGAACAGGGGTAATGGGAAGCAATGTAAGAGAAAACAATTCTATATTAAAAGGCATGTACATTGGAAAGTCACATAACTTTTGATTATACATACCATGTCATAACATTAATAGTGCTGCAAGTTGTCACATTAGAGATACCCAGCTGTCAATAGATGGATCTCTGGCTTGACTGGTCAATTTGCATATGTACCTGTCCAGCAAACAGCACAACCACAACCAGAGTTGACGCAAGTTGTCAGACAGGGTAAGTGATGGTGAACTAACTCTGCAACGTCCCTGCAGGCTCTAGTCCTGATAAACCACCCTGATAAGGGCAAACCTGCTATCTGGACTCCTTAAGGTTTGAGGGAAATTTACTTCATCAGAAAGCTGATGGTTGGTGTAGTGGACAGGTAATAGGAGGACGGAGACATGCCAGTGTTCACACAAAGACACAGAAATATGTCAAGCCAATAACCAATACACAGCCTGATACACAGGGTGACACCGGGAGAGACAAGCCACAGAGGGACAAACAACAGACAACAGAGGCAATCAGAGTCAGACAGAACTGGGTCAAACCAAGATGGTAGCAAGAGAATGGTCAAAATAACATAGCAGAAGTCAGATACACAGTATAGCAAAAGCAATAGCAAAGGAAACAGACAATCGTCAGACTAGTAAAACCTGTGTAACAGAACAAGGCAGAAGTATAAAGGAGTTCCTGGACAACTCCCCCAGCAGCTGACTGGACCGTCCGGCCGTCACATAAGTTGACCATTTGCTGGACAGAGATGAGCTGCAGAGAAACTGGGTGTGGGTCAATCAGTCTCATTACAGCAGCAACCTTAACCACAGTTCACACACACAAAACACAGAGGAAAAAGAATACCACCTAAGCCGCATTTTGCGGGCAGAGTAAGACTTTGGCTGTTAGAGAAACATTGCCAAAAAGACAAGTCTCCATATATAAGGCAGTAGATCGTGAAGCAAAGGTAAAACACAATTCCATCTTAATGAGGCCTACATTTACATCTCCACTGCGATTTCCATTTCTCTTTTTTTTTGTTATGGGAATAACAAAACGATGGGAAATTACAATGGGAAGGATTTGTGATATGATGGACATAAATGGATCCCAATAGAGCCCATTTACTTAGTCAGACTCCCATTGTGATGTCTGTGATTTTGCTGTTATTGATGACATCTGCAGCACAGCTATGAGCATAGCAATACATGATATCAAAGGAGTATGTGCTTTTATTATCTTTTTTTCACAAAATGTTATATTGTAATTAGCATTCTGGAAATATTCACTTGTATTGCTTGTAGCTCTCCTCCCTTCCGTACATAAGGCTATCTCTGAGACGGAAAAAGAGAGATACAGCAGAAGGCAGGTGGGCATTGTAACATAATACAGGGTAGATAATCATATCAGCACATAGCTCAATGGAGAAAACAGAATAACAAAAAAGCCTGACATGCTGATATTGTTATAGGTCTATCTAACCAGATCTGTCACACTCTGTAAAATTGTCCAGGCACATTTTATGAGAGCGCCAAAGATTTTTTTCCAGAGATTTGTTTTTATTAAAATTGTTTAAAGATAACATGTCAGTTTCAGTATGAATAGCAAAGAAGAAAATGAGAGCCATTATCATTATGCAGATTAATCGTTGCCAGTACTGGAACTAGAGAGAGACACAATGGAGACACAATGGCAAAGAGTATTTGTATTTTACAATCTATTGATATCTCTATCTGCCATATATTTGTGAGTATATATATATATATATATATACACTCACCGGTCACTTTATTAGGTACACCTGTCCAACTGCTCGTTAACACTTAATTTCTAATCAGCCAATCACATGGCGGCAACTCAGTTCATTTAAGCATGTAGACATGGTCAAGACAATCTCCTGCAGTTCAAACCGAGCATCAGTATGGGGAAGAAATGTGATTTGAGTGCCTTTGAACGTGGCATGGTTGTTGGTGCCAGAAGGGCTGGTCTGAGTATTTCAGAAACTGCTGATCTACTGGGATTTTCACGCACAACCATCTCTAGGGTTTACAGAGAATGGTCCGAAAAAGAAAAAAACATCCAGTGAGTGGCAGTTCTGTGGGCGGAAATGCCTTGTTGATGCCAGAGGTCAGAGGAGAATGGGCAGACTGGTTCGAGCTGATAGAAAGGCAACAGTGACTCAAATCGCCACCCGTTACAACCAAGGTAGGTAGAAGAGAATCTCTAAACGCACAGTACGTCGAACTTTGAGGCAGATGGGCTACAGCAGCAGAAGACCACACCGGGTGCCACTCCTTTCAGCTAAGAACAGGAAACTGAGGCTACAATTTGCACAAGCTCATCGAAATTGGACAGTAGAAGATTGGAAAAATGTTGCCTGGTCTGATGAGTCTCGATTTCTGCTGCGACATTCGGATGGTAGGGTCAGAATTTGGCGTCAACAACATGAAAGCATGGATCCATCCTGCCTTGTATCAACGGTTCAGGCTGGTGGTGGTGGTGTCATGGTGTGAGGAAAATTTTCTTGGCACTCTTTGGGCCCCTTGGTACCAATTGAGCATCGTTGCAACGCCACAGCCTACCTGAGTATTGTTGCTGACCATGTCCATCCCTTTATGACCACAATGTACCCAACATCTGATGGCTACTTTAAGCAGGATAATGCGCCATGTCATAAAGCTGGAATCATCTCAGACTGGTTTCTTGAACATGACAATGAGTTCACTGTACTCAAATGGCCTCCACAGTCACCAGATCTCAATCCAATAGAGCATCTTTGGGATGTGGTGGAACGGGAGATTCGCATCATGGATGTGCAGCCGACAAATCTGCGGCAATTGTGTGATGCCATCATGTCAATATGGACCAAAATCTGCTTCCAGCACCTTGTTGAATCTATGCCACGAAGAATTGAGGCAGTTCTGAAGGCAAAAGGGGGTCCAACCCGTTACTAGCATGGTGTACCTAATAAAGTGGCCGGTGAGTGTATACACATTGTTTGCGTGATACAAGTATTTGTCATATAAACAATAAACTATGTTTAATTAGGACATGTTCACAATGTGTAAGGGGGGTTTCTTAGTGGGAAGCAGGCGTGACCAAATTCATGACGCACTTTAAGTAGTGAAAAGGAACTAAACTTCCGTTTCAGGGGCTTTCTTTTTCATTGGGATCAAAGCTCTACTTCTTACTTTAGTCTCCGTTATGATTCTGCCAATGGAAGCTACCTCAATTAGCTGACTTAGGCTGCATTCACACTGACGTATGCACGCTCAGCTACAGCTGGGCAGGCATATGTCCAGCGCAATGGAGAGGAGGAGGGGTGAAACTTTACCTCTCCATAGCAATGCATTATGTTCTGCCCTTAACACGGGGAAAGATACGACATGTCCTATCTTTTTCCCGTGTACGGAGCAGTATGATGACGCACGTGTGCAGTAGCATATTGCTCCGAAAAGCCATTGCCGTCTATGGGGGACATATGTACAGCCGCAAGCTTACAGCCGCACATACGTATCCCATACAGTTGTCTGAATTCAGCCTTGAGGTTGTTAATGTAAATGTTGGACCATCCAATCTAATACTGATTGTCATCAATATACAGGAAAGCTCTTTGAAGACTGTCTAGTCTGAAGGCTGTTGCCTATAAGTGAGTTTGGCTCTGTGTGCCTATGGGATTTACCATCCAGTACCAAGAATCACTGATATGAACTCAGAATGTACGCTGAGTTGAGCACTTCTAGTTTGGGATCGCTAAATCCAACAAATACACAGAGTAAGTTTGTTAGGCCAATCTTCCTTTGTCTCACTTTGTCAAGCAGCAGCAATGCATTGGAGACCTGCTCTAAAAAGAGCAAGGTCTTGATCTGAGGGGAAGAGGGCATAGCAGAGCTGACTGTGTGTTTTATAGCTGAGGTAGCTGAGCTGAAAGTGTCATTGTGTCTTATATCAATCTCATTACTCTGATCTATCTCATCTCTCTTTTTCTATGTGTCATAAATTAGTAGAATTTTCACAAGCTAAATGAAAGTATATATAAACCCTGTACTATAATATTCTAAGCACATTGTCAGCACACACCGTCTCATAGCACAGAGGAATCATGTGTCAGCTCAGCTAGTTTCACACTGGGGAAACTTACACTGACCATCACCGAGTGATAGAGGCAAAAACCATAATAGGGCTGACTAAAATTGCAAAGTAAGAGGATAAAAAGTATCTTTATTGTGTAAATATTACTAGCAGATTAAAATTTGAAAACTTTCGTTCATGGGCAAATCCCTTTAATGTTGAACACTATTTTGTCTTTGTATGTTTTTTATTAAAACTGAGAAAACTGAAAAAACTGTTTTTTAATAATAGGAACCATGTCCACTCCACTCTCTTTGGGTTTTGATGAAATTGATATCAGAGTAGGGTCACATTATTGATGTTGGACATGTTTATTGCATGTCTAGCTCGCCATGAAATATATGCTTGTGGCATGTTGTTGCTTGGCTTTGTAGGATAAGTGGGTAACTATTGTATAGTATGAAATAACGATATGGGGGGAACAGCCCCTCAAAAACCTACTCCAACTCTCTAAACCTGTTGATAAATTCCTCCTATATGTTTCTTCCCACGACACTGAAATACAGTGTTCCCTCAAGAACCATTTAGCCAGGAGCCTTCTAGTTAAGATTCCTTGTTTGTTATGTAAAGGTGATGGAACACAAGGTATGATGAATTACCTCTTCTTTCCTTAAGCTCCAGTCATCTGCAGCTCCAGTATATAGTTGATTTGTAACCGACAGCATCCATCTTATATGAAATAGTTTACCCGGGAGAAATATTTTTTATTCTAGAAATGTATACTTTTTAGTGGATGAAGTTGCCCATAGCCAGTTTATAACTTATTTCTCTGATGAAAGTCTGAAAACAAAAATATCACTCAGATGAATTAAATTAGCACAAAGTATTCTGTGTGCATCTTTTATCATTTCTCCCATGGGATAAATATATATCTAAATGATAGTTTATCCTGAGGAATTTAGATAATAGTTCATGTACAAAATTACAACAAACAAGTGGGTTGATTGAATATCTTATGAAAACGAATATATGAAGCCAAAATATTAACCTGTAAAAAAATACAAAAAAAATACAAGAATAAAGAACCAGAGAATTTATTTTATGCAAAAATAGAAATTCTCCTCTAGAAGCAGAATATATAGTGGGTACAGAAAGTATTCGGGATTTTTCACTCTTTGTTTAATTGTAGCTAATTGGTAAGATCAAAACAGTTCTTTTTTTGCTTATTAATGTGCACTCTGCTCCACATCTTGACTACATCTCCTACTCAACCTTGGAAGAAGAGCCTTGGTGAGAGAGGTAAAGTAGAACCCCAAAATCACTGTGGCTGAGCTCCAGAGATGAAGTAGGGAGATGGCAGAAAGTTCCACAAAGTCACTATCACTGCAGCCTCCACCACAAAAACACATAAAGAACTCTCAGACTATGAGAACTAAAATTCAGTGGTCTAATGAGACAAAGATGAAACTTTTTGGTGTTAATTCTAAGTGGTATGTGTGGAGAAAACCAAACACTGCTCATCACCTGCCAAATGTAGTTAAACATGGCGGTGGCAGCAGCATGTTATGGGGGTGTTTTTCAGCTGTGGGAACAGGATTACTGTTTGCAATTGAAGGAAAGATGAATGTGGCCAAGTACAGAGATATTCTGGATGGAAACCTCTTCTAGAGTGCTCTGGACCTCAGACTCGGCCAAAGGTTCATCTTCCAACAAGACAATGACCCTAAGCACACAGCTTCAATAACAAAGCAGCAGCTTCAGAACAACTCTGGGGCCCAGCCAGAGCCCGGACCTAAACCCAATTGAACATCTCTGGAGAGAATTGAGAATGGCTTCCACCATTGCTCACCATCTAACGAGAGGGCACTGGAGGGGATCTGCAAGGAAGAAGGGCAGAGGATCCCCAAGCACCATATATAACTTGAAAAGCTGCACCACAAAAAAGATGGTGAACTCTGCAGACCAGTGCGGGGAAGCATCAGATTCATGATTTCTGGTGCACGATCTTAGCATCAAACACGGAAATAGCACTTTAAGTGCATTTTCCGACTTCCTAAGAAAATGTGTCAGATAGTGTCTCACCGGCCCTTTTGTCGTGTGGCTGCATTATTCTTCACGTGACAAGAATTTCGTCACTGAAATGGTTGTTCCGATGCACAATCGGACCACATGCCACGTTCAACTTGCAAAGTCTGACGGAAGTGTGTCGCATGCCCTATGTTAAAGATGCACCAAAAAAAAAACCAGTTTGCACTGTTTTTAGCAAATGTGCCCCTTTGTATAACCTGTTATTCCAATCAAGTTGTTATTTTACAAATTTATATTGGAATTTCCATTTTAATTTTCCAGATTAATTGATTAATCCATAATCCTATATTTTTTAGTAAATCAAACCTAATATTAGAGTGGCACTTTGCTTCCTGTACAATGTACACTATTCTGTTCACTTTACAGCCGTTATCTAATGATCTCCACAGGCAGATAACACCTCTATTAGAGGATCCACCATTTACAATATATGTCATAGTTTATCTACTCCTCTTCCGAGCACTGTGACCTCTGACCAGGTTACAAAACATTTCTAGAAAACTCTCCCACAGAACTCTATGAACTTCTTCAAAGTATTGTGTCTATAATCCATGTGTCCGGTGTAAAGGGCATGTATGGTTACCTGTTGTGCCACTCCTTTGGTATTCCTTATGTTATTGTGATAGTACAGTGCAGTGAATTATTAGATTCAAGTTAAAGGGACACTGTCAGCTTTTACATACTTAAAGATTAATTGTTCTCTCCCATACACAGGACAGGGATAGCAATCTGAACTGTGGGGGTCAAATGCTGGTACTCCCACTGATTTTGACAACGGATCCCTACAGTTTGTAAGCAAGGGGTTTCTCAATAACTGGACAAAGCACCATGTGTCCTGCTGCTTCATTGATTACTATGGTAGAATTGGAAATTATGTCTATCTCTGGAACTCCCATTGACCCAGAGATGCCTGAGATGACTGAATTCTTACTAGAATTCCCTCTTTTATGTTAATACTTACTTGTTTACCTATAAAAATTTGCCTTTCAAGTCAAAAAAGATAAAAAATAGTCACTTTTTGACTGAGATGAGTAACTTTTAGGTCTGGAGGGGACGCCCCTGTCCTGTGTTCTAAAGCAGCTAGAACAATGGTTTTAGATGACATCATATTTAAAATTTATAAGGATAGTGGTTTGGTGAGTTATAGAACTGAACGGATAAAAGAAAATGGGATGGCACTTGGAAGTCTTCAGAAATGTTTCATACTTTTTTGTAATAACATAAGATACATGCATACAATGCATTGGTGGGCAGTGAGGATGCGCAGGTTCGCATATATCGAGGCTACGGACATTTTGCGCCTACTGGCATTTCATCAGGCCTCTAAGTGCAGTGGCACTAGTGTGGGGATGCTTGAAGACTATGCATGTCGTTCACTAATGAGATCCAATCCCCAATATTATGGGGAATGGCTATTATACAAAATGTGGGAGGAGCAACCTTACCTTGCTGCACACTACATGGCATGTGTTGAGGTCACAACACCAAACTGGCTGTGACCCTGGGCGTCATGTGACAGGAAGTGCTGTGTATGCCTACCATCTCACTCCTATACAACTAGAGCGAGTGCCCCTCCCTCCTCATTTGTTTTATAATTATCCTGTTAAATTTTGGTGTAGGTATCCAAACCCTTTAAAGGCACCAAAAATATCAAATACACCCCTGTTCATTACCATTATAAACCATGCTATCACGTGAATATCCAGGAAAGGCAGCCGTCTGTGAGTAAAATGGAAGCAGGTTCATTTATAAGTCATTTTACAATGATTGATACATTAGAGCTTATCTTGAGATAGGTTTGAGCTACTAATGGTGTGTTTTTCTTAGAGACTTGATACAATTATATCTTATACTCAGCTGTAGGCATGGCAATTCCCATATACTTACAGAAAAATAAATCTTAAAAAATCATCAGAACTGGGAAATATTCCTGTACTTAGAAGTGCTGACAGATCCCCATGGACATGTATGTCTAGCACTAAAGCTCATCCTATTAGTCTCAAAGGTTAGGCTTTCCGATCTATTGCAGCAGCTAAGGTTAGGTCATTAGTGTGTAAGTCCCTAAGAATCTCTCAAAGTTTAATCTGGTATTTTTGAGAAATTTCTATTTATTCCATGGTAGTTTCTGGGTAAAACTATTTTAAAGGGAACCTGTCAGGTGTTTTTTTCCCCTATACTAGTCCCTGCATGTGCATTCTCAAGTCATGATCTTACCCCATTACCATAACTAGTTAAAGTATATTTGCATATGCCAATCAAGGTTTTTTAAGCTTAGAATTAGATGAGCAGTACAGCCAAACCCAAATTTTAAGATCCTGTTCCAGTCTGGGCTTGGTAACGATCATCAGCGACATTTAAATTACTGCGTCTGTGTGAGATGCGCCATTATTAGGGGGGGCTTTTCCTCCCGATGCCAGCGTCGGAGAAAGACCATCCCTCAAAATGGCAGTGCCCAGCAGTGGTATTTAAAGAGTATTTAAAAACTGCTGACAGATACCCTTTAAAATGTCACATTTACTTCAATGTATCCACATCTCCCTCTTCAATTAAGCTTCTTTCATCCTTGGTCCTTTGTTCCCATAGATAATTCCTGTACTGAGGATATCCGCCCGTAGAGGTAGACAGACAAAAGTATTAACCAAACTTTTGTTATCTGATTTAATATAGTAACATATGACCTTCATGAAATGGCTGAAGGGCAAACTAAGATGTTGGTCAAAGGTTTCTAGCTAATTATTGATTTTGGTACTCAGCATCTGATCATTGATTTCTACTGTAACACAGGCACAACTTACAGGTCAGTGTTATGCTCCTACAGTCACTGGCTTGGATTGTTGTGTATCTGGTTTGATATGGAACACAATTATAAAAAGGAAACATTTTACAATACTTTTTTTATTATAAAATACAATTATTATCTTGTTTCTCATATGGCTATTTACAATTTAAATTAATATGCCAGCACCATGTTATATAGGAGGAGGAGGAGGTGAACACATTAAGAAACTGTTTTGTATATCTAATATATATAGCTGGATGTATGTACGTGTGTGTGTGAAACTTAAGCTCAGAGACTGCCGGCAACACAGACAGTCACTGAAACTGTCCATTCTAGTTTTAGGTTTTCTTGTACAGGTGGTCCCCTACTTAAGAACAACCGACTTACAGACGACCCCTAGTTACAAATGGACCTCTGGATGTTGGTAATTTACTGTACTTTAGTCTTATGATACAATGATCAGCTATAACAGTTATTAAAGGTGTCTGCAATTGAGTTTTATTGTTAATCCTGGTTCCTATAACAACCCACATTTTTTAAAATCCATTTGTCACAGAGGCCAAAAAATTCTGTCTGGGTTTACAATTATAATTCAACTTACTGTACATAACCCGGGGACTGCCTGTATACAGATTTTTTTTTCCTGCAAAGATAGATATCAATCCACTGAGGTTTTCCTACACAATAACGTGCCTTCAGGTTTTAAAATGTCAGATTTCCTTTGAAATAAAAACCATGGGTTTCCTTTAAAATACAAGCCTGTTACAGTGTCAGTGCACTTCTATAGAGGGGAAAAGAAATGGAGTTTCCCCTTCTCCCTGCTGGATTTGGGACCCTAAGGCATTCTGTCACATATGAGAAATGCAGAGCTCACAAAGTTACTTACATTTGATGTTACTACAGAGTAAAATATATTCCCTAATATTTTTTTATTTAAAGCAGTTATCAAAACTTAAAAAAGTATCTGTTCATTTGTTACTATAAAGTAAGCATATACAATAATAAATATATAAAGTAATCACATACAATAATACATATATAAAGTAATGTTATGCAATAGTAAATATTAAGTAATGCATATATATATAAATTAGCCATATACAGTAATATATTTTGTACTATGGTCCTAGGACAGTGGTGGCGAACCTATGGCACGGGTGCCAAAGTTGGCACTCGGAGCCCTTTCTGTGGGCACCCAGGCCTTCACCCCAACACAGAGTTTGCCAGCTAGGACTCAAGGCTTTCTCCTGTAATACAATACCGCCCAGGACACGTCATGCTCAGTGCTATTTTAAAGTGACTTCCTTGGCTGCCAGGACTACAGGAGGAGCAGAAAGGGCTGGATAAAGATGGATTGTCATTGGAGTTCCTGCTCTGGGTCCCCTGATTCTGCCTCTTCAGGGGACCCTGGAGGGAAGCTAATATCCGAATTTCTCCATCATCTTTCTATTGTATTGTAACTTTCTATTGTAACTCAGGACGCCAATACGATTATAATCTGTCATACAGCAGGGAACAATAAGTTACTGCTTAAATTGTCATGTTGGCACTTTGCGACATAAAAGTAGGTTTTGGTTGTTGCTTGGGTCTCCAAAAGGTTCGCCATCACTGTCCTAGGACTATGCCTCGAACACCGAGAATGAACACTAGAACATGTAGTGCCCAAAGATAGCAGAATAAGGTTCCGATTTTAGATATTTTATTAGTTGTCAAACCAAAATAATAATATCACTTAAAATACTATATATTTTAAAAGCCGCAATATTTGAGAGTTACTTTATGCATGAGCTTTGGTATTTAGAGATGAACATCTAATTGTTGGCCAATTCGTTAATAGATTTGTGATGTACCCATCCTCTGAATACATTGGATGAATTGATTTGACATGCATAAGGTGCACTTTGGTAAATCAAAACCGTTCAATGGATTCTCCTATTGTTTTTATGGCAAGAAATATCTGAAAAACAAACAAATCAGTGAATTGGGTAGATCAATTCGTTCAAGTGAATGAGTTGGAATTAGGGTCATATATACCAGTCTGGCAGTCCAACCCCGGTGACCTGTACATTGAATCTGGTCTTACTCTTCTCATTAGGAGCTTAGTTCATTTCATGGTCTAATAGTCCAATGATATAGAAAAATTAGACTTTTATCCTAAGTCCTTTATGTTCTCCCCTCGCAGTTCATTTAGAAGGTACACATAGTCATGCGTGACTACAGCCACATCTGTGATACAAATATAAAGACTTTGTATATTTTAAAATAGTAAAATTGTAAGATAATCTGTCATATTGTCCATGTAGACAGTTCAGTGATCACAAATTGCTCAAGAGCATAATATGGTTTCTTTGCCGTACTCCTTTGGATGCCACAAAAGTTAAAAATATAAAAAATAGTTCCACAAAACTGTGCTGCATTATATGAAGATCCAAGCATGAAGTTTTTGGACAATAAAGCATTGTTAAAAGAATGATTATTTGGTTGAAAGCCATGTTCTTTAGGACTCCCATAAACATGCACATTCGGTTGGATAACAATAGTTTGATGTAACAAGAAATATGATATATATATATATATATATATATAGATATGGTAGTTGGATATCTAATAAACCTCCATTATTTCTGTGGGCAAATGTTCAAAGCAATATTCTAATCTAGTAAATGCTGTCTATTGTACAATACACATTTATGACGATATTTCATTGTAGATTGGAACTCAATTGGTGCTGATCCAGCTGAAAATTTTCCACTTTTGACATTTCATGCTTGATGTAGTCTTGTAACACACACAAATGTAGATTGCTGGGCTGCATTTTGGACTTTATTCTAGACCGTTTTCAAGACTCCCACAGGTCAGCCTTCACCTAAGAGTATGGGTGTGATGCCATTTTTAACAAGACTACTTATGATTATCCCGTCTCTTTTTTTGCATCTTATGCACTATTGGTATTATAACTAGAGGTCCAATACCTCTGGGACCACCACTAACCAGAAGGAACTAAAATACTGTGCTTTTGATGACTATAGCCAATTTACAGCACCCCCACCACTACAAACATCAACCATCTCGGCTGCTCCGTAATTCAAAGGATCAGTGGGGGGTCCCAACAGCCCGATCCCACCAAGTCATGTCATATGACAGTGAAAATATTATGGCATCACTAATGGCATAATTTAAAAAAAAACACCTTTAATGTGGATGCCCAGCTCATGCATAATAATTGTACAAGAAAAGACCCCCTACCATTACCACGTTTTCAGCTTTATGAATGAAAATTTTGAGAAATATTCACTGAAATAACAATAAACAAATAAATAAAGAGAATATAAGAATACATAAAGGAAGATTCAAAAATAAAACCGTAATACTAGTTAAAATATAGATTCCTGCTCCCTGTGTACTTGCACATAAATAGTTAATAACCTAAAGGAATTTAAAGTGTTACCAAATGCAGTCCATATTGTAAAATACATATCATCGCCACTGAGTACTGTCCTTCAATCCAATGACTATTTTTGACAGGTTTGTACAGCCTCCAATGCTTTCAGGAAAATGAATTCAGCCCCTTCGTGACCTGAGCAGCGGGGGACATTTCTCTGGATGACTTTAAAGCTCTCATTTGGGCTGTGACATATTCAGAGTGACATTAAAAACTGTTCTGTGGCTTATTTCTGCATGCATAAAGTATTTCCAACATTATGTTCATGTTTTCCTTATGTTTCAATTGACAGAAAAAAATATTAAGCAATGTCATAGACTGACCATAATATGAAACTATACATATGAAGTTGCTAATACTACATTGCGGGTACATCAATGCCCAATTGTTGGAGTCAAGGGGCTGTGACTTCCAATGATCACTAGTCAGCTTTTTTTGGTGTCCATATGGTCAGCCATTGATTATAAATAATGGACCATGATACATCAGGAGCCCAAGTGACAATTTCAAGTAAATTTTTTTTTTTTTTGTGAGAGAAAGGCTGCTTGGATGGACTGGTGAATAGACAAGGGCCATGATTCCTAATACTAAACCCCAGCCTACCCTAAGCATTATGTGATAACTGGTTAACGTTCCCTACCTGCGTCAAAGTGCAATCATGAAGTCAAAGAATGGACAATACAAATATAAACAATACAAATGTAGAGTAGTCAACAAATACGAGTCAGAACAAAGAGGTCAATTCAGTACAGAATCAATAGGCAAAAATTATGGTCAGAAAACAGACAATGGGTTATGGAATCCAAGATATCAAAATCAAAATAAACACCAGTAAGCTTCAAGTAAGACTTATAGCAAGAGTCATGGTCTAGAAGATGATTGGACTAGATCCCTTACAAGACAGGCCAGCATGGTAGAAATGTGAGTGTGAGCAACCAGACCAAAGTCAACAGGTGATGGGAGTGGTGGAAAACAATTAAGACATCTGGGTGTGGCATTACGTATTGGCACCCCATGACTACAAGTACAGAGGCCGGGAGGGTTCAAAAAGATGGACAAGAAGGCATTCCGTGATGACACCGCAGAACTATAAGTATGGGGGTCGTTGACATTCAAAAAGCTGGACGATACTACAGGGACAACTATAGGAAAATGGGTATACAATCAATAGAGGAAGATGGAAGGTGGATATGAAAGATATGTTAGGCGGATGGGTCTCGTGGTCTGTTTTATCACAAATATATAAGAAAGTACTTCTTATTTCAGTGGATGGTCTCATTGGTGGTCATTTACTAAGGGCCCGATTCGCGTTTTCCAGACCTGTTACCCGAATATTTCCGATTTGCGCCGATTTCCCCTGAATTGCGCCGGGATTTTGGCGCACGTGATCGGATTTTGGCGCATCGGCGCTGGCATGCATGCGACCGAAATCGGGGGGCGTAGCCGAACGGAAACCCGACGGATTAGGAAAAACCGCCGCATTTAAAAAACAAAAAGTGTCGCGGAGCTTGCACTTACCTTCACTAGGAATAGGCCAGTGTACTTGAGTGCATTTCAGCGGAGTTCAGCGCAGCGTCGGAGGAACGTCCGAGGAACTACCTTAGTGAATTCCGTCCGAACCCGGATCCACCGCAGAGAACGCGCCGCTGGATCGCGAATGGACCGGGTAAGTAAATCTGCTCCATTGATTTCATTTAAACCACTCGGTGATAGTGTACCCAATTTGTACATCCAATATACCTCTCGCCGGCACAGGGTGGCAAACCTGTTAGATGTTTTGACAGGTACATGGTCAATGGGCATAATAGAGATAGGTAGTTCAATTTTAGGATGATAAGGCACTGCCTTGTAGAATAAAATCTTGACGTTTTCCTTATGTTTGTTTAGACGACTGCGGAGCGCTTGTACCGTCCTCCCTACGTACTGTAGATCTTATCTTATTACACTCAATAAGATAAATGATATATTTAGTGTCATAAGACATCCTGTTTTTAATCTGATGTATGCCTCCCGTATTGTTTGATTTAAATGTTGTACCCGGTTTTATTGTTCTACAGCAGAGGCATTTTGTTTTATGGCATTTGGTGACGCAGCGTGTTGCATTCGTATTTTTTGTTTGTTTATGTATGCTTGGAGCTAAAATGCTGCCCTTCTATAGGTAATTATTGGGCGGCTTGGTAGGTGTTCTTTCAAATATATATCCTTTGTTAGGATTGGCCAGTGTCTCTGCATGATCTCTCGTATTGCATTATGCTTAAAATTGTGCTTAGTAATGAACTTGCCTTCTTATCCATCTTTTTGAACCCTCCTGGCCTCCATACTTGTAGTCATGGGGTGCCGATACGTAATGCCATTCTGTTTATCTTTTGAACCCTCACGTATTTGTAGTTCTGCCTGGCCATCACGAATGCAGCCTCCTATTGTCACCGGAAGCATCACGTGAAGTATATTTTGAGCATCAATAATAGAAAGTAATATCTGATGACGAGGTTGCCAATTAAAATTAAAAATAAAATATATAAAAAGACTTGTTAGTATAAGGTTAAAACATCTATTTTTCAATAAAAAACATTTATTTCTATACATTTGTTCTTCCAACCCACCAGGAATGACCCGGAAAACTTCTGGTAATGGGGGTCATAATCTCTATAAATGGCATCTTTGTGTCTTTTTATGTATGAACCTGACGAAGCGCTTGGTCCAAGCGCGAAACACGTTGTTCTTATATTATCCTAATGGAAATTTTATTTTGTTTTTTAATACAATAATTTTTTCTTTTTAAACGCATACCGGATCCATTAGCACCATTTTAGCGTTCCGACAACAATACAACCCTATATGGGATACCGATGCACGTGAGCAGGCAGTCATGTGCAAGGAGCCTTTGAAAAAAATTGTGCTTCTATGACACTTCTAAGGGATGTTAGTATACTTTTAAGGTGAAAAATGAGGGGTTTTTTTGTCACATATATATGTATTATAGATGTGAATGGAACACTTCATTGAGGCACCAAACTATTAAAAAATACATGTACCTTAGTACAGAGTCTATGGGGCAGTTTTCTGGCATATAGGCCCTAAAAGTCTTGGCACATAGTAAGGATTTGCGACTATTTCCCCCTTATGCTACTTCCGCGGCAAGTGGACATGGAGTGGTGTAATGGGGGTGTGCCTGGCAGTGGAGTAGCCTGCGGCAGGAACTACTATATCACATACCAGCTAGGGGATATATCAGGAGGCCGTAGCCTCCAGATATATCTGATGCATCACGCACTGTGCTCCATGCTCCCCTATATCTACAAGTTTAGCTCACAACTTCACCTGACATCAGCACTTTATTTGTCTTATACCCCTGTATAAAGTTGGGCAAGTATTTGTAAATATACAATATTTGGCTACTTGTTTGTGCCATTATAGTACACACCCAATGCCCCTATAAGCACATTTTCTTTGTATAAATGTGCCCCTATTAGTTAGATATCAACAGCAGTTCATATTTCCACAGTAAATGAGCTGGATTTATTTAATAGATTTCCCTCATTCCATCTCTTTCCATTTTGTTGAAAGCGTATTAAAACAGATTATCTCATAGGGGCTTTGACCTTTATTTCCCTGTATTAAGTAATAGGTAAATTAGGGTCAAATCAGCAATTCATTAGAACAAAAAGCGGAATATTAGAAGGAATTCAGAAGGAAAAGCAAATGTGTATGTAGCAGTAAATAGATGTCTACAATGTCGACCTGAGGCACCTAATAATCTGAGCATTTGACATCCCCAAAATGAGTGGTAATCTGGAGCAGGAGGGGAGGATGAAATACCAAAAAGAAGCAGGGCTTCAATACGGTTTTTATTTTCTACCAGGAATATCATAGGGGTGATGTAATGTATAAGACTTTTATTTAGGGATTTAGTAATCCTTGTTATCACATTTGGGCACATTTACTAATCTCCGTGTAACAGTTTTCGGTCGAACTTTGCACGTTCTTTTTAGTGCAAACTGCTTGCACATGTGTTTAAGAAGGTTCCGGGCCACATGTGTGTCACACGCGAACATTTTGTGCCAGGAAAGTATTAGTCTTCATGCAAAACAAATTTCTGAACTGAAGGGGGTGTTTTGGTGCTCAGTCGTTCTCGTGTGCCAGATTTATTGTGCAAAGTCCAACAGAAATGTTAAAGGAGCACCAAAAAAAAGTGACGCCCGCTGTCAGAGCTGTGGAGAGAGCGCCAGATTCATGAAGAACGTGTGCCAGAAATCCTGAATCTGCCGCACCCTGCACTATACACAGGCAAACTGCCCATAGTGGACTTCTTAAACTAATGGTCTTTCTAAGAGGTTTCCATTTAAATGTGTTGCCTTGCAACCAAGGAGTCCATCTCCTCTCAGAGTCCATCTCTTCTCAGTCCACGTATGAGATGTCATGGATACACCTGTGTTCCATCACTTTGTAACTACTCTGAGCTCTATCTCTCCAGACTGTTCTGAATGAGAGACCATACACACTAGATATCAGTCTCCTAATTTCCTGAAACAATACACATACCCACTTGGCTAGGCAGAGCTATCTACCTGTAGAGGTGGCTTATAATCCATACAGGAAAATGGTATGTTGAAATCCAACATTATCTCACCTAAGGTTAGGGTCCATGTTTTTGTGCTAAATTTTTACTGGGATGTTAAATTGTGGTGCAAAGGGTTAATGAATTGGCGCAAGACCCAAAGGGTCGAATCTCCAGATTCGAGAAGGTAGAGTATCACTCCATAGTCCAGCTTGTGCCACAAACATATCGGAAAAATAGATGTGCAGGAAAAGTTTTGATTCCCAATCGTCACCCAAATTGTGCACCCAAAGAAGAACAATTTGTGAGTGTAGAAAAAGTACCAATATTGTGGCACCGATGCTTAAAAAATATAGTGCAACAGGCTCAACAAGGAAATAATAAAATACACCAATTTTCTGTCATTAATGAATGCCCCCCAAATAGTCTGTCAGCAGGTCTGACTGACAGCGATGAAGTGTGTAAGGTCAGTTTACCCTTTGTAAAGGATCACAAGTCAAAGACCCAACTAAATGCCTGCCGACCATAGAGCGGTATAGATTTACTGGATTTAGCAATCTTCCTGGAGGCAATTAATTGAATCACGAAAACAGGGTGGCTTCAGAGGCGATCCATGGACAAACCTAGTGCGTTCAATGGGAAAAAAAAAACCTTTAATGGAAATCTTCTGCTTGAATTCAGTCTCTATTGCAGATTTCATCTAATTTTTCCCTTAAATAATTGTGCAGCCCATAATGCTATTTTCTTAAATCATGGACAGAATAAAAGAAGAAGCCCAACCCAAGTTAGGTGACTCACTATAGGGATCATGGTGCAATAATTAAGAATCTAATGTGGAGCAATGTCAATAAATAACTCTGCCTGTCACCGTGGCTACAATTTATCCAAATTGCTTTCTTTTTTTGCCTATATTGAGTGTTATTTATCTTTATTTATTGATATATTTCACATTGTTATTAATATTTCATATTATTATTATTACTACTACTGTCATTATTACTACTGTCATTATTACTTAAAAATCCACATCAACAAAGATATACTATGGGTAAAACTGCACAAAACTATTTGTATTGTTTGTACTCGCTATGCAAAAATATTGAATTACTATTGAAAAAAAACTCTGAATAGTCTTGTGAGTATTGCAGATTTTCTGCAGAACAATTCCACCATATGAGATCAAAGCCTCTGTCTATGTCAAATGTAAAAGATCAGCATTGGTAAAACATCTTCTATGTGTCCTATTAAGGAGGTCTTCTGGGCTAAAAATACTGTGGAGCTAACCTACTCTGCAGTAACATGGCCTGACCATTATACATAGAGCAGAGCTGTCTGCTTTCTGTTCCAATTTCTGCTTATCAGTTGCTGCAACCAGCTGATATGTGAGGGTGCTGGTTGTCAAATCCCCATCAATCTGATACTGAAGTCACATTCTATCAATATGTTTTGTATATTTCTAGACTGAAAACCTCTTTTATTGGTCAAAAATATTTACGGCTGAGAACCCGGGGCACCTGCATGCCTACTAAACACTGGCCACCCTATTAGCTCATGACATATGAGGGATTCAAAATGTGTTTTCTCTGTTTTCCTTGTAAGTATTCAATCATCTTTTTTCTTCACCTCAAATAAAATATAGTAACGAATGACAGCAGTTTGGGGGCGTCAACATATAACACTTTTCGTATAAAGGTGCCATCAGCAATGGGATCTGCAGTAAACCCAAAAATAAGGGAAACCCAGAAATCAATATAGAAATTTATTTTATTAAATCACCAAAAAAGTATTAAAAACATACACTTAAATGAGGAAAAAGGGTTACTAAAACGTATGTAGAGAAAAACAGCTACCACATAGCTGTCACCTAAAGCAGAGTAAATCTCAACTACATACAGGCTAACATATACCCAACATATATACAGAGGAAAAAATGCAATCTGGGATCAAAAATGATTGTATACAGGCCATACAACCCAATCCCCGACACATGTTTCCTGTAAGATGCTTTGTGAACGGTATACAGGCAGTCCCCGGGTTACATACAAGTCGGAACTGTAGATTTTATCATTGTAATCCCAGTTAGAACTTTTTTTGGTCTCTGTGACAATTGGATTTTAAAAATGTTGGGTTGCCATAAGAATGAATATTAACACTAAAGCTTCATTACAGACACCTGTGATAACTGTTACAGCTGATCATTGTAGCCCAGGACTAAAGTACAATAAATTACCAATATCCAGAGGTCGGTTTGTAACTAGGGGTCGTATGTAAGTCAAGTGTTCTTAAGTAGGGGACCGCCTGTACAGGGCATATGTCTAATTGCTCTGGTTCAGGAGCAATCATTAGATCATGTGTGTGCTATATGGGTCTACTGCTGCTTTGCAGAGTACAGTGAAGCTTCTGTAAGTGAAGGGAAAAGGGGAGTTCTATAGGCAGGGCCGGCTCCAGGTTTTAGTAGGCACCTGGGCCACAAAGCCTTAATCGGCCCCTTTGGGCCTCCCTCCAGTAGCCCCACTGTCTCCGGCCAACATAGCCACACTGTCCTATCCTGTTTAGCCACACTGCCTCCTCCGCCTGTAGCCACACTGCCCCCTGTAGCCACACTGTCCCCTCTCCTGCATAGCCACACTGCCCCCTCCCCCCTGTAGCCACACTGCCCCACCTGTAGCCACACTGCTCCCCTTCCCCTGTAGCTACACTGCCCCCTCCCCTGTAGCCACACTGCCCCCCTGTAGCCACGCTGCCCCTCCCCCTGTAGCCACACTGCCCACCTCCTCCCTGTAGCCACACTGCCCACCTCCTCCCTGTAGCCACACTGCCCACCTCCTCCCTGTAGCCACACTGCCCACCTCCTCCCTGTAGCCACACTGCCCCCTCCAACTGTAGCCACACTGTCCCCTCTCCTGCATAGCCACACTGCCCCCTCCCCCCTGTAGCCACACTGCCCCACCTGTAGTCACACTGCTCCCCTTCCCCTGTAGCTACACTGCCCCCTCCCCTGTAGCCACACTGCCCCCCTGTAGCCACGCTGCCCCTCCCCCTGTAGCCACACTGCCCACCTCCTCCCTGTAGCCACACTGCCCACCTCCTCCCTGTAGCCACACTGCCCCCCTCCCCCTGTAGCCACACTGTCCCCCTCCCCCTGTGGCCACACTGCCCCCCTCCTCCTGTAGCCACACTGCCCCCTCCCCCCTGTAGCCACACTGCCCCCCCTGTAGCCACACTGCCCCCTCTGTAGCCACGCTGCCCCCTCCCCCTGTAGCCACACTGCCCCCCTCCTCCCTGTAGCCACACTGCCCCCTCCCTCTGTAGCCACCCGGGCCCCCCCTGTAGCCACACTGCCCTCCCTGTAGCCACACTGCCCCCCTCCTCCTGTAGCTACACTGCCCCACTCCCCCTGTGGCCACACTGCCCCTCTCCCACTTGTAGCCACACCTACCCCCTCCCCCTGTAGCTCCACTGCCCCACTCCCCCTGTTGCCACACTTCCCTACTTCCGGGAAAGAAAAAAACTTCCATTTCCTCGTTCCCCCAAAGCAGCACAGGAACAGCTGCCTTCTTTCTTTGACATGTGCCTGCGGTACGCGCCAGCTCACTTAAAGCGACACTGGTACAATTGATCCGATGGCCCAGGTGGGCCCCTCCAGCACCCTTGGGCCCTGGCACTTGCCTGGGTTAGCTGGGTTAGCTGGGTGCTGGCGCCGGGCCTGTCTGTAGGTAAGTAATTCTCCTGTAATAACAGTTGATGGTCCCAGTGCGAGGAAAACCCATTGATAGAATAAAAAGCAATTTTAGAACGGACATTGCCTTGCTCAAACTCTTTTAAAGAAAGCACAATAATATGACAGACACCTTGACTAATCTCATAACTTTAACTTAGCCCATTAGTTGGCATCTGGTTTGATAACTATGGTACATTGATTAAATGGGTTGTCCGAGAGTTCTGAAAAAAAACCAAAGGTGGCCGGGAGGAGGCTGCTTAAAAAATAAAGTCCTACTTACCTTCTGGTGCCCTCCGGTATCCAGCGCTGCTGTCGCTCTGGTCCGGGCGGCATGAAAACAAACATGGCCGCCCACGCCTACCCGTCCCTTTGTTTACATGGCGCCCGGACCGGAGCGACAGCAGCGCACCGGAAGGGCACCGGAAGGTAAGTAGGACTTTACTTTTCTAAGCAGCCTCCTCCCGGCCACCTTTAGTTTTTTTTCAGAACTCGGACAACCCCTTTAATGCTTTGATGTGGATTGGCTTGCTTTGATGTGGATTTCCTGATTTCGGTTACAATACAACTGTTAAAATTTTGTAGAGCAACCCCCAGACCCCTCGGTATAGTATGCGTCACAGTCTCAATCCTACTTACTATACCTAGGGACTCTTCAGGTCAAGGGTTCTCAGATGGCAGTGCTAAGTAGGCTACTGTCCACACCCATGCGAGCCACATGCCGCTACAAGAAGACATATGCAGAAGACAATACACAGATAGGCACAACGCCTGTAATAACATGATTGAGAAATTATAAGTCCCAATCTAAGGTAATGAGGTTCATGCTTGGCAGTGGTTTAACACAGTTATCCTCATATATATATATATATATATATACGTCTAAATGGCCTTTCCGCCAGATGCAATGTGTGTCTTTTGGTCATTATGGAAATATTTACCATTCCGAACTTTTTGCGTACTTGGTGCATATTTTATACGTCAGATTTATTATAGTGGTTAGACAGCTTGGGAAATGGGATTTTATTTTCAAACATTGGAATAATTCTTTTGTGTGTTTATATTGCACCACTCGGGGACCGGAGTGGTTTTGTATCTGAAATTGTGATCTTTAAAAAAAGTTGGAAGTTATGAATTTGACTTCAACATCTGGAGTCACCTTATAAATCTGTAAAAGATGTCTGAAATGAAATATGGACGGGATTTCAAAGAAAGTCACAAAAGTTTGCGCAAATCTATGGATAAAGGCTTCCTACACATGAAGTGTGCAATATCAAGACAAAATATATTTGCGGTCCATTGTTTCTATGAGGTCCATTTACCTCGTGTGAGGTGTATTTATATGCTGACATCAGAAAAGACTGTCCTAGCCGCAGCCACGTAAAAGAAGAGGACCTGCTCTATACTTTGTGGCATGGACAGTCGTCTCGTTCACAGGAAAGCCATGGCCATGTGTCTGAGCCTATAGAAGTACATGGAGATGAATGCTATCCCTTGCCATAATAATGGGGCACATTTACTTACCCGGCCGTTGGAGCTCACAGAAAGTGCATTGTCCGTCATTAATGCACTGTGCCGCGATTCACTAAGATTGTGCGCCTGATATCCTGCATGTGTCACTTCCCCGCTCATGTCCGCCGGAGTTCCCATTTTCTTCCTGGTGCATGTAAGTGCTTGCGCTTGCGACACAATTTGAAAGTTTAATTCCCGCGCTCAGATCCAATCCGTCGGATCATCCCATGGCACGCCTCCCTCGATTTCTGTTGCATGAAAGACAGAACAGCTGCGCCACAATCCACTGTTAAATACCTGTCACATCCGCGGAAAAACCCGAAAAAGTTGGAGAGTCTGACGAAAGTGCGTCCGCGGACCCTTAGTAAGTAAACCCCATTGTGTTATTGTGTATTGTGACACGATGGGGGTTATTTATCATTGGCAGATTTTTGGTTTTTTTTTCATTGTGCCTTGCTGCGCCTGTTGCGCCTCAATTATGAAGTGTCGGCGTCACAATATTTGTCTTTTTATGACACTCACACCTTTTTTTCTTTTGGGTGCACAATTTGGGCACCGCTTTGAAATCCTGACACTTTTCTTGCATTCCTAGTTTCCCGACACAGTTTTTGGCTCACACTTAGAGCTGCAAAAATTTCACCATCCTGAATGTGAATAAATGAAATAAACCTTTTCGGTCCTGCGCCAATTCATTAAACGCTTGCGCCTCAATCTAACATCCCAGTGTACATTACAGCAGAATTTGTGCGCCAAAACCTTAGATCCTGAGCTACAATTCTGCACGGAGAAGTGATAGCGACCGCGCTCCTGATGTGAAGCGTCACCTGTATCCATCTCCAGGATTAGGGATGAGCCTGACACACAAATGTGCGCTGATTTATGGCTCACACTAGGCTGTTAGTTTTCTTCTTTTACTGAAAACTGCTGAAATGTGAGGGGAAGTGGAACTTGGAGTAATGGTGGAAGTCTGATCAATGGGGTGGGAGGGTCTGGATGTTGATAAGAGGGCTGGCTCCCAGCCATGATGTACTGCAAAGCCTGAGTCCCTCACTCACAAAGCAGAGGAAATC
Source organism: Engystomops pustulosus (assembly GCF_040894005.1). Classification (NCBI taxonomy): domain Eukaryota; kingdom Metazoa; phylum Chordata; class Amphibia; order Anura; family Leptodactylidae; genus Engystomops; species Engystomops pustulosus. Next base: position 48,358,085 of record NC_092413.1, read on the forward strand.
GGAAAATATTCCCAAGCAGGCAGCGCAGACAGCTGGGGGGAGCGCAGGAGGATCCAGGGAAGTGTGAGGAGGAGGAGGAGGATGAGAGCAGCAGTGTGCGCTGTGCTGTGCTGCTAGCTGCCTCTCTGCATGGCAGTCTGCTCCACCACTCAGCACAAGGCGGCTTCTTCCTGATCTGGACCTATATAAAGGTGGATGTGAGGAGAGCTCCTGCTGTCAGCTGTGGCACACACCCTGGACCGGACACAAGGTATGCCATGCTCTGTGTGCCACTTACTGGCTCTGTAGATTAAGCGCCTAATGCGATTACTAGACGGGCAAGGGGCCGGTGCCCTTCATGGTGGTGCCCGGAGCTGCCAGTCTCCTCATGCCCTTGCCCGGCGGGGCTGGAGGTGTGCGCTTCATTCATACATCAGTGCGCACGCTGCTGCAGCATTGGGATCCCCACAACTTTCAGGATGCTGTGCACACTGTGCGGTGCTGAGCCTGGCAGCTACCTGACTGCATAGTATACACTCTATCTATCTATCTATCTATCTATCTATCTATCTATCTATCTATCTATCTATCTATCTATCTATCTATCTATCTATCATTCATAGCTAGTATGCTGCATGTATCTTATTATACTGTAATATAATATGTATGCATATGTTATATGGATGTGTGTATATACATGTGTATATATATATATATATATATATATATATATATATATATATATATATATATATAATAATGCCACCTACATGTCCATACATTATTATATTATATCTATACAGTGTATGTATCTGCTGAATATGACATACTAATATATTTGTATATATATATATGCATAAAGTGCTATATTCATTCCTTTACTTCTCTGGCAGCCAGCACATGCAGCAGTGATGGGCACATCATGTGCCAGCTACTATTGCCACCATTGTTGGGCATCTTTACTATTTATTTCCTACATCTCTATTCTTCTTGCCATCATGAGTGTCCCCTGCTGCAGAGTACATGGTAGTAGTCCCATGCTAAGCTGTGGGATGGAATGGTTAACTCTTCCAGTGCCAGTTGCCCGCAGTGCGTTGCTTGATGTCCCCACCCCCAGCAATGGAAGGGTTAGCCGCCCCCCTCCTCCTGCACTAGGAGAGATGGATTTGTAGCTTTGGTGCCTCAGTAGGAGGAGGTGAGGAGTGTGCGCTCCCTGGAGGGATAATGTGCATGTCTGCTGTGGCTGGAGGTGGGTTATTCTGACTGGAGACATGTGCCCCGGATTCCTCCCTCCTTAGTTCTCATGGATGAGTTGGTCATTGGTAGTCATGCTGCCTGGCAGGTATGGCAGGAGACGGGCAGCATGCTATAGGATTAGCCTCCATTCTGCAGCCTGCATGTATATGGACAAGTGAGGAGCCTCATAGGTCTTGTCACTGCCTCAGGAGGAGCAGATGAATGGCAGATGATAGAGCTCACACTGCGGATCCCTCACTTCTACCAGGTCTCCCGCTTTTCACCAATTCCCTTTTACCACTACTCTTAACCTGTTGCTTGCCAGGGAGAACTGCAATGTGCGCCAAAGTGATACCTATATTTTCCGTACAGACCGGATGACCATTTGAATAAAAGAAAGGTCATATCAGGCAAAATTGCATACATTTTGGATCAAATATTTGTCTTTTATAATGGCGCAGTACAGAAAATGCCTTATATTTGGACTGGACAACGTAATGATGAATGACTTCTGAGACGCTCATCTTACCCTGTAGTATATTTGGGGTCATTTGCTGTCTATAGAGGGGTTGCTGCTTTCCTGGTCGCCATAGGCTCCTCTATTTGTAGTATTCATGGCTCGCTGCAGACTCTACACTACACTGTCTATATCCCACATCAGGACGCTGCCTCATTTCCTGATTTCCCAGCACAGTAACCGAGGTGGAATTCATTCATTTCTGCATGTGTCAAACAACAGATTTCTCAATACCCTGGCACAGCTGTTGCTTACACCATAGTATCTTCTCCTCTCTGACTGTTACTTCCCGCTAATTCTCCATACCTTGCATATATTTTACCCAGCTCCCAGTATAAGGTGCCACAGACGGGGGGTGTAGTACTGCAAGACTGATCCTTGTTTGCTGGGAAGTCAATAGTTGTACTATTATTGGTCACGGTATTATACCGTAATGTACTTGAGCAATGCAGTTCTTGTCTGGCACATTGCTAGGTAATCCTTTCAATGCAGAAAACCACAAGTGACATGGCTTAGCACACGTGGAGATGCCTGGCCATGTTTTACTGATGAATATTACAATATTGTATCAGTGTTATGGCTTAATGTGTATAATATTCATATAATTCTAAATCTGGATACATTGTTTGGATGTTATGATGATATATTTATGTAGAAACAGTCTTGTAGGGAAGGAAAGGAGAAGTATATGTCACTGATTACAACCTACAACCAGAATTTTATCTATCATTTCTATCAACTAATCCCCTTATCTCTTTGTCTGTATGTCTGAGCCTATAGAACGTGAGTATATACTGCTGGCTAACCAGGAGATGGTATATAGTGGTAGTATAGCCTGCACCATGCATACATTATGTATATGCCATGCATAGTAATATTCTTCTGTGTACTGAATCATCATCATTGACCCAGAAAGACAACAAGTGCACAACCGTTACGCTGTATCCATGTAAAAGTGATGGTTGCGCTTGCTGGAGGACGGTGAAATAGGGAATGACCTTGTCTCTTTGGGTTTGTAAAGGGAAAAAAGAAAGAGGGTTTGGCATATGGGAGGCTGGGAGGTCTGATCACACAATATTGTTCCTGCTTTAAAAGGAGAAGTGAAATGAGAGCAGAAGCTGAAATACAGCATGTGAGCGGGATCTGTGCTCATCGTGATGGAATTTATTATCAGGGTTCATAGATATTCCTTGTACTGTATTTATTAATATCCTCATAGTATTGGAAAAATTAAGATATTTGGGTTTAGTCAGATGCACCATTTAATGATGGCGTCTGGCTCTTCTAATCTTATATTCATGACCTGTATAGGAGTAGGGTGAGATAGTCTGTAATAAACTATCATTGTTATTCATCAATCATACATGAATGGAGTGTTCTAATATACATAGATCGCCACAGAGATTACATGCATAATGCATGTCAGCAATGTCTTATAATTAAATAGGCTGCAGTTATTCTTACTGATTTCCATCACAACTTACTTAGAGTCACATGGTCCAAACTCCTACCAAAGTCCCACTTGACATAACTTGGAACCAGCCCCGGTAGATGTGATTTAGCCTTTTTAGATATGGGTGGACATCTCTTTCCATTGTTGAACATCTATTTGTTTTATCCCTTATAGGCAATAAGACTTTGGCAAAGACAGAAGGAGCCAGGACAACACAGGGATTCAGTTTTTGTGGGTAATAATAATTCCTTGCTGCCCAATCCTGTGGTTAACCCCTACTCTAATGGCGGTCAAAGTTTTGGCATAAAATGGTTATGGTTAAATAAGTGACATCCTTGATCACTAGTCCAAGAAGTTTGAATAGAGTAGTAATGGAGCGTGTATGGAGTATCCTGCAATTGTTCGTCCTCATAGAGAATGAATGGATCAGCATGGCACATGCAGGACTACTGTTCAACATAAAACTCTCCTAAGGCCCCTCTCACATGCCCGTTTATGGACGCCATAGAAGTGCATTATGCACAGTAGGTCGAGCACAATATATGTCACCCTACCGTAGTCGGAAAAAAGATATGACCTGGCTGTGCAGCACCTTATGGAAAAGGAGGGGTGAGGTGTGCTTAACCCCTCCCCTTCTCTAGCCAGCCGTATGCTACTCTCAGGTTCTGGCCCAGGGAGCATATGTGTGAGTGTAACCGGGCCTTACAGAGATCATGTAGTTCGAATAGTGTCAGACTGGGGTTCTTTGGGCCCACCAGATAATATTACTCTTGAGGCTCAACTTTTATTAACACCTAGTAAAGTGAACCTAGCGTCCTACAATTTGGTTTGTGTATTGTTGGACCTGTGGAGTGTAAGAGCCTGGACCTACTGGAGCATCCTATGGTGGGCCAGTACTACACTCTTCAAAAGGGTCATGGAGCATGAGATCCCTGTTCCACTGTTCACTTAGTGCATATTGTATTATTGCTGAATCCTATCATGATCAATATGATTGATTTCATCTTCTTGATGGTCAAAGGTCCCTCCGACTATTTGAAATCTGCTTTATACTGACCCCTCTGACCTCTGCTGGCCAATTTTGGTAATATCTGTGTGTAGGCCAATTGGAAGTTATTACAGGGTTTGCACCATTAAGGATACATGAGTGACCACTAGTGGTGCAACCCTACTGATCGCGAAATGAAGGGATCGCATTTCCCCCTTTTGCGATGGTGGTCACACATGAGCAGTACTGCTTTGTTCAGTCCTCAGGTAGTGGAGTAGAGCACTCAAATCTGTTTTAGGCTAAGAACACACAAATGTGTTCAGTCCTTGAATCCCAGACCATGTGAGCAAGATTTCACAGACTGAAAACAGTTTGAGAGATGGGACTCCGAGCATCATAGTTCTATAGGATGCAAGGAGCCACTTCAAAACCCCAGACACCAGCACCGTACTGTAATCATGTTCTACTGCTCCTAGGGGAAAAGGGACTCCTTGTATCATATATCAGTAAGATGCTTGATGTCCTATTCCTGACATAATGGGGCATATTTACTAAGAACAGTGCAGTATGCACTATATGCAGTTTGCCTGTGTAGTGTGCAGAGGGCGCCAGATTCAGGATTTCTGGAACACATTCTGCTTGAATCTGGTGCTCTCTGCACTACACTGACAGAGTGCACCATTTTTTTTTGGTGCACCTTTAACATGGGCCGTGCAACACATTTATATCAGACTTTGCAAGTTAAATCTGGCGCACGGTCGGCGGTTAAGCATCGGAACTTCCCCTTTAGCGTAGAAATTTGTGGTGCAGACACTTTTTAAGCATTGAACATGTTTGTTTGTGATCAGCCTTGGGTCCATAGACTTTGTCTGCCAAAATAGTGCATATGAGTGACCAGTTCTGCATTCACATTAGGGACATGGGCCCCAGCATTTGGTGGTCCCAACATGTAAATGAAGCCAGTGGGGCACATTTACTTATCCGGTCCTGTCGCGATCCCTGAGATGCGTTGTCCGGGGATGAAGTCCGGCACGATTCACTAAGATCGTGTGCTTGATATCATGTGTTGCTGAGGTCCGCCAGAATTCACTTTCTTTTTCCCTGTGTATGTGAGTGCATGTCTTGCGACACAATTTGAATTTTAAATCCCGCGCTTAGTTCGAATCAGTCGGGTTGTCCGACGGCCACGCCCCCCGATTTGTGTTGCATGAAAGTCGGCGAGATTGCGTGCACCAAAAAGCCCTGTTAAATGCATCGCAAATCGGAAATAGTCGAGAAACGGAAATGCGGTCCGCGGACCCTTAGTAAATGTGCCCCAGTGTGTTCTGACATAAAGCTATGGTAGTATTCTGGGTTCTTACTTTGGATGAGAAAATGCCTTGCTATTCTTCAGGATATGGTTTCCATCTATTTCTATTGTGTAGCATGATATTACTCAGCTCTGCTACATCGCCAAGCACAGTTCTGCTACATTTGCCTATCCCCAGTAGATTTTTGGTTTGTTTTAGCTATTTATGACTTATACACTCAGTTCTTGGAAATTCTGCAAATGAAAGTGTTAGCAGCAGATGGGGAGGGTGACTTAACATGGGATGAATTTTAGTTTGGCACGGTGTATAAAGTGAAGTGAGACGAGCGTAAGATGCATACTTTATTTCTTCTGCGCCCCTCAGGATGCAAGATTAGTTGCTGTGCAACCAGCTCGGTGTATTCAGTGTGTCATACTCCTGACTCCTGCTATGTTAGAAACAGACATTCTTGTTGTAAATTACAAGTACGAGACAAAACATCGGGACTCCCTTTTATATAACACTTTTTAGACATAACCATGGCAGGATTTCTGGGTGTTAATCTAAAACATGTGTTTGTTTCCTTAAGACTTATATTTCTTTCAGCACGCCAAGTCCACTGAACTTTAAAATTGCCAAATTTGGTATATATACACATACTGTATGTGAAATGGAGCATGTTTTGGATGTTATTGGGGAATTGTTATCTAAGCATGTTAACAGTGTAAGCCATAAGTGTCTTGTACGTGTGGGTCACACCTCCTTGACCCTCACCTATCTCAAATTGTGGACCCTTAAGACTCTATTAAACGTATTGCCGTGGCTTTTGAGAACAGAGAGGTGGCCACACATTTACAGATCTTTTCATTCATGCCTAATGGATTTCCGAAAACTTGTACACTTGTACTACAAATTGAATGCGGTTCCATTGATGAGACCCATGAAAGACATGTCCTGCTGAAGAGCTTTTGATTATACACATATATATATTTTTTGTCAAGACAGCTTTGTGCCGCTTTCACACAAACATTTTGTGGTCTGTTTTTTTGTATCTGTATTTGCGGATAACGTGGGTTTCCATGTTGTGCAATGGAGTCACTGACGGTTCTTTTCTAGTGCTGTGTTTGCGTAATTTTAGGTCCTGTTCTTTTCTTTGTTTTTTTTTTTGTCTAGTGCCTTCCCATTGAAGTCTTTGGGTCTCACGTTTTTGTACTCAGGTTGATTTGGTTTTTTTTGTGTTCTGTTGCTTAGATACAAAGCACATGTTCAGAAAATCATCACATGACCAATTTTAAATATACACACAGACCATTTTTTCAGATGAGAAAGGAGCAAACAGTCTAAAAACAGATGAAAAACACAATGTTAAAACAGACCTTCAAGCCCTAGTTTGCAGATACAGAAAAAAAATTGTGTGAAAGGCGCCTAAGACTGAGACTAAATTTGTGGATCTCCGTCTACTAGAGTCTTAATATATGCAGTGTAGCTTCACTCCTAGGCCCCTGTTTTCTAGCCCCTGTATTTGCGGGTAACTTCATGTATTTCTATGGGCTCATACACACAGCAGAGGGTTTTATAGTCCTGTGTCTGAGCTTAGTGATCCTGGTTTTGGCTGTGTTAGTGGCTCTACACTATGGGACTGTTCAAAAAACTGGTGCAACACAGGTGTTATCTGTGTGCCCTCTGTATTTGCATATTTCTTGGTAGGGAAAACACTGATGCATCATTTAACAGCCTGGGACGTTTTTGTGGACAATGAATGAGAAAACAGGCTACAATGGGCTGAAAAACACAACAAAAAAAAAGTGCAGGAAGTAAGAGTTCTTCTTATAGAGACTTTGCCAATCAAGGCTTGTTCAGACTTATAGCCATTGATGCTCCACTATGGGATTCAAAGAAATATGCAAATATGTTTTCCAGTATGGGCTAAGAAAAACCATGCCTCTTTTGCTACCTTGTAATCCCATGATGTAGGATTAAAGCCAAAGCTGTATATCTATTCCAGAAGTAACGGATTCTCAACTGTAGACTGTTTCAATGTGTTTGCATCCCGTCAGTACATTATAGAGACTTACGGAGACTTTACCAATTAAATCCTCCTTACAGGCGTGTGGAGACTTCTAGCTATTGATCCATCACTAAGGGATTCTGGGAAATATGCAAATAAGTTTTTCAGGATGGGATAAGGAAAAGTGGAAGAAAAAAACCTTAGTTGGGGACAGAAGAAAAAAAATGTGTGCAAGAGGCCTTATTAATGATGAACTGATCTAACTCTTAAAGATTTCCATCAATAGATAATGCATTTGCTCGGCAGGTGAAGGGTTATTTGTAGGAAGGTGGTTTCTTATATAATATGGAAAATTGTTGCATCTATGATTACTTTAATTTTTAGGATCTACAGAACCTCACAGATGTTGATCATCTGACACAGGCCATCTTGGACAAAGGTTTCTTTATCCTCATGTAAAACTACTATGTTTCAGTGTATTCTCTAGTATTTGGTAGTATTGGTTGCCTTGCATCCTTAAAACCACTATACATGCATGGATGAACACATGTGGTCTACATGTACACTGTACAAATATCTAGTATACTTCTTACTTGTTCTAGTCTTTAGAACTCATCTCTATATTGGTTGTGTTTGAAGCACAGATTGAACACAAGATTTTCCATTTCATTTTGTGGTAAGAACAATTTTTTTCTTAATAAAGGAAGTTGTTAAATATTTCATATGTAGATGTCACAGCAAGTATATGGCATAAACAATACTGAAACTAAGGGAAGATCTAGGTTAGTTATGACTCCATATTTAGTTATCACACCTTTGGGTTGACGTGGATCGGTCACATATTGGTTCTGTATATTTCATGCGGGTTGTTTACCCTCTCTCCATCTAAATCATAAATTACACTGTGGAAGCTAAAGGGTTAGATTTAGCTTTGCTGGGGCTCTAAGAAAAATTATGTCTGTGGGTCCGCCTAATACACAGCTCTGAACAGGAGGTTTAAGAGATACGAAGCCCTGTATGTAGGTGCGTGATGGTGTGATTCCCCCTAATCAACAGGACCCTATGCAATTGCATAGGCTGTATTATAGGCAACACTGCCCCAGCAAAACACATTGGGGGTCATTTATCATTATTTTTCTTCCTGTTTTTTCTTTAATCTTTGAGACATTTTTGGCACATTGCAATTTTTGCCTTTTTAGGGACATTTTGAAGTGTCCACCGGACATTTGTTTTTCGTCAGTAAGACACATTTATCTTCTATTCCAGATGTGCTAAATGTCGCAAATGACATTTATAATTTAAAATTGTCTAATATTTGTGTTGTTTTTTGCCGCAAAAAACTCCAGACAGAACCATACTTGTAACAAATGTCTCAAAAAAAGATCTAAAAAAAAAACATTTCACACAAGAAAAAAGTGAGATTGATAAATTACCAAACCAGCAGACCGAAAACGGCAAAAACTAGCCAAAACAAGAAGACTTAAGATAAATGACCCCCATTGTAACAGAAATGTCATCCTGCACCGATACATTTCAGAATATATTCTAAGCAGACCATAGTATATTGTAGGCAGTTCATTCATTGCCCATCCATATATCCCTGCAATTCTCACCATAGCCACCAGGGTTACTAATAAACTGACATTTGATAATTCTGTAAAAGATTTCTGGGCAACAGTCGGTAATTTACATCACAGACAAGACAGATACTGGTAGCATTACAACACTTCAGCAGGAAACACGATAATGGACTCCACTACTGATGATAGGGGATGTCACATCTTATCTTTTCTTTCTATCTGCACAGAATATGCCTCAAAAACTCTCAACACAACAAGAAAGAGAAAAAGATTTAAGAAGCTGCATAGAACCGGTCCACCGGTCCTGCCAAGATGGTGAAAAAATATACCTTGGTGGTCTTTATATTTCCGTTGGCTTTAAAGGAAACCTACCACTTGAAGTGGCAGGTATAAGAAGGAAATACCGAGCACCAGCTCAGGGTGAGCTGGTGCCGGAGCTTATTTTTGTTAGTGTTTTAAACCGCTGTATCGCGGTTTAAAACACTTTTTAAACTTTATAGCAGAAGCTGCTTCGGCGCAGGGAGGTACGCGCTCAGCGCTTACCATGCGCGCGACCGTGCGCGCGGCTACATAGGAAGTGAAGGAGAGCCGCGCGCATGGTAAGCGTTCAAAAAGTGTTCAAAAGCTCCGGCACCAGGTATTCCTTCTTACACCTACCACTTCAAGTGGTAGGTTTCCTTTAATAAGACAAAAATCAGCATTCTCCTTTAAAACCATTTCTATGAATGGCACCTCTCATTTCATGTAAACTGTGATGAACTAAGTAAATGTATTGAGTCATTAAAAATCTGAAAAAAAAATTCAACAAAAGCAGAAGTGAGAAAAATCACAGTGAAATCCACCCTCCTCCTATGTGTTTCAGACAGAAAAAACAAGTGTCTTTATTTATGGCCATCTCTATGTCTTCTTTAACATTATTTGTTGAATAGTTAAAAGTTATTTACCTATACTGTACAGGCAGTCCCCTACTTAAAAACACCCGACTTACAGACGACTCCTAGTTACAAATGAACCTCTGGATGTTGGTGATTTACTGTACTTTAGCCTTATGATACAATAATCAGCTGTAACAGTTATCAGAGGTGTCTGTAATGAAGCTTTAGTGTTAATCCTGATTCTTATGACAACCCAACATTTTTTAAATCCAATTGTCAGAGAGACCAAAAAAATTCTGTCTGGAGCTACAATGATAAAATATACAGTTCCAACTTACATACAAATTCAACTTAAGAACAAACCTACAGAACATTTCCTGTACGTAACCTGTGGACCCCCTGTATAGGACATGCTTCTTAGTTTTCGGATTACGCTGGTTTGATACGCTCGGGTTATTTTGCAGTATCCAGCACACGAGCTGACAGACTGCTGATAGCACAATGTATGATAATGGGATATTTCTCAGATTCTGATATGTTGGCATCATATAGCAGGATTTTCTCCCCTATAGTACGGCCCGGCTTTGTATAATCAGCAGGTTGTACCTATATTTGGTGCAGAAGATATTGAATTATTCATTGTTGTTGTAGCCTGTAACCCACAGGGGACGGGGGAAAGTGACAGCACAGGTTATGGAGAGGTTCTGCAGCCTGAGCGATGGTGTAAAGAGCTCAGTAAGAAAACATGTGGCTAATTTACATAAAACAATAAAATGTGCAAAGGAGTCTCTGCAGTTACATGCGTATAGCTGGAATATTCGCTCTTCTGGCATCACGGCTGAACAAATATTGTAGAATTCATTGAGGAAGTGAAGCTAAAATCTCTCAGTCACTTTCAAAACTTTTTTTTTAAAGAGAACCTGTCCCCAGAGCGACATTAAAATAAAGCTCTTCTAAAGACTATTATTATGTGATGGCTGAAACCTTTCCTCTATGGGGAGGCATGGGAGGTTAGATGATGTTAATGATCTTCTGAGACAATACCTGTTAAATGTAGTCACACTGCCTGAATCAACCCCCCAAGACAACACAAGGACAAAGGACAAGGAGTGCCCTGATTGGAGTAAAGTCACATGACTGATGATGCCGATCTCCTGCTCTTCCCAGTGGGCACTCTAGACATTGGCCACGCCAGATCATTTCCCAGCATTAGACAATGAATAGAGTTAGTTAGATGACACAAAAAAAACAAATTTAAAAAAGTGAACATTTTGTGGATTACTTTCTTATGTAGATCTTCTTTTTAAGGGGGTATTCTTATGTATAGTATTTATGACATAATCATAGGATATCGGTAAAGTCCGCTGAACTCATTCCAGCATCTAGACCAAATGGAGAGTTGGTCATGTATGTGTGGCCATTCTCTCCATTCAAGTCTATGGAAGCTTCCAAAATAGTAGAATAAATAGACCCTCCAATCGGCCCAGACACCAGAAGGGGGTCCTTAGACGTGCAATTATCATGACTTATCCTCCTTAAAGGTGTATTCCCATTTCAGCATATAAATGTTAATGTTTGCATACTGATAAGTTATACAATTTTCCAGTATACTTTATGTATCAATTCCTCACGGTTTTCTAGATGTCTGCTTGCTGTCATTCTATGGAAAACTTCTATGTTAGCTTCCAGTGGACGTAAATCTGACCATGGTCACACAGGTGCACGGCTCGTTATATCACATAGCTCTGATTACTCTGTGATACTAACGAGCCGTGCACCTGTGTGACCATGGTCAGATTTCTGTCCACTGGAAGTAAACATAGAAGCTTCCTATAGATTGACAGCAAGCAGAGATCTAGAAAACCGTGAAGAATTGATACATAAAGTATACTAGAAAATTGTTTAACTTATCAGTATGCAAACATTAACATTTATATGCTGAAATGGGAATACACCTTTAAGATTGTATCAGTTTTTTTTTTTAAGATCTTGAAGAACCCGAGGTAAACCTTACCCTGATAATTTATAGGTCATACCTTTTGACTCATCTTTTCCACTATGTGACACATGGATCTGGATTCTGGCACACGTCCATCCTGCTTATGACACAGCAAGCTGGAAAATACAATGACTACATATTAGTAGCGCTGGAATAGTAAAAACTCTCTGTTGCCTATTAAATATACTCTAAGTTGGACTATTTGATTTTTTTTATCTGGTTATGATGGCTTGTGATTTATGTATAAGTATATGCATTTGTGGAGGATTTTGCTGACTATACAGCTTAAGTACGCATTAAGCTCTCAAGCTTCATCTAGTGGTGGATGGAGGTGGACAGATTACATATACAATTGCCATATATGTCTGTGCGGTAGAGATATTGTGACCTCTAGCAGTCACAATGTTATGTTCTAATGTTCTAAATGTCTTTAGTGCAGGTCTCTAATGTGCTGAGGGTTGATATGTAGGAGCAATAATATTCTATAGTGGTATTGCTGAGCCTTCTAGAAAGTTTTCAGAGAAGCTGAAAACAAATTGGACTTTTTTCAACATACTCGGACAGCAGGCACCCTTCTTTTGTGTGTATCAGAAGCAGCACCTATCTTATCCTGTTGTGCTACCCACATAGGAAATGTTAGTTACTAGCAAGATCCATACACACACAGGGTTGAGTTTGACTTTGGGGGCTTTATTTAAGCTGCAGCTGTTATTGGGCTTGTATCACAATGCCAGGATCGGCTCCAGGTTTTAGTAGGCCCCTGGGCGACAGACCCTCAGTGGGCCCCTTTGCAGTGAACTCACAAGGGTATGACTGCTGGGACTCCTTCACAATTGTTGAAATATGGAACCCCAAGTCCCCCTTAGATGCTATGTATTGCACTGGCACAATTTGAAGGCCAAACCAAAAGTCCCTTAGCAACTATTGGAGCTTGGAACGCACTTACTCAGCAGCTCTATTGCTTTCTAAAGGACTTTCCTACCCAAAAACATAATAAATACTGCCTTCCAAGCTTATCCAATATACTGGAGAAGGGTTTAGTTTCTTGAACCCATATGTGAATCATATGAAGGTATATTCTGCATTGAACTCCTGTTCTGTAGTAACATTGTAGTAGTGTGTCTTACATAGTTTATGGAAAAAAAGACACATGCCTATCAGGTTCAACCTAGGAAGGGAAGGAATTGGATGAAACAGTTCTATATAAGTAGATAGGTAGCACCATCACATGCCTGCTAGAAAATAGGTAGCCACAGCACATGCCCCCCCCCCCCCAGTAGATAGGTAGCCACAGCACATCAATGTTATTTAGCTGTAAAAAGGCATCTAGAGCAGGGGTCAGGAACCTTTTTGGCTGAGAAAGCCTTCAACACCACACATTTTAAAATGCAATTCTTTGAGAGCCATAAAATATACAAATGCCCCCCAGTAGCCACGCCACATGACCCCCAGTTGATATTAAGCCACATCACATGACCCCCAGTAACTAGTTAGCCACAGCACATGGCCCCCAATAGATAGGTAGCCATATCACATGGCCCCCAGTAAATAGGTAGCAACAGCACATGCCCCCCAGTAGATAGGTAGCCCCAGTACATGCTCCCAGTAGAAAAGTAGCCTCAGCACATGCTCCCCAGTACATATGTAGCCACAGCACTTGCACCCAAATAGACAGGTCACACATACCCCCCAGTAGATAGGTAGCACCATCACATGCCTGCTAGAAAATAGGTAGCCACAGCAATGCCCCCCCCCAGTAGATAGGTAGTCACAGCACATGCCCCCCATTAGATAGGTAGTCAGGGCACATTCCCCCAGTAGATAGTTAGCCCCAGCACATGCCCCCAGTAGAAAGGTAGCCCAGACACATTCCCTCAGTAGATAGGTAGTCACAGCACATGGCCCCCCAGTAAGTAGGTAGTCATCGCACATTCCCTCAGTAGATAGTTAGCCCCAGCACATGCCCTCAGTACATAGGTAGTCACAGCACATGACCCCCCAGTAGATAGGTAGTCACAGCACATGCTCCACAGTAGATAGGTAGCCACTGTACATGCTCACCAATAGATAGGTAGCCACAGTACATGCCCAAGGTAGATAGGTAGTCACAGCAAAAAAAGGGAATACTCACCTACCTGCTGTCCCTTCAGCAGCTTCTCATCACTTCCGCTCTCTTCTCTATGATGCAGGGGCCGCTGCCATTGTTGCTTATGCAATGGCGCCTGGGACATAGAGAGGAGTGGACGCCCCTGTACTCTATGACACAGGCGCTTTCTCCTAAGTAAGTTGTGCTGATGGCACCTTTGGCACACTGTGGTAACATCCCTGCTTGCATCCAGTGGTCATCACTGTGTGTGTCTTAGGCTATATTCACATGACCGTATGGGGGACATATATACAGCCGATGTATAGATACTGAATATAGGCGCCCCATAGACAGCTATAGACGGGAACCATTCGGTAGCCGGGAGAAAGATAGGACCTGTCCTATCTTTCCCCGTTATACGGCGCCATGCGCCATATATCGCTATGGAGATGGGCCGGGGTGAGCACTGTCTGGCCGCCATGCTACGGTACGGTGGGCACATCGTCGTGTAAATGCAGCCGTAGATGTACACACTGCCGATTGCTATTAATCAATGATTTGTCTGTGAGCCAGATGCAGCCATCAGAAGAACCACATCTGGCTGCCGAGCCACAGGTTCCCTACTCCTGATCTAGACCCTTCTTAAAGCTCTCTACTGTCGCTACTGTGACCAGCGCCTGAGGCAGGCTATTTCACAGCTTAAATCGTCTTTTTATTTTATGATGCCTCTTTCTCGGTTCTTTTGTGCATAATTTTGTATTACTTCAGTTGCTTTTATATTACACCTTACAAGGAGATGTAAATATTGTATAAGATTGTCTGAAACTTCATCTTTTTTGGTTACCCATTGAAAGGTGTCCAAGTAAAACGGCTACTTTATTTTACTAAAGAGCAAAAAATAAGTTTTTCAAGCGGTAATGTGGTACAAAACATTTTTTTTGCCATTGCTTCAAACTAAATAGTTGTAAAGAGAATTAGCTGCATCCCTTTACTGTCTTGAGAATCCCTGATCTCTTGGACACAGTTTGTAGTTTGCATGGGTCATAGTTTTGGAAAATTCACCCTTGGAATTTGTAATATAAAGCTTCAAATAGGTATTGACAAAACAACACAATGGGGCTTATTTACTAAGAGTTGCGGATTGCACTTTCTTCGGACTGTTCACGGTTTTCGGGATTTGGGCAGCTTTGATGGGTATTTTACAGGGGCTTGGTCTGGTATTGTCTTGCACATGATCAGATTGTGGCTTCCATGCGACAGAAATGGAGTGGGGGGTGTCAGACGATCTGACTGATTTGGACTGAGCGCTGAATTTAAGATTCGAATTGTGTCGCAAAAGAATACACTAACACGCAACAGGAAGAAGAAGGTGAACTCCGTCGGACCTGAGCAGGGAAGCGACACATGCAGGATATCGGGTGCACGATCTTAGTGAATAGCGGCACAGTGCATTATCGTCGGACAATGCACTTTCAATGAACTCCGCGGACCAGGTAAGTAAATGTGTCCCAATATTCATGTATACCATAAGACAATACAGTACAGATATGTATTCACCACTGTATGGTACCACCAACACAGATGTGAACCTAACCTTACTCCGAGGTGTACAATGGCATCAGGCTGGCATCATAAAAATCATCTACAACCTGAGAGTGTCTGCTTTGAAAAGCATTTTTGTGCTGGGACCTGCTTAATGGAAAATAGAATAAATGATATACTTTATAAGAAACACATATGACAGGCTTTGTGAAATGTATGCGTCGCACGCCTTCAGGGACTTGGCCCGCTGCCCGGGATATGGCTATGCATCTGACAATACATTAAAGGGATCTCAAATTATATAAATACTTCTAAATTGTCGCAGGAGCTGGTTAAAAGCTTTGCCTGTGCTTGAGTTGTAATACTTGAGTTTGCCCTTTGTGGCGACTCTTAAGAGATTTTTCTAGTAACAGTAGGTCATTCTGTAAATTTCCAGTTATTGTAAAATTTTCAGTGTATGTGACATCTGGCTGTACTTAGTAGTGGGAGGAGAGGGAGGTGGCGCTTTAGTAATTACTGTGTATAATTTAATAGGTAAGGCGGTGGGTGAGACGGGCATTCAGCCCCATTCTTTACATGATTGGTTTTCAGATTACAAAACTTTTGTAGGTCACATTTTCTATGCTCTTTCACCACACCTCGATTACTACGCTCACAAGACTGTCTTAATGTTTGTAGAGTAGATCTGACAGCATTTTTGCAGGATACCAGTGTGGAAGTCATTAATTCTCTGCTGGCTCACTCATTTGTCTCACGTCTTTACCTGGGGGTTACATTATTACCATAAAGTCACCACATGACTGTGAGCAGAATATCAAGTAATACATAGGATGTACTATCCATTATCTAATATATAAAGCTGAGTGTATGTGTATGTATGTCTGCTAAAGGAACCTACACCATCCTGTTTACAATCACCAAATTTTCCAAAGCCGCTCTCAGGGAGCGTCATAGACACACACAGACAGTCGGAGAATGAGAGACACACACAGATAGTCAGAGAGTGAGAGACACACACACACAGACAGTCGGAGAGTGAGATAAACAAACACAGACAGTCGGGGAGAGTGACACACACAGACAGTCAGAGAGTGACAGACACACATACACAGACAGTCGGAGAGTGACAGACACACACAGACAGTCGTCGAGTGAGAGACACACACACAGACAGTCGGAGAGAGAAATACACAGACAGCTGTGGAGAGATATATACGTATAAAATATATTTTGTTATAGCTAAGAGCAGTTCTTTATTATCCAGGGCATTGCCGGGAGCTACAGATAGTATTAAATATATTAAGAACAGCGAGTGATAGTGGCAGCTACAAGACCTACAACTGAAAAAGAGTGGAGAGTATAAATATAACTGGTAAAGTTCTAGGTACATTATATTTAGGTACATTTATTAAAGCATAACTTTATGTGTAATATATTTTCCATTAGCGAGGGGGAATTTGAAGGGTTGTCCTGTATAGTTAGTGTCAAACAGTCATTTTTTACATTGTTTGTTGGGGCATCTGGTGAACATGTTTACAGTATACTACTTTCACAAATTCTGCTTAGTTTGTAAACATTTTTGTTACATCTTTTTGTATTACAGTCTGCACATGTCTATGGTGGCTGTATGAGTTCACATCTAATCTACCTGTGTTTGGTTAAACAGCTGTAAGAAGGGAGGATTGACCCCTTCAGCTTAATGTTTGAAGATACTGTTTATAGCATATTGCAGCAAGTGAAATAACAGAAAGGCTTTACAGCAGGAGAGGAGAGAAAGACCCTTCTTCAACCCTTCGGTTGGGCAGATTTGCCACAGCAACGCAGAAGTTGTAACTACGGGGCATATTGCAGCCTGTTTCTTTACAAACTAATCAGAATTTCTTAATTAAGTATTAAAAAAAAGTTCACAACTAGAGATGAGCGAGCACTAAAATGCTCGGGTACTCGTTATTCGAGACAAACTTTTCCCGATGCTCGAGTGCTCGTTTCGAGTAACGAGCCCCATTGAAGTCAATGGGAGACTCGAGCATTTTTCAAGGGGACCAAGGCTCTGCACAGGGAAGCTTGGCCAAACACCTGGGAACCTCAGAAAAGGATGGAAACACCACGGAAATGGACAGGAAACAGCAGGGGCAGCATGCATGGATGCCTCTGAGGCTGCTTAATCGCACCATTATGCCAAAATTATGGGCAACAGCATGGCCATGACAGAGTGACAGAATGAAGCTAGATAGCATCTAAAACATCCAATAATTGACCCTGACACTATAGGGGACGGCATGCAGAGGCAGCGGCAGCAGCGGCAGGCTAGAGAGTGGCATGGCGACATACCCTAAATGGACTCAGGCTTCAAACCAATGGGTGGCAGAGAGGAACCAAAGGAGGTGAGCAAGAAGCGCTCAAATAATATCGGTACATGATAATTTTGTGGATTACACAGCAGGGTGGCGGTATATTTTGTGGATTACACAGCAGGGTGGCGACAAAGTTAACATGGAAGCCATGAAAACAATCCAAAATTCTGCCTGACACAGCTCGTTTGATAAGGGGACCATGTATGGAGGCAGTGAACTAGTAGTAGATTAAAGGTGCTGCAGTTAAAACTATGTTAGTTGGATCTTGGCATGGAGCTGGCGCTCCGCTGCCAGGCGAGCTTTCGCCAATCCAAGCCCCTGTCTCTAGGCTACTCCCCAAACAGCACTTCTAAGAACCTTTTGTATAAGATCAAGTGTAGTAGCGTTCTTATAAGTTTGGGATATGGCGGGTGAGGGGAATGTAAACATCTGCGCAAGAAGCGCTGAAATAATATCCGTAAATGAAAAAAGTTTTCCAGTATATTTTGTGGCTTACACAGCACGGTGGCGACAAAGTTAACAAGTTTGATGTGGAATGCCCTGTAATAGTTCTTGGGCGGTGTGCCTTTTATCGCCTAGGCTCAGCAGTTTGAGCACCGCCTGCTGTCGCTTAGCGACGGCACTGCTGCTGTGCCTAGAGCTACCGACTGATGGCGCCATGCCCACGGATGGTCGTTCGGAGGAGGAGGTGGAGGAGGGGTGGGAGGAGGAGGAGGCATAGTAGGCCTGAAACACCTGGACCGAGGTAGGCCCCGCAATCCTCGGCGTCGGCAGTATATGACCAGCCGCAGGGTCAGACTCGGTCCCAGCCTCCACCAAGTTAACCCAATGTGCCGTCAGCGATATATAGTTGCCCTGCCCGGCAGCACTCGTCCACGTGTCCGTGGTCAGGTGGACCTTGTCAGAAACGGCGTTGGTCAGGGCACGGATTATGTTGTCTGACACGTGCTGGTGCAGGGCTGGGACGGCACATCGGGAAAAGTAGTGGCGGCTGGGGACCGAATACCGAGGGGCGGCCGCCGCCATGAGGCTGCGAAAGGCCTCGGTCTCTACTAGCCTATAGGGCAGCATCTCCAGGCTTAGCAATCTGGAGATGTGCACATTAAGGGCTTGGGCGTGCGGGTGGGTTGCACTATATTTGCGTTTCCGCTCCAGCGTCTGGGGTATGGAGAGCTGAACGCTGGTGGATGCTGTGGAGGATCGTGGAGGCGACGATGGGGTTTTTGTGGCAGGGTCCTGGGCAGGGGGCTGACTATCAGCTGACACAGGGGAAGGAGCAGTGGTGTGCACGGCCGGAGGTGAACGCGCTTGTTGCCACTGAGTGGGGTTTAGCATTCATATGCCTGCGCATACTGGTGGTAGTTAAGCTATTAGTGGTGGAACCCCTGCTGATCCTGGTTTGGCAAATGTGGCACACCACAGTCCGTCGGTGATCCGGTGTTTCCTTAAAGAACCTCCAGACTTCTGAAAATCTAGCCCTCGCCGCAGGAGCCCTCGCCACGGGAGCTTCACTAGTTGACACATTTGGCGCTGATGCACCAGCTCTGGCCCTGCCTCTCCGTCTGGCCCCACCACTGCCTCTTCCAACCTGTTCTGGTCGAGGACTCTCCTCCGTCTCAGAAGCACTGTGTTCACCCGGCCTCTCAACCCAGCTTGGGTCTGTCACCTCATCATCCTCCGATCCCTCAGTCTGCTCCCCCCTCAGACTTCCTGCCCTGACAACAACTTCCCCACTGTCTGACAACCGTGTCTCCTCATCGTCGGACACCTCTTTACACACTTCTTCCAGTACGTCAACAAGGTCATCATCACCCACAGACTGCGACTGGTGGAAAACCTGGGCAGCGGAAAATTGCTCATCAGCAACCGGACAAGTGGTTTGTGACTGTGGGAAGGGTCCAGAAAACAGTTCCTCAGAGTATGCCGGTTCAAATGGCAAATTTTGCTGGGAGGGGGCAGACTGGGGGGAAGGAGGCTGAGGTGCAGGAGCTGGAGGAGTGCCGATTTCGGTGACATGGTTGGACTGCGTGGAAGACTGACTGGTGGACAAATTGCTCGAAGCATTGTCGGCAATCCACGACATCACCTGTTCGCACTGTTCTGGCCTCAACAGTGCTCTACCACGAGTCCCAGTAACTTCAGACATGAACCTAGGGAGTGTAGCTCTGCGGCGTTCCCCTGCTCCCTCATAAGCAGGTGGTGTCTCTCCCCGCCCAGGACCACGGCCTCTGACCCCTGCAGTAGTTGGACGCCCACGTCCCCGCCCTCGTCCTCTACCCCTAGCCCTCGGGTTAAACATTTTGAAAATGAGAGTTATAACTTTATTTTTTTTTTTTACTTTTTTTTGTGGTTTTTTTTTTTTTGTGTGTTTTTTAGTTTTTAAAACCAAACGATGCTATCCTATTGCTATGGCTATTTTCTAGCCAAGTATGAAAGCACACTGCTATGCCAGATGAGAAGACGCTGAGTTATTAAAAAAATAAACGTAAAATAAAAAAGGAAATGGCAGACTGTGCCTAATTGAAATCCAACCCCGGGCCCTAATAAATTTTCCCACTTCGGTCTTTGCGATGGATATGTGCGTCACTAAGCGCAAAACACAGTGGTCGCAAGTCTCACTCCAAATTGCTCACAATTTGCTAGTAGATGCACTGCAGCAACTACAGCCACCAGCAGATCAACCAGAAATCAAATATATATAACGCTACTGTAGGCGTAAGTAAGCCGTTTGGATTCTCCTATGGCTATTTTCTAGCCAAGTATTAAAGCACACTACTATGCCAGATGAGATGACGCTGAGTTATGAAAACAATAAACGTAAAATAAAAAAGGAAATGGCAGACTGTGCCTAATTGAAATCCAACCCCGGGCCCTAATAAATTTTCCCACTTCGGTCTTTGCGATGGATATGTGCGTCACTAAGCGCAAAACACAGTGGTCGCAAGTCTCACTCCAAATTGCTCACAATTTGCTAGTAGATGCACTGCAGCAACTACAGCCACCAGCAGATCAACCAGAAATCAAATATATATAACGCTACTGTAGGCGTAAGTAAGCCGTTTGGATTCTCCTATGGCTATTTTCTAGCCAAGTATTAAAGCACACTACTATGCAAGATGAGATGACACTGAGTTATTAAAAAAATAAACGTAAAATAAAAAGAAACTGGCAGACTGTGCCTTATTGAAATCAAACCCCTAATAAATTTTCCCACTTTGGTGTTTGAGGTGGATATGTGTGTCACTAAGAGCTAAACACAACGGTAGCAAGTCCCCCTGCTAATTCCTCACAATATGGTACTAGCTGCACTACTAGTGCCAGCAAGCCCAGCCACAAGCAAATAAAAAAAAAAAGTATAACGTTATTGTAGCCCTAAGAAGGGCTGTTGGGTTGTTGTAGAATCACTCCTGCCTAACAGTAAGCTAATAGAACACCCTAACGCTTTCCCTGACCAGCAGCAGCTCTCTCCCTAGCGGCATCCAGACAGAGAATGATCCGAGCAGCGCGGGCAGCGGCTAGTCTATCCCAGGGTCACCTGATCTGGCCAGCCAACCACTGCTATCGACGTGTAAGGGTACCACGTCATGCTGGGTGGAGTGCAGAGTCTCCTGGCTTGTGATTGGCTCTGTTTCTGGCCGCCAAAAAGCAAAACGGCGGGAGCTGCCATTTTCTCGAGCGGGCGAAATACTCGTCCGAGCAACGAGCAGTTACGAGTACGCTAATGCTCGATCGAGCATCAAGCTCGGACGAGTATGTTCGCTCATCTCTATTCACAACATTTAGCCCGACACAATATCAAAAATCAGATTAAATGATTAAATTACTAGTTTGAATCCAGAAGATATCATAACATTTTACCACACTTGTATATAAGTAAAGGCACAAATGAAATGTACGGTATCTCATTTATGTCTGCATATTATGATATTAAGGCCCAGTTCTCATCTCTGTTAGGTCTTTAGTTATTTCCTACAGTTATTGTGTGGAGTGGCAGAACACAGAACAGGTGCAAGTCCTTCTGTTGACTATACAGAGGTAAGTAAGGTATAATGGAAGGATTTGCACCTGTTCTGTGTGTTTGACTACTCCTGGATTTACTGCTGCTCACAATAACTGAAGGAAATAACCGAAGACCTAATGGAGATGTGAACTGAGCCGAACAGTTTAGCTTTGGATTTTGCTAATTCACAAAAGCAAGTATTTAGGCTCTCGTCCAGGAGTACCCCAGCCCTCTGCACTTCAAATTCATTGTGTGAACGTATCCTAAGAAGTTTTTCTAGGTATCCTAAAAAATAAGGCAAATGTGGCTGCTTTGGTGCTAATTCTGGCATCACAACCCTAACTTTCTTGATTTTCGGTTCCTTTTCTCACATTTGTAATTGGGCACAATGGTCATAAGAGCATCAGCAACATCTATGAATGGATGCAGAGGGATTGAGAACTGCTCCACTGGTTCATTTAGTATATACTCATTTTCTTATTTAAGACCATGTCCACTAGTGGATTTGATGTTATCCCCCCAAAGTGTACTATACATTTAAACTATTATGTAAGATAGATGCCATCTTACAGCAGTGGGTTATTCAAGATGGCTGCTTCAATAATCCTGTATTGAGAATGGGAAATATGTTTCAGTATGTGATACTTTCCCTTTATTACTGAGACTGGTGTATAGTAATTGTCTAATAGTAAAGATTTCCCTAACCACAAAATTTAATTGTGGTTGATAGCGTGATAATTTTTCCTGATGTGAGTACACAGAGGGAAATAATAAGTACTTCTCTGTTGTCTGTATGAACAGTTTGCTGTCTATTAATGTAATATACTCTGTAACTGTAATTTATTAGAAATTAGACCATTAGAAACTGGAACATGGCAAATGCTTTTAATGAATAAATTGGTTGCGTAATATAACTGTCTGTATATTGTAGTATAGTATTTTTATTGTACTGTTTACTGCTGAGGTGGTTAGTGGGAGATCTGGGGAGAAGGGGTAACTCTTCTCATGAATACAGCAGGTACATAACTATAAGTCTGGTCTATCCTTTCTATTAACTTATATTGGGCAAGTGTTACAATAGTTCTTGTTGCTGTTTTGGCCTATAGACTAACAGGGCTGTACCTAGTCTTAAACTTATCCAAAATATCGGTGGTTAGTTAAAAAAATGAAGGTCCCATATCCCAACATGTGCATGTAGCAGCAGTCAAGAATGCACTCTACGACTTTATTCATTCTTTGTGATTAGATTTTTTTGTGTTTTTTCAATGCCTGAATATGTTAGTGATATTGAAAGTTAATACAATGTCTTATTTTGTCATTTCAGATTACTAGGCAATTGGAAGTTTGCCACATTTAGCCATTATCATGTTGGGAACAAGGAAAGTTACCATCTTCCCTCCTGGATTTTATCTACTTGTTTTTGTGCCTCTGCTGTGCCATGCGGGAGCTATATATGGTGAAACCACTCCTGCCCCTGATAATACAAGTGATGCTTGCACTGGTTCTTATTATTGTAAAGAAGGGGTCATTTTACCTATCTGGGAGCCCCAAAATCCTTCATATGGTGATAAAATTGCAAGAGCTACTGTATATTTTGTTGCCATGGTCTACATGTTCCTTGGTGTATCAATCATAGCTGACCGTTTCATGTCCTCAATTGAAGTAATTACGTCTCAAGAAAAAGAGATAACCATCAAGAAGCCAAATGGTGAAACTACAAAAACAACTGTTAGGATATGGAACGAGACTGTGTCCAACTTGACCCTTATGGCTCTTGGTTCGTCTGCTCCTGAAATTCTCCTATCTGTGATTGAAGTATGTGGCCATAACTTTCAAGCTGGGGACCTCGGCCCTAGCACAATTGTAGGCAGTGCTGCATTCAATATGTTCATCATCATCGCCCTCTGTGTCTATGTGGTACCTGATGGAGAAACAAGGAGGATTAAACATCTTAGGGTCTTCTTTGTCACCGCTGCCTGGAGCATATTTGCTTACACATGGCTGTATATGATCTTGTCTGTTTTTTCACCTGGTATTGTTGAAGTCTGGGAAGGTTTACTCACCTTTTTCTTCTTTCCTATTTGTGTTGTGTTTGCTTGGGTTGCAGACAGGAGGTTGTTATTTTACAAGTATGTCTATAAGAGGTACCGAGCTGGAAAGCAGAGGGGAATGATCATTGAAACAGAAGGAGATAGACCATCCTCTAAAGCAGATATTGAGATGGATGGCAAGGCTCTTAATTCCCACACAGAAAACTTCCTTGATGGTTCTTTAGTTCTTGAAGTTGATGATAAAGACCAAGAAGATGAGGAGGCGAGAAGAGATATGGCTAGAATTTTGAAGGAACTGAAACAAAAACACCCCGAGAAGGAAATGGAGCAGTTGATTGAGCTGGCCAACTATCAGGTCTTAAGCCAGCAGCAAAAGAGCAGAGCATTTTACCGAATCCAAGCTACACGTTTAATGACTGGTGCAGGCAATATCTTAAAGAGGCATGCAGCAGATCAGGCAAGGAAAGCTGTCAGTATGCATGAGGTTAATAATGACATTATAGAAAATGATCCAGTCAGCAAGATTTACTTCGAACAGGCAACTTATCAGTGCCTTGAGAACTGTGGAACAGTGGCACTAACCATTGTTCGACGGGGTGGCGATTTAACCAACACCGTCTTTGTAGACTTCAGAACAGAAGATGGCACAGCTAATGCTGGCTCAGATTACGAATTTACAGAAGGAACCATTGTTTTCAAACCTGGTGAGACACAGAAAGAAATTAAGGTTGGCATTATCGATGATGACATCTTTGAAGAAGACGAAAACTTTCTGGTCCACCTCAGCAATGTTCGTGTTAACTCTGAATCCACAGAAAATTCTGCTAATTTTGAGTCCAATCATGTAACATCACTTGCATGCCTTGGGTCATCCTCAACAGCCACAGTTACTATCTTTGACGATGATCACGCAGGTATCTTTACTTTTGAGGAGCCAAATACCCATGTTAGTGAGAGCGTTGGCATCATGGAAGTGAAAGTTCTGAGAACCTCTGGCGCTCGAGGAACTGTTATTGTACCCTATAAAACAGTTGAGGGCACAGCAAGAGGGGGTGGTGAAGACTTTGAAGACACGTGTGGACAACTGGAATTCCAAAATGATGAGATTGTGTAAGTACCATGTATAAAGTCCTCTTTTTAAATGCTCTTGTAGTGCAACAAAGTGGCTCTGAATATTTATTTATATGGGAAAAAGAGTGAATGCACCTTAAAATTATAAAAACAAAAAGGTTTTTAAAAACAGATTTGTCATTAGGAACCAATTGTGTACAGCTATTTATCTGATTTCTCAGGACTTGCCTATAAATAAGATCCCTTTTTTATCTGTAATGGGTGCCTAAGTATTTTGGATTGCCAAAGTGTATTTTAGACTGTTGAAGCAAAACATTTAACAATAAATGTATAATGCACATCTAAGTTATTTCTCTTGTTTTCTGACAAGCGAAGGACAAAGTCACAATATTTGGTGCACAGAATGGTCCCAGGCTTGAAGAACATAATTGAGGTCTACAAAGACATCAAACCAGAAGGAGGGAACTAGGAGGGAACTTAGTATTATAGCTGCACATATATTATGGACTCTTTCTTTCGGGATTGAAGTGGAAACTCCTATAAGTGTCTTTAGTAGCTTTTATTGTGCAGCAAAAAGTATGGAGGCTTTGGTTAATTTTTAAGGTCTTAAATGTCAAGAAACTATAGAGTTCTGATATATATTATGACCTGTTTTAGATTGGTGGGTTTTCATTTATATCTTCTGTGGTCCTGTAGGAAATTTTGTGAATTATATATATAATTTACTGATTTGCCCAAATGCAGTGAAAAAATAGATGTGTGTGGGATTCCAGTTTATTCCCACTCTAGATGGTGAAGCTGAGCTACGATACCAGACACAGCCCAAGTACAGGTATAGCATTATTTCTGGAAGAAAACAGCTGTGTGCAATCCCTAGAAAGGTTGACATGAGCAAGATTTGATTAGAAAGTTTACCTTATTATATAAATCACATAAATTGAATTAACATTCTGCATAAATCACAAAATTGGGAATCTTTAGTACAGTATCACAACCATTATTCGTCAATGTCACAGTCAACTTCCATATGATTTGCACCACACGGCAATATAAAGCTCTGTAAATATTTACCAGACACAGATGATAAGAGTCACATGGGCAGTCAATCGCTTGCATATCTCATATGTCTAGTATCTCTGTTGCATATTATTCAGTGTTGAACTTGGAGAAGTTTCTTTAGTAAATGAAGCTGCAATTTCCACACATTTTATTGCTTGTATTTTGCATACGTGATGTCACTTGTTTGAGCTGTATGTTTATTGCAGATCTCATTTTCCCAGAATATTATAATGTACTTGGAAGTAAATGAGTAAACACATAGTAATGTACTGAGCTCCGGCCGCGGCATTCTCCTCTCTCTCCCTTGTTAGTGAGCGCTCGCTGCCTAGAACTGGAGATTGAAATATAATTATTTATTAAAAGCCGTTCTTTACGCAATGGAAAAGAGCATGTTATATCCACAACGTAGATGGAAAGGTTAACACTTTGCTTGATGTGTTTGGGAGATCCTTGCAAGAGGTTTTCATTCTAAAGTGGTTTGAGTTTTATTTAAGAGAATATATTATGAGAAGTACTTTAGCTTACACAGAGTGATTCCTTCGAAAAGACTATGAGAAGAATATGGATGTATATAATTTTTTAAAATTATAAAAACAACCCAATTCTATATTATATTAACCAAAAAGTTAGAATTTAGTGGCCCAGTTTTTTTTCTTAACCACAGAAAATGTGTCCAATATTCATTCAGTTGACAAGCATTTTAACCATACCTTGATAGCAAGGAGCCTTATCCTTCCAATATTTCTTTATGGCTTACCTAGCCAAGAACATGGCTTCCAGTATGAGATATTTTTGGGTCATAGTAGTAACCATTGAAGAGTCGCCCCCATTATACACATATGAATATTTATTGTAATCAAGGGGTCTCTCGGATGACTGTGGTTAATCCAAATAGCAGGGTTCTTACAGTGGCTGGGTTTCACAGATTGAACATAGTCATATATGATGTAAGGAGTCACTTCTTCGTTCCCGCAAAACGTCAGTGCTGAACAGTGGTAGTCACCGTCTTTTTTTCCAATATAACATTATAATCTGCTCCCAAAGTCTTTGAAGTTTCGGGCATCTCCTGATCATATGGGCGAAGACTGCTTCATCATTCTGACAACGAGGACACTTGCTACCAACCCTTGGCCGAACCTCTTCAAGCTCCATCAAGAATATTAATTGAATAAGAGTATTGATACTAGTTAAAGGAACACAAAATTTTTTTCCTGGAACTAGTCCATGACAATTCACCCTTGTAAAATGGTGTATTGTCCGTTGAAAATGACTTTCTGCCATAGGGTAACTCTCTACCATAATGGATAAAGATGGTACAAAATGGAACAAACTGGTATCCATCACTCCATCTCCGCCACCCTGTTGATATCAGACTGCCAGGGTTGTTTTATCCATGTTATTTGTGCTCAGACCCTTCCATCAGTGTGGTCCAACAGGAATCTGGATTCACCTGACCAGGCAATGATTTTGGTGCTTAGTGAATAGTGTGCCAACTAGTCTAGTACCGAAATACCATATCTACAATAGTTAATACAGGATACTGCTACTATACAAGAAAATTGTAATTATGCAAGGGGAGGGGACCATTCAATTCTTATCTAAATACCCTAAGCCTAACTAACATAAACTGGAACTATCTTACCCCCAAATGAAATTAGGCATTTCATACTGGCTTTTGAGCACATTATACACCTTATACGATTTATAGTAACTTTACATTTGTGATGACACATTCTATACTGAGCGTGTTCAGGCCGGGAAATACATATAGACATTAAAGAACTGACATGGAACGCTTGGAAAAGTATTGTAGATTTTCTTTTTTAAATCACAAGTAATAAAATACTGTTCCAGAAATCCAGAGTAGATTGCCATTTTCCATTACCACCTGCTGTGGTTTCTGTGCTTTTGTGGTAGAACTCTTTGCAGTTCCATATATGGACTTCACAAAAACCGAACTTTAAGAAAACACTATCACAGAGTTCAGTAAGAAAGTTCTAATATAAGATGTGGTTCAATTTATCATATTGGAGACATCTTCTTGTTTTCTGTGCATTAAAACATTCACCCTGGTGCCAGGCTTGTCACAGATCTCTGTGAAAGGACCATGCATCTGGATATGATCAAAGAAAAAGGGGGTGCTTCAGTCTTAAAGCATAAATCTGGAAAATGGGGAGACACAAAGTCACGACATATATTATAAATTTGGAGAACATTTCATTTTACAATGATTTAGACTTATTTGCAGAAAACTGTAATGGATGGATAAATTGACAGTTGTTTCCATTCCCTTTTTTAAAGGGGCATGACACAAACAGGGACACACCCATGGTGTAACACTCAGGTGTCAATTTATTCTTTGGAATAATACACATATCATCAGATTTATCATGACTGGGTGCATTGTCCATTGGGGGCGGTGTGACAAAATAGTCAAAGGTTATAGCCTGTGACAGGACCCCAGCCCACTAGCTGCACCTTCCTGCAAAAAAAAAGTTGCAATTCCTGGCTGTGCATCAGGCATTTCAACTTTTTCATGGCTGGTGGGGGAAAAGGAGGTGAACACCAAGCGATCGGTTTCACCAAGATTCAGATATGGATGAGTTGCAAATTTATTGATAAACAATCATAAAATATGATAAAATGCTATATAGGGTAACAACACATTTCGGGTAAACTAGTCCGTTGTCAGTCTCCAGGGCTTGTTGTGTCTGTGCCAGAGAGGTAGAAGTATTCCCCTAAACAGACATGTCAGGAGAGGTGACAAAGAGTGTATACTTCCTAGAACATGACCAAGATAATTCGAAGAGCTGAAGGCCTCATAAGACATGTGTTTTACTGTAGTGGAGAAGAGAGAAAGCCATGGTAAGGAGGAGCATTGATTGGTATTTTACTGTTGACGTCTTTATTTTTTGTTTCTTAGGCATTTTTTTTAAATTTAAGCTATTAAATAACATCATCAAACAGAGATGTTTATTATTGTTGTCCTTAGTTACAACACATTGATCCCCTCTAGGCACAATTCCATCCATTACAAAGATCACAGATGACCTGTGCCTTGTCCCAGGAAATTGGATGTAAACATCTCTGCCATATGATATTAATTTTATGGATGAAAAGCAGTGAAGCCAGAAAGAGAACGCTGTATATTTGGTAAAAGCTGTTCAAGATACAAAGGAGCTTCAAGTTAGAAAACCTTTTAACACTTGAAGGGGGTTTGACCACAATAGGAGAGGAAAAATAGAAGTGTTGGGGGGAGAGGGGGCCGTCACCGTAATCACTCCAGCCAATCAGTGTCCTCTTCAGACCATGGGTTTGCAGATGACTTTCTCCTAATGAAAACAGCAGTGTAACATGTTTTATGCTGGATATTTAGAGTCCACAGCATTTGAATAATTCCCAGAATATAACCGACTCAAAACACAATGTTATTAGTCAGCAAATGGAGCTTAAATAGTTTGATTTTATGATTCACAAAATTTTATGGGCTTTCTAAAGTAGGTGGAGTTATCACCAAGATAGCTGCCACTGGAAACTACAAGTCCCATGATCCTTTAGTTCCCGTAATTCCTCCTCCCTCATGCTCTGCTCCCAGTGATGATGTAACAGACTGCCCTGCTCTGTTACCATAGTAATGATGTGTAACTACCATCTCTGACATTACCTGAGATGACGTCTCGCCACAACACTGGCCAAACATAGTTCTGATCACATAACCTGCCTAGGCAGGTGCAGGGCATATGATGTGAACATGTGATCAGCAGACATCTTCCTGTGTCTGCTTCTGTGCAGAGAAAATCAATGTACTGATTAAAGGGTAATTCTTCATTACAGTGTATGTCAACAGCATTTTTAAATAACCACTAATAATATATTTCTGGAATGCCCCATTAAGGACACTCACTAGCTACAAACTGTTCTCTCTGACGACTATGACCACTTTGGAAGCTCTATGGTAATTTACTAAGCTTTAGCCCCTAGCTGCAACGGTCAACCTAAGGTGTTTGCAACAAAGCTTTATTGTTAATCCTTGTTCCCTTGACAACCCAAATGGGACGAATAAACCCACTTGGTCAGGTGTTACACTTCCAAAATATACCAGTTTTGAAATGAATCTTAAGAACAAACCGACAGAAGCTATCTTGTGCTTCCTGCAATGCCAAGTCTGAACTCTGCTCCTCTGCCACAACCAAATGCGACTGAGTCCTTTGTTTCTTAGTTCTTTGTTCCTTTGATATCAAAAAGAGCATTAAAAAATGTCTTTGTTGTATCAGATACCTGCTCTCTGCAAGAGTGGGTGGTGATGGCATAATAGGATTTGCTAGTTTTGTGACAAGGATTGATAACCGACCGCTCCTTCCTAAAGCTATCTGTGAACTTTCTGGTAGAGCAGAATAAGACAAGATACAGATGCTTTCATGACTCAGTAAACACGAACACAGAAAATATGAAAATGACAGCGAGTTGGTTACAGTAACCTACTGCACAGAATGCTTTGTCAATTGAATTTTCCTTCCTGTCTGACTTGATCAACAGATGCAACCAGGGTAATTTGCTACTGCATGTCTTTCATCATGTTCCTTGTCCGATTTCTTGTACTTTTCCGTATGTCAACATGCATGTCTTTAATGAACAGATTTCCACCTAGTTCATCTACAAAGTAGAGGTTAGATGTAGTGACTTACAGTACAGCTAAGTAACTGTAAATAGGAAATATGGTAGTCCTTCGTAGGTTCATACAAAAGATGCTGTATTCTAGTATTTGTGGTGGTCCTTAGATGGTCCCTTTCAAACTATTTTGTAAAGTATGACTGACAATGGAATTTTGATAGCTCTGGTCACATAGCTTTGGTTATCCTCATGTGGCGGCATCAATGTCTATCATACCCAAGTATCTGTTTTTGGCCCTTTTATATATTATGTGGATTTTGGAATTTTGGCTTCTAGTGTAGATATGTTATCAACATGTTGTGAAGCACAGGAGAGCCCTACTGTATATTATACAGTCAGGTTTGTTGAGAAAATTGTAGAGATGGCCCAAATATGGCTGTTTTTATTCATTTGTTAGACTTTTATGTTTAAGAGTTAAAGAGTTTTAGATTTTAGACACAAATATAACCAAAAAGTTAGGTGCTCAGGACCAATTTGTAAGCCCATGGCTTCCTGACACTTTGGATGTGTTGAGGAGGACCATCTACATGTCTTGCAGTTCCCCTCCCGGAACCTTGGGGTTTATAAGTTAAAAGATACAGAGGTGCGATGGCTTGGAAAGTGACAATACTGTGAGTCATGTATCTTGCCAGTGATGTTCCAAATTTATTCAGCATTTGTGTTGTTCTCCCTGAACTGATTTCATGTTTTTTGCCTGCCTGTGTACAATATGAGGAGACATTGTGTAAATTTTGATCAATGTGGCCTACTTAGCATGCCTGTGAGGCAATGTAAATGAGCATGCTCCGAAAACATTAGGCTGAAAGAGTAAAAAAAAAATATTTTGTGGTGCGAGACACAATTTTCGAATCGCGCAGCTCAACTGGAGCATGGCCATTGAAAAGAACACGAAAGCAAATGTGCACTTAGAAACACAGGACATTTTGCCCCAAAAAATCACTCATGTCATTTTCTTCTGCTCCGATTTCTTGTCATGAAATTTCTGGCACTGAAATGTATTTAATAAAAGCATCCAGCATATTACCGTTTGTGATTTCTGGGATATACAGCTCCACATGGCTTTGTCCAGATGTCGTCTCTGGGAATAAATATAGATATTATATAGGATAAGACAAGAGAAAATGAATAGATGTGCGCACAATGGAACTGGCTTACGCTGGTCTTGACCTTGAGGATTCTGGTTTTGATGTGTTGAATTGTGCTCTAATTATTTCCATTTAATCAATATGCACCTTTCCTGCCGCAGGATAAGATTTTTAAATAAATAATGTGCCGTATTTTCTGTGGGGAATTGTGCACGAGTCGGCCTGATGGCACGCTTTTCAATGCATGCTGTGCTTCATTATCTTGTAAAATGTGCTGCATTGCCCTGAAACGGGCCCAGAGCATTGGAGTGTGGAGATATATAGGTCAGCACCGTATCATTTGGCCTTCATATCATTTAGCATTTACTGTAGAGAATGTACATCAAACACTGCTAAGAACTGTTCACAGAATAACAATATATTCTGCTATTTATGATCAGATCCCCTACTTCTATAACATAATCCATATTTTCCTTAAAGGAAAAAAAATTGGAACAATCTAAATTAAATTAGAAAAAATCACTCGATGCTGTGATGGAGTTTAAATAAGGTACTAAGAAGAGCTTTAAATCTTCTTTGACCTCATGGGACAAACCTATATGTTTTAAGCTTAACATTTTATTACTCTTTTCAGCTTTGGAATTGCATGTGCCAGTCTTGGGCAAGCTGCTTAAGGAGCTATTATGGGCTCATTTATCCAAGGGGCTTTTTATTTCACCTTAATTTAATATCTGTCCTTTCCTGTCTTGTGTGCGTGGTTTTATCGAGTTAATATTGAGGAAAACAAGAATGGATTATTTTTCCCTATGTCACAAGCTTAACAAGAGGCGCACTGTGTATTTATATTCATGCGGTGAGATCTCGGATAGAGAATGGAGCGCTGGCTTCTCCATCATGTTGATATTATCTTATTGCCTCATACTGTGTGCACAGTGTATTAAGATGGATCTACAGAGAAAGTTTCCTCCTGTAATTATCCATTAGGGAGTCCTTTAGACTCCCTGATGAATGTATTGTCGGAGCCCAGAGCTGTGTTTGGACTGCTGGCTGGTGGGATATGAAGACTTTTCTAGTGGTCTGCATTTTCCTCTAATTCTGAAAGCAAGTCCACCCCAAATGGTTTCTGGACTTAAAAATGTTGATGGAGTAGAGAATAGAGATAGTAGCAGTTCTCCATATATAGCAAACCATCAACACTAACTAGCACAAACACTGCAATATCTAAAGCTCAGGCTTGAGAATATTAATGCCAGGATTGGTTCCTTTCTAGAAAGGAAGAAGTCCTGGCAAAGGCTGAAATCTGCAATCTTTATTAGAAGATTAAAACTTCATGTCTGCCATACAGAGTGTTCATCTGATGTGTTTTGGGCCTCCAAACACCCTTAGTCTTAGCAAGTTTGCATGTTTTAGCCTGTGTCTTCCTGTCCAGCTTCAACCTACCAGCAGATTCACTCCGGGTAACATACACATGGAGCCATGAAGGAGTGAGCTGTCTAGGGTGTAACATTTTTTTGTTGTATCCTTTAGTAACCCACCGACTTAGGACAGTTTCTAGTTTACATGTCTTCATTACTTCTGGTGGCATGACATTCCTTCCACAATTTTTTGATGATGTTCCATCACTGTAGAAACGACTCCTATTCACCTCAATGAAAATTTACAATAAGCCACCAATAAAATAAAAAATAAACCCATTCATGTCTGCATGGCTTCAAGATTTTTGAAAGAGTTTTTGATAAAAGGATCTCTAGTCAATGTCAGTAAGTTACGTGGTTTGATGGACAAATTGGTAGTCTGGATGCAGAGAGATGCCACACAGGGCCGTAAAATGAGTAGAACCAGCCATACACAGCTACCTTTGCATCATATCTTTTCAAAAGTCTTGTGTTGTCCACCGTGTGATTCGCATACATTGAAGTTCTGCCCTCACACCATTTTTGTAATGGGTGGTACCCTCACAGGATTTTAAAAGATAGCAATTTCTTATGATTACAGTAATATTCTATGAGTAAGATATTACCCCATTGATGTATATTTTTATGTCCACCTTTTTTTTGGTTGCATTTTCCAAGTATTAACTTGAGTTTCCAATAATCCAGATAATCGGACAGCTCAGCACCCATCAGGTGCAGCGTACACCTAGATAGGTCTATATAAAATTCTATAAGAACAGTAAGGCTGAGGAAGGCTCGGCTGGCTTATACTGTAGCTTACAGTTCATGATGATAAAAATCAATATGCATTCCCAATAGGGCACAGACTGTCTGTGAGTTTCGCCCAGCTCCGAGTAATGGCCAGTGCCAAGTCGTAATGGCCTGTTTCATGAAAGCATCTCGCTAATACAATTCCTTCCCCCATCATTCTTTGTTTGTGCAGACCTGTTTACAGTCCAGGCTTGTCCTAACCTGATTTAAAAGCAAATAAATGTATAAATACAGAAAGGATATTGAGAGTTTCACCTTTAGTGCATTAGCAGCGAGGCTCTCCGTGGGACTTGTTTAATGCAGAGTGACTGCAAGGAGTTGCCATTGCCGTACTATAAACTCTAGCTGTCTCATTTGTGAGTGCACATTATGTTATTTTAAGGGGCGATGATATTACGCTTCCAACAATAAAATATCTATGAATGCTGGATTAAAGTTCACTGCATGGTCACAGAACAAATCACTTCCAGCTGCGGTCATACATGACTAGTAGAGCCGGAGAAGGTCTCTTCATACACCGATACTTCTAACACACTTTACGGCTGTTTTATGCCTGGAGATCAGATAAGCTTGTGTCTCTGTGGTCTGTGCGGCAGTCATCGTGTATGTGTGTATTTTATGTTGATCTCTGGGTTTATCTAGGAAAACCATTGAACATCCATTTGCTTTTCTACTGATCCACTTCTATCCGTATACTGGGAATTTGGGCATTTAAACTAAGCAACATATGGTGGAAGTGAAGGAAAATGGAAGAAATTGTGCCTCGGTTTTTGTTGTGCATGTTTTCTCACAGTTATACAAGTAGAGGATCTGGGGAGTAATGGTGCTTTGTGCCGGGTAAATGTGGCTCCTCACCACTCCCCTCTCCATAGGGTACCATGCAACCGCATCATGGAGTAGCATTTGTTATAAATACGTTACGCTATTTTATTCCCCCCCCCCCCCATAAGCTCTGGGATCAATGACAGCAGTATGGAAGCTGCTACTTTAAAAGATTTGGTTACAGATAAATCACAGATTCGCACTGAATCTAGATTCACTAATCTCTTACTCATCTACAACCAGAAAATTTCAACCATCATACAAAATAATCTGTTACTTCTAATTGCATATGACTAGATGGTATCCATTTAGAGATGGTGGTGATAAAGTCAGGGGCGTAACTACAGTGGTAGCAGCCATCGCAGCCTCTTTGGGACCCACAGTGTCAGGGAGCCCCGGCATCCAACCTGAAACACTAAAGAGTGGAGGATGTGCATCATTATATCCATATTATGCTGCACATTGTACATCATAATTTGTATATATATATATACATATATGTGATGTATATATGCTGCATCTGTGAGGTGTATGTGTATACGGTATATGGTGTCTGCATATACTGTATGTGTGTATATATGCTGTGTGTTTGTATATGTCTCTGTATGTGTGTGTAATTGTAACTCGCATGTGTCAGTATACAAATATGTATAATTTTTAAGTGGGAAGGGGGGCCCCATGCCGAAGCCTACTATGGGGCCCTGACACTCCTAGTTACGCCACTGCCTCTGATGTACAGCTGCCTACAGACACTGCAGCCATATTGTAGTGTAGACAAATGATGCAACTTCCAGCATTGTCCTGCACACGTCTGACATTGTCTCTCCTCACTTTTATTCCTTTTCTCCCTCACATTTTTGTCTTCAGTGTACGTTCTTCCTTATTGGTTTTCTTTTTCTTACCTTCCCTTAGGCTAGTATCTCTCCCTGTCCGTTACCTCATCCCCATGGGCGTGCACTGATCTATTCCACGTTATCTGTGGATAACTGCTCTGTGTTAGAGATGAAAGAATTGGCATAACATGAACAAATCGCCCACAG
Organism: Engystomops pustulosus; assembly: GCF_040894005.1. Lineage (NCBI taxonomy): Eukaryota > Metazoa > Chordata > Amphibia > Anura > Leptodactylidae > Engystomops > Engystomops pustulosus. The sequence goes on from NC_092413.1 coordinate 48,393,994, forward strand.
GCACCAAGGATTAGGCATTTTCAATGGAATATTTTAGATGGTAAAAATATAATGAGAAAAACAATAAAAATCTGTATTTCCCACAGGATGAAATGCAAATTATTTCATCTTCAGAAGAAGAAAACATTCTGTCTCAAACCAGTCAGTTGTCTGTCTTTTGGAGGAGAGCTAATTTGCATACCTATATTCCCATGCAGCATTGCTTTAAAATAAGTCCCTATACACCTGGTACCTTTCGTTAGTGAGAAGCATCACCCCTCCCTCTATGAGCCGTGTCTCAAAATGAAAAAAACTCTAGAGTTGATATAATCCAGCCTGTACCATGTCAGAGAATGACAGTGGGATGGGTCTGTGAACTGGGAATTCCAACATCATTAGGACTCAGGATCGTACATGATCGTAGTTTGGGGGGCCATTGTAATAGTAGCTAGCACATGTACACATGCGTTTTTATCTTCTCCTACATATGGCTGTGGTTTAGATGGCCCTTAGCTGCAAAACTCAGGTGCTATTCCTGCCTGAATTTACAATATGGGCAGTCTTTTCTCCTGTCACCGTCACGTGAGTAGATCTCACACACCAGGTTCAAAACAAGAACTCACAGTACACATTTATGTTCATGAAGCCTTAAAAGGTTTAAATTTCACACCTTTGACAGGGCCGGCACCAGGACTGGGCATACCCGAAGCTGTATATAACGAATCCATGGGGGCGAGAGGGGTTGAATCTAATGAATCCATAGGGGATGAGGGGGATTTAAATTAAATAACCATGAGGGGGCTATTTGGTATGTTAAACTAGGGAATATTTTAGGGAAGAGGAGACTGTTTTAGTTTCTGAAAAGTTCACTCAAAGGGGCCCACTGAGGCTCCGTCTCCCAGGGGCCTACTTAAACCTGGAGCCGACACTGACCTTTGATGTCACTTGAAATCTTCAATGCAACATTTAGGCTTCATTCAATTGCATGTAACCTGTGTTTCTACGCTGTGTTAACATTATTCCCTTTATGTTAACACAATTCAAACACAATTGTTGAATGCAGCCTCAAGCATAGCTCCATAGAAATAAGTGAAAATTTGTTTCAGATATCCATATATCCAAACCTTAAAGAGATTAAAAGGTAAAAAATTGCCACAAACTTTAAGTTTCCTTTTTTTTTTAAATCTTGACCAATGCAATTATTCAGCAGGAGGGAAATTATAGAACCAATGGTAGGTCCGATTATTTCTAGAGCTAAGATTGCCCTGTGCAGTTTCAGATTAAGACTGAAAACTGAGCAGATATACCGCTGGTGTTATGGCTTAAGTTGTTTCCAATTGAAAAGAGAAATGTACCCGTATTATCTATGCATAGTCACTTGCAGTTGTTAACATTTCACTGTAGCAGTTTTATAAAATCTACACAATCATCTTTTCATACTGAATACTGGCAAACACGTTATTACAGCCCTTACTAGTGAATAGGAAACAATGATTATTACAGAGCAGCTCATGTTCTCTTGTGTTATACGGAACGCACCTCAGCAAGGAAATTCTTCCATCCTAATTGCTGTCTTAATTCACAAATATTTTTACGCGTCCCTGTGGACCTGTGGATTTCCTTCATAAGTTTTCTTTGTCTTTCAAGCTGCATTTGTAAAACAAAGAACTCCTGATTATTTCCAGATAGAAACACTTCCACTTACATGAAGAAGCAGATTCCAATTACATCCGAATGCACCCGACACTGACTTAATGGGGCAGATTTACTTACCCGGTCCATTCGCTATCCAGCGGCGCGTTCTCTGCGCTGGATTCCGGTCCGGCCGGGATTCATTGAGGCAGTTCCTCCGCCGTCCACCACGTGGTGGTGCTGCGCTGAAAAGCAACGGAACGCGCTGGAGTTCACCGAGCCGGGCTGAGTGAAGGTAAGTGCAAGCTCCGCAACAGATTTTTTTTTTAAAATGCGGCGGTTTTTCCGAATCCGTCGGGTTTTCGTTCGGCCACGCCCCCCGATTTCCGTCGCGTGCATGCCAGCGCCGATGCGCCACAATCCGATTGCGTGCGCCAAAATCCCGGGGCAATTCAGGGGAAATCGGCGCAAATCGGAAATATTCGGGTAGCATGTCGGGAAAACGCGAATCGGGCCCTTTGTAAATGACCCCCAATGTATTTATCAGGAATTCTATGATACAAAAATGGTGAAGGCATGATATATTTGCAAATGCTAGCATATCGCTGGCTCTGGTGATCATGTTTCCATTTCTGCCACCTCCATGCCAGGAAGGGTGAGGCCGGAGAAGGGGCGGGGGGTGACACTTCTGTCCCCACACTGGTGCACTCACTGCAGCCATTGACTTTTCACTCTTGATGTATCCGGCTGCATCGGAGGGGCAGAGGAGCTATCATAAATCAGCTCATGAGCACCAACATATGATAAATAACCCCCAATATGACTTGTCACATGGCAGATGAAGTGTTGAATTTTCCAATCCAACCTTCTTTTGCCACAAACATTTCAGTCTACTGTGTCCCCTCAAAAGTAGTTTAAATGAACTAGTAAACAAGGACTAAGGTACTACTTGTGGAAACATGTAGCTTTGGATCCGTTTATCACCTGCAGGACATTTCTTAGTAATATAAAACAATTCTGCAGGGACTGTATTGAAGCAACTTTGAACAATGCCAGGTACAATCTGAGGCAGGTTGCAGACAAGCAATATTCTCCTGACAAACCAGCTTGAAATCGGAGCAGCTGAACTGAACTCAGCATCGCAGTTCAGTCCAGTTAAATGGCCCTGCATTCCAGTAAGAACAAACACGCCTATGTCCGTCTGGTTTCATATCTTCTCAGTTAATCTAGATAAGCGTTCTGAACAATGTCAAGTAACTTCAGCTCCTTAAAGGAAATCAACCATTCGAAAACACAAATAAACCCTAGAAATACTCTCTGGTACTTGATCCCGGTGCTGCCCGGAACTAGTCTTCCCTCTCCCATGCTCCCATGCTCGCGTGACGTCACCTCTCACTCCCAGCATGGGAGAGGGAGGGTGGGGGCATGCATAATAAGCAGCCCGAAGCACCGGACATCTTGTCCCTGTGCTCCGGCCTGCCAATTATAAGTTTTTTTGTGTTTTTCAATGGGTTGATTTCCTTTAATATAGTACAGACTAAAGACCTGATCAGACCCTATTCATAAAATAAAACCAGTAATTTTGTTGGGATTTATCATCTTACGTATATAGGACTTTTGAGCCATCAAGAATTGATGATGTTAGAAGTAAAAGAAAGATTAACGTTCAATTCTAACAAAGCAGGTCTCACTCAACAAGTAAAAACTAAACTTGCAGATTTAAGTTTTAGACCCTCTACAATAATAAGAGAGTTATAGTTTTGATGTGACATCTCTGAATATCATTGTGTCACGGCGAGGCTTGTTCTGAAGTGTAGGTCCCCTGTATCAAGCATACTAAGCACCCTGATGTCGCTTACTCTTCAGCTATGTGACTCTATATTGATAAATCACACACATAAATTTCATCAATAGTCGTCATAAATCTGATTTATTTTATATTTCTGGCATTATAATAAAGAAGGATTTAGAGATTACACGGCTCGTGTCGGCCCGGGGAACATCTAATCATGCATTATATATTTCTTCCACTATTTCCCAGCTCCAAGGTAACATTATGCAAATAAGAAAACCTAGTTCTCCTTCTTTTCTTTTTGCCTTTCCATGACTTACAAATGTTACTTACCACAACCCTGAATAGAAAATCAGATTTGAGCCGAGGAACAGTCTAGTTTATAGTATTTACCCTGGATCTCCACCATATGTCATTATGTGCCTGTAGATGTTTGCGCAAGTTCACCCTCCCAGTTGCACTTCTGAGCTCTCCTGTGGCTCGCTTTAATATAAATGAATCAAATGTATTGAACAGCGGGTCAAGGAATCATAAAAAAGTTGCACTATATCCAATTTTTGCTGCCTCTGGTATCATAACATGATCTATGCATTATGGATGAAGCCGTGCTTTATGTCACATATTAAGGAATACATCTGCTCACTTGTTCTATCGTCGTATAAAGATTTAATAGGATTAACACATACTCTCAACAACCTATGCTACTATATGAGAACCAGAATCCCTAGATCCCAAGGCCAGCTGTGTGAATATTAACATATGCATTAGTACATTGCATTATAAAGATTGCATCGACTGTGCCAACCAATGCGTGGGCCATCATCTTTACCATTGTATGACCTTTTAATGGAAGACTTCATGAGTGGATGTCACAGATTTCAAGATTTCAGTCTGATGTTTAGTGCTTTATTATAGTGCTTTGTCTAGTATATATAGAATGTTGGTAATTTAGCGGTATGTAGTGCTTGTATGTGATGAGTATTGGAACCATACATTATGATCTCATGAGCTTTAAAGCCAAGGCTAACATATTATCATCCTTCCATTGAAAAATTCCCAACTGAGAGGATTATCGAAATCACTGACCTCATGATTAAAGCAGTTTAGCCAAAGCATTACCTGTCATATGATGCCAGGTCCATCTGCCACATTACGGAGAAATATAACGGGTACATCTCTGAGTGCTATATACTTATATGTGGATTTTTAATGGTCTCTGATTGATGTTCTATATGTCTATTTGCTGAAAGCAGACTGTATGTTTCAAGGGCATTCCTCTACCCTTTGGTTTGTTTCGTACACCATTAACTTTCAATCCACGTCTTTGTCCATCTTCACCATATGACAATAGCAGCGCTGGGGCAGAATACTTGATAAAATAGGCCAGCAGCTATTCCACTTAGAGAGGACAATACCTGGGAAGAGATGAGCATTGTGTTGTGCGTGAAAGCATTCTATCATCCTAGCTATAAAGAAAAAACATGGACATAGGACCATGGAGCATCTATCTCTCCAGCCGTGCAGTCCCTAAGGACTCTCGTCTAATGGAAAAAGCACGCTGTCCTTAAACATAACCTTCATTTGTCAGGATCACAAAGACCAGAGAGCAAATCATGAAAAGAGAAATGGTGATATAGTTAAATTCTCTTCTCAATAGCTTTGGTCATTATATCCTTGAGCAACGATAGATATAGATGCAGCACTGGTTAACATGACTTGCTTAACCCGTTAACTATATGTGATATAGTTTGTAGTGTATACATGGAACTACCCATTTTCTATAAAAACTAATTGTGTTTCAGTCATGATAACCAGTGCTGCATATGTACTAATCCACTGAGTACCGTTAACACCCCTCAAGACCCATTGCAGATGCTACGACCTCGGCGTCTCGCCATTACAATTTGGCTTTGGTCAGAGTTGCTCGTGTTCCTGTGCTGGATATTTATCATACTCCCAACACATCAGCTAAGGAACTGACTGTTCTCTGGCGTTCTCATATATCCCATCCATCGAAGGGGCTGTTATAATGAGATTGTCAGTGGAATTAACTTCCCGTCTTATCATAGAGATAGCATATGTTATTACAGGGGCTTTCCCACAAAACAAGTTAGGCCCTATCCACAGGATAAAGCCTAACTTGCTGATCGATTGGGGTCTCAGTGATGGGACCCCCACAGATCACTGGAACGAGTGGTCCGATGTATCCCAGTCGGACCCCTCGTCGCACCCCGACATCAGTGGAGCAGCAGAAAGCACAAGTCAATGCTGCCCCTTTATCTGAATGGAGCTTACGGAGTACGGCGCTCATGGGAAAACTCCTTTTAATGTAGTGTCATTGTGGTATGACCTCTGGGACCCCTACTGATATTAAAATCTGTGTTTTATCATAACATCCTTTTTACTGTATGTTTGACCTACATATAACCCATTTTGCCCCTTGTCCGTCTCATTTGGTGGCTGGTGAGCAACTGAGGAGAGAAAAATTGTACTTCAATACCTTGTTTCTAACGGTAACCAGGTGTCCAAGAACTTGAATGTCCACCAAACATGAAGTGATGGCTTATCCTAGTGATATCCATTGTTTTATGAAATGGGAATACCCCTTTAATATCAAGGCTGATATATGTATTTGGATAGTTTTTTTTATCTTGTATTAAAGGAAATCAACAACTTACAAAACATAAAAACACTCCTGCGCCTCTTCATCTTAATCCCGGCGCTGTCCATCGCTAAGCTAAAAAAACCCTTATAATTAGCAGCAAGGAGTGCAGGGGCAAGATGTTTAGTGCTTTGGGCTTCTAAAATTATCCACGCCCCTGCACCTCCATCATCCAGCATGGAAGAGCGAGGTAACGTCACTCGAGAGGCATGGCATGCTCTCCGTGCTCCATGCTGTTAATTATAACCATGTTTTCTAGGTGATCTTGGTGTGTCAAGCTGACAGCGCCAGTATCAAGATGAAGAGGGGCCAAGGTTAGTATTTGATTTTTTTTATGTTTTGTACGTGGTTGATTTCCTTTAAGAATTTTTTTTAGGATTTTGTAATCAAGTATGCCAGATTATTGGAATTTTACTGTATTGCCAACGACTAAAAAGGAAATATAATATTGTAAAGGATTTAGAAGGAAGCATAATACAAACAGCAGAAGCCAGATATTAAACAAATTGTGGAAAGCTGTATGGCCTCTATGGGGTATTTAGGCCACTCATGCCTACAGTGTATAGAAGATTAGTGAACAAGCCTATGATGTATAGTAACTATAAGTAGGGCACAGTGAGGTGCAATTTTTAAATAGCGCAGACTGCTGCTATTGCTTCAATGTTCATTCAGTATCGTTCCGGATATGAATTTTTCCCCGGTTTTCCATCTTTTTGGCCCGTTTCCGCACACAGTCATGTGCATTTAGTTTGAGAGATACACATTGTGGGTTACCTGGGACTGCAGGAAGACCAATAAATTGATGACAAGGCTGTCATATCATTGGAGCTATTAGAATTTCGGCACTGGGCCAAATTTTTCCTGTTTGCGAGAGAGAAGCTGCACTAAAAATTCGGAATTCCCCTCCTTCTTTCAATTATATTGGTGACCTCAGAAGCCTGATATGATTGAAAGTTGTGGAAAAGCTGTTAGCAATATGTTACTTCTACTACTTAAATCTCTGTGTTGGCACTTTGCAATAAATCGGTGAGTTTTTAATTTGAAGTTTGGGCACTCAGTCTGAGGACAACATGTCTTTTTATTGACTGCTTGTTGACTATTTTTAGCTCTATTTACTGGAAATGTGGAATCTATAGTCTCTCATCCATATTATCTATATAATATATGAAGATATTCTATGACAGAGCTTACCATGCAGGCAAAGATTACGAATGGTAAATCCTTTCCTTTTATGATGAACATAGGGGACGATCAGCTTGTCCCAGTTTTCAGTATATAGACAATCCCATCAAAATACGTGGTATCAGATGACATTTGCTATACTGCTAGGGCTTTAAGGTTGTAGAATAGTCAATCGCAGGATCGGGTTTCAGCAGTAGTACTATGGTTTGGGAACAAGATATGTTTGAGGGTCATTTACATGTTGAATATTATATGATCTGATCAGTATCATATTTATGCTTTCCCCCGGGGTCAGCTTAGGATTCTTGCCTTTTTTTCCCTGTAAATTGCCCCCGAAAACTTAGGTTACGGTTACAGACATATGATCTTTTCAAGCGTAGTAGCTTTGTAAGCTCATTGTAAAAGACATCTGTATTATATATCAATTTAGATTGTTACTTGGGAGTAGAAGAGTCATGTTCCAGATTTGGATGACACTCACATGTTGACAGTTCAGGCAAAACGAGTTGGCGTAGATAAACAAACAAGAACGGTTCCAGGGTTATTATTAGAAGCTTGTTAGTGAGCCTTTTCCTCTCTGAGGAAGAGATATAGTGCGGTCCCAATAGAGAAAGTACGGTAAATTGTCTTTAGTAGTAGATGATCAAAAAAACAGTTAGGAAAAAGAAGACTTGGGTAGATTCTGGTGAAATGTGACCAAGAAGAATACACAGTACCGGCAGAGTGACTTTGGAATTTGCATTTGTCACTGCCACTGGGTTTTTGCAAATGTCAAGTCTTTCTGTTTCAGTCTATAATAGAAAGTGAAAAAGAAACGTGGGAAGGGCACAGCCAGTCACTAGCATAAGGCCTGCTTATATAATCTTCTTCACTGACCTAAAGCTAAAACAGCCTGCAAGTATGCCTAGACATCTTGTGCCATCAGAGCATGGTAGAAGTTGTAACTGCAGTTGGGTTTTGGGACCACTACATTGGAGGTTCATAACAGATAATAGTTGTGGGCACATATGTGCTGAATGAGAGACCCCATAAAAATTTTAGAGACCTGATAAATGCCTGAATTGCCACTATGTAAAGTATATGCACACAAACCCCACACCAGCTCACCATTCCATTCAGCAGGGATCATCCAGGTACTTGGACAACCCTGAGACCAAATATTGGAGAAAGAAATTAAATAATCCAGTACTCTTCTCGGATAGCTTTAAAATCTTCAGGCTCAGTTCAGGCTTCTCTCAAAAAATCAATGGGTTACAATGTGAACAATCAACACGTTGCGGACAGAAACAGCCAAAACATGTTAACCTGTACCCCTTGCATCATTTTATATAAGTCTGAATATAGTTGGAAGATTTTAAAGCTATGTCGGATGTGTGTTAGATCATTTGCTTTGCTTTTTTAAGCAATATTTCCTTGCAACAATGACTTGCCTACAGGGAGATGTAGATGAAACTCAAATGTGTATTGGTGACCCATATATCAATTTTTTAATGCGAATTTATTTAAAAACCTATATCTGCAATAAAGGGGGCGAAAAGCATTGTTGGGCACTGACCTTTTATGTCCAGTGTGGCAGGGGGGACTGTACCCAATCATTACAATTAGTGGCACCAGCGGCTACTTAAAACAAACAAAGCCTCAAACTAATTTTAATTATATGGGGAGACATAGCAAGAGCAGAGGAAATGAATCTGAATGCTGAGTGATTCAGAATAGTCACATTCACAACAGGAACCTAAACATGTTCAGGCTGGAGCTGCTGATAAGGCGAGAATACTTAGCATACTTAATTCAAATAATAGGACTGGGAGGATTCCTGCCCTTTCAGCCGCACTTGTACCTATGTTATTCAACAATAACATCTCCCTCATAAAATCTCATGTTCTCAAAGGAATACATCAGATTAGAACTATTCGTCATCAATTCTCAAGAACTTTTTTTTAAAGGAATAGTTACTATTTATCTTTCTTTTTCAATGCCGAAGTGATTGTTGCTAGGCAACTCGAAATGATAGAAAGAACTGATTAGTATTTCATTGCAAAACACACATTACTTGTACATACTGCATATTCCATAGAATGACAGGTTTCTCCTATGAGCAATACATTGAGGGTCATTTATCATTTTGTGGCTCATGGTTCCTTTTTGGGGGACACAAACTGTGTGCTGTAATAGACTGTGAATTTTTATCGTGTCACAAGGTCGTAATAAATTGGCGCATAGCCGAAAGTGTCTGAAATGATTCCACGTTAATGAAGGAGAAATAGAACTTGGTAGACATGCTTTTTGGGGGTCTAGGTGAGCGATATCAGAAGAGCATCATATAATAAATAAGGGGCACAAGGTGCAGCAGCCAAATGGGAAATGTGGTCACCATAGATCTGGCAGAAATCCTGAAATCCTATAATAGATAACCCCCATTGTCTGTACCCCACTTGTAAATGTAATGTATACCAGGTTATGAGTTTCATTACCCCGGTTACTTGTTGGTTATGACTTTTATAATGAATGAGGATTCAGAAGGAAAGTACCTTATTGTAATATTTCAGATACAATAATCTTTGCAGTATCTATCTATCTATCTATCTATCTATCTATCTATCTATCTATCTATCTATCTATGTTTGTTTGTGCAAATGATATCCTTTTGATGGTCTGTGGTTATACTTGCATCACTATATATATTGGATTCTGCATTTTTCATCATTTGTGCACCAGATCACAGACAAACACAGACACTTAGGATGCACACAGTTGTCTGTAGCAGAGGAGCAGCCTTCCCATGTAATTGCATAATTATTACTGCATCAACCAATGAATAATTACAGCTCTGAAATTACGCAGAGCGCTGACATAAATTGTGACATTTATGATAAACCCAGTTGCCTTGGGCAAAAAAAATGATACCAGGCACCACACTGGCGCACACACGATGCATGTGCCCCTTCATTAGTCATATTTTTGCATGCCGCTATCTCTGCACTGGCATCCATTGTCACTTAGCCCGATGTCACAGGAGCTTGTTACACTTTGAACTCCAGGTAAAGGATGTGAATAGCTGTAACAAGACAGAAATAAAGCGTCTGTAATACCAAGGAGTGTTTTATCTGTCGTCATGCCACTTTCTGCCACACTTTACTGCAAATTGAAGGCGCTGTTCCATTAAATCTGACAACTGTATATCCCAATTTTTATACCTTTATAGAGAAGCTCCTGTAAGAGGAAGCCAGTGATAAAACCACAAGCTATGTTCACACTACATTTATAAAGGACCTATGGAATCTACACTGGATGCATTTCTTAACATACCAGATCCAATGGACAGGTAGGTAAAATCGAAGAGACTTTTATTGAAGATATACAAACAACGTGATAAAACGGATTGGCATGGGTGGCGGGAAGGGTCCCTGGAATGCCTACGCGTTTCGGATAAACTCTGTATCCTTAAGGATACAGGATACAGAGTTTATCCGAAACGCGTAGGCATTCCAGGGACCCTTCCCGCCACCCATGCCAATCCGTTTTATCACGTTGTTTGTATATCTTCAATAAAAGTCTCTTCGATTTTACCTACCTGGATTGAAGTTTACTTTTGAGCCGGAGTTCCTCCTCCCTTTCCTTGATTGAGTGCCTCCTGTGAAGCGGTCGGATATTGCCCGCTTGAGTTCACTTCTCCACTAATCCACTGCATCCCAGGTGAGCTGACAGAACTGTTTCTTTGTATCCAATTATCACTGGGGCAAAATATTTTTTGTCTGGATCTACAATGATACAGTTCTGACTTACATACTTACATAAAATAAATCTAATAGATGTGAGCATGTGCTACCCACTTGCTGGTTCCCCACCACCCTTTATTGGCTGGTTCCCCACCATTCAGATATGTACTCCGTGTTTCGGGAATAACTCATAACTTAATTCCTGTTGAATCTGTCTGTTGCTACATATTTTTGAATGCAGACTATTTCTTTTCTGCATTTGCTGTGTCTTGTATGTGGTATATGTATAGTAGGGATGTGGATCCACAGCGTTTCTAATGTCTTCTGTCTTTGGCTTGTGATGTTTTCTAATAATGGACTCCCTATTACCTTGTATGCAGAACCCTATTTTGGGCTACTTATTTTTATACACCACTCCAAGGATAACCCGTGTATTTGCCATTTTTCTATCTTGGCCGGGCAGGCCTTCATCTTTCGTTCTCTGCCATCAGATAAAACAAGTACCATTTGAGTCCCAGTAATTACATTTTCCCAGGAAGCTGAGCTCAGTGACCAAAGCCTTACAATTACTCAGTGCTCTCTCTCCAATTTACTGTAATTCTTAACATACTCACAAATTCATCAGACAAATGGTTGCTCTCTTCAATTTCTTGCATATGTAATTGAATTTCTTTCTTTTGAGTTTAGTTTAAATTCTTTTAGTCTCGCACTTATAGCACAGAGCTATAGAGAAGAACAGAGGGAGAAGTCTGAGACAAATTAGTTAATTATAATTTTTTAAAAATCCAAATAATAGTAATATATTTTAGTTACTGTTTGTGTAGCATCATGGAAATGTTACACCTTTCTACTAGAATTAAGCTGCATTCCTATTATGTTTTTACTATGTTGTAAAGATGTGTCTGGAGGATAGGTCATCCTGTTCTTCCCCATACCACTCATATGGTCCTTATATTGACAGTGATGCCTTTGGAGACCTCCCTGAAAATACACTCAGTGGAGGCCAGAGATGGATGCAATATGATGCACCTGCCCCCAATTGTCTCCAGAGTCCACCGTTGAGCTCATACACAGGAGGAAGCGGGATGGAAAAACGTAGCTTGTTTTGTCTTTCCATTCTGTATTTTTTATAGTATATGATGTTTACTGTGCAGATAGTGGCAAAAAGCATGCCTCCGTCCACATAGATATGCATATGTGCTATATTCACTGAGCATATACAAAAAGCTTAGTCTTATATAGCCTTTGGAAACTTCTATAGGGCAGCACAGTGGCTGAGTGGGTAGCACTTCTGCCTTGCAGCGCTTGGGTCCTTGCTTCAAGTAACACTCAGGTCAACATCTGCAAATAGTTTATATGTTCTCTCCGTGTTTGCGTGGGTTTCCTCCATGTCCTCAGGTTTTCTTTCACACTCCATAACATACTGGTAGGTTGTTTAGATTGTGAGCCCCATGGGGATAGGGACCAATTATGCTTTGTGCAGCGCTGCGTAATCTGTAGGGGCTATATAAATAAAGAATTATTTTCAATTATTATCATCCAGATCACAAAGTAAAGAAGAAGTTGAAGGAGTAGCACAATGGTATATTGGATTAAGATCCGTGTGGGTGCACGCTTCAGGGACTCTGGCTCAAAGAGACCCTTACACAAGTAAATCCAACAGCGAGGAAGCAGCACTCCAAGTTTCAATAGTGGTATTTATTACACCAGTGGAAAAAGATACAACGTTTCAGCTATCTCTATGTATACTTGAAAATGGCTACATAGAGATAGCTGAAACGTTGTATCTTTTTCCACCAATACCACTATTATCATCCAGATGATATTTCTGGAGGTTTGATAATCTGCACACATCAAACTGTGAGAGATGACCCATTTAATGGCAAATTAAAGAATATTATTGTTTTTTAAGTTTGTGTAGGTAAAATACACATATTGGAGAATACTATTGCGTAAAGGGCTATGATGTCAGGTAACCAAAACTCTAACCATATTTTCTCACACTGACTCCAGGTACACATCTTTTCTAAATGGACTATATATAATAATTAATAAACAAATTTACTGTATCAATGGTAAAATTTCATGTTCGTAATATTGGATAGTAAAATATTATATAGTAGAGTATATGTTTACTGTGAAGTCTGATTAGTAGTCTACTCTTCAGTTCAGTAGTAGGTTTATTACTTCTTAATAGTCTCTATATTTTTCCTTTCTATTTCAATGCCTGTTACTAAATCAAATGGGATGTCACTAGAGAGCAGACCCAAACTTTAGGTTTGGCATCCTCTTTTCGGTGTAAACCAGACATGTTGTTTGATTGGCTGCAGAGCAGCCGATTAGGCAGCTTGATGGCTGTGATTGGCCCTCTGGTGGACATACCAGGCCAATCAGAGTCATAACTACTTTCTAGGGGTGTAAAGCTTCCTATTTGTCTCCTCTGCAGTCCATCTAGAAACTTGTCCGGGTTAGGCGGTGCTGCTGAATGGAGGACGCCAAACCTAAAGTTCATGTCTGGTCGTAATCTATTGATTGCAATTGAGTTACAACCTCACTGGTACTGATGTTCAGATTTAGTTCTGTATGATTATGATGTTACAGAAGTAGATACTTAGGTTTTATTATATTTTTAAAAAAAAAACATAAAAAGACTATGCTCAGCTCACTGATACCCTGCTGCTCCGTTCACATCTCTGCTTTGATCCCACCAATTTGTTCTTTCTTTTTAACCAATGTTGATATCCTAATACAGGAAAAGCCTTTAATCGGTGAGTAACTGATCTGAAAGATGTTCTGGAGCAGCTGAGTGCATTTTATATTATTTGCTGTAACAGTACAGGCAGCAGTCACTCTGATTGGAACAAATGACACAAAAATAATAGTAAGACTTCTATAAAATCCTACTAAGTGATGCATACTAACCGAGCATTTTTCATGTATGAGGTACTTGTGAATGGCGCAACGCGAGTGTCTGTGCTGAATATCCCCCAGTTCTGTCTGCCTTCCAGAAAAGCTGTTTCACATTTTTCTAGACGGGGAATGAGAAAAAAAAATGGCTGTGCTCTGCCAAAAATGACAGCTGCATGTTGAGCGAAACCTCGTTTTTTCATCTAGGCAGCTATGATCTTTGCATTTAGTATGTATTTAACATTTAATCAGATAATAGTGAGCTAGAGAGATTTTCCTTCATGCTGGTTAGTGATAAGAATATAAGCAGTAAAGGATGAAAGGATCCAAACTTTGTTGCCTGCAAAGGTTCTGTTTTACAAAAGAATTTGGTCATTTCGTACATTGAAATAAATAAATATATGCGTAAATATTTCTCATATTTAGAAAAAAAATACTAGATAAATACTAACAAAATTAGAGATGAGAGAATCTATTACTTGGTTGCAATCATTTTTCAGGCCCCAAATCGAATCCAATTTTTGTGTGATTCACTTCGGAAGAATCTTTCAAAATGGAGACTGGAGATAAGGAGCAGGGGTGGTTGAGAGAAAATGAAAAAAATTGTTACATTTTTTTTTATCTGTATTTTAGAGGACTAAAAGGGGTTATATACCATTATCCATGACTTGGAGCAACATCCATACAGACCGAATAGGTTCAGATCCAAACTGAATGGTTTGAAAAATTCAACAAATCTTGAATAATTTGCTCAGCACAATTTTAGTAATGTATTTTTTTATTTTAAAGGAAATATGCATCCAAATCTAGCATGATAAACCAGGGACACTCGTAGCACTACACATGGGGACTGTGGTAATCATCTTATATTTGGTATTCATGTCCTCCTTCCTTCTAAAATCAACTTTTACAATTATGCTAACGAGCCTAATTTGAGGGGCGTTACCTGCAAATTCACAGGCTGTATACACTGACTGAGCAGAACATGTCTCACTCAACCCCATGCTCTATCCCTTGAGACTCAATATGCCTGTGTAAAATATCAGCAGCAGGAAGTGTAGAGGGAGTGAAGACCACCTCTGCTCATGATAACAGCCTTTGAAACTAGAGCACTGACAGGCTCTGGAAACACCCCATGAGTCCTTTGGGCTCGTTAGCATAATTATAAAAGTTGATTTTTAGAAGGAAGGAGGCCATGGATGACAAGATTACCACAGTCACAGTGCCTGGATCTATGAGTAAATGCACCTGGTTTATCCATGCTTTATTTTGATGGTAGATTTCCTTTAAACACATGCATGTTACAGTTGTACAATTTCTTTTTTTTTCTTTCCCTGAAAATTTTAGCAGAAAGTTATTAGTCTGTTCCAGAATAAGAATAGTAAAAAAAAGTAGTTTTTTGTAATCTCATAGATCAATAATTACCTGAAAGGGTTAAATAGGCTGTATCGTATGTCATCATATGACAGGGGTGAGCTGAGGTCCAGAGTCACTTTATCAAAAAGAAAAATGTATAGTGTGCAGGGTGCGCCTGATTCATGATTTGTGGCGCCCATTCTTCATGAATCTGGTGCCCTCTACACTGCTCCGACAGAGGGCACCAACTTTTTTTGGTGCACATTAAACATAGGGCAAGTGACAAAAGTCTGTCGGACACTGCATGATAAACGTGTTGCACGATCTGACTGTGCACCGGAGCACCCCTTTCAGTGTAGAATTTTGTGTTGTGTCGGGTATATTACAGCTGGGACACAAATGTATCACCAACACTTTATAAATACATTTATTTAAGAAATGTGGGCCATTGTCTTCAGTCAGATCCTACAATGAATTGATGAGTTATTTACAGATATAAAATACCAATGTAGAGGTCTTACAGGTCATGTTCTTACATCAACTAAAATTTCAGCCTTAGGTTTTTATGATAACATTAGTAAGATAATTGGATAATATTTTTTTTTAATTGGGATGGTCACGTCTGGTGACTGCCTTCATATTACACCTTTGTCTCTCTACTTTGTTACATTCCATTTTCATATTAATAGGAATCGAGATGCCACAGGCAAGGACCATAGTAACAATCTATCTCTCTGTTGCTCTGGATTTGATGAATCTCCTCCAAGGCTGTGCTTCTTTGGAAGTTTGGCAAGGCTTGATTGTTTCTTAAGGATGGGGACTTTCTAAAAGTTCAAAGGCTGGAACGTAATGGCACTTCCTTAAAATGGAAAGCATTCCCCTCCTTGTATAAAGATGATTAATGACATGCGTTCACAAGTGAAGAACACAGAGGCTAACAGCTCCCTTTGGTAAAACATCTAGCAGAAGCGGCCAGAGCTGAGCATCTTTTTTCTCAAGGAGCTCCCGGGCCATATATGGTCAAGACATCAGCTTCTGTCTTGTAGACTACACTCTTGTGTTTAGCTGTATGCACCACCAGCATGTGTGTGAATGGAATCGTTACATTGTATATTACACTTTATTTTTGTCTTTCCTATACAACATTGAAGGAAACAATATATAAATGGTACAGAGTATATCTGTGTGTTATGTGCCGTCCATGGAAACGTGGTTTATGTTTACACAGTGGAGCGGCTATGTATACAGGATCGTCGTGATCACATGGAAAACGGAGCTCTGCTGGAAATGTGTTTATTCTGCCACAGACTCGGAAAGATTTGCTTTGGCTTCTCAAGTCTTTAGCACCAAAGCCATTGATACTCTTTATCTCATTTTTGCCTTTGGGACTTCTGATTTCCTGTGTTATGCTTTGCTATAATCACAATTGCACTTGAGCTATCCTTAGTATAAGTCATCAACACTACAACTCTTGCAAAGTTGCACCTTAGAGGGTCTTGCTCCTGCAGACCTAACCTACTGACTACTTGTACTTCCGCATTTCTCCTGCATTGGTCACATAGACGTTCCATGATCTACATGACGTGGAGTTCATCATGATTGTGATCCCTGTATTTTATGTTCTTATAGACTTAGATTTCACTCACATTGTTATTTACAACATGTTTTAATGTAATATGATAACAGTTCTACTGTATCTTGTTATTGTTGATCGAAGTTCCTATTTTTACTGATGATCTCGGAGCAAACCTCCTTGTAATGACCTAAGAAAACAAGTAAACACTGATCCCATGTAGTGTCCTCCAGAGTTTTGCCTGGCTCCCGTATACTTGATGCTTATATACTGGTGTATGTATGGGACTTTCCTGTGTTTATCATTATCATTACTTAATCATTTATGATGTTTCTGAGGTTTTTCAGCCCAGTGGTTATTTAAAGATGGACACAAGGAATAGATGGTTCGAATTTAGCAAAATGCCCCCTTGGCATTTGAAAGTTTAGATGTTGCTTCTTCTTATGAACTTATACAAAAGTAATATCTGTAATATGTAACCTTCCCAGAAGGCCTATTTGCTGTTTGGTTTACCTTGGAAGTGAGAGTAAAGAGGTCTGCTTTCTATAATGTGACTAAGCCCAGGCACATAGGAATGCTGTTACAATCCAGGGATGCTCTACACATAAACATAAGGCATTCAGGCATTAGAGCAGAAGCCAAAAAGAATTTTGCTCAAGAACTATAATGTCAACACTAGTTATTTTTAACAAGGCAAAATGGAGGAAACCAAGTTACTGAGTTGGGGAGAGTCCTTAAATTAGAAACCGTTTGGAAACCTAGTGTATGAATCATAGTCCTCTGCTACAATGTCCTCCATTGCATAGTTCCATTACTATTAATGTGTGGAAACAATTTCTGAAGTATAACATGAATGACCTAATGCTGCACACATATCTACTTATCTTTGTCATTCTTGTAAATAGTAAAATTTATGGAAAACTAAAATATCAGCTAAATAGAGAAGGTTTTAATCTGCCTCAGCAAGTGCCCACAGGTTGGCAGGCCATATCCTGATGTTTGGTCTGTATACCCTCCCATGCTTCAGCGATGTACTGAGATCACTAGGACGTTTTCAGATCCCTGAAGGGTACGCAAGGTCAATTATTGTTTTCATAGACATTCCCCGAATGCACGGATTCTTGGAGATGTAGAAAGTGAGTAAGAGTTGTCCACACAATCTTCGGTATGATGCAACAATTACCGGCAACCCTTTACAGCTGAAAGACCGCTTTCACTAGCCTCAGTGAAACAGCGCCTTATCGGCACAGTTGGTTCCCACCAACTTCTCTTTTGATATAACCCTGGTCCATAACAGGATTATATCAGATGAGGAAGAAGATCGATCCCAGGGTAGCATGTATATTACTAAAACACGAATGTGGGAATTTGAGGATCGAGATAAAAGAACAACGCAGGCACTTAATGATTCCTTCTGCCTTAGATTGTAAGATATCTCTCAGGGAAGATCTATGGACACAAGGGGTGCCCTGATTATATAACGTTCAGACACACTCCTTCACACCCACGGTAGTGAAGAAGCAAACCCTCCTAACTAGGATCAGATCCAGGACCTTGTTCTAGTTCTAGCTTCTCAATGGGAAGTCAGAGGGTTAGGGTTCTGGTTTCATTGGATCTGGATAAATCACTGAATTACATTGCGAACAGACATGTTCCACATACTATGCTCCCATTA
Organism: Engystomops pustulosus; assembly: GCF_040894005.1. Lineage (NCBI taxonomy): Eukaryota > Metazoa > Chordata > Amphibia > Anura > Leptodactylidae > Engystomops > Engystomops pustulosus. The sequence goes on from NC_092413.1 coordinate 48,412,471, forward strand.
AGAGTTATTTATATCTCTGTGTCCAAGGATGCTAGAACAAATTGAGAAAAATATATACGTTATCCTGGCTACCCAGATTCCAAATATGCATTTGGCCTTGGGCTTAGACAGATCGTAACTCCATAACTGACATATTTGTCATGCAAGGAACTCTAAGGAAAGTTTGAAGTTGCCAGGACTATAAAGTTGTTAGTTGATAACTACCCCCTAGAGAGCCAGAGACCCTCTTTATTTTATTTTTAATGTATCCTTCTTGTTTAAAGTGGACAGTTCCTTTAAGCTTCAGAGCAAATGATACAGTAAATACAGATGAGGTTGCAGGTTTGTTTCACACTGATGCATGAATGTGGATAAATCTTCCAGCGATGTGTAATTTGTTCCATTGTATAGCTAGTGGTTGAGGACTGTATATCTTGCTTTATGTGCTAGTTTTTGATGTAAGTTAGACATGAAGCAGAATTCACACTTGAAATATGCAGCAGACTCGCTGGGCTCATGAATGTTTTATTTTAGCTTTACACTCTGTAAACACGGCCCTTGCAGACTCTTGATTTCTGTGGGGTTTATCTGCCTACTTCTTGTAATAGCGACTGTTGTTCTCTGTATCAAAGTATCTCTTGGGGAACTAAGAGCTCTTGAAACTGGACTTTTACCAGTTAACATTTCGAGGACATGGATACAACTTTGTTGGGAACCCAGTATAACATCTGCACCGGTTTGAGCTTCTTGCCCGTTATGTACATAAAGTACACAACTCAAGGAGTAAGTCTAGGTTCTTGAAGCAATGTTGGGTTTATTATTGCCCTGGCTTCACAATTAGTGTGTTGAATGAACTTATATTTACATCTGTCACTGAGAATAATAAGATTAAGTTCATGTCTGTGTAAGAGGCTTCACTTTGTGGTTTTGTCACTTTAGTTAACAAAAAAAAAATCAAAGAATCCGATGGAAATTCTATGGATTTCGTTAGAGTTAGTCTGGTTTTTGGACACTGTGGGTGTCATCAGGACAATGGAAGCCCTGGCCAGTGAAGATAATCCAATTTAAAGATCCTAGTTACAGATGAATTTTTGTTATCTTTACCACTTCGGATCTCCATCTATGAGCGTGAATGCTGAGCCACTACTTTAAATGAGCGTAAATATGGAAATATTGGTATAAAACATCTCCCATTCATGACCATAAGAGGTCTGATACCCCAAACAAGCTTCAAAATGGAGCTGCAGCGCTAATTCATTACCATCCCCAGCATGATGAGGGTATCTGCAGCATAGCTAAATACAAGTGTATGGGTCTGTTTGTCTACAGTCCTCAGTACAGTGTCCCTGAGCACCAGGGGTAGTGTAAAAGCAATTAGAAGACCACCACGCTGATTCATTCTTTGGATCCGTGCAGACCCCAGAAGTCGGTATCTCATTTTCTAGTCATGATCTGTAGCATAACGTCATGACCTGATGAGATGTATATCCCATGAGGCTAAACCAGGTAGAAGATTTTAAATTCTGAGGTCATTATGAGGAATCTGACAATAATATTTTGTACTATTTACATTGAAGGAAATATTTGTATACAGATGGTCATGGTTCTCCTCGAAATATTGAGTAAGTTAGTATCTACACCAAATAACCCCAGTGCACACGTAGCAGCTGCTGCTGTGATACCAGATGTGCTGTGCTGCTAAATGTACATACACTGCTTTATAATCACCAGAAGGGAGCAACTGCAGCTTCCATTCCCCTGCACTGGGTATTTTTTATTCTTGACCTCTTCTAGATCATCAGGATTTCCACTTGACAGGTCACCATCTGCCTCCCCCGTGCTTTTTCTTAACCATTTTACAAGGTTGACTTTCAGACAGTTATTTTCGCCTTTGCTGTCACCCTTTTGCATATAGATATTAGGCATTGAGGGCCCAAATAGAGGATCCATGTATCTCACTTATAGACTCCATACGTTCTGGCAGTTCCATTGAAATCAATGAGACATACATTTCTGTTTTGATAAGGTGAAGAAAACAACAGCAGGCCGTGTAGACGTGATTGATGTCTCTTATTCAATTAAAAGGTTTTGAAGTGCCTGAGATGCTCTGCGATTCTCTAGGGGGGCCAATAGAGACTAATGGAATTTCTGATAAGTTATGCCAGGGTGAGCACATCTGATTAAAATCAAAGCAAATGAATCAGCACTTTACTTCGCAGATGTTAATGTGAGATTTCTTATCTGAAAAACAAATAATTATCAAATAATAAATTCAGTTTTTTAAATAATGCATCAGTATTTTCTCAAAATGATGTGACTTGCTGATCAGCCTGAAGGTCATAGACAGCAGAGGTTGTTATTTTGGCACCTACCTGTTTGCTTATGTTGTTGCCTGCATTCTTTTTATCAGATTACCCAGTTCAGCAATGTGTGATGCTAAAGATGGCTTCTGGTTATGGTCATGTGCCGGCCTCCAGTTATAGTAATTGACTAGCAAGGATAAAAGACTAAGCAAGTTTTAGATCTGTTCAAGGGAACCTGTCATAAGGAAAGTCATTTTTACATGATGACAGGTTCCAATAGCCTCTGGCATGTTGATTTCAAATATATTTTTGTGGTGTACTTGAATAATTTCACTTTTTTTTAACATTACCTGGCTTCTTGCCAGCAGTATTTGGTGAGTCCCGGAGGAGGGGGTGGCCAGTTTATACGACACAAATCGTAATACTCAATTTCTCCTCTGCTCTTCTTCACCAACTGCCCTCCTTCTCCCTCAGCCTCTCCCCTGCTCCCTTCTCCCGCTTATGTCACCTCACTGCCACAGGCAATTCTCATGTTGCAGTTGACATGCACTGCTGGCAGGGAGCCAGGTAATGTTAAAGATGGTGGTTAAAAGTAGTGGAATTATTCAGATGCAGGACAAAGACATGCCAGAGGCTATTGGAATCAGTCATCACACAAAAATTACCTTCCTGATGACCGGTTCAGTTTAATCATAAAATGCAAAAATGCATTTTTTATACCAAAATTGTTGCTGGATTTGGAGCATTCTGGTGCAAAGGTGTGTGAGATCACTGAGCAGATAAAAGCTCCTCCTCCTAAGTAACTGCTGTAGTATTCAAACAGAAGCTGCATCAGCATTGGGAAGAGGCTGCAAAACAGTACAGTAAAGAGATCTTATATACCAGTTTTATCCAGCTACAATTCTGGAATATGAATTATTGTTCTGCTGCTGGTTACACAGATCTCCAGTGACAATAGCTAATATTGTCTACAGAAAAAGTGCAAGAGATGGGTTCTAAGAAGCACTAATAGTCTGAATACCTGTATGTTGACAGTTTTGGTGCTGACCAGATGGCTGATCATACAGATCATGAAGGCCAGTTTGGTTGATGCATATTTCTCCTAAATCCACCACAACCACTTTATAGTTCAGTTTATGTACATTATGCGCATGTGTTCTATGTGGGAAGAAGTATAAAAAGCTAATGCCATTCTGGTGGTTAGTAGGACTATCTCCCTTGGAAACAAAAATCCATAATGTTTAAATGTGGGGAAATTATTATACACATTTGATGGTCATCAACCCCTCTTTGGGCAGGACCATGCTGAATGTTATGCTACCTTGTCCGATTTCTCGATGCCTTATCCATTTGCACCAGGTTAGGGGAAAGCCAATGGTGCATTCAGCTGACAGCTATATAAAATGTATGGCCAGCTTATAGTTGGCAATGCCACCAGGGAGATGTCACTCTGTGAAAGTGCTGAAAACCTCCTAAGAATATTCCGTCTCGTCTGCCTTAGCAGGTGATGGGTAATCATCACAACCCTTTTCTAGCTGGAAGTGCAAACAGCCTAAGGCCCCCAGAGAAGTGACCCCCTGGTTTTTAGTTTAATTGCAGTTTTCTTAGCTGGACCCCCCATTTATTCCCAGAGGCCAGAAACCAAGACAACGAGAACACAATAAGGCTCGCACAACGGGAAGGATGAAGTGTGGAAGTTAGAGGAAAGTTTTCTTTCTTCTATACTCCAGTATTCTGTTTCTAGTTAGTGACATTTGGCAAAGATGATTGTAAACAAATGTTTTCTAGTCATGTTAGAATAATGGTCATAGCGCTGTCGAGCAGATGTGATGTCATGTTTGCTGAGCAACACACAAACGTCGCTGTAAGGCAAAATATCCACAGCCAGGAAGAACAAAGAGAGCAGCCATACGCCGCAGCGCTGGATACAAGGCCCGGGAATTTGTTATGACATAACTTTTCATCTGTGATGTTGTTGTTGTTGCTTTTTCTATACAGCGCCAGTTGTGCATCTTTCCATCTATTCTTATTCCATAACACGGCTTATAAACTGGGTTACATGGAAAAGAGTGAACCTGTTTATTATCCCTTATTTTCTAGCCCACATTATGGTCACTACAAATGTGACATAACACATGCAGTCTAAGTTCATAAGCAAAAGACCCTGGTAGTAAATGTGAAGAGACCTGTCAAAAAAATAACCAAGGGGCTATATCCCAGGCAGCAACAAAGGGGCAATGAAATTATGAAACTAATGAAACTATGGTAAGTGCTATGATATCCAGTTTTCCTAAAAGGATGGAAATTTAGCAGTTATAGGTTTTCTACTCGAGAATGATGAAAGTAGATGGCGATCAAAAACAACCAGAAATCGGTCCTATTGTGTTTCTGAATCGGGACCATTGTATGGTGTATGATAAAAACACAATAGAACCTTAAAGGAATATTCCCACAAAGACAAGTTTCTTAAATGTACTCAGCACAACAAAATAACACATTCTCTGTTATTAACAAAAATGCAGCATGCACAGATATAAGTCCAACCTGTCTCTATCAGTCCTGCTGTACACAATTTCAGTTGCGCCTAGATCCGATCCAGTAACTTCAGATTTTGGGTCGGGCGCCATCCTGCATTTTTGTGTGAGATTGTGCAGATGAGATTTCTGTGTCTTGTGCTCGTAGCCATGACCCCTTCAGTCCTAGCACAGAGCTCACAGACACCGATTCACTTCTTGGTAGGAGATTGTGAGGAGAGACAAGCTACAAACTACAAGCTACAAGGAGATAACTGATCCTGGGGAAGTGGGATGCAGGCATAGATCTGTGAGAACACTGATGTAGCAGTGCTGTGTGTGTAATATAATGTATCTCATGCATCTTTCATTTGTCTCATCTCTCTGTCTATGTGTCAGTGTGTTAGTACAATGTCAGAAGCCAGATGAAAGTGTATATGCACCTGTACCCTGATGTAACCACATTGTCACCCCACAGAACTAGATGGATCATAATGTGTCAGTTTGGTGAGGCCCCGTCCACACCCTGTAATTTTGCACTGAGCAACATAGAGAGTGATAAGAGCTAAAATGGCAATAACACTGAGCAAAATTGTTAAGGAAGGGGTTAAAATGATCTTTATTTGTGTTAACATCACTAGGGGATTGAGATGTGAGAATTTTCTTTCGTGGAAAAACCCTTTTAAAGGAGTTTAACAAGATTGAAAAAAAATTCAGTCCACTTATCCAAATGAGGATGGGCTACAATACGAGGAGCAAGCTCATGCCTCTTTTCTGATTTCAAACTACTACATTATAAATGACGTGTAATCTGCAGGCAACATGTTATAGAGCAGAATGAGCAGAGCAGATTGTACCTAGTGTCCTATCTGCAGGCAGCATTTAAAGAGCAGGAGGAGCTGAGTGTAGTTGGCATGCTATAGAGCAGAGGGAGCTGAGCAGATTATAGATAGTGTCCTATTTGCAGGCAGCATGTTATAAAGCAGGAGGAGTGCACTGCATACTAAAACAGTGGGGGTCATTTACTAAGGGGCCGAATCGCGGTTTTCCGGCGGGTTACCCGAATTTTTCTGTTTTCCGACGATTTTCCCTGAATTGCCCCGGGGTTTTGGGGCACGTGATCGGATTGTGGCGCATCGGAAATGGGGGGGGCATGGCCGTACGAAAACCCGACGGATTTGCAAAAACCACCGCATTTAAAAAGAAAAAAAAAAGTGTCGCTTGACACTTGCTTACCTGCACCCGGCATGGCTTAGTGAACTTCAGTGCACTACAACAAAATTCAGCGCAGCAGTGACACCTGGTGGACATGGGGGGAACTACCTTAGTGAATCGCCGGAAGACCCAATCCTCCACACAGAACGCGCCGCTGGATCGCGCATGGACAGGGTAAGTAAATGTGCCCCAGTACTCCTATGTCTAGGACGAGCAACAGATTAAATGAACAACTTACTTGTTCCTTTTCTGACCAGATATTTTGGTTAATACATAATGTCAGCAGGTTGGCCTTCCCTTTCACATGTTCCATTTAACAGAAAATGAAATCTGCACTTGTTACAGTTTCATGATTTTCCATCCCATATTATAGCAACATCTCACAAAAATAGCCCAGTCTTAGTATTCCCACATTACTTTGCTCTGAATGAAGAACTAATTGACGTGTAGTTGTAGCAGGATCTGAAGTCTGGTGGTTTTGGCACAATTAAATGTCTTTTTCTTCTAATCACATGATCTCCCCTCTCCGGGAAAATCTGCTGGTTTCATTTCAAGCCAAGTAAAGAAAATGTGGTTTGAGCATATGTTTCTTAATCAACCTTTGTTCCCAGGTAGAGTCAACGTGTTATTAGGAAGTATTACATCTTGTAGGAAAACTGTATGTTTTACTGCATAGTAACCTTTTGTCTTGTGTTCCCTTCATTAAATATCATTGCTCGTGCAAGTGGAGGACACTGGTTTATCTATACTTTCAAGGGCGGAACGTGGCTTTAGTGGTACGGGAAATGTAATTACTAGAGGTCTTTTATTACTCATCCAACATCTAATTACATGGAACTACGGATGGTCTAAAGGGGACATTGTTGTGTACGTGCAGACGATTGTACATCTAGATAAGAGTGGCTTTCTTCTATAATTTACTTAATGTAGACATTGGATTGATAGACAGATGGATGAATAGTTGGTAAAGTGGATGGATCCATGGATATACTGCATTAAATATCTTACAGTCAGGAGAAAGATAAATTCTCTTTGTTTAGTTTTTTTTCCTTATTAATCATTTCTTACATTGATGTCCCATGTGAATGCCCTTGCATGCTGGCCAATTACCATGTAATGCATAGGGCCAGGTTAGCCAGCACAGTTCCTTGTTCGGGGTCATAGAGGGGGTCAGTAAAATGAAAGATGGGTGCTGGCCAATACATTGGAGTTATAACACAAATCATAGTATACAATATGTACCAATACATGTTTCACAAATGTCCAAACTCTAAGCAGGACTGTTGTATAGTCCACTGCACTTAAACGATGTCGGCCATCGCTGTGGCCATTGATTGGCTGAGGAGTAATTTCCTGTGTTTTAAAAGGACCAATAAAACAAGACCAGCATCAGAAGAGGAGCAGCAGGGGATCGGTGTTTGCTGCTTAGACAATACTTAACTATAAAAAAAAAAACCTTTATATTTACATGCCAAATCCTTGTTATAGTAAAATACATAAACTTCAAAGATCTCAAAGTCAAGTGGAGTATTTGATTTGATGGGTGACATTTCCATTGCTTCCAGTGTGCAGTGTGTTGACTGCATAGTAGATATGAGGGGCCTCTAATCTGTAGCCCTTAGGCACACAAGGGTGTTCTGACTACTATACATCCTTGCAAATACATCCTTCTCTTAGTCTAATAATTTTGATGTACATTACATATAACAGCTTGTTCTCGCATTTCCTTCTCTCCTCCGGGCCGGAATAGGCACACTGGTTTAGGCAATATAAGGGTCAATCTGTATCTACCATAGGAGTAAGGTGACATCATATTTCTTAGAAGCAAGCAGAGAGAGCATTATGAGGATTGATGAGGATTCATCACAACTCTGATGGGTCTTCCGTGCATGTCTATATTTGAACAATTTTTTCCACCAAAAATTACAATGTCCATAACTGTGCCATTTTGGCTTGAAGAATTGCACAATTACACACATTTAAGTTTTAAGTAACAAAAAAAGAAAACACCTCAGACCCTTCAGAGTTCTGATAAATCTGCCCTATTAAATAAATAGTTAGGATTTTGGTGACTCATAAAAGAAGCTCCATTATAATTGAATATTTCACCTTCTTCTGTTTAGCATGTTGTTTTATTGGAAATCTCTGCTAGAAAGTTTCTTAAATTCATTCATAGAAAAGAGTCCGTAAGAGTGATCCGCTGATATCTAAGGAATCGTAGACTTTGGTAATTATGGGGGGGAAAAAAATCCCTCAAGTAATTTAAGAAACAATCGGGCAGATTTACTTACCCGGTCCATTCGCGATCCAGCGGCGCGTTCTCCGACGCTGATTCGTGTCTTCCGGCGATTCACTAAGGTAGTTCCCCCGATGTCCACTAGGTGTCGCTGCTGCGCTGAATTCCGTCGGAGTTCACTGACGTTCACCAAGCCAGGCCGGGTGCAGGTAAGCGCGTGTCAAGCGACACATTTTTTTAAAAAAATACGGCGGTTTCTCTGAATCCGACGGGTTTTCCGAAGGCCACGTCCCCCGGATTTCCGTTGCGTGCATGCCGGCGCCGATGCGCCACAATCCAATCGGGTGCACCAAAATCCCGGGGCAATTCAGGGAAAATCGGTGCAAAACGGTAAAATTTGTGTAACCCGACGTAAAAACGCAATTCGGGCCCTTAGTAAATGACTGTTCAGATAAGACATGGGAAATTTTATTTCGATTTACAGTCTAAATTCATCCCCGTGATGCAAATTGTGGTTGTGTTTCTGTAAGATATTAAATAAATCTGAAAAACACAACATTCATACGGAAGTGTTTGCATTATTAAAGGGTTTTGCCCATAAAAGAAAGTTCTCAAATTTTAACCCCCTAGTGATGTTTACACAATGAAGATAATTTTTAACCCCTTGCTCTACTTTTATATTTTATCCTTCAATAACAGTGACAAAATAATAGGAACAAGAGAACCTAAGAACACTCAGCGCCCAGGACATGGTTTTCATGTATGAGCCAAGGGCACAAGCAGGCCTACTGTCATCAATGAGTAAGCCGAGTTCACACACTGATGATAAACAGGCTACAACCAACGACTGTATGAGATTGGGGCCCCCCTCCTGACTACATCTACCAGCATTGCTGAACATAGTTTTGATAGAATCATTATTTGGTATGAGGGTCATTCGGAGCATACAAAATCTCTGCAATTATACGACATGATTTACAGTACAGTGTCAGAAAGTCCTTTTAGTGTTATACCACATTGCACTTAACCTGAGAAATAATATAAGAACGGTATTGTTTCTAGTGACGATCAGTAAATGACAGTAAGTGCTTTATAAACAGGAGATGGGGTGAAATAATCTGCGGATATGGTTTAACAAGCAGAAGAATTTCTCTAGAGACTTGTATCTTTTCTATATTTGCTTCAGTCGGCTGATTTGCTACAGGATGGTTTATACAAAAGGAACATTGTAAGTCAGTGGAGTCATTGTCAGTGCAGTTTGATGGCAGGAGAAGTCAGAGAATGGAATGAAATATGTTATGAAAAATTTTGTAAGAAATAATTGGGGAGACTGTGTCTTCATTTCGATGATCCTGCTAGATTTCTCTCCATGCCATACTCGCTGAAATCGGGTGATAACGGTACAATTTTAACAACATGTTCTCATAATCTTTTGAAAAAGTCAATATGGAGGGAAATTCTTTTGTGTTGCCCACTTTTCAATAAATCTGTTCCATTAGCCATGTCTCTGCATGTACTTGTACCTGTATCTTTGCGTTCTTTGATAGCTTTAGCCTTTCCCTGTTCTGGCCATGCTGCCCTCTACTTATATAGACAGATTCCTCTCTCTCTCTCTCGCTACTCTGGGCCATTAGATCTGAATGGTGCACATGTCCGTGCTAGAAGTCACCACCCCAGACCTAACAGGGACATATATACCATGCAGTTCTAACTTGACAAAGTTGTTAATTTCCTGACCTGCTTAATATGTTGTACAAATTAGCAATACTTATACTTGATGGAGACTAATTGAGTATTTTGTGTATCATCTTGAATAAAAAATGAAGTGAATTATATACTAGTGTGCCACGTTTTTGTATTTAGCTACTTCAGATTGAGAATCTCGCTTGTGCACCACCCGCGACCTATGAGTGTGCAGTACCTCAGTTCTATGTATTACAGTTCTCTCTCTCACACAGTCTGTACTCACTGACACACGCAGGGAGGGGAGGGGGAGCAGGATGAGTCATAACTCTCCTGCTGCAGCCACTTCTGTTCATCACAGCTCAGACATGTCAACAAAGATCCTGGGATAGTTTGCAGACAGCACGAATAAATATCAGGATGCACATTTTGGGATTATTTTCAAGACAGTAAAGTCACATGGGCAACTTATGTAAAAGAGTCGTCCACCCCTTTAAGATGCCACCTTATAGGAGAGACTCTACAGACTGTACCCTGATCTTCATAAATTAAATGGATGACCTTGATCACCCAACAAAAACAATTGGTCAAGCTGTATAAACCAGGAGGAAATATTTGCTTAAAAGGAATCTGTCAGCAGATCATATAAAGCTACAGACAGTGTTGGGTAGCAGCCCTGGAGATCTAGTGTAACCATAACTTTGTGTGTGTTGTTAGTAGCAGCAGGACTGTGAAAATGAGTTTATATTCCAGGTTTGTGGCTGGATTTGGAGCGATGTGTTTGGTTATATCTCTTCACTGCACTGCTGCTCATCCCCTCCCCTGAGTACTGATGTAGTATTCAGCAGGCAGGAGGGCTGTGCAGCATTACATCCAAGAGATCTTGCACACCAGTGTTACCTGCTACAATCTGGTTACAGATTTTTCACAGAACTACTGTAATCTACAACACACACAAAAGTTTGGATCTCCAGAGCTGCTAACCAACACCTGGCAGATTCCCGTTCCTCATGGTTCCTCTGCTTGCTGTCATTCTATAGGAAGCTTTAATCTTTACTTCCGCTAAATAGAAATCTGTCCATGTGGTCACACAGGTGCACGGCTCATATATACTGAGAAGAAAAGACGTGTGCTACACTGGACCAAAATAAAATTTTTAATACAATCCAATCTTTATTCCAAAATATCAAAAATACACAACAATTTGATAAAACCAATTAAAAATGTCAGAAAGAACACAGGGTGGAGTGGGCCAATGGCTCTACTCCATCCACCACCCCTATCCACGAGTGTATGGACAAAATACAAGAAGTCAAGTAGATGTCACGGTATACAATTCAATGCGTATCAGTGGCTAGAATGAACAAGTACAAAAGATGTAAACATCCCACTAGTATATAGCTGAAAATACAATTGACATGGAATCACCTGCCAACAAAACATACAAAGTATTTAGACATGTGCAATATAACTCTTACAAAAGAGTGCAGGTACCATGTAATGATCCAATGTATAAATAAACCGGGTACAACTGGGCCTGGCCAAGCACACAGGTATACCCATACACAAACCTAAGCCACAATACGCACCATACACTGAACGGGTGGTAGGGGTGGGAGGCTCCCCACGCGTATCGTCGCTGTGAAGCGACTTCCTCAGGGGTATATCAGGTGCACGGCTCCTTATAACACAGAGTGCTGATTACTCTCTGTGATACTAAGGTGCCGTGCACCTGTGTGACCATGGACAGATTTCTATCCAGCAGAAGTAAACCTAGAAACTTTCAATAGCAGGACAACAAGTAGAGATCTAGAGAACTGTGAGGAATTGATACAGAAAGTATATTGAAAAATTGTGTTTATTTGCTGAAAGTGGACAACCCCTTTAAGAGTTTCTCTACCTCTCCTCTTCTGAGACCTGATGATGATGACTGGCTGGACTACAGTTTGTAGTGGGTATTATTTTGTTATTCCAAATCCTATTGTAGGGTTTTCAGTTGTCTGTGGGAATGGGGTTTTCTGTGCCACTGGTAATTTTTACTCTAATGGCATATCCCCAGTATGAGCCATCAGTATATGTTCAGTAGGAGTCTGTACTGTACCGGGCTCCAGAAGCTCTACCAGAAACGGTGCAGGAAGCAGGAGGATCCATCCATTGTACTGTAGTTACTGCAGTTCTGCTCCTTTACAATTCCTCATGTGAAAGGGCTTTAGTTCCTCGGGAATAATTGTCTGTTACTATATGAAGCAGGGAAATCTGCTGTAAATTCATATGTTATAAAGCTAATCTATCCGTACTAAAGTCTACAAATACCAAAATAGCATGATGTACTCTACAACATGATTAATATTTGTTTTCCATATAAATATTTAGTGTCTGTTTTCTTAGAGAGGACTTTCTGGGCCAGTGACCTCTGGACGTCTACCACCCATTGCCTTTCCACAATGATTTAGATCGTCTTTGCAGCATATTTACATATATTTTAATGATATTTTAAGTTCCAACATTTGCCAAAGGAGCATGGGAAGAGCATGTTCAAAACGGGGGATGTAGCTTTGTGGGGATTCATGTTAAGTAAAATATAGATTATAAGTATAACATAGCTTTATATCGTAACTAAAGTGCTGTGCAATGGGTCTTATATGAGCTATACCAAGGCTCTTCTGTCGTATCACATGATGAATAATATCTTATTGTTATCCATTACTCAGTAGACTGAGATGTACCCACAGACGCGGGCATGATACACATACAGTTGCTTAGTTGAGAGGCTTGCCATGGTTACAAGTCAATTGTAAGATTAAGGGTCTCCGTTCAATATGACGACGGACGGGTAATTACTTTGCCATGAGCCAATTAGGTTTAATGAGCTCAGCAGCCCAGGTTCTTACAGTACATTCTGACCAAGGTAAGAGGCTGGAGTGATTTGCTTTCACTCATCCTTCTGCGAGATTTCCAGAAAGAATGATTAACTCGAAAATACACTTTGTCCCTTTAAATTTACATTATTCCAAAGCAGCTAGAACTAGCAACATGGCCTCCTCCAAGATTGTTCTAGACTGCACATTAGTAAACAAAGTCTTCTCTTCAGCTACCTGTCAGGGTCTGAATTATCATGATTGGGTTGGATATTGTCTCTTCCATGAAATTGTGCCTTCTTGTCTGTTGATTCAGTTAAGTGATAGGTGACTGATAGGCTTCACAGATATATATGAGTCTGTCCCTGTCCCGAGGCTCAACATTTCATATTGTACTATATACAGTTATATTAAACCATACATCAACTCTGCGGAGTAAACACTTCATCTTGTGGGATACATGTCAATTCTGATAATCTGACAGCACATCCTGAAAGTCCTAGTTTAAAACTCCCTTAGTAGAAGATGAAATTCAGAGAATAGGCAAAAATTGCGGGTCAGAGCATACACTCATACTGTTTGCCTGGTTTTATATTCATACAATATTCGTAATACAGCAGTCACCTGCTGTAGGACTGTCTTTACCGCTCCAAACATGGTAGCCAACGTGCCATTCAAAGAGCATGTAAATGCAGTATGGGGGTCCTTGGGCTGGGATCCTTACCCATCACATGTTTGTGAATGCGGGCAACTTAGAGCCTACAATCACATGGTTTAAAAATTGGAGCAAAGGAAGAAAAAAAAAGAAAAAAAAAACACAGGCGCTTCCTGGTGCAAACAAATGTGGTTTTCCGAGTGTTAGTGAGTGACAAACGTAATGTATATTATATAATATTTTTTTTTTATATGTTCTTGTTTTATATGTATTTTATACTTTTACATTAAATAATACTACAATCTAGCTATATAGCACACTCTATTTGGTTTGCGCCATAGCAAGTCCTTTTTTTACCCTATTATCCATTGGAGGAAGCAATTCCTCTGTTTCTCCTGGATATACCTTTGGCACGCACATAGTTTATCGGGTCTTTATATACATACCGTCATACCACTCCAATAATGGTTTCCATGATGCCATTTGTAGAGCATGTGAATCAATAGGACCGGGATCCCGACCCATCATGTGTTTGTGACTTATCTTAAGGATAGGAAATCAATGCAAATCCCTTAAAACCCCTTTTATATGTGAGTAGCTAATGTAGTACAGGGGAAAATGTGTGCTGTAAAGTATTATATGTAGCTTTCATACTACAGTGATATTCTATTTTCTAATCCTGAGGATTACGTTGTGCCAATGTGCTGTGCTGGTTATTTTACTACTGAATGCTGGTTTTCTAATGTCATATTTCTTCCTAGAATTTCCAGAGAGTTCTGTTGTCTGTGATGAGTTTTTTGTTGCTAGAGCTTTAGTACATGTCTTAAACCTGGCCCAGTGGTTTTACTGGATAAATGGAGTTAACATACAAATCCCTTTTCTTGGTCATGTTTCACTGGCAAAGGTCAGAACTTCTATTGTTTAGTCAGAATGAAGAATCCTATAAAACATTTTTCCATTTTAGCTTATTTTGCTGCTTTTTAATGCCTTAGCAGAGGGTTGTGAAGCATACCTATTTAATCCGGCAATGTGGCATATGGTACTGTTGATCTGTTTCAGCCCTGTCTCAGGATTTGTCCTCTTTCCTTCCCAGCACATTTTAGATCCTTTGAAGGCAATTTTCCCCTGACAAATAAAAAGGCTCAGGAAACTTTTCTTTCTTGTAAAAACTGAATTAAAGAGGACCTGTCATGGTGATTTGGGATATTAAACTTATGGACCAGTGGTTTAGTGTCCCGAATCAGACTTTAGCTAGCCCGTCTGTGTTCGCTGTAAAACAAAACAAAAAAACGTTATACTTACCTATAGATGGACCGATCTATAATATAAGGCACATCGGACCCAACTCTGGTGCTTCCCGGGGAACTCCAGATTCTTTTTATAATAGCAAGCACTGTGAGACTACCTAAAGGGCGACAAGGACCATAAGAACCTGTGGGTAGTTGAGTGTCCAATATTGCCCTGACAGGTGTCCTTTAAGCAAGGTCAAGCAAAAATACACTTACACCTACACATGTTACTACATTTGTAAGGGTCTTATATTTGTGTACTGTGAATTTGTTGTGATGGCCATAAATTTGCGCACTTACATGGATATTTTTGTGCGCTGTGAGGGTCAAGTGTTTTTGTGCAGTATAAATCATGTTTTACATTTTATTGGGTCATTTACTGTATTTCTGCATTGTCCTGTGAGGATCATATGTTTTTGCTGACAGGTCCAAATCACATGAAAACCTGCACTTATTTTTATGTAGATTTCATATTTTATTAAGATTTGATATTTTTCACGCGGTTTTGAAGCAGATTTGCCCTGTGAGGATTTTTAACCTCTTTTTCATGTGTGATCTAACATAATTTACAGAATAAATCTGCATGAAATCGAAATACCAAGTTTGTTGCTGATTTCATGCAGATTTTTTACTTGCCTACTATACTTGAGTATAAATCGACCCAAGTTTAAGCCAAGGTAGCTAATTTTAACAGATTTCATTTAAAAAAACTGGGAAAACCTGTTGACTTGAGTATAAGCTTAGTATATAGCCTGCTAGCTCATGCCCCAGTATATAGCCAGAAGAGCCTTTTCCCAAGTATATAGAAAGTCAGCTCATGCCCCTAGTATACAGCTAGCCCTTTGCCCCCAGTATATAGCCTGAAGCTCCTGCTCCCAGTATATAGCCTGCAGCCCCTGCCCCTATTATATAGCCTGCAGCCCCTGCCCCCAGTATATAGCCTACAGCCCCTGCCCCCAGTATATAGCCTGCAGCCCCTGCCACCAGTATATAGCATGCAACCCATGCCCCCAGTATATACCCTGCCAGCCCCCACTCCCATTATATAGCCTAAAGCCCCTTTCCATGGATGTTAATAATAATATTCAATAATCTCACTATTCATAAATCTGGCCCATTGTGTGTTAGTCTGAGGGCCGTGCATATGTGCAGACTGTAAGGGCCATGTATTTGTCTATTGTGATAGTCATGTGTTTATATAGTTAGCACATTCACAATAAAGGTTTTTTTGTTTGTAAGACTTTTACATTTTATACTGTAAAGATAGTAATTTAATTCACTTTTTATGAAAATAGGATAGAAAATCCTCACAAGTGTTACACTTTGATCTATCACTCACACTCAGTGGTCATATACAGCCCTCAAAGAACATGAAGTCTCAAAACGACTGACACACAATGTACTATAACCTTCCTTTAATCTCCCTGACCTTTTACAGTAACCCTGTCCTATTAAGAGAAACTAATTAGCTAACTATTTGCTCAGGGCAAATAGGTGTTTCCTGCACTTGTTGTAGTGAGGATGGGTATAATAAAATCCTTCTCTGAGCTGTTAGTATCTCCGATGACCTCGGGATGAAGAACACTGGCAGTCAGCCAGAACATGTGGCTGTCAGGTCAGCTGTGATCCGGGTCCACGTGGTGCAGCTTCTCTGAAGATGCTCTTTCTTGTATGTAAGACATAGCTGCCTCTCACAGGACTGTATCTTCTTTCATTCCTCTCTATGTAATTAAACAGTATTGTGGAGATAAGGAGACAAACCTTCAGCACTTATGTAATATGAAAACACAGCTGTTGGGGTAAAGGCTAAGCTCTGTCTCTTAGAATATTGGCCAAGACCTTTTTCTGACAATTTGAAAATTATTTATTTTCTTCCAACGTAGATTAAATTATAGTTAAAAAAAGTAAATAGCAAAGCAAGAAAAAGGAGCATGTGAAAATAAAAAATATATAAATATACACAAAATATAAATCAGAAAAGTCTCAATCTCATTTAGGCCACAGTTTACACAAAGACATTTTTGGTTTTTACAACATAAAACTATAATTAGACCTAAAGGCCAATACATTAGGGCACATTTACTTACCTGTCCAAGTCGCGATCCCCGATCCGGAATATCCGCCAGATAGCACATCTGCCGCGTTCCACCAAGATCGCGCGCCCGATATCCTGCATGTGTCGCTTCCCCGCTCAGGTCCGCCGGAGTTCACCTTCCTCTTCCCAGTGCATGTAAGTGCTTGGCTTGTGACACAAATTTGAATGTTAAATCCCGCGCATAGTCCGAGTCTGCCGGATCGTCCTACGTCCCGCCCCGCGATTTGTGTCGCATGAAAGCTGCCGCAATTGTGTCACAATCCTCTTCAGCCGCAGCCTGTACATGAGCCAACTACCACTGCCGCAAGACGACTTAGGCTGTCTTTTTATTTTGCCTTATCACGTGAGCGAACCTCAAAGGCCAATGACGCAGAGGCCGCAAACCGTATTGTACACATTAATGTGCAGGAAGCCCAAGGGTGAAGCCATATGTAGATATCGCACTTAAGCTGTGCCACAAATGACAGCATTTGTCTCAGAGAGGAAACTCATTTGCAGTACTTAAAAGGAAATGCCTATGCAGATGCTTTATCTAAGCAAATACCACAAAAATAGCCCAAACCATCCATTCACAAGACAGTTGTTTTTCCTATTGAGTTTATGTTTTGGAATAAAGTTCTGTGGAAACATGTACATATGACCGTTGTCTTGTGATACTGGCAGAAAAATCCAGATTGAAGACATTATATGCTTATTATGGTGGAAAGATTGTAAAAGGTCAGGAGATATGTTCATTATCATAAACAAGGCATCATTACTGCCCTAAAGCCGTTGAAGGCAGAAGCAGTGAATAAATCCTGGCTATTTCTTTAGATATATAGAAATTTGTTATTTCTCTTACTCAAGGTTATGAACATTTGAAGGGCACAATTTGTGAAACTGTTTCTAAAAAAAAAAAAGTGAACATGTATATCGCTCTGCAATTGATTAGAGTAAATGAGTAGTAAAACAGTAAGTGATGAGCGGTCCTGCTAAAATACGGGTTCCGAGTTTAAAATCGTGTTTGAGCCTGGGTTTGGCCAACCAGTAACACGGTTGTTAACTGCGCGCTGCCAATTTAGGGAGGTTTGTCACTCCTGATGATGTCATCATCAGTACTGATCCACCCCAAAATGGCGGCGCTCAGCAGGTTAATTTCGGCGCACGACAACAGCCATTTTAATGTTGGCGGCAACTTTGCCAGCAGCATTTAAAGTAAATGCTTGTGATTGATGCCAGTAACAATCGTGGCCATAATCTGTGGAGGGAAGTTTAGCCAAATCAGGCTCTAGGAATCCCGAACCTCAAAGTTCTGTTCAAATTCGAGCGCAACACTAATTGGAATTCCAAATTTCATCTTACTACAGAATAGTTTTCCTAACCCCTGGCAGCAGGTCTCTGTAGCAACTTTAGGGATGATTTCTTAGTAGAACCTAAACTTTTAATGGCACATGTCCATAAGGAATATGTTATTTTGGTGATTCCAATGGGTGCTCTAGTCACAGCCGCTCAGCCCTACTATATGGTGTCTTTCATGCTGCTGCTGCTTCTCAGGTTGAGCTACAGGTAGATAAGATAGCAGGATATCGTCTACTTGCGTCAATTTTTTTTCTATCCACTTGCTAAAGGAAAATTAGAATTTAGTGACAATGGGGTAAAACAACATGCTCATTTATTGAAGTATACAATCTTGAAATCCAATAAGTCATTCAGTAATTTGATATATAAATAGAAATTCAGGTTCCTACTATCCGGTGTCCAGCATGGATTCCCTGACGCCTTCACTCCCGTCCTTGTTATTGAATTACCTCCTAAACGTTCTGTTCTTGTGTTAGGGGAGTTTATCCCTCCCAACAGCAGCATGACTCCTTGCATTCAATTATACTGGGCCATACTTCATAGTAACTTTATTTGCAAAACGGAATGGAAATTTTAGAGGCTTCCCAGTAAATTATGGTTATTTGACAGAAATTTAATTAATCTCTCCATGCTGGCCTTTAATTATTGCATTACTAAATCTCAGCGTCTCAGTTTATTTTCCTATTTTGCCCTCACAACTAGAGAGTTCATTGGTTTGTGTATAGAATAAATGTTAAGATTGATGCCTTATTCTTGTGTGTGTACTGTACAGATATGGATGTATGTATGTATTACACGTCTGAAAACTTTGTACTGTGCCCAGTTTCTTGGTAAAACTGCCATCAAAACTGCCTGTCAACAACAAGGGCAAATAGAATAAAACTTTTTTAATCCCGTTGGGAAATTGTTTTGTACATCTTTACTCCAGGCAAGCCATAACCAGTGTTTCACATAATAAACAACACAAATAGCATTACAGTTACTACATTCATTTTGGGGGGTGGGGAGAGGGTTTGAGGGGAAGGGGAATGAGGGTGTGACTTAGCCTTCGCTTTAGCCATCATATGGTTGAATAGTTCTATTGCCTTCGGGATGAAGGAGTTGTGGAACCTCGTGATACAGCTATACACCTGGCGGTGAAAATAAAGAAAGCGTCATAAAAAAAAGACCTAGCATTATTAAATTCTAGTTAGATTAATTTCAATACAGTATTTAGTAAAATATTCGGCCTTAAGAAATTCTAAAGTGAAGTCTTTGGAAGACTTTTAGTAGAGATTCTGCTCTGAACATCTTAGGGACATTGGTCAGATCTTTCAGAGGAGCAAAGTCTGCACTGAAGAAAGAAATGAATCCTGTAATAAATGCTGCAGAACTGTGAAAAGGATGTGTCTTGTAATTATAAAGAACGTTTCATTACGCGGTTTTATCTAATTAGAAACAATCTTTTGTGGTTTTGTGGGAGCGGTCTACGAAAAATGTTGTTTCTTTTAAATACAAAAACATAAGATTAGTTTTCTACTTTGAAGATGTAATGTAACATTTTCTGGTAGATCAGTAGTCATACAACTCACTGGCAATTGTTTTATTAGGGTGTAACATGCACACACATATATGGTAAGGTGTTTTGCAGCCATTGTAATGTGTTCTAGTTTTATAATTGCCATAAACTCTTTGCATCCTATAACAGGTGTGACTTCTTTGATTCTTCTGCATTTAAAATTTTCTCCTTCTCTTGTTCCTGAGCATTCAGTGCCAGTAGCTTTAGTACCCTAAGTGTTAGGTTATGTCAAGAGCAGGGCCGGTGTTTGGGCGTATCATACTGGGCATTTGCCCAGGGCACACTGCCCTAAAGGGGCCGCTGCATGTGGACTTTTGTGGGAGGAGGACGTATTGCTCCATTAATACCACTTGGTTGAATGCCCAGGTGATGATGCTTAACATCTATTTCCTGTCTATATATCCATCATTTACTGTCTATGTACCTATCATCTATCTGCCTAGTTATCTATCTCCTGTCTAGTTATAATTTGTCTATTTCATGTCTTTATATCTGTCTATATAACCATTTAACTATCTATCTATTTTTGTCGATTTTTTATATATATATATATATATATATATATATATATACATATATATATATATATGTATATATATATACTCACCGGCCACTTTATTAGGTACACCATGCTAGTAACGGGTTTGGACCCCCTTTTGCCTTCAGAACTGCCTCAATTCTTCGTGGCATAGATTCAACAAGGTGCTGGAAGCATTCCTCAGAGATTTTGGTCCATATTGACATGATGGCATCACACAGTTGCCGCAGATTTGTCGGCTGCACATCCATGATGCGAATCTCCCGTTCCACCACATCCCAAAGATGCTCTATTGGATTGAGATCTGGTGACTGTGGAGGCCATTTGAGTACAGTGAACTCATTGTCATGTTCAAGAAACCAGTCTGAGATGATTCCAGCTTTATGACATGGTTCATTATCCTGCTGAAAGTAGCCATCAGATGTTACAGGGTACATTGTGCTCATAAAGGGATGGACATGGTCAGCAACAATACTCAGGTAGGCTGTGGCGTTGCAACGATACTCAATTGTTACCAAGGGGCCCAAAGAGTGGCAAGAAAATATTCCCCACACCATGACACCACCACCACCAGCCTAAACCGTTGATACAAGGCAGGATGGATCCATGCTTTCATGTTGTTGGTGCCAAATTCTGACCCTACCATCTGAATGTCGCAGCAGAAATCGAGACTCATCAGACCAGGCAACGTTTTCCCAATCTTCTACTGTCCAATTTCGATGAGCTTGTGCAAATTGTAGCCTCAGTTTCCTCTTCTTAGCTGAAAGGAGTGGCACCCGATGTGGTCTTCTGCTGCTGCTGTAGCCTCTTCTGCCTACCTTGGTTGTAACGGGTGGCAATTTGAGTCACTGTTGCCTTTCTATCAGCTCGAACCAGTCTGCCCATTCTCCTCTGACCTCTGGCATCAACAAGGCATTTCCGCCCACAGAACTGCCACTCACTGGATGTTTTTTCTTTTTCGGACCATTCTCTGTAAACCCTAGAGATGGTTGTGCGTGAAAATCCCAGTAGATCAGCAGTTTCTGAAATACTCAGACCAGCCCTTCTGGCACCAACAACCATGCCACGTTCAAAGGCACTCAAATCACATTTCTTCCCCATACTGATGCTCGGTTTGAACTGCAGGAGATTGTCTTGACCATGTCTACATGCCTAAATGCACTGAGTTGCCGCCATATGATTGGCTGATTAGAAATTAAGTGTTAACGAGCAGTTGGACAGGTGTACCTAATAAAGTGGCCGGTGAGTGTATATATATAAATCAATCTTCTATCCCTCTTCTACTCCTTCTATCTATCTTCTATCCTCTATCTGACTATCTATATATAATGTACTTTATATTTCTCCTGCATCTATAAATCTACATACAATTTATCTATAAATCTATATAATTTTTCATATGTATCTTCTATCAGCAATCTACCTATCATTTGTCTATCTCCTATAAAATTCTCCTAGTCTCACATTACCATACTACAAAGTGTTATTGTGCAGGAATAAAGGAGCCTCTTACTGAATGTGACTGTTTAGAAAATAGTATTATTTTGGGGCCACACTTTTAGTTTAGCCCAGGGCCCCACTTTATCTAACTTTGGTCAACAGGGCTGTCTTAAAACATTTCCTTAAGCCCAGGATTGCTCAGGAATGAAGACAATGAAAGGTTCTATTTAAAGAAGAGGGGGTGTTCTAAGACCCTAAAATCTGTGAACGGCAAGATTTAGTCATTGGGTGGGTGGTTATATGCGATAATGTAACTCGTATATTATTTTAGAGAATGTCGTATATATCTATCTATCCATATATCAATCTATATATGGATATATCTAGCGGCCCTGGCCTCTTGATAAATTCAACTGTCAGAGTGCAGTGCTATTGGGCACATCCCCATTCATGCTCCTCCATCCCCGCGGGGGAAATAGTTGCAATTGCTATGTGCCAGGAATTGTGACTATTCCAGGGCTTGTGCACCAGAAAACTGCCCCAATCACCACCACAGTTTACATATGAAAATCCTGATGGTGATAATAAAACTAGGGCTTTGACAAAGTGTTGGCCGCATCCTTCTGCCTTCTATTCTATGGCTTATGATAATATAGGAATATAGGAGAAAAAGTATTTCTTCATATCTACAACTACTTAAACTGGTTAAGATGAAGGTGATATGTGCCACTTACATTTACAGGTACAGCCATTGATAAGTGCATTAAATGTGTACCTACCGAGAACCTTGTATTTAATTTTCTTCTTACATCATGGCTCTTAATGGTTATTTCAAAGAGCTAGTTCACACACAACGTTTTATGTCACAGATTTTCTGCTACTTATTGTCACAAATGATCAAAGTAATAGAGTCTTACTGCTCAGTGGCGAATTAAATCAGAAAGGAAATATGTTCTCCTATATCTATCTGTCTATCGTTCTCCTCACGGTCTTTTATTTATTCATTTTTTTTACTAAATCTGGTGAAATTTATGGTAATGATCACTGAAAAGTTACTACTAATTAGCTATTTCATATTTTTTCATTCATCAATAAGGATTGTTCCTACAAGAATCCAGGAGAAGGTCTTCTGGGAGCCATTTAGTAAGAATCCCACTGTATCATCTGCTTCTGCGGAGGCCCAAGGAATGTTTTAATAAGTATACATCACCGTATTGGCTCTGTGTTATTTCAGCAGTGCTCATTTAAAAAAGTAGCAGAGAAATCCCTTGCTGACTGCATACATTGCCCTCAACCAATCAGAATACATTAATAACCAAGAATTCCTTTAGATGGGAACTTTTCTATTCATGAATTTCAATGGCTGGATGTATCTGCTGTTCATATACATGGCCCTAAGGAGCACCAAATAGACTCTGAAGTCCACACATTGTGCACTCCAAGGGAGTTCAGACATAACCTATGTGTATTATAGCCAAAACTTCTATAGAAAGCTGCAAAATGTGTAGTCATAAGGTTAAAAGTAAAAGTAAAGTAAAACTTTAATATGCTATAGTTTTGTATATTGGTTTCCAAAAGTGACCCTTCAATATAGAAAGAAAAATTTAATGGAGCTTGTGGCAAAATATCAACTGCATTTGAACTCTGAATTGTAGGGATCCTCTTTCTGTTACAAAATAGTCGCATCCCAAAGCCACCTAGTGAACGGCGTACATATTTGTGTAAGGTCCACCCCTTAAAGGGGTTGTCCAGCTTTTTAAAAATGTCATGTAAGGCTTGGGGAGGCAACACAAACAAATAAAACACCTCCTCCAGTGCTCCCATTCACACGCAGAGTCAAGAGTCAATTCTGAGCACTGCCGCGTGCCTGGTACACATTGATACGGATGTAGCAGGTG
Organism: Engystomops pustulosus; assembly: GCF_040894005.1. Lineage (NCBI taxonomy): Eukaryota > Metazoa > Chordata > Amphibia > Anura > Leptodactylidae > Engystomops > Engystomops pustulosus. The sequence continues at coordinate 48,436,069 of NC_092413.1, forward strand.
TGATCAGCGATCGAGACGGGATCACCAGCCTCTATTTACAGTGACGAGGGGGCCACTGGTGAATAAGAGTGCATAAGGAGGTAAGTTCTTATTGTTTGCATAGTTCCTCCCCCATACAATTTTTAAAAAGCCCAGGCAACCCCTTTGGAGGTAATCTATTAACAAATTGTGAGTTGATAAAGCTGCATCTGGGCACCATAATTCAAGATTTCTGTCAATCTACTTTATTTATAGCTTTCTTTGTCCAGAAATCAACTTTTTAAAATCTGCTAATGAGATTGAAGTGCTTTGGCTCCACCTTCCCGAAGCACTTCTTACACACTCACCACTCCATCCCCAATGCTTCTTCCTGCATCTGAAATATGTGGATTAACATTTTGTACCAGGTCCTTTTTCAGAGGTTGGGGACCAAATTATAGGGATAAATATGTGACTGATTGATGTAAGATTAGTAAGATTCCCACCGATGATAAACTCAGGGGTCCCAATAGGAGCAATGATCACATATGTTCACTGCTGCTTTATCCAATCTAACCTCTACATTGAGGGGTTTTTAGTTTTTGTTGAGGTGTCTGTTGTGAAACAATGGGGCACATGTATCAAACTTGCTTGCACTTTTATTTCATTTTTGAGACTTTTCATGGTGATTGTGCTCATTTGCGACTTTTTGCGCCTAAAACAGTCTCCTTTCAAAGTTCGCCATTGTCTAGTTTTTTGCGGTGTTTCCTGAGTTATTACCTGAATCCAGATGTGAAAATTGCGACAAATTTTGGGGCAAATCTACCCCTGATAAGGCGTAGAAATCAGATCAGAACTGATTGCAACTTTTGGAGACTATTTGCAACTTTTGTTTTAAAAAAATTGCTAATTCACTAAAGACCAGACGCGGTACACTACAATCTTATGTGTGCGGAAATGCAAAAACAATAAAACAATCATCAGATCTATTCACAGTTAAGAACAAAGCAGTCTGTATCTCTGAGATCTTGTTGAATGCCCAATAGCCTTAATGCAAAGCCAGCGACTGCAGTGACAGATGGCTGGAGAATCATCAAAATATATTGGTGACAGTAAAATGGCGTATGAAAAACCAGTGGGGAAATAAGTAATACTGCGCAAATAAATTATCCTTTCAATAAAGATAGAAAGTGATGATAAAATTTATTACAAGATTTGTCTTTTGGCCCTTGCCATGCCACAAGTTATGTAATAAATCTAAAAGGGCATCCTAAAAACAAAAGCAGTCGGAAATAAAGGAGAATGGTGGCAATTCACATTACAGATTTTGTATTAAATAATTTTAAAAAAGAACGTTTTTCTGGGAAAAGATAAGATAATCCTTTATTAGTCCCACAGTGGGGAAATTCACTGCGTTACAGCAGCAGAGAGGGTACAGAGAGTGAAGTACAAACTATGACAACAATAATATTAGGGATAAATGAACAAAAAGAAAAGAGGGATAAAAAGACAAAAAAGAGACAAGCAATGATCGGCAGTTTGATGTTTAGTCTGTGGATGGGACCTGCAGGGACTGGTTAGGTGGGGGGCACAGGTTACTTCTGTTTGGGCCTTGTTTGTTGAACAGCCTGATGGCAGCGGGGAGGAAGGACTTACGATAACGCTCCCTCTCACACTTGGGGTGAAGCACTGAATGTGCTCCCCAATGCCAACACAGTCTCATATTCTATTGGCCATTGGTCACACCTGAAATTGCAGCCTGACACCAACAACACAATGACAATGACAATGATGTATGAGGGCTTGGTTTCTACATAACAAATTTTACTTCCTACTGGCTTTGTTTAATATTCCATGCAATCTATCGTAAGATGGAAAAAAATGCAAATGCAGTGAAATTAATGAGAGAACACATTTGCACCATTTTCTTATGGGTTCTGTTTTTACAGCTTTCACTGCTTTCCAAATGACACCTCTCCTTTATTCTTTGGGTCGGCATAATCATGTAAATACCAAATTCCTATTGTTTTTTTTATTATGTTTTAATTCATTTTAAAAATATACAGGCAGTCCCCGGGTTACATACAAGATAGGGTCTGTAGGTTTGTTCTTAAGTTGAGTTTGTATGTAAGTCGGAACTGTATATTTTATCATTGTAATCCCAGACAGAACTTTTTTTGGTCTCTGTGACAATTGGATTTTAAAAATGTTGGGTTGTCATAAGAATCAGGATAAACACTAAAGCTTCATTACAGACACATTTGATAACCGTTATAGATGATCATTGTAGCCTAGGACTAAAGTACAATAAATTACCAATAATATGCAGGGGTCCGTTTGTAACTAGGGGTCGTATGTAAGTCGAGTGTTCTTAAGTAGGGGACCGCCTGTATATATAATTTGTACCAAAAAGTGCTATTTATTGAGGGACAAGCTGACCGTTTACTTCTCTACCATTTTGGGGACTGTACAATCTTTGGATCAGTTTTTAGTTAAATTTCTATGGTGTAAAAATGGCAATTTGGATTTTATTTTCCGTCGCAGTTCTACTGCTGGGAATAATCATTTTATGATATGGTGATGTTTATGTTTGTTTATTTTTATTAGTGTTCTATGAAAAAGGGGGTAATTTGAACTTTTAGTTTTAATTTAATGTTTTTTTAGGCTCTCTAGAGTACTCTAACACAAGGTCATTGGATCCCCCATAACATATAATGCAATACTATGGTATTGCAGTATATGGTCATTTTACTGCCGTCCTGGTCTGCATCTGGTGGAGATCTGAACAGGCCCTAATGTACGTGCAGCGATATATGTGTTGAGGTTACACGTACATGTGGGTGTCTGGGAACACGGCCTCTTTCAGACAATCAGATTTCTTCCATATGAAGTCAACATTTCCAAGCCTCATGTACATCTGAGAAGGTGAAAGCTTATTACAGCACTTGAAAACCCTCCTCACGGGGTGCTGAACTCTGACAAGTGATTACTTCTCTCATTTCCCTTTGTTTGTGAAGGAGGAGAGGGTACTCTTCCTGGTCTGAGAGAAACATTACAGCTGTGTTTCTGACAGACACCGTCTTCCACAACGATTAAGTGTATACATAGACGCAGCTCTGTATTATGGGTTTAGCGCTACTAAAATCACAGTGCAAATGGGATCAGATTGTTATTACAGACTTTATGTTTCAACCCTTTCTGAGAATTCACTGATTAAAAGAGAATGTTTCAACAGAGAAAATTATTTTTGAGGACTTTTTTTATTATACATATTTCTTTTATTTCAATGTTTTCATGGGTTTTCTGTGCAATAATTGGCCCATTAATATCACAGGATTAAAATAGAAAATAACACCCCATCATTACATCTACTACTGACAATAGATGATGTCACAGCTTATCCCCTCCCCCTCCCTGTACAATGACCTCTATATAGATAACACTGACCCATCAGTACATCACTACTGACAATAGATGATGTCACAGCTTATCTCCTCCTCCCCCCTCCCTGTACAATGTCCTCTATATAGATAACACTGACCCATCATTACATCACTACTGACAATAAATGATGTCACAGCTTATCTCCTCCTCCCCCCTCCCTGTACAATGACCTCCATATAGATAACACTGACCCATCATTACATCACTGCTGACAATAGATGATGTCACAGCTTATCCCCTCCTTCTCCCTGTACAATGTCCTCTATATAGATAACACTGACCCATCATTACATCACTACTGACAATAGATGATGTCACAGCTTATCCCCTCCCCCTTCCTGTACAATGTCCTATATATAGATAACACTGACCCATCATTACATCACTACTGACAATAGATGATGTCCCAGCTTATCTCCTCTCCCTCCCTGTACAATGTCCTCTATATAGATAACACTGACCCATCATTACATCATTACTGACAATAGATGATGTCACAGCTCATCTCCTTCCCCTCCCTGTACAATAACCTCTATATAGATAGCACTGACCCATCATTACATCACTACTGACAATAGATGATGTCACAGCTTATCTCCACCTCCTATCTGCACAGAGCATCTCTTCATAGACCTCATTGGGTCACCTCCAGACTATTGCTGCCTATGGCCTTGAGGATGCTGTAAAGCATACCAATAAGCCCCTGTAACAATCCACAGAAAATAATAGAACAAAAATCTGTAACCAGATAAGTAAAAAGTTATATCTGGTTTTAATGAGTCAAAGGGAAAATTTGAGACTCATTCGTATTTAGTGTTGTAGACTGTAAACAGGTGATCAAAAAATTATATATAGTTGAAAACCTACAAATATATCCACATCATTACTGAGTGTGGCTGCTCTGTATATATATATATATATATATATATATATATATATATATATATAATTTATATGTGATGCATATTGATGCCTTTGCATTGTGCAGGAGAGGTACAGCTCTGTAATAGATCACATGGCCTTAATCTAGCATGAAATGAAAATTCTGAGTACTGTGTGGTGTTATCTCCATCATGTTAGTAGCAGTATAATGAATCAATCTGACAGCTCTCTGATAGTATTTTTTGTGTTTTATTATATTCCTTCATGTCTGCTTATTAGCGCTTACATGACCAAGAACAATATTCGATTCACAGTTCGACCAAAGTCCGTGTATTGTGTGAGCTTAGCGCACCAGCTACTTGTGTAGCTTGGTACGGAGGGCAGTAAATTGCAGTCATCGTTTTTTTTTTTTTTTTGGTGATTTCTAATTTCTAATTGCACATATACATACATATGCATCCTCCTCCTTCCTCCTCTTCTTCGCTCTTCTTGTCTATCTTTCCTTGCATATATTGTAGTCATTGCCTGTACCCTTTCTCAGGGCCGATTCTGGACATTTTGCTGCCTGAGGCATAGATTAAAATGTGCCCCCCAGTACCCCTTAATTGCTTGCTATAATAAATCCACTGAATTTACAGACCAATATTTAAAAAGATATTTAGTAACAATAATATCCCCATAAAATAATAAAATAGATACTCACCTCTTTGAGCTCTCACACTGCAGCCATCCTACTCTTCTCCCGGACTCTCACTTCTGTGCTGAAACCACCTGCATCCTCAGAGTCAGCATCAGCATGTTGGATGTGCACAGATACTTCAATCTGTGGCGCCCACTCCTCGCATCCAACACAGATGTCATTAGTTGTTCTGGTGGGTGATTCAGGCGGCCATGGGATCTCGAATTGCCCACATAGTGATCGTCTATTTTGTCGCCCCTATCACTGGACTGCATTATGCCGCCTGAGGCAGTCCATGTCAGAAGTAGCCCTGCCCCATCTGCTTAGACCTCTTATAGACTGCTGTATTATGTGAATGTGTTATACTGGTCTGCAATGCAGCTCCATAGAGTGTAGACAGTGGGCCCATACTGGAACTTTTATAGTGGTTCATATGAAATCTAATAAACAAGCACCCGGCTTTACTGTGTTGTGCAGATCACTAGAGGCCACCGGTCACCACCTCATCCATAATAAAGGGCACCCAATGTTTATCTACAGGCAGCTTGTTTTAGAGCAGGAGCAGCTCATAGCTGAGCAAATCATACATATGGGCAGATTTATCAAGCTATCTAAAAGTCAGAATATTCTTAGTTGCCCATGGCCACCAATTACAGCTCAGCTTTCATTTTACCAGTGCTCATGAATATTTTATAGGAGAGCTGTGATTGGTTGCCATGGGCAACTAGGAATATTCTTTCAGACAACTTGATAAATCTGCCCCATAGTGTCCGTTCAACAGGCACTGCAGTGTCTGCTAGCTTTATCTGAGGGTTTAACATTTCTACAAAAATCGGGTAGAGTTAGTAGCTGCTTACTTTAGTCTGTACATGCGGAAATACCTTGTGTATAGACCTTTAGGGATGTTATCTAGTAGTTCAGCCATTGCCTCCAAGTTGAGATTGCTAACTTCAAAGTGTTCATGCAATTATTAACAATTTATACCCTTGGTTATCCTGAAGTCTGATTAGTCACAAAAGTCTTGATACAGGATTATCTGAAGAGAAGAAAATGTTGGCCCCATTATCATTTAGCTACTGCAAGAGCATTAAAAAAATCCAACGATACAGGAAAAAAAAGAATTTTCGTTTTCAGGTTTCAAACTACTGTATGGTTTGATCTCATTTACTATGGCAGCATGTCTAGGAAATATAAAAAAAGCTTTGATACGGCAGTGAATTTAACAGCTGCTTATCACTATGCTGTAGATGTGTGCGGCCTCCTGCTGCAGCTCTACAGGTAAATGTCACTGTGCCCTTACACACTGCATGGCACAGGTGGCACCACTGCGGCTCACAAGGAAGACTCTGCTGAATATCAAATACCTTCCAATTTACTGAATCCTTTAAATGTTCTTGTTCGTAGAGCACACTTCTCAATTTTAGTACTGGGTTCTTCTAAGCAGTGTCTCGGAGACGTATTACAGATGGATCATTGCTGCAGCCCCCGTGGTGATGATGATAACCGTGCACTGAGGATTCCACACTTCACTATCCTGCGGATCACCGATTCCCACTACAAAGCTCAGTGTGGTGTTTTCTTCAGACAAGCTGCTGATTATTGCGTTTTGATGACGCCATGTCGAGAGCTAGAAAGTGGAGGTGAAGCAGTAGTATAGCGCTCTGTTGCAGGCCGGAGCCTCGGCTAGTTATTGCCTTTGTTTTCCTTTTCCTTCTGGACCTAAAAAATCATTACTTTCCTCTAAAGAAGCCGTGCTGATCCCTGGTGTACCGTAACCAATGCTGTGTTGAATAGGATTCGGCAAAGCTTTGGCTTTTTATTAACACAGAAGTAGAACTAAGCTGATTTGTTACTCAGAACAAAGCTTTATAAATGTAATAGTATCTGTGGGTATGGTGGCGTTACAGGGTTCTTCTAAATGAATATACACCAGTCCCTGCCTACTGAATAGCTTACAATATAATTTCCTTATCGATAGCGTACACATATGGTTTTTATCTAATCTTATAGAAAGCCACTCGACCTAGCAGAATATTTTTGTAGTAAAGAAGAGAATTGAGGAATTGAAACCTGCACAAATGATGGAGGACATAGAGTTCTAAATAATAGATTAAGGAACTGCATATATAGCAAACTGTTAAAGCGAACCGGACATCCGAAATGTGAATTTTAGCAGGTGACAAATTCCAATAGATTATGTTATGCTGATTTCAAAAATACCTTTGTCAGCATTCTGAATAATTTCAGTACTTTATAAAACTTACTTTCACTTTACCTGACTCTATGCCAGATGCTGCAGCCTGTGTGCCTGTGTCTCCTGCATTCTTCCTCTACTCCACGCCATCCCCCTCTCTGCTCTGCCTGCTCAATGCACATTCGAGCTGGATGAGTATATAGGATATTAGACTGACACATAGGCACACAGGCTGCTGCAACAACCAACCCCCCCCCCCCCACACACACACACACACACGCAGACACACCTCCCCAGGGACTCACCACACGTTTCTGGCAGGTAGCCAGGTAATGTGAAAGGAAGATTTATAAAATACTGAAAGAGTTTTAAAATCAGCATAGCATAGGTTATTGCAACCTGTCACTAACTAAAAAAGACATTCTTGATGATAAGCTCTCTTTTAAGAGGTTTACCATGTTAAACATTTTGGTGACAATACCTCAGAATAGGTAATCATTCTCAAATAGAAAGTGGAATTTTAGGCTTAGGGTTGACCCTCTACTGGATAGACCATTTGGTGAGGCAGTCTCTTTATTTAACAATGGACAGCATGTTTTGGGAGAAGTTTTCTCCCTTCCTTGTATCCCCAGTTTACAGAACAGAGGAATGTGTTTTGGAAGCAGGATGCTGCACTTTTTAGCAGAGTTGGAGTTCCCCAGTATTGGCAGGATGCAGTTGAAGAGACAAACTCAGTTGACACTTTAGCTTTTGGCACACAGGGGTAGCCAGAACAGCTGGTCAGCACCAGATCCAGATGACAGCCCCAGTCAAGGGCATTCTTAATTACATTCTGCTGACCTATTCCTTTAATACAGTTTTATAAATCTACCATATTTCAGTTACACACAGTAAGATAATAGAAATAAACTACGGTAGGGTGAGTTGTTTCTCGCAAACTTGTTCTAATGATATGTGAGTAGATAGGTATTCAAGCAGTCTCAGTATGTAAAATATGGACAAGCCCTTCAAATCCATTAACTTATGGGATTAAATGGAGGGGAAAAAAATTGTTCCGTGTTTGCTACAATGATGTTGTCTATTGAGAGCATCCGCAATGGTAATGTAATGCTGTGACAGCTTGCCTTTTTATGGGTTGTTTTAAAGACACGTTGCTCATTTAGTTCAGTTTGTGGTGATTCAGCTGATGCGCCATGCAATGCCAGGCTTGCTTAGATCACCACTTTAGGTGCCATCAAGCTAATGTATGCCCCAGGGTCAGAGTAACGGCATGTCACGCGAGGCTTCCTGAGGTCGCGAGTTCATGATTTAATTAGACAAATTCGACTCTTTAATATATTGCCCCACAAATCTGTTATTGGAAATCTATTGGGAAAGCCTGGAACGAATCAGTATTGATAAGGACCAATCACGTCTATGATTCGCTTGGTCAGCAAAGTTTACCAAAAATGGAGACTATACCTCCTAATTACCAGATCTCATTAGCTTTTATTTATTTTTTACATGTATCTCATTTGCATTTCAGTTTTAGCATATTCAGATAATCAATAGGTAATCACAAGCAGCATGGAGATTGTATAGCACATTTATGAAGTCAGATTTACAGCAAAAAGCTGCATATTCAATCACTAATAGATAAACTTCTAGCTGCTAGGTCTGGTATGGAAACAAATAATTGGGACAGTGTTAAGTGGGAAATTTTTTTAATTGTGGGAGGGGTGTGTTGTAGGAGTATTAATGTGTAATTGGTTCATGTATAAAATCAGAAACCACTTTATCAGAGCTTGTAAGCTGTGAAAAAGTTGTAATTCCTGGTGTATGGCCGGGAATTGTGACTTTTTATTCTTAAGTGGGTGTGAATGGGTGGGGCATGGGTCGTGGGAGGGATGCCCTTGCCTGGCGCAGGCTATAACAAAATTATACGCCAGGCAGGACTAGGGGTAGAATTAACTAGAAATAAGCTGGAGCATATTAGTGTACATAGTGTGCCAGCGAGGTGGAGTATCAAAACTGGCACACAATGCTCCCAAATGTTAGAAATCCCTACCTTTGCATGTGGCAGCCAGGGGATCCTGGAGTATGGTAACAGCCAAGCGAAGTTACAGAAACAGCATAATGAAATAAATCACTTCTGTGGTTCCTGAGATATAGAACAATACAGCATTTTCTGCTACAATGTATCAACCAGAGAAACAGCATAAAACAGCTCCAGGAGGAATAATAGAAGAAAGAAACCAGATAGAAATGTAACAGGGAGAGGGGATGAGCCCACTTTAAGCTTTCTCCTGCTTATTGGTATCAGTAATTATTACCTACACAATATCTTATACATCCATATTTAATGCATAGGGTTAGGGAATCACTTTGGTCCCGTGCTATCTATATCCCACTAAAGATTTTAATGCTTTACCGATTGACTTAAAGGATTTTAAAGCACAGAGCATTGTTCTGAAATGCACTTACAGTATGGAAGCAGAGGTGTCTGTGGGTTTTTTAGAAATATGACGAATTATATGTATTGTGTTAACACTTCTGGTGCCTGGGATTTCTATGAATTTTTTTTTTTGAGCGGCCCACACCTATGTCAGTTATTATTTTTATTGTTAGTGTATTATCGTATTCATGCACAATAAATACAAGCAGAATGATTTATTCTATGGCTGTCAATTATGGATAAGGGAAGCTGATTGCAACATTATTCTCTTATAGTTGGAAGTTTTTTTCTTTCTTTTTCTTAGAAAGCAATCCACCTGGGATGAATTATACTAGCGTATTCTAATGCGAGAAGATTTTTCTTAAGCTTGTATATAAAGTATATTATCATGACAAGTTGGACTTGTTCTGTGCTTCTGAGGGGAATTATTTGACACATCACATGTACAAAAGTCAGTGTTGACAAAGTTGCACAAGTTGAAAGAAAAGTCAGATCCAACGTAAAATATATAATACTACAGTGTTATCTCGCCACTGGTGTTACTAGTGAGCCAATGACAGCCAAGCATGGGATGTGTCCTCACAGGTGTTATCACTATCATTTTAACATTTTTATACCTGTCTATATCCATTAACATAAACTTTTGCCAAGCTAAAATCTAAAATGACTATTATAGTATATATTTATATAATGTACACAAATTTAATGTTAACTCCATAAACTGTAAAACTGGTGCATAGCCCTATTACTGGATATTTTTTTTTAAATTGAGCAATCGCAGGCATTCCACTGTTTTATACCTGACTTGATTCTTAAAACCCAACCTCAGTCTTTGGTTGTTCTCAAGAAAGCAGGAAGGTTGAAGGGTTGAACACTGTTTTACAAGATGATTGCCTGGGATCCCCCCAACCTGTATTCAGTTCTAATCTGAGATTTCACATGACATCAAGGGTGTTATTTCCCAGCCAGACCATTGCAGGAATGACCTCTACTATCCCATGATGCCCTATGATCTTATGTTATTCGAAAATGTTTCTTTTTTTTTTTAAAGTGCCTAAAATTTATGAAAAAGGTCTAAAAGTATTTAAAATCCCCACAGTTTGAGCTAGATGTAGATACACATATAAAAAGCAAAGAAAACCAAAACATGTGTACTAAATAATCCCAGAAGCAGGACAATGTTGTACCCCAACATTGGGTGAAAATATGTGTGTTCATTCGGCCATGCAGTAATGCCAGAATGGCTGTATGGAACAGCTGAAACATTGCTACTCCATTGTTGTGGTGCTTCCATATTCATTGATATAGATACACATTTATAGATATCTATGTTTTATTGCTTAGAGCCTTAGGTTAAGATGAAGTTGGGCTAGTCAGATTCTTTCATTTCGGTGAGAAGGGGTTCCCATGAGACTATTTACCAAGCATAGAAAAATGAACCAATGAACAAGTGACTTCCTTCTTATTGATGTTAATGTGTCTGTAGCTGGTTTATATACTCAATGGCAGAAAGAATTTGTAGTGTGGAAAGTTTGTGTCGGTGCAAGAACAAGGACTGGTCCATCTGATACATGCTGCTATATCTAGCCTTAAATTCCAAGAAAAATCCATTAGAAAGCTTTGAGAAAAGTCATGTTAATGTTTCTGCAAATGGTAATGTTTAACTTTGGCTAAACCAGTAGAAAAAGACTGGCCCACATACACGGCATTGTGTATGAGCCCATTGAATTACACAGGGCCGTATGCTAGGCATTGATAGACGGATAGCATGGTCAAAAACAACAATCATATATCGAGGGGATTCTACTTTTTGATGCTCCCTTTGTCCTTATTATGAAATACATACCGCATACGTATATAATCTTGTATAAGGCGACCGGATTATAAGCCAAAGCCCCTAATGTTATCATCAAAAACTGGGAAAACCTATTGACTCAAGTGTAAGCCGAGGGTGGGAAATTTATTGGTCACACCCTCTCAGCATATAGCCAGCCATCCCCCAGTAGTATACAGCCAGCCAGCCCCCAGTAGTATATAGCCAGACAGCCCCCTGTATTATATAGCTAGCCAGTCCACTGTAGTATATAGCCAACCCCCTTTAATATATAGCCTACCAGCCCCCAGTAGTATATATCTAGTCAGTCCCCTGTAGTACATAGCCAACCCCCTTTACTATATAGCCAGCCCCCTTTGGTATACAGTCAGTCAGCCAGATTCGTATATAAGCAGAGATGGTTTTTTTCAGCACATTTTTTGTGTGGAAAAACTCAGCCTATACACAAGTATATATGGAAATATTCGCAGATGGAGCTCACTAGTCAATTATAAGAGGGGTAGGAGGCCCAAGTCTTGTAGGATGCTCCTGGCCAACCAAACTGCCCACCAAATTTTGGTAACACAAAGAAGAACCTCCATCCCTAAAATCCACATACATGTATAAAAGAGCTCTTCCAGGACCTTTTAACATCTTCCAAAAGTCCATGAACTGCATAATTGAAAGCCAACAGATGGGACCTACCTCCTTCTTCAAGAAACATATTCCTGGAATGTAGGCAGTTAGCAGTAAACCACTAAAAAAATAAGATAAGTGTGGGGCCCACAATTTTCTGACAGCCCATTGTAATTTTGAAGTGTCCCTTGCTGGGCTAGTTTATTAAGTATGTCCAATTGCCAAGGCAGACAATGAATATTCAACATGAACCATTTATGTAACACTGTGTATTTATTCTGCCATATTGTGTTTTAGTTGTTCTAATCGTAAGTCACAGCCATGAAAATTCCAAATTAATAGATATTTGTGTCTCTTAGATATTGGTGTACTCTAAGCACTCATTAAAATCCCTTTTCCTTTTCATCATCATATAATGTTGGATCGATTGCTAATGTTTCTTTTAAGAAATGGTTTCGTACTGTGACCATATTATTAACATCAAGTAATGTGTACACAGGACTCTTAGCCTTCCTGGTAAATGAGCAGCTGCATATAATGAACAGCAGTCACTCTTTGTTAGGTAAGTAGCTCTTTTATTGGTTTGGAGAAGGCATCAGTCTGCAAACAGATGACAGCTTTATTTACTCTTCTATACAAACTGCACACGTATGACTCAAATAAAGTTTTATTTTTCAGGTTTATATCCTTTTTTATCATATATTTTATTGTTTCTTTCAAGGCAAAGCCACAAAAGCCTCTCGAAATGTATCACACTGTCAAGTTGTAGTTAGTAAAGTGTGAACGTAGAGCACTGACCTAAGGCAATAAGTGTTATGCTGCAGATGTGTCCCCTGGTTTAAGGCTCAAAAGATAAAAAATGACGGGAGAGCCTTTTCTTAGCCACAGGTGGAGTAGAGATGACATGAGACTTGGTCTCCCGGAGACACACAAACCCCGAGCCATGGGACTCGCTTTTTAAAAAGTGATATCTGGCAGCTACTCCATCCTGTTACATATCCCTCAGACTTATGGGTACCCAGTAGCATTCTGCTGGCCTACAGCATGGCAGTACCTCACCCAGAACATAAAATAATAATGTGGATACACCAGAGTTTAGTGTTATAGTCCAAATATACTGCAGATCTTTCAGCTTACAATATCGAGCATAACAAGGATGTTAGATTGTTGATGCAGTATTATTCGAACATAAAACACTACTAATGATGCCAAGGATAATTGTAGAATGTTTTTATTCTTTCTATATTTGCCTGTATTATTCTATATCCTTGTAGCATATATAAAGCTTTTCCATATTGTAATGGAAAGTATAGTCAGTTCCCTACTTAAGAACACCCGACTTACAGACGACCGTTAGTTACAAGCGGACCTCTCTGCCCACTGTCACCTCTAGTGAAGCTCTCTGGATACTGGTAATATATGGAACTTCAGCCCCAGACTTCAGTGGTCAACACAGGTGTTCTAAAAAGTGTCTCCAATGAAGCTTTATTGTGAATCTTTGTTCCCAAGACAGCCTTAAATTTTGAAGTCCAATCCATAGGAACGAAAACAAGTACTTTGTGCTGAATTATACTTACAAAATTTCCCGTTCCAACTAGAAATTCAACTCAAGAGCAAACCTATATAACATATCTTGTACGTAACCGGAGGACAGCCTACATGGGGTTTATGAAAATGGAGTTGAGATTTTCTTAGCAATTGTTACTTACTTCGCTAGATTTATCATCCAGCATCAGAAAATGTGATGCATTTCCAGGCTGCCTGCACACCTTTGTCTTCTAAAGGGCTCCGACATCCATGTAGGAGATCTGTTCACATGACCAATGACACAGCAAAGATTAAAAAAACAATAGGAACTTGTCTGAGTTTTGCATATCGAGAGTCGGTTCACACTTGGAGTCGTGAAAACTGTGGCTGTGGGCATGAGCCTATAGAAATGAATTTTTCCGTTTGTTATCCAATAAATTAACAGACAGAGCACAGTCTTAGACTGTCTAATCTTAGTTTGCACTAAATGTTGGACAGTTTTAAACATTGTAGAAGAATGAAGATGAACAACTAACGTTACCTTTTAGTTGTTAAGATCCAAAAAACTTGTGCAAAAAACTGATCCGTTACATTCTCCCACATTGGAAATAATTCCCTTGTCCATTTTCACATGAGGTACACAAAATATGGTAGGGGGGAGCAGTTAGACCAGTCCAAGACCTACCGTAGCTTAATTTGTTGGCAGCGTGTTACAGAGAATAGTTCAAGGCAACTTCACAAATTTTCTTGGAAAATGGGGTACTTAAGTTTATCTAGACTTTTACATCATATGTATACCACTGAATGAGTTTCTTATGACTAATCATGCCAAAATCCACTCTTACACAGTGGCTAAGACCCGGGGGATAGCTTGCCAATCTTCTACAAGTTTGTTGATAGTGTCCATCATTTCTTTTCTGGCCACCAATAAGTGACATTTTTATTGCTCCTAAACTAATTTGGCTGGATCCTAAGCTTTTATTTCTTTATTTATCGCTAATTGACTGCAGAGGCTACTGTGGCTTGCACTAGCCTTATCTCCCAGTGCCCAGCCAGGCTAGTACACGCCCCAGTTGCCTCTCCAGTTAATTTACATATTACTATACTTAAACTTTTAACAAATTAGGTTAGGTTCCAGGATTATTAATTTACAGATTAGGGCAGAGGCAGGCAGGAGGAATCTACCATTAGATCTACTTCTAGAATTCTCATGCCAGGTTTCCTTTAAATTTCCTTAGCACAATCGTTCTGAAAATGCTTGTAGGTTGACTGGAGCTTACATACAATTTTATACTTATGTAGGGAGGATTAACTGTTGGCTAAAGAGTAGGTTTGGCCAACAGCTGTCTAAGGTGTATGGGATAAATCTTGTTTCTCACATTTGTGAAGGACTATCTAAGAGCCAATTAGGCATATGTTTGAAGAATATCATATATTTTCCGGTATGTGGGTTTTTGTTGGCCAGAAAGAAAATTTGGAAGTACATTTTTCATCTTGGGATCACGGCTCACATGTACAGCTATGTGTATGAAAGCGGTCACTGTTACATAATGATATGGATTACGCTTGACTTTATTAGCCATATTGCTAAGACTGCAGTCATCCACTTAGAGTTCCAACTCCATATTCCGTTCCCAGTCTCTAGTTTTTCCAAACCATCCAAGGCAACTTATTGGCATATTCTTTAATCACTTAGAATGTGTGTGCTTTATTATACCTTTTCAAGCACCAGTACTGATTTACTGCTAATAAAATGAGCCTCTTTCTTGGCGGCTTTGAAATTCTCTGTCTTTTCATTTAATAGCACAGATGGCCGGGCAGGAAGCAGGAGCCAATTTCATTCTGTTGGACTAGGATGGAGGAGCGGCATATACTCTATTACTGGTGTACTTCTAGTGACAGGAGCGTGGCTATAACAAGAAAATAAAAACCAATGTTCTCGAAAGGAACCTTACTAACTTACTGCCTTCCTGTTATTCTTATATTGGGTCTTGGCTAACATTCCATAAGAAAAAGGAACATAAAAGCAGCTGTGGTTTTACCCCTGGAGCTAATAGCTTTGTAGCAGGCCAGCTTAGGGAAACAAGATGGCAGCAGGATGTATAAAATATAGTGAGACATAAATCAGACAATCAGAAGGATTTTCTGTGAATGTATTGTATTCAATGACTTTTTGGATGCCATTTTGAATGGGCAACAGCCTGACAGTGTCAATAACACAATAGGGATAATTTATCTATAAGTTGCGCCATATTAATGTGTCATATTAAAGATAAGAATCTCATCTTACAGATCCCATCAAACGTATGGTCCTGTAAGCTACAGAAAGGGACATACGGGCAGTTAAATAATAGGCAGGTACTAGATCTTTATCTGCAGCTTGTATTTCCAATATGTCTTTATCTGCTAACAAATCCATAAGCCCAGAAAGATGAGATCCTTATCTTTAAAGGCAGGTTTATAGGTGGTATAAAACAGAAGATAGGGGCTTCTGTAGTGACACCCCCCCCCCCCCCCGCAACCTCTAAACCACACTCATCTCATGTGAAAATGGGATGAGAAGAGTCATATTTGCCTGACTTTGGGGAAGATTTTTTTTTATAGGTAAACAATAGAGATGAGCGAGTATACTCGTCCGAGTATACTGCTCGGTCGAGTATTAGCATACTCGGACCGGCTCGTTACTCGGACGAGTATCTCGCCGGCTCGAGATCGAGCAGTAAATTAATAAAATAAATTGAATAAAAGTATTTTTATTGTAAAAAAAAAAATATTACACATGTTTGCAGATGTTTTACTTGTAAGAACACATTGAAATAACACTATTCTTCACTTTCCAGGTGTTCGCGCGTGTCTCCCGCTAGGTTCGGAGATGTTCGGAACATCTGGAATGTGAAGAATATTGTTCTTTCAATGTGTTCTGCACTTAAATGGTCCTGTATTCACTGTTTTTAATGTTTTAATTCTATTCTTCACTTTGCAGCTGTGCGCGCGTATCTCCGAACCTATCGGGAGACACGCGCGCACACCTGCAAAGTGAAGAATAGAATTAAAACATTAAAAACAGTGAACACAGGAGCATTTAAGTGCAGAACACATTGAAAGAACACTATTCTTCACATTCCAGATGTTCGTGCACATCTCCTAACTTAGCGGGAGACACGCGCGAACACCTGCAAAGTGAAGAATAGTGTTATTTCAATGTGTTCTTACAAGTAAAACATCTGCAAACATCTGGAATTTTTTTTTTGCACTGTTCTTTTACTGTTCAGTTTTATTAAAAAAATGCTTGGGTCTCCCATTGACTTCAATGGGGCTCGTTATTCGAGACGAGCACTCGAGCTTCTGGAAAAGTTCGTCTCGAATAACGAGCACCCGAGCATTTTAGTGCTCGCTCATATCTAGTAAACAAGTGACATTTCACATAAAAAAGGGAAATCTTTAAAGGACATTTTATACTCTTCATGAGGGGGCCAATAGTTTAGTGTCTTTAAGATGAATTAGGCACAACATTTAAACCAAAACAATCAACGACAGGACACTAAGGGGGCCATTTATCTCAGGCTTTTCCTTTTTTTTTCTTATATTTGCAACTTTTTTTGGTGCATGTACATTTTGCACCAAAATTAGCAACTTTTCTACCTGCCTAATAAAATTAGCAGCACAATTTTTTTGAGTGTTATGCCTGATATATCTTTCAAATCCTGATGTTGACGTATAAAATAGTTTGGAGGAAATTGTAGTAAAATGGCAATCCGGTTCCAGATTGGCATAGAAGAATGTGTGACTTTTTGTGTGACCTTTTAGAAAGGAAAAGTGTAAAAAACCAACAAACACAAATGCCTGATGTACTAACCTCTTAGATAAATGAAAAACCCCTCAAAAAAATGTAAATAAAAAAATTAAAAAAACAGCTGTCAAATGATAATCAATTAATCTCCAGTATTAAAAAAGGGATGTGAGAATCCAGAATTTTAGTAAAAGGTGCACAGAAATATGTAAAAGGAAATATAAATGTATAGAAAAATCGACTTGTAAGATGAGTAGATGGATCATAAAAGCCTCAATAGAAGGATTCCTATTTTTTAATAAGAATCTATATTGACCCATAAGAGACAGCATAAGTAACCATTACCATGTCGTAACAAGAATATGTCTATTCTGAATAGTTTGTTGAATTTCTCGCAGGTGGCTGGAGTACGACGTTGCGTAGATATCTAAGGGTTCTTCATTTTCTTTTAAATGTCATTCGATAATTAAATATGTCGTAAGTGGCTCCCAACCGGCATGAACTAACTGTTATGTTCTTGAAGAATGTCACTGTTAGATTACTGTTCCTTTGGTGCATATCTTGGATAAAATCACTGTAGCGTTGAGGCCTAGGGTGTCTTCCAATCTGTGCTCAGTGGCCTACTTTTTGGACATTGGAAAATGTGCAGGGGGTACTTTCATTTGGGTTCTTTGCCAGAGTTTTAACTCTTGTGGCTTTACAGTATTTAGTTTCTTATCTTCAATGAATTGAGATTATAAGTAGGCAAGAGTACATAGAAATAGAAATAAAAGTCTGAAAAAATTAGCATAATTATCACTCCATCATATATGTTATTAAGGGATTTGGGCAGGCATCTAATTGGTTGTATGCCAGGAAAGAAAGAAACGTTTGACAATAGCACAATTTCCTTTCCTCTAGTCTTTACAATATCTCTGTTATACCGTTCTAATAACTTCTAATTCCAATATGTCCAAAATAGTTGTTCTTTATTGAATCTCATCCCAAGTCAAACTTGTCAAGCTATGACAATTCAGTATTTACTTAACCCTCTAACCTTCTATGTTGTATTTTAGCCAGCTTTTGCCATCTCTCTCTCTTTTGTAGACGCAACCCAAATTTCTTCTATGACCCTAACACCTCTGCTTCTTCATGCCAGGTTTAGTAAACAGATATTATGAAAAACTAATAAGAAACTTTGCTAGGGTAAGTAAAGACTAAAAGGGTCATCCATTAGATGGGGGAGACCAAAGAGTCATTAACCTTTCGCATATGGAGCGCTGTGTGGATGTCCTTTGCAAGTCCCTCCACTCATTTCTCATGGAGGGGGTGTACAGACAGAACTGCATGCCCCCCCATCCGATGTAAGCTAGCAGGACATGTAACATCACAGGAAGTCCCGAGTCAGTGTGTGATCATGTGACTGGCAGTTCCCGCCACCAACGGAGAGGTTTACTGGGGTAAGTACAATATGAGTGACTAAGGTGTTCTACTTACCTTGATAACATTTCTCATTAGTGTCCAACCCCTTTGAGGTCTCCTACAAAACTTTGAGGATGTGTATGCAAATTGAAAAATGACTCATTATTCATGTCAGATATTGACAAGTATCAGGTAGGCTAACAATTTCACCCATTTTCTTAACTTTTTAATTGTAAAAATTCACTGAAATTTTTCAGAATTTTGTTTTCCATTGGAGCATAAAATGTGAATTTGGCTTCCAGAATAGGTTACACAGTATCACCCCTGATTGTCTCGCTGATACACTTTAAATATTATATTCTGTCTCTGTTTACTCTGGTTCTAGTTTCTAAATTGAAACCTTGAAACATGAGCATAGCTTTTTATATAATTTATGAAATACACTGTCTTTTCCCAAAATAGCTATTCGATGTATAGACAAGAGACATGGCTGTCATCATTGCTAAACATCCTATTTGAGGCCTGGTGACTTAATCCATACCGAATTATACGTTTCTTGTAAAAGGACCAGTAACAATACAGTGATTGTAGACTGTAACAGAACCCATTATGTTTGATGTTTATCTAGCATCTTGGTCTTCTTGACAACGAGATGCTGGGAGGTCTTTGTCTGAAATAATGTTCTATATGCCACATTGATGTATTTTTAACCTATTTCTAAAAGCAGTGCTGTTTCTGACTGTGTGCCTTTTGGTGCCATGGGACACATTTAATGAACATAACATGTAGCTACAGACCTAAATTATTAAGCTTTCAGTTGTGGAGGTTATAGACGGAACTGGCTTGTGCACAAGGTGTTCAAAAAAATAAAAAATACATGAAAAATAAGCACACGTAATATATGGAGGTTAAAGAGGTTGTCCACTTTAATATAGAAAGTTTATTGGAAAATTGTATAACTTTGTATAACCCCTTTGCCAAATTTACAGATTTAAGAAGAAGTAATACAGTGGGGCACATTAACTTACCCAGCCGCTTGACTTCACGAGGTCCAGAGTGTCCGATGATCAGGCAGTCTGGCGCGATTCACTAAGATTGTGCGCCCGATATCCTGCATGTATCGCTCCCCCACTCAGCTCCGCCAGAGTTCACCATCTTCCTCCCGGTGCATGTAAGTGCTTGGCTTGTGACACAATTTTGAAGTTAAATCCTGCGGATTGTCCGATGACCCGCCCCCTGATTTGTGTCGCATGAAAGCCGGCACAATTGCGACACAATCCGATCACCTTCTAAATACCTGTCTTAGTGGCGCGATCCCCGAAAACGTTGGAAAACCTGGCGGAAATGCAGGCGCGGCACCCTTAGTAAATAAGCCCCATTGTGGTGCTTCTTCAGTGAGTTTTTACTTCAGGATTGTTTTGCAAAACCCAATGGTATTCAATGATTGATCAAATATTTTCAAGTGGGTGCCCACCTAGCATTTATTTCTTTTCCTTACCACACAGTTTTTTAGTTTTTTTTTCCAATTTAGAAATGTGGTACGGTTGAAAACCGTTCCATATTGTTGGAATTGGCCCTTTTGGCAGAAACCTAGTGCTAGAAATGATGTACAGGCTAGAAGAGATTGTTTTCACAAAGCAAATGATTGCACCAGCAACTTTCTATCAGAGAGATGTTTGTAGAGAAGTTTTCTAAAATAATAATTAATAATAATAATTCCTTTATTTATATAGCACACACAGATTACACAGCGCTACACAGAAAAATAGGATTTTAAGTAGTAGCAAAGTTGTCAAGGCTTTAAAGAAAAAAAATTAAAAATCCATATACAGCAGTATAAAAAATAATATAACCTTGACACTAACTTATCTGTTCCTCCGGATGTCCTGCAATGCTTCTCCGTTGATACTACTTGTCTCTGTGAACATGCATACGGCATGTGACCACTCCAAGAATTCAGAATTATGATACTAGTAATATGTTGTGTGCATATTTACAGAGACTAGAAAATTGATTTTTATAAGCAGTCCAAAGAAATACGTTGAAAGGGAAAAAGCCATTTTTCAATGGCCCTAAAGTAATTTTCCCAAAGGAGCCATACTAAAGCGCATTGCGACTATGTCTTTGTAACAGCGGTTATATATTCAGTGAGACTTTTACATATCAATGGTTACTGTGTCAAATGATGGCAATCTCCACGTGTAGTATTTTATATGACAGGTTGTCTCTGGAGGACCCAGTGACCTAGAAGAAACATGGCAAGCGATAGTTTTGCATGATCCAAATCCGTAGAGCTTACCAGTGAAAGGGACTATGATTTTGGATAATGTCGCACTTGATCCCATATCATTCAAACAGCTGGATTTTTCTGTGTAGTGTTACATTTCTGAAGACTTCATCCCGGTGATGTTTTTTTTTTTTTTTTAAATATAGCAATTCAGTCTGAAAGAGTAAATAATGTAAAATGTTTTTGGACTGTATTGCTAAAGATAAAAACTATTTTTTTTAAAGTGGAGAATATGCAGATTAAAGCTATTTTCTAGCAATAATCTTTTACATCGATATGTAATGGCCATAATCTAGAAAATGTAATAGAAAGACGATGATTAATAATCCTCAAAGTGCGGCAGCAATATAAAAGACTCTGCAGGCTGCATGCTATGTGAAGCTTTCATACACAGAGAGATTGGTGTGTCAGTTTTCCGCATGCTTTATAGTGTCATTATAGAGCTCACCCTAGCAAGGATGCTGTCAGCTTTACTGCTATAATGCAGCACAGGAAAGAACACAGTCAAGTGGGGAACAGAGCCGCCAAAATGAGCACAATAAATATCAAATATGGCATAACATTATGTTGTAAGAAAATGCATTTCCCTGATGTACAGTATGAACTCCTTGTAAAGTTCACAGTATGAGACACGTCGTACCCACTTGTTTTATGAGGCGCCAGCATTGGTGTATGTACAACTGCATGTAGGTTTAGTGTTTCTTGTATTCACCGGGCAGGAGGTGCAATTTTCCTAGGAAAAGCTTATTAAACTTATTTCTTGTTGACATTGTTGCATGACTTTGAAGGTTTTCAACAAAAATCTATCCATGAAAATGCATTGGGTGGAGCTGACATAAAAAATTGCAATCCCGGGTGCACGACATTCAACCCCAAACTCCCAATGCAGTTGAGGGGTGTATGCGCCATACTTGGCCTGTGCCATTTCTTTGTGCAGCATATAGTGTAATTATACACCAGGCTGGGCCTGGCACCCCTCCAAATTATGCCATCTCTATGCAAACGATCAGGCAGTCTGGCGCGATTCACTAAGATTGTGCGTCCGATATCCTGCATGTGTCGCTCCCCCGCTCAGCTCCGCCAGAGTTCACCATCTTCCTCCCGGTGCATGTAAGTGCTTGGCTTGTGACACAATTTTGAAGTTAAATCCTGCGGATTGTCCGATGACCCGCCCCCTGATTTGGAGTGGGCCGTGCTTGGGTCTGAAATATATTTAGCCAGCTTTGTAGTGTGCTGGATATAATAGTAGGCCAGAGCCTCTTATTATATATGGTGGAACGTGTCGGTCTCGGTTAACATAAAGATAAATCACACCTGATAAATCCCTTTGTGTCCAAATATTCTAAGACTTTAGGGTGTTTTCAAGAATTTACATATTAAATGGGTATTTCCATGAATATTCTTAAATATACTCAGGATAATAATATAACACATTCTCTAAGTCACTGTTATTAACAAAATACACACAGATATTAATGCCCCTAGATACGACCTTAAATCTTCTGACTATGGTTGGATTGATCTCATGAATAGCTTCTCTTGTCTGCACAGCTGCAGTGCTCTCTGCCTCCTGCCCATCCACCCTCCTGCATTACAAGACCAGCACAGATACAGATACTTCCTACTGGTAAGCAGAAGTGTGGAGAGACTTACTCTACTAGGTACAGGCAAGATAACATCTTTATACGACTGGGGGCATATAGCAGAGCTGATAGTTTGTATTATAGGTAAGATAGCAGAACAGAGAGTATCATTGTTTTATATCCATCTCAAGGATCTCATAGTCTCTCATCTCTGATCTGTCATCTTTCTTTTTCTATGTGTCAGATACAAGTTAAATAAAAGTGTAGATAATCCCTGTACTATGATAGAATAAGCACATTGTCAGCACACAGCATCTCATAGCACAGAGGGATCGTAATATGTCTGCTTAGAGAGTCCCTGCACACACTCTGGAGTCTTACACTGACCATCACTGAGTTACAGGAGCTAAAACAGCAATAAAACTGGTAAAATGGTAAAGAAATGGAGTTAAAAATGCTTTATATTGTGTAAACATCACTAGGGGATCAAAATTTGAGTACATTCTTTCATGGGCAAATGGGCAAACCCTTTTATGATATCCTTAGGATAGGTCATCAGATCTGATTGATTTAAGATGGATGGAAGTCCAATCATTGAACTTCTGCTTTTAGGTTGATAACCTAAATTATTTAGTTATTTGGTCACGTGGCCTTTTGCGCTCAAGTAATAAGGTCATTTCAAGCACAGCCACTGTACAATATACTGTGCTATGACTGCTAAGCCGTAAAGAGGCCCTCACTGATTTTCACTCTTTTATGTAATATGATCAATGATTTACCCCCACAATTGACATACATTAACAGTCATTTTAAATATGATATTTTAAAGTATTGTAATATTGACTATGGATTGTGTAGAGCCACTCATATTGGAAGAGTTGACAAAGCATTTTGATACAGTTCTAAAGGACCTTCATGTGAATTTGGAGGTTCTGCAGAACCCTTCACACTATGCACTTTCTTAATATATTCTCCTTCTGTGACATCCCAGGTCGCCTTAAATCATCTTTTTTATGCTACAGAAGAGGGCAGTTTCCCTGGATTAATGAAAGGCTTTCCAGTAATGGTTTTCCATGGCCCATCAAGCACTTTGCATCAATCAGGACATTCTGTCAGTAAATCGCAACGCTAGAATCTTTCACTGTAATAAGGCCGTCCAGGAAAAATCATTAGCCTTAGAGTGAGAATCTAGCTTTTTACCTGGCATTCCTTTTCATAGAGCCCTTTTTATATTAAAATAAAAATGACAGATTTTTCACCTACAACATAACATCTGAAACTATTAAATCATCTAAATAGGATTGGGGGAAATCAACGTGTACCTTTTTAATATATGAATAAATGGATGTATTTGCTGCAAATGATATGACAAATTGTCCCCATGAGGTAGCATGATGGTCACTGCAGGATAATGTCCATGTAGCTTCACACAGAAAAGAAGCTAAAACAAATCTATAGAGTGAAGTTTTCTCAAAAGTAAAACTGAACTCATTATATGACATTTTGAAACAACTAAAGACACGACCGACACAACAACTAAAATCATGACCTAGTCAAGAGGGCAGATATGGACAGGAAAGGTTCAGAAGAGTAACAAGGACCTCTATGGATCCCACATAGAAAAATTGGGGTAGCTTCTATCTGATCGTCTCAAAAACAAGAAGCCTTGTGTTATTGGTCTTCTCAAAGGAACTTGGATAATTTAGGCCCAGAAGCAGAGGACACCGGGGCGTTGGAGTACCAGAACAAAGCAACTCTACAGTGATGGCTGCTAAAGTCTGTGGTACTAGACCAGCAGTGGAGTTAGACATCAGAAGACCTTCATGAAAATTGGAAATCCAAGGTCACCTTCTGTCTCTGATTTCTCTTGGACATTAAAATTATATCCCACCATTATGATTACTATTCGATAAATAATAGTACAGAACAGACCGATTATTATAAGTTCTAAAAGTCTTTTAACCAAATTAATAAATTCAGTGAAAGCTTTGTACAGCCAGAGAGCTAGGTTAAGAACATTTTGCTCTGTTCTTCTAGTTTTTTTTTGTGTAAAGAACCCATATATATAGCATAAAAAGACATTTGCTAGGCCTTTGACATTCGCACAGCATGTGTTCCTTTCTAGAAATTTCACTGTAGGGTAACAGTAATATATTAACTAATTAGTTTCTCTATATAATCAGATGATAAAAAACCCAACCCAATCTTTTTTTCTTTTCTTTTTTTAACTGGGAATTCAGCCAAGCGATAATTACGAGCTTTGCGGCTTGCTCCGGTAATCGCTGACGGCAGAGTGAATGTAAAAGCACACTACAGGTAGTGATTTTCTCCCATCTTGATCATCACGGCTATTTACTGTCCACTTTGGCAGCGTAAAATTGGGAAGTTCAGTGAGCATAATATGCTTACTCATCTGCACAACAAATGCAGTGTGCTGGCTCTTTATACAAGGCTAGGTGCAAGGAAGGTCGCCTGCTGGTACACACTTACCACTTATCAGGGGTGTATTAGGATCAGCTACCAAAGGAAAGAAATTTTTGAGAAAATTATATTGTCGTTTTTAATGTACAAATAGTTCCAACTCATATCCGTGTTGTACAAAAGTCCATTACATGATAGCTCGAAAAGAAGCCTGTTTGGCCCTGTTGGCTATAACGTGGTCTGTCTGGTTTTCGTTATGGTGTTTGCCGTTTTTACCTAATGAAATCCTGTACCACACTCTTCTATTTTATGGGTTTTTTTTAAATTTTGTGTAAAGGGAATCCATAATCATAATAATTTTGTCTATAATAAACTTCAGCCAGTGTGAGATATTAGCCCTGGACATCTGTGGAATCATACCTTTGCGTGTGTAGTAAGTAGCAGAAAGACTGTGAAAAGTGAACTCTGGTCTGAGTGACTGCTGTAAGTAACCAACAAAAATCCTGATACAGCTCCTACTCAGAGCAGAGGGGAGGGGCTGTGGAGCTGCACAGTACAGAGAGCAGAAAGCTCTTAATGCTGGGAGACCCAATCCAGAACCCTTACAAGAACTCCTGACTTGGATTATAACTGCACTTTTCACAATCCCGTCTCTACTAACAACATACACAAAGGTAAGATTACACAGATCTTCGTGGTTGCTACCTAGCTTTGTAGGGTCAAAACTTATGACAGATTCATTTTATGAAATCCACAATGTGAGTCTTTCCTTTATATTTTGTGTTTATTTTGGCTCAAAAAATGCAACAAAAAACCCCCATGAAAACTGATATTTGAATAACTTGCACAGGTGTATAGCTTTTTTTTAAACAAATCCATATATTTTAAGTCTAGGCACATGCTGGAGAAATGATCTCATTCTAGATAACTACAGGCTGAATTTTGAATAAAATGAAGACTTTTGTAGGTTTGTGATTATATCAGAAAATGGGTTATATGATTTTCATAGGATATTTTTTAGTAAGTAGTCATCCAGCTGTAGATTTTATGCCTGCACTGCGCCGTTAAATAGAATGGTTGCTGTTGGCTTGCACATAGCTATAGTACATTTAATCCTCTCGCCCCTGCAATGACATATGTCGCATTGCTGTAAATTGTAACTGTACAATAACAGGACTATCACAGCCAGGTTATACTGCATTATATAAAGCTCTCCCTGCCCGGCAAAATTCTAGATGTGTCCCCATGACAACCATCAATCTATAGTTTTTTTTGTAAAAAAGAAAGAAATATACAGTAAATGCATGTCCTAGAGACTACTGTGACAGATATTTTACAGTTTCATTATCTTATTGCATGTCATAGAAAAGATTCAACTTGTGTTTATTTGCACAAAAATTGTTACCTGATGCTTCCCCTTTTCATCCAGCCATTACCAATACAGGGGAACGACCTCCTCATTTATACTGTATGTTCCCCTGTATTCATGGGTCTATTAGAAAAAACAACAAGGCACCAGTGAACAATGGTGTTATTATAGTAGGAAACTATACATCATGCCACGAAGCTAGATCCCAAAATGTCTCCTAAGATAGGAGCTCCATGTGATTCAACCACAGACTGAAAGTGTAAGTTTCACTGTAGGTAGTCAATAGTGGTTTATAATATAGGTGGTAGTCTGATCTCCAAACTTTCTAGGGAGCCAACGGCCGACCAAACCACCCTCCAAATTTTATACTGAGTAGGCCACATTTACTGGAGTGCTTAGTAGTGGATTATATAGGTGGTTTGGGAAGCCAAAACCTTCTAGGGGACCCATGACCACCCAAATCACCCAACAAATTTTAAACTGAGAAAGGCCTTCACCCATGGACAACTATTCTTGCTCTCAATACACATTTACACAAGAGCCATTTCAGTACTTTCGAAGGTTGGCCAAAGGTTCCGAAACTACAGATAGAAAGCAAGTAGAAGGGACACATACTCCATACCCCAAAAAGTTTGATTCTAGAACCATATGTAGGGGCTGTTATATTTATACAGACCAGGGCCCATGGCAGTCTTAATCCACCCCTGCCTTACAGTGCACTCATTATAAAACCTTCATCTTGACTAGAATATAGCATCAACAGATGCCTGATTCTTTGGGGGTCTCACTGTTGGGATCCTCACTTATCACAAGTATATGATCACAAACCCATGTGCCCGCACTCAATTCATTCTCTTTAGGACTGATGGATAGATATGACGCTTGGCTAAATAAATTATAGACACAGAGATCTAAAGGAGCATAATTTTAATGGAACCAGTCACCACGATTTAGCTACACAAGGTAACTGCTATGTCCCATAGGGCTGTGCACACACGTGCCACATGTGCTTTTATATTCCAGCAGTTCCTTCTATGCCAAAACTTCAGTCAAATAAATATACAAATGTGGCTGAAGTCCTTCACAGCAGTAACAGCGCCCCCTGATACACTACCACAACCCAGCACCTTCAACCTACAACGTCACTCGTGAATCAAGAGAGATGTGGAGTCGGAGCCCTAAGGCACTCTGATTACATGTACACAAAGTACTTCACTCTTATTTCCGTATTCCTAAAGTGAAGTTTTGGCAATGAAGGGACAGGCAGACAATACAGACAATAACATGGGTAGCATATATGGACACAGCCCTACATAAAATAGCGGTTGAGTCATTTGGTAAATTGTGTTCACAGATTCACTTTAAATTAGGGACTTGGTATCCCTTCTTCTAGGATTGAGAAACTTAGTGATCAGACATTCTTCATCTAACAAGGAGTCTTCTGGACCACAAAAAATATCATATTACTAATTTGTATTCCGAACAATGTTATCTAAGTGAAATTAATGCAGCTGCTGGTTTTCTTTATTACATTTTTTTGATAGCACGTGTGAAGTTTGTCTTCCTATAGTTACATGAAAGCCAATGATGCAGAGCAAAGTAACAAAAGGAATATTTCCTGCTGTGACCGATAATGTTAATTTATTAAGCATAGCCTGTTTTCTTAATGAAATCAGGAACCAATCAACTGATGCACAGCTTTTTGCGATTGTTATTGCACATTCGAACAGCAAGAGACCAGATAATTTAATATTTTTTCTGTTGTAATATTTTTAACAGTTCTAGATGGTGGTTGTACATTATCTCTTTCTACATTGCCTTTACAAACTAGGATGATAAATAACCATAAAAATAACAAAATTATAACAAAGAATAATACATTGCATCTATTGTTAGTGTCAGGGATGTGTTGCGATATGACTGTTTGCCAGTATCCGGTGTTCATAATATACCAATAGAGCAACGCCAGGTCCCAAGAAGTTTTTATTTACAAGCCCTTAAAATATGTGGGGTCCCTTATTATACCATAGCATAGCTAAAAGCAAACTAAAGGTTTAAAACCATAATTTTTTATTTCATAAAGGAATAGTGCAGGTCATATTAAACTTTGTAATCTATTTAAGAAAATAGTTCATTTTGTCCTTTTTTCTTCCGTTCTCACTGCAATTTATCAGTGTGCAAATAAGTTTTAACTCAATGTCACAGACAGAGAAGTTTATAAAGATTCTAGTGACTTGACTCCCCATAGTCTCTATTCTCCTTATTAAGGTGAAATATAAGTAAAATATTCTCAAGGTCTGTTAGGTGGTAAGCTTTAGCCTCATCTCATTATCTGCTCTACAGATGTCAGATCAGCTTCTGGAGAGGAGGTAAAAACTGGACACAGAAGCCTAAGTATATTATACAATCTGCTATTATCAAATGCACTATAGATTTCTGAAAAAATTTATAAAATTACTTATTAAAAAATACTTTTTCTATTAGTTTATGTGCGACCAGATTAACTTAAGAAGGATCAGCTGACTGTTTAAACAGTTCTTAGCCAACATTATTTGTCTAATGAAACACTACTACAGAGATTAAGTAGAAGCTCATTCCCTTCTTTTTGTAAACCTATTTTACATATCTATGGTGTTGGCAGCTATAACAGCTGAGCGAAGATTGAACATCTACCATCTCTCAAGTTTATGATCAGACTTGCATAAATACCACCAAAAGGAGTAAATAGGTGGCATCATCTTGGCCTGCTATGCTCCACCTCACTTTAAAACTCTTCTACATGGACCAGTTATTAGGCCAATTATTGTACTGCCATTCCTAGAAACAAAGATTGTGCTGTTATCTTATATAAATGTGCCAACTATAACAATATGGCGGTGACAGACTGCAAACTGTATGCAGTACCAATAATTTCTGTATATAAATGCAAAGATCAGAAACAAATGCTCTTGAATACTTCCTTTCATAGTGTGCCTGTAAGCTGGTATATTAGGTCCTTTGGAGACTTCTATCTATGCACTACTATAGGCACGCTACTGATGTAAGTTGTACAGCTAAACGTACATGTATATAGGTGAAGTATTTGAGTATTTTATCAGATTCAGGTATCCTCTACCTTATGTATGTATATGTAAAAGTTTATAAGGTTTACATGTTTTGCAGTATGTCATCATCATGGTCACATGATCCCATCTTTACTGATCAATAGTACTTAAAGTTCTCTAATCTAGGCTTAGAACTTCTCAAGTCAACCTGTAATTAACCACCCCCAGGTATTAGAAGGACTATATGTATCCTCAGAAACTCCCACAATACAAGATTTCATGAACTGCAGGTCCAGCTATAAGATATAAGTGCTACAAGGTACAAGATTTGGCCCAGAATGCATTGTTCTAGCTGTCACTATATTTTGATTTTCACATCCACTACTCTATACTTATTGTCTTTCATCACCATCATATTTAGATGCTAGAGTATCTCTCTACCCTTATTTCCTCCCACTATCCACCTACACATAAAACATAGGTTGTAGCAATTATTTTTTTGTATTACCATGTCTTTTACATTAAAAGCGTTGTGAAGGTTGTCATCCTACTATCTGTCCATTGACTTGTTAACTGCAGGGTTACTGATTTCATTAGAGCCTGTCCGTCAATGAAGCTTCCGATCAATAACCTATGAATAATCAAGGGATTACATAAAGTCCATGGGGGCCTTTTTATTTATGATAGACCTGCTAACATCGATGTGAATAAGATATTACTTAAAATGCTTTTGGAGAGAAGGCTATGATACTATAACAGTAATGCACATCTTCTTCAGAATACAAGGAAAGATAGTTTTATTAAACCCTATTGAGTCTTTATATTTATAGGCTTTGCATGTCCTATATAAACATATGAAGATAAATTTGGCATCCCTAGTCGTTTGTGGAATGCCGAGATTGCATGTAGAAAATAATGTTCTGTCTCTTAGGCTCTAATGATGAGTCTTCCTATAAATAGCATGTTGTATGTTCTGTAGGAAAGGCACATCCAGGCCACCTATATAAAACACTGGGATGTCTAACAGAACTATGAGTTTTCTTCTTTTAATAGGATGAGCATTGACGTTTCTTCTGTAAAATGGAACATTAATCTATTTTGTAAAATGCGTTGGAGAACCTTATAGAGGAAGATGTCTTAGAATGAAATGTTTAGTCTTTTTATATGATTAAATATTAGTAGATGGGTAGATTTGTGCTTATTTAATTGGAAGAATGGAAAGCGCGGATCATCTTGGTAAGATGTGTGCCATTGCATTCACCGGTAAGGATTTTCATGCTCAGGACCTAACTAGTTGGATTCTCCCCTGGGATAGGTCACTATAAATCTACTTTGTAATATTTGCTCCACTAGGAATACAAGAATCCACAATACGGTTAATTGAATACAGGCCTATGCCAAATGGATGGAACTGCTTATATCTTGTGGCTTTATCTTGAGGAATAATATTTTTTTATTTAAGTTCAAACTGAATCATGTATATAGTAAAAAATGGAATAATATTGTTAGAGTTATTTTGACAGCTTTCAGAATAGAATTTTGAGTTATCTTGCAGAAGAGAATATGGAGTCTCATAAAGATTATTGGATATTGCAGATAAAATACACATCTTTTTGTTTTGTTGGAGTTGCTTTTTCCTCAACTAAAATTAGATTATTTTACAGTATATGATTTACCCTTGAGCAATACATTCTATGTTTTTTTGTGTTTTAATTAAAGGAGGATTGTCAGTTTTACATATACAGAACACATTTCTATCTATGCTCCACATCAATAGTTTTTAACACCGTTTCTTTTACCTCAATGTTGTGTCATGTTTTCATTTTTCTAAAAATCTATACCTTGATATATTTGCTCTAGAAAGGACTGGTCTAATCAATTTAAAAAATCTGAGAACAATTTGGGCCTAATTCCATTGGTCTGGATAAGAGTCATGGGCTGGATGTGCTGGTGAAGATTGTAAAGGGGACTCTAATTTAGGAACTACAAAATACCTTTTGTAGTTTAGATTTCTCAACATTTTCCTAACTTATGGGGGAAACTTATAGGGGAGAGAATTATGTTGTTAAAAGGCACAAATATACTGATGAGGATACAAACATAGGCATAGAATGATGTCACTTTATCCATTGACTTCAAAGTCACCACAATTAATATTGGAATAACACCACACATTGGACATGCGATCAGTAGAACTTAAGACTAACCACATACTTATCCCACTCTTACTCCTGTTTCCTTCATTGCTCAAGTACTTCCTGTGCTTGGCTTAAAGTTCTAGGGGGTTATGGGACTTGCTTCACTGCCGTAATATGTTCATCAAGAGATTCAGCACTCCTGCTACTTTAGTGTTGTATGCAGACTCTCCATGATTCTTTGTTTACATGAGGGAGGGGCCTTCAGTAGGAGACTATGGTTCATTCTGCTCCTCCCTCCCCGCTTCCTGTTTTGTCATTGAGGATGGACTTTGAGAGAGGGAGAAATAGTGGAAGATGCCATGAGGACAGGCTGGAGCAGTGATAGATAGGAAGCTCTATATATATTCAGAGGGCAGCATGGTGAGAACAGGGAAAGGGTGAAGCTCTGAAAGGAGGCAAAGACACATGAATATATACATGCAGATACATGAAAAATGGTCAAGGGGTGTCACAAACACATGTATGCCTTGTATATAGGTCACTACAGATTGTATATGTATTTGTGGCGAGCACTGAAATCCTTCTACTGACAGGTGTTTGATCCTGTTTAAGATTCGGATCAGGTGAGACGTACTTTGAAGACAACATAGTGAATAATTTATTTACCTTTATTAATTAGTCAGAAATATGAAGGAATGTTTTCGGTTCCCACATGAAAGATCCATGTTCATCCTCATTATAGTGTCATTATTTCACAACTACACACCACAACTACCGTATATACTCAGGTATAAGCCGAGTTTTTCGGCACAAAAAATGTGCTGAAAACCCTAATTCAGCTTATACTCGAGTTAATTTAAAAAAACCTGTGTACTCACCCTCCGACGCCTCTGCAGCAGGTCCTCTTCAACCGAACGTTGTTCCAGTATCTTCTCCATGTCCCCATGCTGTCAGTCGCAGGGATCGTGACTTCAGCCGGCCGCTGACGTTCTACTATGTGCGCCGGCATCGGCACACGCTATGATGTCAGTGAGCAGCTGATGTCACAATATCTGCGACGGATGGCGCGGGGACACGGAGAAGGTACCAGAGCATAGATGGATTGGAGAGGACCTGCCGGGGGGTGTCGAAAGATGAGTACACATTTTTTTTTTTGCAGGCTGTATAGTCCAGTGGGCTGGGCAGGCTGTATACTCCAGTGGGCTGGGCAGGCTTTATACTCCAGGGGGCTGGACAGGCTGTATACTCCAGGGGGCTGGGCAGGCTGTATACTCCAGGGTGCTGGCTGTGACCAATGCATCTACCACCCTCGGCTTATACTCAATAGTCAATAGGTTTTTTTCCCTGTTTTTTGTGTTAAATTTAGGGGCCCCGGGTTATACTTGAGTATATATATGATTTTAGTAGAAAAAGGTTAACGACTTTAGGTGTGATTGTTTTATAGATAATCTTCCACTAACTGATCAAATATTTAACAAAGAACTTAACCGAACTCTAAAAAGGTCTGTGTATTTTTTTAAATTTACCAAAAAAGGATTGAGGTGGCCCAATAGTGGTATCAACATTACGAACCGTGCAGCCGAAATAAAAAATACATTATGTTAAGTTTCCTATTAAACTTATACGACCGCAGTGTAAAAGCACTTTGAAAAGAGTATGCATTGATTCAAAAGGAGAAAAATAGCACACAGTGTACTTAAATGACCAAGCGAGCAATAAATATGTGACCTAAATTAAAAATGGATGCAAGGAAAGTTCCATTCTCATCTTTTATGTTTCAGGGATTTTTTTTTTCTCCAGAAGAGTCATTTTGTATTATTTTGTATACTTTAGTACAGCGCCAACATAAAAATGATTTAGTATACTGTAAAAAAAAGTATAGCAAAAAAAAAAAACTTGTTCTGCATTGCTGCAAAACTGTCACATTATTTTATGTACAGACAATGGTGCGTCCTCAGATAACTCCGGATAAAGAATAAACAGTTCAGTATGGATGTAAATCATATATGATGCTTGCTTACCGCCTTGATGTCTGCTTTGAGCCACATCTTCTTGTTGTATATTTTGTCTCCATCCATAGGAATAAATATAGGATTAGAAAACATGACAACAATGACAGTTTGATGTCTCCAATGGGAGTTCCATTTTATAGGGTTAGCTGAAGCACATACAGAGATTGGCATTATTGATCCCGATGAGTTAAGTAATAGTCTGGGAAAACCTCCATAGACAGGTCTCTTCATTATCTAGTCGTGTATGGGTCAAATCCGGTAGTGTCTTAGTATAGAAGTGGAAATCTGTGTAGGATGGAATGGGAATATGGCGCAAATAACCCGGGATAAAATGCCTCAATGTACCTGATTTTATGATAACTTGATGTGATTCATATGTTTGTTATTGAAGCCTTTTTTCAAAGTACTTTTGGTAGTACAGGCATTCCCCGGGTTACATACAAGATAGGGTCTGTAGGTTTGTTCTTAAGTTGAATTTGTATGTAAGTCAGAACTGTATATTTTATCATTGTAATCCCAGCCAGAACTTTTTTGGTCTCTGTGATAATTGGATTTTAAAAGTGTTGGATTGTCATAAGAATCAAATTAACACTAAAGCTTAATTACAGACACATTTGATAACTGTTACAGCTGATTATTGTAGCTTAGGACTAACGTACAATAAATTACCAATATCCAGTGGTCCGTTTGTAACTAGGGATCGTCTGTAAGTCGAGTGTTCTTAAGTAGGGGACCACCTGTAGTCACTTGTGTTCCCAAATGTTACAACAATTTGCTTCTACCTTTACAATGGCAGTACCCAAGCTTGCCTTCAAAAACTTGCCTTCACATCACTCTTAAAGCCTGTCCCTTCATGTTTCCGGTGGAGTGAGTCTAGTTCTAACACATAACATAAAATAATAGTAAGTAGACTAGTGCTATTGTAGAGTCCAACCATCTTACATGCTACGGTCGCACTGCACTGTTTTTATTAAATGTGACCCATTCTGTCTTTCTGAAAACTGCTGCATGATATGGATTAAAATAAACCGAAACAGTGTACCTAGCATTTAAAGAGTTAACATCCAGTCCCAAGAAATACTTCTGCTTCCAAGGATAGACCCGCCATTGTTTCCTGCAATACAATTAATGGGATTGGAGAAGTGAATGATTAACAGCTTCATGAATAATAGATCAATACTTTCAATCTCACTTCTTTTTGTTTCGGTGCTAACAGCCGATTGCACCCTCCATCCTCCCTTTTGTAGCACTTGATCGCTTTTGTCAATGAAAAGTGACAATATTGTAAATTATGCAAATGTATTTGGGAGTATATAGAGACTCCAGGCTGTCCTGAAGACTCTTCGCAGTACATCAGAGCTGATCTGTGACTGGAAGAATATATCTTGAAATGTGAAGCGCAGTGTATTAAGAATCTTGTCGTTTGTGTCACATCCAAGCAGCTATTTCTTAAAGTGATTGGCGTAACTACACGGGATTCTCTAGCGAGCTTCTCTTCTCCCAGTAATAGAGTTCACTTTCCACTAGAGAGAAGTTGTGAATGTTCAGCGACTTCTCACTGACGCATCTGCCTAATACATCTCCTCAATGTTTTAACCAATTATCAGTGATCTAATGGTACAATGGCCTCTAAAATGTGTTGTAAATTGGAGTACCTGTCGGGCAGTCATGCTTATTTTAATAGGAACAGTGGATAAGTGGCTGCCAGAATCTTCTGTTGTTCCAGAGGAACAATGTCCAAATTGTCTGATCGTGAGAGACCAGAAACTAGTGGTCTACTGACAAACATATTGGGGGAGATTTATCAGAAGAGTCTGAGGTAAAACTGTTCTAGTTGCCCATGGCAACCAAACGGAGCTCCGCTTTCATTTTCCCACAGCTATTCATAAGCTGAGATCTGATTGGTTTCCATGGGCAACTAGAACCGTTTTACCTCAGACCCTTCTGATAAATCTCCCTCAGGTGTGTCTATGTCAGTTATAAGCTGACTAACCTAAACCCTTGCCCTTATTAAACATACTGGTAAGTGACTTAAGTAAGACTTTGATACTTTTGTAATTAGTGCACATACAGAATATAACAAATTATACCCCCCAATGCATAGTGAGACTATAGGCCCAATGTTTCTACCACTTTGTATGGTTATATCTTATGCTACATTTTGTTTTAAAGTAAAAAATAGGGCCCTTTCTTCAGAGACTAGTGCCTATAAATGGAGGGAAAGTATCTAAAGTAATCTGATACCTGTGGTATGGAGATGACTATGTTCTGTGCCATATTATAGGATTATTATGGCCCACTAGTACCCATTCCCTGAGATAAGGAGGTTACTTGTGGCAGGCTTAATTAAAGCCTGTAGTAATGGAGGTAGCACAGCGTCCTAGTTTCTGGAACACAGAATGTCCAGTGTAGTAGATCATCAATGAGGAGAAAAAAAGGGCTTTTATTGGTAAAAACCAGAGGTAGTGTAAAAGCCAAGGGTAACACTTTTCAAGGAAGTACCTCCCTCTTCTTCAGGCGCTAAATATTTGCACATCATATAGTTAAGAAAACATTAGGGAAAATAATATAAATAAGTCAAATAGTATAAAATAGTAATACCAGTATAAACTAGTATAATGTAAAAGTGTTCAGAACAGGTCAGAACAGATTATAATAAATGTTTGATGACCAGGGCACCCTAGCCACCTCTATTTTAATAGTGTAGCTTATGGAACAAAATGTCACAAATCCTTCGGCATGCATTGGGAATTGTACCTCCTTACCTTGTACCACAAAACTGGTGAAGAAAAATCTGCGGTCCAGCAAACTTCCAAAACACAAGTTGTTCTTTACTAAAACATGGTGAAAATATTCAAATCCAGTGAGACAGGCATGAATAGCCTACGCGTTTCAGACGGTCAAGACTGTTATGAAACGCTATTGGCTATTCATGCCTCTCTCACTGGATTTGTATATTTTCTGGCTGGACCGTGGATTTTTCTTCACTTTATGGCTTTAAAGGGAACCTGTCACCAGGAGACCAATTTTTAGCACTCCCCCAGTCCCCACAGAGCATAGTACATACACTGCCAAAGTGTTTTTGTATTAAAAATTGGTTTTACAGAAAAAAAGATATGTTATATTGTACCTTTCATTAGCATCTGCTGTGTGACTAGGCAGTTGCCTAATGGTAGGGGCTGGAAAGGAGCAGTCCCCCCCCCCCACCCTTGGGATTCAGCTTCTCCATGTAACCTTTTCAAATACAGGCGGTCCCCTACTTAAGGACACCCGACTTACAGACGACTCATAGTTACAGACGGACCCCTCTGCCCACTGTGACCTCTGATGAAGCTCTCTGGATGTTACTATAGTCCCAGACTGCAATGTCCAGCTGTAAGATGTCTGTAATGAAGCTTTATTGATAATCCCTGGTCCAATTACATCAAAAAATTTTTAACTCCAATTGTCACTTGGGCAAAAAAAAAAAATTTGTCTGGAGCTACAATTATTAAATATACAATTCCGACTTACATACAAATTCAACTTAAGAACAAACCTACAGAACCTATCTTGTACTTAACCCGGGGACTGCCTGTATATGAAAACACCAATCACTGGGCTTAGCGACGCCCCCTGCTCCTCTACAGCCAATCCCGGGTGTGGGGAGTTATTCATATATTCGAAAAGGTCACATGTTTCCCAAGGGTGGGGGGGAACTGCTCCTTTCCAGCCCCTCCCATTTGGCAACTTCCTAGTCACACAGCAGATGCTAATGAAAGGTACAATATAATATATCTTTTTTTCTGTAAAAGCTATTTTTTATACAAAAACACTTTGGCAGTGTATGTACTATGCTATGTGGGGACTGGGGGAGAGCTAAAAATGGGTCTCCTGGTGACACGTTCCCTTTAACTAGACAGAAAGGTGGTCTCATATGAGGAGAGGTAAGCTGGTTTGTGCCTATATCTAATCACAAAACTGGTACCATACATCGGCCCTGTTGTCCAAGATAATATAAAAAAATGGGGCAAAAAAAAGCAATGTGATAAATAACAGTTCTCACCACCAAGATGTGTTTACCTAGCTTAACTTTGATGTGCAATATATTCTACAAAAACAGGGAGAGTAGTTGAGAGGTGCTGCTTCTTATATGATTTTGCTTCCTTTTTTCTTCCTTTTAAGTGATTTAGATGTGCTGAACAAAGCGGAGGTACCTGTTATTTCTGAATATTTTAGATAAAATTCAATCTTTTTCCACTCCTAATAAAGATGTGAGTACCACTTGCTTTTCCTTTTTGCATAAAATATGTAATTTTCTGTGGCTAAGTATAGCTATAAAAATATGGAAATTTAGGTGATTAAATCACGAATAATAAGAGCTTCACAGAGTCCCTGAGCAACATATGGTTAAGCTTCTTTTCAGTTGGGAAAGCTGGGAGAAGGTAAAAATAATCACTGCCATTCCATGGGACTCCGTCAATGTCCCCGTGTTTGCAGTTCCCAGATCTCTAGGGCCATAGGACAGCCCGCTCACATGAACCATTCTGTAGAACTGTCTATTTCTAGCCGTAGACTCGGAGCCAGAGAAATCTATTTTCTCAACTCGTTTTCCATAGTAACTAGAAGAGCAATTTTTAATACAGTTTACTATAAGGATATTCAATTTCCCTATTATAGACATATCAGGCTGCACAGCTTGCAGCACGTCCAGGCTGATCGAAAAAGGAAGCTCACCAGTTTAACCATTGCAGTGCCAAAGTGTGTAAGGAGTGGAGCGTTAGTACTTTAGGAGTACATCAGGAACTACACACGCAATTATCTTTTTCTACATTAAAGTAAGGTAATTATATATTTAGTCTTTTCAAGGATGTCTAGAAGTCCAACACATAAAAAATGTATCTACCTGTTTTCTGGTAGTTTTACGTTCACTCACTCGGTGCTGTTGCCTAGCAACATGTTAAGGGTAATAACTGGCATCAATCCCTACCTTTTATCTTCTTGCTTTGGTGCCTTTGATTGCAATGAACTGAAATGATTAACATATTCCTGGAGTAAGTTTCATACATCTGCATTTCCGTATTTCCCTCCATATTAGCAAGAGCAATGTAATTTACCATTACAGTAACATGTATAATGGGAGATTATTCCAGAGTGGGAAATATAATGTCATATTCCATCCATATAAAGGGAAATATCCCTATGAAAAAAATATTTATATAGGTCACACTTCAAAACCACAATGTATTATATTTTATTATTAATTTTATTGATAATAATATTATTCATGACAAAGATTAAATACACATATAAAAGTTCACACAATGCACATGAAAAGGAACCATAGGGTATGGGCAGAACGGTGGCTGAGTGGGTAGCACTTCTGCCTTGCAGCGCTTGTGTCCTGGGTTTGAGTCCCAGCCAGGTCAACATCTGCAAAGAGTTTGCATGGATTTCCTTCGGGACCTCCGGTTTCCCCCCACACTACAAAACACACTGGTAGGCTGTTTAGATTGTAAGCCCCATGGGGACAGGGACCAATTTGTCATGCTTTGTGCAGCACTGAGTCATCTGTGTGCGCTATATAAATTAATAATTATTGTTAAGTAATACATAGAGATTTAAAAGGTTGAGTACTGCACAAACAACTAATTCAAACCCAGAGTTGGGGTAATGTGATGGAAAGGGTCAGAACAAAATTTGAGGCTAAAGATGAGCATTGTTCCATTCAGTCTTTGGGATAAGGACTGACATTTTTGGGAATGGTGAATGGCGAGGGTCCCAGAGCATAGACCCCAATTGACTTACCACTTGCTACACACAACAACTGGCACTGCCTTGGGTAGAGTGTGTGTGTGTAAATAAAACACACTCATATATATATAATGTATAGTCATATAATACAGAGTGAAATAAATCACAGCATTGGGTGAAGACAGTCTAGCCTCTTCCTTATCTAGTGGATGGGGCCCTCTAAATTAAAGGGGTCTGCCTAGTGATTATTACATTTACATAGAAATATCTTCTCATCACTAGGTTATAGAAGTATAACATTGTAATTCACTAATTAATAGTCCATAGTGCATAGTAGCCCCTGCTGTTCCATTGACATTGTATAAAAAGAAAGTGGAGTCAAAAAATCTGTACAATAGATCCCCCTTAATAAAAAGAAAAGAAAAGACGCTAAGAGTAAGTCTTTACACTGACTAGACCCTCCTATTCATGTAATGTAGAAGCCTCTGTTAAGA
Organism: Engystomops pustulosus; assembly: GCF_040894005.1. Classification (NCBI taxonomy): domain Eukaryota; kingdom Metazoa; phylum Chordata; class Amphibia; order Anura; family Leptodactylidae; genus Engystomops; species Engystomops pustulosus. Next base: position 48,475,908 of record NC_092413.1, read on the forward strand.
GCTTGTGTTAATTAAGATGTCCTGAACCTTCTCCATTCCTCAGGCAACAAGTCCCGAGAGTGTCAGTGTTTACCTCCCTACACAGACAGGGGAGACTCGGCAGGAACCTTGTGACACAACAAATGCAAATATAGAATGTGGTTATTTTGGGAACTGGGTTGGACAATTATTAGTATAGAACATTGTCTCCCATCGATCAGTGTTTGTGTGTCTTCTGCTTCACCTTCCCTTGGCCACACTTTATAATTAGTGTCTATTCAAGGTATCTAATGTAATCCACTACAACACAGAAGTCCTTATAGGTTTACTCCCTATTGATTGACTATAAATTGGTAAAATAAAATACACAGTCTTTCTGACAGTAGTTTTTGTATATATACTTTTCTGCCCCTCTCTTTGGTACTTATTAGGTTTACAGAAGTTTTTTCTTCCATAGGTGTCTTTAGTAGACACCACCTAGAGATGTGAAAACATAACGTTGGCCTGGAAAGTTTCACATGACACATCTCTTATATTAATTCAGGACAATCCCATAAAAAGAGGTGATCATGGGGGATGACACTAGCGGGACTCCCCAAGTTCAGATCCTTTCTATGGTACAACCTCACATTACATTTCCCCACATTACATTCAGGTCCCTGAGGATAGATTTATGACCCTTTACTTTGGAATAAACTGACTGAAAGATTATTGTTCCAATAGAACAAGCTCTTTGAACTATTCCCTCACAGGACCTTCAGTAGAGGTTCCATGTACCACCATCCGAGGTCCATGAGGACAGTTGTATTATTACAGTGACATTGGAGTTTTCTCATCTTTGCAATTTAGGACATATTAATAAACTGTGCTACGAATTTGCAAAATAAACAGACTCCATCGTAATTTCTGCATATCTTGAGAATACGGCTACCCTGAACCCTGTTACACAGCCACTGAGAACAAAGAAGTGGTTGTGAATGTGTAGGTCACTCCATTAACTTCCTTGGGGCTTGTGGGATGTGTAGACACAGAATGCTCTGCATATGTCTATGACGGTGTGAATAGTACCTTACACTTCAGGAGCGTGCAGGCAGTATTTTTATTTTCATCAAATAAGAACCTAAAGGAAATCTACCATCAAAATCATAGATAAATCCGGGACACTCACTCACAGATCCAGACACTGTGACTAAATCATGCATGATAAATCAAGAGCACTTACTGTAATCTCCTTATATTTGTTATCCATGGCCTCCTTCCTTCTAAAATCAACTTTAAAAATACAATTAGCCTGAAGGGCTTCTGGGGGTGTTAGTATAGCCCCTATGCACTTCAGCTTCCCAGGCTTTTATACTCCCCCCCCCCCCCACTATCAAGAAGAGGGAGGAGGGAGTGCTGAGGGAGCAGAGGGGGAGACTGTGCAACAGCCTGTAAAGCTGCAACAAAGAGGGGTAACACACTCCTGGGAGTCCTTCTGGCTCAATAGAATAATTTTAAAAGTAGATTTTTTTTGGAAGGAAGGAGGCCATGGATAACAAATATAAGAACCGTCACTACCTGAATCTATGAGTAAGTTCTTTTTCTTGATATTAGATTTCCTTTAATAAACTAGAGAAACTCTCTTGGCGCAGGGATAACAAATCTGTTTCTTAGGAAGGAGAAACTGCATAAAACATTGCTTAAGAGGAAAATACAATTTGTTCATGCAATTTCTTAGAGGAACTATCTTGCTGGCCCATACGTTTGAGGGTGGTAGAGTAAGACGTGTTGTCTTACCTTGATGTCAGATGTAAGGTCTGTTCTCGGCTGAGCCTTACTTCTTGGATTGAATTCTATGAGCTGTAAAATTAAATGGCCATTCTAATGCAAAGCTTTCAGTCTGCTTCAAAGACCACATCTGAGAAGTGCAAATCTCTTCTTATGTGATGACCAACTACAGAGCTATCATTGGAAGGCTACACTCCAGAATACTATGGATAAAGGTGTTTCACTCAGAAAGGGAGCTTAGTATTAAAGTTTAACAATCATGTAAAAAAACTGGAAGATCAAAACCCATAATTTATAGTAGCTAGTGGTATAGGAATGATATACAATGGAAACAGCAACTGTTATTTTTAATGTGGACATTGTAGAAAAGGGCAAAATTTCTAAAATCTAAAATATTAGATTGGTGGGAGTCCAAGCTTGTCAATGGGTGGTGCAGGATATCAAACATATCATTAACCTATGATACGGATAGCTCATTAATTGGGTTTTATTAGCATTTTTCATTATTGTATTTAATTTTTTTCACAATATTGGTAATAAGTTCATAACATCTGTACATGTTAGAATGAAATATTAATGTACTTTATGATAATACCTATGACTGGAAGAGGTGTCATTTTCTAATGGGAACTTCATAAATTGAAAATTTATGGAAATGGAGTCTGTCTTTTGCATAATTAATGTTTCATTTTCTTGACATTTACATAAATATTATGCATGGGCATCCCACAATGCATTGCTACTGTTCCTGAGACCATAATACTTATGTACACACTTAAGTTTAGCTTAAGTTTATTTTAGCTAGGGGGAATTTATCAAGCACTGGTGCATTATATGCCAATGTTTGATGTTATCCCTGCCCTGTAGTCACTCCAGATATACTGAGAGGGTCCAGTGTGAGTATATCAGATGGGTAAATCTACATTAGGTGTTATAACTTGCGTCAGCAACTTGTGCAGGCTGAAGCTATTGCGGTGGCCTCCTCCTCGTAGCTTCCTGCCCACTTGGCGTGGAGGTGGCTCTAGGGGGGGACAGTCACATTTCCTGGCCGTATGTGTTCTGTAGCCAAAATTAAAGAACATCAAGAAAGTCATCCCCATATAAAATGCTGACATGAAGTGTGCTGCTAGCTGACACCAATCCGTGCAATCTCATAATTACATGTCATTTTGGTTTTGTGAAATTAAGGGCTGACAGTTTTGGATTTCTGGACTATCAGATGTTGGATAGCAGGTATTTTTCCGTAGTTCGTGTCTGAACACATTATGGTATATAGATTTTATCATTGTAAACCACTTTTCCAGTGATATTCTTGACTCCATCAGCTGCATGTTGGAAATCAAGACTCCCAAGTGATCTAATTCTGGAGCCACTAAATATAGGGGATTAGGAAAACTGCCTTCTTGCAAAGAGATTTATTGAGATATTCATGAAATTTTTGATTTCCTGCCATTTTCCTAAAAAAAAAAAAAAAAAAAAACCCTCCCTACAGCAATAATGCAAAATATATTTCTTCAGCATCTGCCCTGCTGTTTCCATTGATTTGTACTTTTGTAAGTCATTCAAACAAGCTGTCAGATTGCTTTTATCGGTGGATTTCTAAGCCTTAGCGGGGGTAAATTAGCAAACCCACATAAGGAGCATGAACCATAAATTCTTAGCGCAAACCAACGAGCTTTGAGTTTGTAATTTCAATGTATTAGACTTATAATTAACCACCTAATGATGGAGTGTGAAACACGCTAGCTTTTCTTTCCATATTTTTTAGACAAAAACATTTCCTGAGATATTGGGTTACAGACGGGGGAAACGCACCTCATACCAGTATGCACCCGCCCGGAAAAAGGATGAAATGATTAATGCTACATGTAGCATCCCGTGGTTGATGTCTATATTCACTGCTGGAAATTAAATGCTATTCAAGTGCCACAATAGCGAATCACAATGATAAGAAAAAAGTCATTATTTCTGTGTTTCCACAGCCATGTTATGTTACTGAGTAATGTGACGCTTAGGTGTGTGCCGCCTCTGCTCCCTTGTGCATGTCGTATCTCATTTTACTCATTTGTAAAAATAAGTCTATGTGCTGACCCCAAAAATATTGCTGTTACAGAAATTTGCCTTTATTTGGATTAAACCCCCTTTAGTGTTTCCTTTTAGTGGAATCATGATCAAACCCATGCTCTATGCACCTTTACTCTATCCACTGGATCATGTGGTATTCCTGTAGTGGAGAGCTGAATATATCTCTAAACCTGGCCAATGTTGGACAAACCCATCAAATTTGGCCATGGAAAGCCAACCATGTTTATGAAACTGTCCCAACTTTCCTGCAGTGTGTATGTTGTGACATAAAGAAATCGGGCTATTGGAATTCAACATGCTCGATCCTATGGTTCTCCATGAGGATAAGCCACCACTGCAAGTGTCTGGCAGGGAATTACCTCCCTCCCTCCATTAATAAAACATATATGCTCAGCTGCCTCAAATATGCTTGTATACAGAAGTTTCAGGAAAAATAGCGGGTTCCTGAACAAGTATTGCCAGCCTTCAGATTTAGGACATATATTAAAATCCCATAAACCTCTGACATGAACAGAGAAGTCCCCCATAGAAGTGTATAATATGGCCATACAGGGCCTCCCAAATAGACACAAGTTATCCTCATTGTGTTTCATTGGAAGTATCCTATTTAGAAGCATTGCATTGTTGTGCCTAGTAGAAGCATCATACAGCTCATTACCGTTTTGGGTAATGAAGTCACTGGGACCTTGTAGACTTTGGCTTCTTTCTGTGATAAAATCTCATTCTATGTATGGAGAGATAAACCTGCCTCAAAAAGCGGCCCATATATGTGAGATTTGGTCCATCGGATGTTGTGACAAAAACAGATCGGGCTGTTGGATTTGAACATGCTCAGTCCTTTTGTTCTCGTCCATTACAAGTTCTTTAGGAGGAAGCATTTTAATGATGTGTAGGGTATCATACGTAGGGCTCAATTATATGTTTAGATTATACAGGGGTAAGAGTTGCCCATTGCCATATGTGTTTGGCTATATTGTATCTCTGTATACGCTTATACAAATGCTATTTTGTGAGATCATCATAAGTTATCTACCCTAGAAAGATTGCTACTGGGGGGAATGTTGTACCCTAAGGAAGCACTATACATATAGAGAAATCAGGATTTTTTAAAATAGATTCTCACGCTCAGCCTCTACATTGCAGATTTACAGATCTGAGTAAACCCTATTTGAATTTCATTTTGATTCAGAAATGCACTGTAAAATATTCAACCTTATGAGCACTATTATTTTACATTTCTGGAGTCTCCATAATAAACTATTCAGGTTGAACATAGCTGTATAGTAATAAAATAGATGTCATGTTTAGATCACACACATATACCACATAGACAGGCGCATGTATATTCAGCATATGATTATCATAATAGTCTTTGTATGATTTATGCAGCAGAATCCCATATTGTTTACGCAGCATTTCAAGGACGGCAGAACGTTGGTATGTACAGCTATACATGTGTGGATGGAAGGCTTTGCTAGCTCATCACAAGGCGACGGAGCAGAAGGGTAAAAACAAAGACGGCACTATGAATAGCATTTGATAGGAGATGAGAAATGATCACTTAGGCAAGCCGGTGCTGAAGACATTACTTGAATGCTGAATGACAGGGTTTCCCTGATCCGGAGGAAAATACTCTACTGCAGTCCATCTCTAGGGACCTGAAAGTAGTAGCGCTCAGCATATCTAACCTCTACGGTGCCCTTCGGCGTCTGTGGAAAGCCAGCTTGCAGATGCTGTTCTCATAGAGAAAAAATAGAAAACACTTGCAACAGCAAAGGGAGCGACGACTTCTGTGGTGTGTGTTGTCTGGGATCGACGCTTTTTAGTAAGCTTAAATTATCATTGTTGTAAAATGCAACAACAATCAGAAATAATAGCAATCATGACAGTAGAGAGAGGTTTTTTCCCCCTATAAAGCGCAAACTAAACTTTGGGTGATGTGCAACTGGCAGAAAAACACCCTGGTGTCAAACAGGCACGAATATCTACGCAAAAAACTGTCTCATTCACCCAACTTTAAAGAAAATGAGACAATAGGTTTTTTTTTTTTTATTTCACATTTGGGGGCATGTATCACTAGGCAGACTCATTGCATTCGTTTTTAGACTGTCTTAGGTGCCCTGCTTCCCATCTGATGTATAATTGTGGATTAGATTGCTTGTTACATACAGGAGGAGGTGGGGAGAGCTTGACTTCAGTGTTAAACTCTCTACCTCCTTGACTTATACAATCAATTTACATTTCACGTCAAAGTTGATTTTCTGGATGATGGAACCATGCTGGGCCATGAAACAACATCTGGAAGGTGTAAAGCTGCTAGACAACATACTGGTAATAGTTTATTCACCAATTTTATGAGGACAGGTTCCCTTTAATAACCATAGCCTAATGCAATATGATGTATTATATACATTTAAAGGGCACATTATTTACTTAGGAATTGACTGACGGACTACTAATGTGAAATGTGAAATGTGTATTTGGTGTAGGTTTTAGTTTTCTCTCCCCTTGCAGTGTGGATCCATGCATCTATAGGATTATAATAATCTGCTTTTCTAGTGTGATGTTTTATACCATGATGTTGTATTATTCTATACTGTCTGCATCCTAGAAGGCTTACTGTGCTGTTTAGTGTGTTGGATGCCCTTGAGCTGTCATTCTGGAGTAAGATACGCTAGACTGCAAACATAAACTAATTATTGTGCAAAAACATTGAGAAAAAGGTCTGTTACAGAGAGCTGATTAGAGGCTGGAATATGGTGGCTGATTCATTTCTAGCTGCCTTGTTTAGTCTCTATTGATTATTTATTGTAGTCTCCTGACCTGACAATGAGTCTGCAGAGCATACCTACTAATTGCATTAATTAACCTAATAAAGACAGAAATAGCTACTGTATGAGCTGCCAAATAATAGAACCCCATTTGATATTTGGAGAAGATTTACACTTTTTTCCTTTTTTCATCGAAAAATAATTGTCTGTTGAAGTAAACAAAAGTATTCATTACGGAAATAGTGATTTTCTTATGCATATGACCCGATGAAGATATTATACCCTTGTCCTGTGAAAGATTTAAATAATACACACCACTCTACTTCTGGAGTAACAGACTTATGAATGGTAAAGGTAAATTTTGGATTAGTCAGCTTGGACCCTGCACATTCTTGTATGGAGTTTATAATGAAGCATACACACAGGGCATATTTGCCAAGCTAAATATTCCAGAATTGTGTTTCAATTTTCTCCATTTTGAAACATAGCGGGGCAGATTTATCAAGCTGTCTGAAAGTCAGAATATTTCTAGTTGCCCATGGCAACCAATCACAGCTCAGCTTTCATTCTACCAGTGCTCATGAATATTTTAAAGGGGAGCTGTGATTGGTTGCCATGAACAACTGGAAATATTCTGACTTTCAGACAGCTTGATAAATCTGCCCCAGCATCTATGATACATTTAGGATGTTTAGTCGAATGCAAGGACTAATTTACACAGACGTGGCCGGTCTATGCTGTGTCCTGTTTCATGGACTGACCACACTTCCTGGGAGAGGACTCTGCAAGGACCAGTTGCTTCCCTGCTTAACAGCACCAAACTCTAATCACAACGGCGCTGCTGTTCTGCAGGGCAGGAGGGACTCCTTGCAGGGATTGTGATGCACGGAGTACTGTCCCTGGCAGTGTAGTCAGTTCGTGAAACACGACATTAATAGGACCATGGCCATTTGGATTGGCCCTACAAAGATATTAATGAATCTGCTTATGTAGGGTATGTAAGTGATCAAAATATTTTCTTCAGATAGTCAAAGGTCAGACTCAACTCAACACATCAAAAATTTAGGGTGGTCTGCTATTAAAAAGCATTCTGTTCAGCTATAACACTAATGAAGGATGCTTCAATGTTTAGCACCTGAAAAATAAACGGTCCTACAGTCCTTGGTTCTTTTTCTGACACACAGTGATTTGTTCTGATCACTGAAAGCCTTAGAGTTTGACCCTTAAAGGTCTGGCCACTTTACCTCATGTTTTTGTAATGTGTGTAAGTGTGTAGGCAGGATATTGGGTAATTTACCAATATACATCTATTAATAAGTTCTGGACCACTTAATTAAATTGTATCGTGAAGCCTCCTGTCAGCCAGACATTCCTGTCCATAAAATGGTCCATGACCGTGAACAATCACCCTGCCTGGACCATATGATAGAATTCATGAATCTAAGATCAAGGTCCTGCCAGGGCGATTGTTAATGGACTGTAAGAGATCACATGACCCTCTATCTGCGGACATTTTTTGGACAGGAATGTCTGGCTTCTGAGGAAAAAGACAGGAAGCTTCAATTTACATATCAAGAAAGCAGAACAGAACTTTTAATAAATGTATATTGGTAAATGAACTCATATTCTGCCTCCCCTTCACCACCACCCCCGCACTTACACACACATTACAAAATAACACCAGCCAACTTCTTTAATGATTATACATCAATAATTGCATCTAAGGTCATCAGTGTTATAACCCTGTAGGACCCCTTTAAGTTCAGTAGCCCTATTCCCCCCATAATGCCTGAAGAAATTTGATTCCATTGCTGTAAACACTCACCCACTACACAGCAAAGTTCTACAACAACAGAGCTCCTTATACACAATCGCTATCTGCAGGTCTGTTGTCAGACTTCAAGATTCCATGACTCCTTCATCCCAAATACAATCGAACTTTAGAACCAAATAGTATCAAAAACAAAGGACTAAATGCCCCCCCCCCCAAGCTCTATGCATTTTGTGGTATCGTAATGTACTATTTTGTATTGCTATGTGCGCCCGATATCCTGCATGTGTCGCTTCCCCTCTCAGATCCTCCGGTCCCCCGCAATCGGGACGTATAGATTTATAATAAAAGAAGTCCTGAGGAACGCCATTCCTCAGGAACTTCTTAATAGGACATGTCTACCATCGGTAAAACTGATGGTAGATGTTCTTTAAAGATTAAAATCTGTGAACTCTAAAATTGACCTTGGGGTCAATAATGTATTATTGAAGCTATAGACACTACTATCCACTCTGATATCCTCAGCAGGAAGAGCCCTTTAATGTGATAAAATGAGTATTTTCCGGGTGTGAACAGCCTCAAATATTTGTTGTTTTGTGTATCAAGAGAATATATTAACCCCTTAGCGCTCTGCGCCGTAGCTGTACTGCGCTGAGTCCCGCGAATAGCGCTCAGCGCAGTACAGCTACTGCGCAGAGACAATGCCGGTTCAGCGCTGTATAGCAGCCGAACCGGCATCGTTAGCCGCGGGATTTCAACGGTAATCTACCGTTGACATCCCCGGCTATCACCCGCGGTCGGAGTGGGCTCCGATCGCGGGTGTTTAACCCGTTAAATGCCGCGGTCAACGCGACCGCGGCATTTAACATGCCTTCTGGGGGTCTTTACCCCACGATCGGCCCCCCCGCACCGTTTTCGGGGGGGCTGATCGCTGTTTTGGCACCTCTGGGGTCCGATCGGGACCCCAGAGAAGTCTGGAGGGTTTACCTTTAAGATGGCGTCTGTGACGTCATCTTAAAGGCAAAGTGTCAGCCTATGCATCTGCATAGGCTGGCACTGATAATACCCTGCAAAACATTAGTATTGCAGAGTATTATCAAGAACAAGCAATCAGATGATTGCTTGTTCATATCCCATGGTGGATCATGTAAAAAAAAGTAAAAAAAAAATGTTTTTCAATAAAAAATTACTTTATAAATCACTAAAAATGCCCATAAGCCCCAAAACATATAAAGAGACATATAACGCTCAAAAAAGTCTAAATCATAACACAAACCCCACATATATAGTATCACCGCGTCCGTAACAATCCATAGAATAAAACTAAATAACTATTGAACCCATATGATGAACGCCGTAAAAAAAAAACGTTAAAAACCCGCCAAAAATTATGATTTTTACCTATTATATCCCACTAAAAATGCAATAAAAAGTGATCAACAAAACATATGTACTCCAGAATGATATTGTTGCAAAGAACAACATGTCCCGCAAAAAACAAGCCATCGACCAGCTCTGTAGCCAAAAACGTAACAATGTTATGCCACTTGGAAGACAGCGATGCAAAAATGATAGATTTTTCCCCACATTAGGGTTTTATTTGGCAAATTTAGTAAAACATAAGAAAAAATATTCATGTCTGGTATCCCCGTAGTCGTATCGACCCATAGAATAAAGATAACAGGATTATTAGGATATACGGTGAACACGAAAAAAAAAAAAAAGTAAAAAATCCAGTACAGAATTGATGCTTTTCTACTCATGACCTCAAAAAAAGTTCGAAAATTTTCAACAATAGGTGATACCAACCCCAAAATGGCAACACTGGAAAAAGCATCTCGTCCCGCAAAAAAAATGCCGTCACATGGCCCAAATAACGGAAAAGCGAAAATTTTATAGCCTTCAAAAGGGGGCAACCAGAAAACTAAAATCCTGGCAGCTGCAGGGTGCTTCTTCCCTTCTGCGCCTTGCTGTGCCCCCATAACACAAGTCACAGCCACATGTGGGGGGTCTTTGTACTCAGGAGAAATTGCAGAACAAATTTTATGGTGAGTTTTCTCTTTTTATCTTTTGGAAATGTGTAAATTTTAGGGCTAAATGAACGTATAACCGACAAAATTTGACCATTCTAAATTTCACCGCCATTTTGATTCAATTACTATGAAGATCTCAAGGGGTTAACAATCTTTGTAAATGTTGTTTCTGATAGTTTGAGGGGTGCAGATTTGAAAATGGGTTGGTTATATAGGGGGTTTTGTTGCTAAATATGTAAAATTTGATTTCAAACAGTATTTATCCCCAAAAAAGTCAATTCCGAAAATACGGAAAATCGCTATTCGATTTGTAGGCCGCGTGACGTCAAAATAAATTATCCAAACATTTCAAAAATTATGAAAATGTAAAGTAGACAAATGGGAAATGTTATTCTGCAAGTTATTTAGGTGGTAAATCTATCTGCCTGAAAACGCGGTGATTTTGAATTTTTCGAAAATGGCAAATTTTTCTAAAAATTCATCATTTTTTCCCTTTTTTTGTAAATAAACGCAAAACTTATCAGCCAAAATTTACCACTAAAATGAAGTACAACATGTGGGGAAAAAACAATCTCAGAATCGCTTTGATAAGTAACAGCGTTCAAAAGTTATTACCACAGGAAGAGACACTGGTCAAATTTCAAAAAAAAGTTGTGAGCCTTTACCTGCAAACAGGCTGCGTCCTTAAGGGGTTAATAATGATCATCGTTTCCTTTTTAATTATTCTAATTACTTTAGAGAGCAGGGGTATGCTGCTACAAGATGAGCTACACAGATGAATTATACATGTGCCGTTCCCTTATTAAAATGTAGATATTTCTGCGTTTCCAGCATGTCTCCTGCAGTACGTGTCAAAATTGTTTTAATGAACCTTTCATCCCATCCTAGATAAGAGGAAGGTATATCACAGAGCCCGGTACAAGGTGAAATCTATACTAGCGGCCATTAAAAAGGCCCTTGTCAGAAAGACAATTTGATTCCAGAAGAACTGTATTTCTTTTCTCATGTGACATTTCTTCAAATGTCACCTTTTCTGCCTTAATATCTTATATTAGAGGGATTTGCACACTTTTGGCTTGTCACATGGTAGGTTCTCCCTAAACCGTTATTGAAGGGTACTGTAGCTCTGAAGGGTTAATTTTACTTTCCATATAATGTATATTTCACTGGGAAACAATGAAGTCTGGATTGTCATATTAGTGTATATCTGAACGTGGCTGTTCTATTGAATACTTTATCATTCCTGCAAACATATTTTTTTATAATGATGAATAAATCGACAACTGGGAGGTACCATTTGGGGGCTTATCATTGAACACTCTCATGGTACACAGACACAACCCTTTGATATGGTTCTTCGTAATTCATGGGGAATACAAGTATTTACTAAAACAAACCTATCTGGTATGGTGATCCCTTTTAAGTCTATGGGATTTCAATCTCTGGAAACAAACCTGTGGAAATATTCCGGACAGTAGAGAGTATATTAGCAAGTCACACAGGTTCTTATTGTACGCTAAAAGGATATGGAGACAGAAGTGTACTTAAGACTTTCGGGCAGATTACAGAATGCCCATTAGCACCTTTTAGTAGCTCATATGACCCATCAATGCGGCATTAGCAGCCAGGTTCATTGCCAGGGACTTAACAAATTAGGAGTACAGGCCCAAACTTTGAATGTAATTTAGAAACAGAAAATCAAAAAAAGACAGCTTAGAAACATAAGCTTGGCTATGAACCTAATGTAAGGTGAAAACCTATAAAACGGCAGCTTATATATCGATTCAGTTAGGTGGATGCAGCTTAGATACAGCAGCTCATCTCTGTTTGTGGTAGACATCTCGGTCATATTTCTTCTAATTCCTTTAAAGGGGTTGTGGGGCTGACAGAGATAATGAAACCAGTCATACATCAATCCACCATCATTCCCATTTCAACCTTTAGGGCTCCTACTGGCTTGCTTTTAACAGACAGGAAAGTCAGCCAGTAAGTGGTCATTCCTGTGTATGTTAATAGGGAACAAGAATTAGAGACGGTAGGTATCAGAATGGAAGTGGGATTGTTAAGTATTACCTTTATCATTGCGCACCACGCAAACAAAAAAATTAATAGTTGGCCTAAAGACCCCTTTAATGTTTATTTGTTGGTGCCTTTTCATTTGTCCTCCTCATTTCCAAAACTGACTAGATTCAAAGATACAGGAGAACGAGGTTTTCTTTTAAACCTCTGTCTTAAGGATCTTACTTGGGTTTTGATGAAGAAAATAAAGTCTGTGTTCTTGAAAAATTCAGACCTACGGGCCTATAAATCTACAAAACACAACTGACTTCAATTTACCAGAGGTTCTTCTGAGGTGTAGAACAGGTCATAAGAGATCAGTGTACAGCATTCTTAGGGCAGCTTGTGTAATGAGTTGTACTTGCTGTTTTATAGACTATCTATACCTGTATGGTGACAGGTACTATGTTTAGGGAGTTTACTATAGAAGATATTATTAAGTCCTGTGTGTTGTTGTATTGAACCCAATAGCCACCTTCTTCACAAGTAATTGTGAAATGAATGGGTCACCTTTAGTGGAATGGTGCCCATGAATGTATCGCTATGTCCTTCCTCTCTAAGGACAGATGATATTGTCTACCCAAGCCTTTGCAATGCTTGTGTCATGGCTGCCATGTTTTTTTCCCAAGTGTTCTACCACAAGGTTTTCTGGGACTCATTACACGTGGATAAATGTTTCTGTGTAGTTAGCTTTATTGGCAGTATTCGCAGCTCCTGAAATCCCCAGATAACTTACATACTTCTCCAGTCTCCTGCCTCTATGTGTGCATCTAAAGCAGGAAGGAAATCTCTTATAGCCAGTGGGAGTTTCTGTCCTCTTTCCATAATCCAAAGATATTCAATGTTATAACATGGAGTATCAAACATCTGTGTAACATGACGTGGCTCTGAGCTCCTCCTTGTGTCATCAACAGGTGTCCTGGCTAAACACTCCATTCATTACTAGTGCAATACCTTACATAAATCACTATAGGGGCAAATTTTATTAGAACTAGTTTCATTCTTCACATAAACATTGTTTCAACTGATAGCAGAGAGCTAGGGGCGTATCTACAGGGGTAGCAGCCAAAGCAGCTGTTGTGAGACCCTCAATGTCAGGGGGCCCCATCATCTGACCTGACACACTAAAGAATGAAACATGTGCACCATGATATAAATATTATTCTTCACATTGTACAGCATATGTATATAACATATATGTACTGTATCTGTGATGTGTATATGCTCTATATGTGTGTTTAGATATGTGATGTTTATGTGCTGTACGTCTGTATACAGCACTGCCCACAAGTGTATAAATGTTTGTAAGAGTGCATAAATGTGTGTATGAGTACAGAACTGTATGCATATGTAGATAAGTATATAAATGTGTGTGTGTATATATGAATGTATGTAAATGTAAGTGTCATTGTAACTCATGGGTGTATATAGATATGTATATTTATGTGGGGTCTTCCTCACACGCTGACACAAGCGCGACACAAGCAATAGTCCACAACTCCTGACTTTGGTTTAAAAAATACCTAAATGTGTGTAGATTTGATTAAAAAGGGTAAAACAATAATTGATATATTAATGCTGTATATTGTCTAGTATGCAGAGCAGGGTCCTACATTGTTCTTTGATCGTTGATCTTTTTTTACAGTATTGGAGAACAGCATATAATGACTGATGATACTTGTACTATTTTGTTCTTCCACTCTTGGCTTAAAAATTAACCTTAATGTATGCTAAATTTACAAAAAAAATATGATACAATCCCACAATTAACTAGAATTATGATTCAAGAAGCTCTATGATACAAAACAGGACCATGATCATGTAATGTTTGCACATTTATCACCAGTATATGATTTGTTCATTGATCAGTTCAATATATGGTTTGTACATTGATCAAGACAATATATTGTTTACTCACTGATCTATACAATATATGGGTCATACATTGATCAAGACAATATATTGGTTGTACATTGATGTGTACAATATCCGGGTCATACATTGATGAAGACAATATATTGGTTGCAGATTGATTTATACTATATATGGGTCATACATTGATCAGGACAATATACTGGTTGCACAATGAACTATTTAATATATGGTTCATACATTGGTAATAGAATATCATATTCGTTCATTGGTACATAAAATGCTTCAGTATCCCCTCATAGTACAGGAATTATTATATTACTGCAATGTGTTATACGCTATTACAAGGCGCTGTATGTGCAGCGTTATTATGTGTCCTTTCTGTTGTATCAGTCCTGTGATATTTCACTATGGCTGCGGCTGAGTTTTTAGGGTCTCGTTCCTGTATCCCTCTCCCCCTCATTCGACCTGAAGCTGTTCATCTGTTGAAGACAGACATGCTACAAAGCTTTCAAGTGGTTTTCCACATTAAGATTATTGCCAACCAGCCTGCGACTCTTTGTGTAGGAGTGTTTGTATAGTCTCCATGGCAACCAATACTTACAAAAAATGTCATATTGTGCCGTCTGTGTGATTTGACTAGTGTTTTCTGTGCAGTGCGGCCTCTCAAATCTACCTATTCTATCTGTGCAGATTACATGCTCTGCGCAGCCACTCGCCGCTATTCTCCTGTTTAATGCGTGTTCCTGAGCGATAGTGACCATTAGCACTATTGATGCCATTAAACAGAGTACACAATCTCGCTGACATTTCCAAGCAATTTCTTTCAAAGTCTTGAATCCACATCTGAGATAAAGCATAATTACTTTAACCCTTTATTTACACGCTCACCTGTTCTTGCCAAAAAGTTACAAAGGAATACAAAGTAAGCCTCCTCTCATCACATCCAAAGCTGAATAAGCAGAGAACGATCTTTTTCATTTTATGGGCAATTTATCATCAAAAGGCCTACATAAAAGTTTCACTTCTCTTAGGTGTACAGAATAATTGCATTCATTGCTAAACTACAACTTAAGCTTAAATTAATACATAGGGAATTCATCAATAGTCCTCTGGTGCGTCCTGTGCTAGGTTATAGTTAGTGTGCCCACATGGGGTTGGGGTGTGACACGGAGGAGCGGAGATTGGTAATTCCCGGCCTACAAGTAATGATAAGTGCCCCCTATAGTATTTTACCTTCTTACATTGCCAAAGATGACAGGGCATGACAAACTTTTTCTTTTGAGCCATTTGCCATGCACAAAGCTAGGTAAAACATATTCTAGTGTGTTCTTTTAAGATTTGCTGTTTTTTCCCCCCCAAAAAATGTAATTGCTTTCCTACAGAGAGAAATTAAGATAGATATTTTAATAGGTTTCTCCTACTGAAATCCAAAGCCCAGAAAGGAATCTCACGCTGAAAATGATGGTGTGATCAAGTCTTTAAAGGGACACATAACATATGGACTCTTGGTCCCATAATGTTTTTATATTACAGATAAAGCAGAGAAATACAAATATAATTAACAACCCTGAGCGCTGGACATCTTTTCCCCACGCTCCTGGCTGCTAATTATAACTTTCTTTTCTAGGTGATCCCATTGTGTCAAGAATAACAACGGACTGCGCCAGGATCAGGATGAAGAATAGCGGATGTGAGTATTTGTAGGTTCTTTTTTTTCACTGGTTGTTTGCTTTTAAAGACCTAGGGGGGTATTCATCATGTATTTATCAGGTATTTATGATAGCCCCAATGACCATCTGGCTCAGCCGAATGCATACAGAGGCTCTGACTTTTTGATGTATCATGTATGAAAAGTCGTGCCTACTCTCCGGCTGGCTACAACTCACCCCCTAATGGCTGCATCCCTCCTTTATACCCCTCCAAGCCCCTTGTCATGGAGGTGGCGGAAAGAAGAAAATAATCACAAGTGCTAGCAATAAGCTAGGATTTACGATTATTTCAGGGCTTCTACACCTCTTTTGTGAAGTAGAAGTGCAGTTAAATAACCCCCATATTCTCAGTGTTTCTCAGAAGCATAGACTTGTTCCATTCCTCCTAACTGCCCTGTGTCTGGTTGTATGACAACTGGCAGCATCAGGATCATCCACCTATAGTTATATGACTTTTTTACAATTAGTATTCATTTCTGTAACTAGCTACAAAATAGAGCTTTTCCAGCTTCCGGATCCATGTAGTAAAAGCTGACATTGCAATAAAGCTGGTCATTCTGGTTTATTAAGAAGGACTTTATGTTAAACTCATATAGGAGTCAATTGAAGTCTAGTTATAGCCCAAAAATAACATATATTTTTGCTTAATTGAAAAATTAAAAACTAATACTTAATATGCGGACACCCTGAGAAACAACATAGTGCTGTTCAATAAGCAACCCTTCTCTAAATCCAGTATGCCCTCACATTTTCTTGAAATTCATTAGTACATATGCAAACGCTAATGTCATAGTGACTAATTCTGTAATTAGAATTTTATATTAAGTTTCTTATGAGCAAAGATTTTTGTGAAAGCTGTGATATATTCCTAGCTCTGCACCATCCAAGCGAAATGCTGCATTTAAGAGCAATATAACTTACGGATTCAATTAGCCTTCTATGTATAGCTTCAAGTGCAAATATACCATTAGGAAAAAAGTATTAGAAAACTGACGTATTTCTGTAATTTTTCAAAAATGTCTGGAGGAGATGTTGTCATGACGATAAGCTAGAGAGAGAAGGATGTTGTATCGTACCACTCATTCACCAGTTTTTGGAACAGACTCAGGGCCTGAGTGTCTATCACTTTTTATGAGTGGGAAAACAGACATGAGCTTTGTAGTTCTTGGAGGTAAATAATTAAGACAGTCATAATCCTACATTTCTAGAAATGTGCTAGTGCCAGAAAGAAACAATGAGTATATTAACAGCTTGACTCATCATATAATATTTACTGTATGATATACATAATTCATGTTCCTTATTAGGTTAAGGCTACATTCACACGACGTATGCCTGCCGTACCAAAGTAACATAAAGTAACAAAGGGCCTGGCGCCGTATTCCGTCGAAATATAGGACATGTACCACTCCCGTGCGCCACTGTGAGGTCATTGCGGTTTATGGGGGACGTATATAGGTCGGTTGTATATGCGTCGCCCATACGTTAATGTGAATGTAGCCGAACTCTGCATGGAAAGCCTGGAAAATCCTTTAAAAGAGGAACCATGGCCACTTCTGAGCAGTCTGTTTTGTATGAACTTGCATTCTCCATGTGATAACATATCTTCTAAATCTTATATTCCTCCTAAATATTTTTTAAATAAATGTGTTGGCCTGTTATAGTCAGCACCTAAACAGGTTGCAATGCACCGCTTGAATGTTTTACATTCGAACCTTAAGGTAGATTAGAATATTCTTGTTGTTGTTGTTACTTTTTTTTAAGTGTAACCAAATCTGTGCTGCAATAATTTTTTCATAAAAATGTTTAAGTAATGCAGTTTCTCTCTGCCTCTTTTCTGCCTCTTTCTCCTCTAGTGAGCAGTGTATCTGAAAGCCTTCTGAGGTCCAAATACCACAGACAGATAAGGCTAATGGTTAACTTTTCCCATACTTACATAATATTTCCCATTATGATCCAGATCTGTAGATTGATTAGACTATCCAGGGACTGTCTGTAAAGAGTTAAGTCATTAGACAATTTATCAGTAATGTGTCTCTCAGCTGTCTGTGGATACAGGACAGATCAGATCTCTGATTGCTGTTTTTCTATGGAAACTTTCATTGTTTATTTCCAGTGGACAGAAATGGTCACACAAGTGCACGCCTCATTATATCACACAGCTCTGATTACTCTCTATAATACTAATGAGCCGTGCACCTGTGTGACCATGGTCAGATTTCTGTTTCTGGAAATAAACGAAAACTATCTATACAATGACAGCATGCAGAGATGTAGAAAACCGTGAGCCATTTTTTGATTGAGCAATGATTTTTTATCATACAAACAATAACATTAATTTGTCAAAATGGGAACACCCCCTTTAAGTTCAGCAACACTTTAAATTAATTGTAGGTTAAACTATCTGTATGACTCTAAGGCTTAATTCTTTATGACTTCAAGCACAAAGGCTGTGTCAAAACTTTCATGTGAAATAACTTTACTAAATTCTGTCTTCTGTCTGAGAAATCGGGTGAAGTAGCAAACACTTTTACTGAGAAGTAGTGCTCAAGGATTTCCTGCTGAGCCACTACTCAAATCAGCGGGTTGCATAAGTGATCCTGCCTTGATCCTGGCATCATCAATGCAGCCTAGGCACATAGAAGGGGAATTAGAATAAGACCATTTATTCTGCAACAATATGCCACTTCACTATTACTTTGCTTTGTTATTCAATCTCTGAAATTAGCAAACACCACTAATGACTGAGCCGCACTATATTGTGCCACTTACACAGCGTTGGTACTTTTCTCCCCCTCATCCTCATAGTCTGTAAGCTCTTCTGAGCAGGGCCATCACTCCTATTGTTCCATATGACTGTTTGTTCTTTGTAATGTAATATAGTTGTATATGTCCCCTATGATTTGTAAAGCGCTACGGAATTTGATGGCGCTATATAAATAAAGATTATTATTATTATTATTATTATTATTACTTTTGCCTCCAGCTTCGTCCTAGGTTGCTCTATTTGCAGCAGGTAATTCAATGAATCTTGACAAAGACCTTAGGTACCAGCATCGAAGACACTCTGCTCCACTCTTGGCTTATACTTACAGATTAGCATCAAGCATGGAACAAGAGGGTTTAACCATCTTTTCGGCAAACTTCCAAAATTTCTTAAAAGGGAACATGTCATCAAGATTGGCACAATCTTAAATCTTAAATCTTCCTCCTCCCACTAGTAAAATCGCTACTAAAACTTATTTTGCCATTTTCTGTAATTGCTCCACCCATTGCTGCTTGTCTCCGCCCATCATAGGGTGTGTGAAATATTGACAAGATTTGCAGTTTCCCACACAGTGCTCACTGATGAATTCACCATGCAGTGAGAGGGACAGCATTCTGGTAAGGACAGGAAGTGGACAGAGAGGACTTCCTGTCTGCTCAGGCTGAGATCCTAAGAGACACAGAGCTGTCAATCAAAAGAAAGAGGCGTGGTTCAGTAACCTAGAGAAAGTGTGTCTCTTCTCTTTAGAAAAAAAACAGCTGTAGTTAAGGTACAGTATCTCAGCGGCAGATCATTTTAGGTCATATCGGGAGGACTTTTAACCCTTTACCAACAGGAATCACTTGTGTGAGGGGTAAAATTCTGGTGACAGATCTTCTATACATTTTTGTATTTGCTGTCGCTTTCCCATGAAAAAAGGTTTAAGGATTCCTTGACCAACTTGGTCTTTTCAAACTACAGCTCCCATCATGCCTTCACAGTTGAAATAAAGACATGATCTATTTTACTGACAGCTCATATATGTGAGCATGTACATGTTGGAGCTTTACACATCCATTAATCTCCCTTCATACCTTATTGTTTTTCCTTTGCTACCTGTAGTATTAGATGTTTCCATGTAGCACAGCAGCAGTACCATTCTCGTAGATAGGCATAAATATGATATGCATGTCCACCGGCTGCAGGGATGTAAAGGTTTAATCCTTGCTAACAATGCATGGCAGCTTATCAGCATTGCCAGACATTTTTCCGGTGACACCAGTCTGGCAAGTATTTACATTTTGCGCAAATTACTTTGCCCTATGGCCCACCTCTCAGAGCACCCAGCTTCAATTGTTTGTCTACGTTGTGATGGATAATTTCAATTGTGAAAGGTTCAGCTAATAATCTATGAAGGTGGAAGCCACAGTGAGCTGGAATGAGGGGGTTCTCACTAAGTAATTGTAGTGCCTGCAGGCATACGGTTATTCACTGGTTGTAATATTATCATATTACCACCCTAACTAATATGGGGATCTATGTTTAATCATTTTTAGCCTGCTTCATTCTTAAGGGCCCTGGTTTATGGCTTGTTAATAATTTGATTTTGTGTCATTATTTGTAATTCACTTCTTACAGCTATGTGCAATCTGAATTATTCATTGAATAATTGGGCACTACCCTATCCTATTAAAAAGATTCACACCATTATTACTTAATCTACAGCATGTATCTGTGAATAGGTAGTACACCCTGTCGTTTCTGGGTGGAGACATTGCTCCTGTGACTCATTTATCCATTTATCACGTCTATAGAAATATCCAGGTTGTATAAAGTATAACAACAAACAGTTAGAAAGTATTCATGGGAAAAATGGGAAAATAATGCACAAAAATAGATTGTGTGAGAGGCAGAGAAATTTAGGTGGAGGATAAAGGACTAAAGGGGGTGGCTATAATTTCAGGAATTTAGGGTAACAACACACTTGTAAAGAACATTTCTTGTAGTCTACCAAAGTAGAAAATCTTCCCAACCCAATGTTCAGCTGTGGGTACAGAAGTAATGCACCAGTGGAGGGGGACCAAGGTCTTAGAGGCAAGCAGTAAATAAGAGCAGAGGGCTTGAGAGTGAGTGGAAGAGGCCTCAGCAGGAAGCAAATTTAGGAAGCACAAACTTACGATTGTTTTACCCCCTGCATTCCAATATGTGCAAATTAGTGGACAGTCCCAAAATTGTGAGATTTTTTGTATTTCCCTGTACTATTAATTTGTACAAATATAAAGGTCATTTACTCCAGGGCAGAAGTTCTGTATAAAATTAGATGACCATGCTAGTCTCCACAATTATATTCTGGATGGCTCCTTCTAGCTGTACCATCAGTGCTTAGGTCTTCCTCTATTAGCAGAGTATGACTTAGGTGGCGTCAACTTTCCTCTGTGTTTTGTGTGTGAACTGTGGCTAAGGTTGCTGCTGTCTTTGGGATTGATTGAGCCACATCCTGCAATGTGCAGCAACAGTTACTAGAGAGATAGACGGCCGGCCAGTCCACTCAGCTACTGGGGGCAGTGTCCAGGAACTCCTTTCTTTACCTGCCCAGAATGATTACTCCTTGTTGGTTCTACCAGTCTCTGTATACCCTGTTACCTTTTGTTATTACTTGCTATTCTGTGTATCCAACCTCTGCTTTACTTGACCTCTCTCTAGCAATTTGATTTTGTGCGTTCGCCACTATCTTTCCACTTGTTTGTCTGTATCAGTTTGTTCCTCTGTATCCTAGTGTAAATACTGGTCTATCTCTGACTTATTGTTGCTGTCCGCTCCACCAACCAGCAGCTGCCAGATTAAGTAGTTTTCCCTGTCACCTTGCAAGGTCTCTCAGGGTTTGCTAGTTAGGTACCTGATTACAGGTTTGATCTTATTAGGGCAGCTTATCTACTTTAGGCAGCTCTGTACCCTGCAGGGACATCACTGATGAGTTTGCCACTACTTACCCATTACAGCCTGCACCAAGTCTGGTTGTGGTTGTGCTGGACAGACTCCTGACACTGGCATCAAGGATGGTTCCCAAGTAGCAACCAAAAACCAGATACATTTGAGACTGCCATGTGTCACCTAAATACGTATATTTTCTCTTTCAATTCTTAACAATGACTGAAAATGACCAGCCTGGCCAGCATGTTATATGCTGCCTTTTATCATATTCAGCTAATTGTATACTACAGATATGCTTCCTGTGAGAAGTTATATATTTCACTGTTTTCATAGAAACATTTTCCTCATCTAGATTGAGGTAGACATTTCTTTTAACCAAAGTACTGTAGCGATAACCTCAGGGCTTCTGTGCTATCTTCTAAGTGAAGGCTGTGGAGGTAATTGAAAATCCACATTTCAAAGACTAGTAGTGTGAGATCTCACTATCAAGGTGACGCCACACTGTTTCTAGATCTAATCTACATAATGGATGACATTAAAAACTGGCTTATAGCTTATAGAAAAGTGGAAGGCAATTGACTTCATAAATAATACAATGCAGGAGATAGAATATACAGTAATTACATGGGATGATGACAGCAAGTGATGAATATGCAATGGAGATGCTTTACAGTTAAGTAACATATTTTCACAAGTAATTGTAATGATTGGATGGTTTGGACTATGGTTGACATTTATTCTGTTGATTGGATGTTATTATGTAAATGATTTATACAATATTAATCCTATAAATAAAGGCAATAAAAAAAAAAAGTTAAACTTTAAGTAGTCTATAATTTTTTATCTGTAGTTCTCGTGATGATCTATGTGGCTCCATGTATACTGACCAAAAACAAACTGTATGTAGTCTGATCCTACAGTCCATCTTCAATTTCCAAACTTCAGAAATATATTAGTGAGAAGTGGAAAATAGAAAAGGACCTCACACAGACTACAAATGGTTTGTTTGTAGTCTGTAACCATGGAGACACAAGTTTGAATAGGAGCTGTTGACACAAAACCGCAGGATATTTTTAAACAAGACTATTTTCAAATTTGTTTTCTTTTTTTCTGTTAAGACCTTTGAAACAATAGAAAATGATGGATAATGTTTGCGAAGTTGAACATATTCTGTAATTCTATTATTTCATGATAACTGTACAGCCATTACATGCATTTCATGTCACATTCTAAACACATAAATCTTTTATATTATTGTACTATTGTCTTGACCATGTCTACATGCCTAAATGCACTGAGTTGCCGCCATGTGATTGGCTGATTAGAAATTAAGTGTTAACGAGCAGTTGGATAGGTGTACCTAAATAAATAATAATAATAATAATAAAGTGGCCGGTGAGTGTATATACCGTATATACTCGAGTATAAGCCGACCCGAGTATAAGCCGAGGCCCCTAATTTTACCACAAAATACTGGGAAAACCTATTGACTCGAGTATAAGCCGAGGGTGGGAAATGCATTGGTCACAGCCTCCCCAGTATATAGCCAGCCAGCCAGCCCCTGCCCCTGTGTATATAGCCAGCCAGCCCCTGCCACAGTGTATATACCCAGCCAGCCCCTGCCCCAGTGTATATAGCCTGCCAGACCCTGCCCCAGTGTATATAGCCTGCCAGACCCTGCCCCAGTGTATATAGCCTGCCAGACCCTGCCCCAGTGTATATAGCCTGCCAGACCCTGCCCCAGTGTATATAGCCTGCCAGACCCTGCCCCAGTGTATATAGCCTGCCAGACCCTGCCCCAGTGTATATAGCCTGCTGCCGCTGCCGGACAGATCGCACAGAAGATAAACAGGGGTTGCCATAAAGGTGAGTTTAGATATATTTATTTTTTTGACTCGAGTATAAGCCGAGTTTGGGTTTTTTAGCACAATTTTTGTGCAGAAAAACTAGGCTTATACTCGAGTATATAAGGTATGTATATACATACGCATAACATTTTTATATACACCATGAACCTGGAAGCTACACAGTAAATCTTAAAACTACATTTCAATGCACATTTCAGCGTTTAAATAACTATTTTTAATACTGTAGCAACTTCCCTAAAGACTATTGTCATGCCAACGATGACAGGTATACCATACAGATTTGATGCCTGTCTCATTTTTAGGTTATTTCTACTGTTAACAGGGGTGGTAAAAATAGACCAGGACATTTTTACTGGAGTGCACATCAATTTAATTAAATGTCTTATTCAATTAACTTTGCAAAAATTACAACAGTTTTTTTGGGACAACAGTCTAAAAAAATTCTGATACAAAATAGCATTTGCGAGAAGTGATCCTTTCATAAAAGCTCCCCTTTATGATAGAACTGGTATTTGTCATGTGGCCTTCTTAAAGTGGTCATGTACTGGTGGTGAAAGTTTCAATGTATGTATGAACTTTTATGTATCAAATGGGGCTAGAGAAATAATTGGACAAAGCTACCTAGAAGCACCTGTAGATTCTGAATATTTATCTATATTGAATATTTATCTAATCAAAGTGGAATCATACATACTGGATGGTACTGCTGGATACAGCCAAATTCAGTGTTTGGCCAACCCCTTTTGAATGGAGTGGTAGGGCTTATATTTGACCTACTTCTCCATTCGTTGGAATAGAGGATAACATTTAAACTAAAGATAGCACCTGTATTCTGTTGTTTACGCCCCCCGCAATGGTCATTTGATTTACTTGAGATTTTGTAGGTTTCACAATAAAAAAAGTGGCATCACAATGTTGAATACAGAAGCAACTCGTGTCATAGACAGTCCCTAGACAACCTCCCAAAGGCTCTGAACTGGAGAGGCAGAAAAGATATTTCCGTTTCTAACATTTTTTCTTTCCGGTAAAATATCGTTGTTACTTTGTTGTACTCCAACCACCCATTTGAGTGATGCCCACAGAGTTAGTCCAGGGCGGTTTGCTATGCTGACACACTGTCAGCCTGAGGTTTTCCTATAGATTTTCCCTAATTTACAGCATATTTCATTTTGTAAGTATTTTTTACATGTTGCTAGTTAAATCCCAAGCAATAACCTTTCACAGAATCAGGATAAATAGTTTGGTGCCAAATACCCAGAGCTGCGACGGAAAGATGGAACTTGGTATAATGAGCTTGTCACATCAGTCCCTGCAGCAGCAAGAGAATTAATAGAAACCCCTTCATTTAGCGCCTGATGGGACTGATAAGACATTCACAGCCTTTGTTACCGCTATTTCCTTGTCCTAATATGACTCTTCATAGTAACTTAATGAATACAAAAATGAAGGTCATTTTCTGCGGATTCTGGTACATCGCCATCCGCCATATAAGTCTAATCAGCAGTAAAATCTTTCCGAACTGAATTAGCATTTTTGTTGCATTTTCTTTGTGATGCTTGGAATCTGAGAGCAATTGTATTGGGAATTGGAATATGAAGTGAAGTTAGATGATATATTCTTGTAGTTTATGGCACAAATGCTTGTAATTGTGTAAAGGCTTAACCACAAGAATACAAGGAATATTTCTAGACTATCAAAATACTTTTACCAGACACATATCAAGTAAGTATACTATGTAAGTATACATAGACACATCAAGTAAGTATATATTTTTTGGTGTTTTTTTATATTGATGGCATCTCCTTAAAATAAGTCACCCATTCCAGATCCACATGGGTCTGATTTCTGATCAGTCATTGAAGGGGCTGTAACACCACGGGTTTAAAAGTGACAAAAGCGATTGGGTCTATCAGAACCTCTGATAGTTATAATGTACCCACAGAAAGTAGATATCTGGAAAAAGGGTAAAAAATGTCAAGTATATTAGAAAGTTTTGTTAAAGTTTTTAGAAGATGAAACCATTAAGGATGGTTTAGGATTGTACCGTGTGCCCTCCAACTCCAACATAAGAGACTGTGTGTGAACTTTGTAGTTTTTGGAGGGGTGCCTTACACCAGTCAAACTCTCTGGTGCTGTTAGGCACCATTCATAATTTACTTTTTAGTCATCCTTGGTGTTTAGAAGATCAGATGGATTACATTGAGAAGACATTGGGCCCTCTTAACCGTGAATTCAGAAGTTAAGTGATTAGTCATTTTCTATATTCATTCTGCTTCATGTCAGCCTCCTCACGCCATTATATGAGCTACATAGCACATGGTTACCTAGCTACTACAGATGAGTTATTGTTCCTGGATAAGTGCTGTTTACACAAAGAAGGTATTTTTTCTGTATTTTTCTTGCTTCTGGATGTCAGATTCAGCTGCAGCTGAGGTGAGAATTTTATTATGATTTCCAAAAAGTTTTGCACATAAGGTCTTCTTTTTGGGGGGGGGGATGTTTCATCACCTCAATCACGCATCCTCTTGAATCGGGGATCTAGATAAAAATGTAAAACATTTTTGGGAACTCTACAATGGATGATCTTTTCCTTAAAGGTGTTTTCAGCTTAAAGCTATTGAAGCCCTTTCTTTAGGACATGAATTGTAACTTACGGTAAGTAAATGAGAGTTTTGCCTGCAGTGCAGCCTCTAAGGACAGGCCATCATTATTAAAGTTCCCACAAACCTTCTTAAATTTACAATTTCAGATCTGAGCACAAAAGAAATCTTTATGTCCACAACTGTTGAAACTTAGTAGCTCATTAATCAAATGATTGCCTCTGGACCAACACTTCTAATCGGTCTGTGTTAGTTGTTGTTGTTACTGCACATGTGCAGGTGCACCAGAGAAAGTGTCCGTAATAATAATAATAATTCTTTTATTTATATAGCGCACACAGATTACTCAGTGCTGCCAAATCTGTCCCGGTCCCCATGGGGCTCACAATCTAATCAACCTACCAGTATGTTTTCGAGTGTGGGAGGAAACCCACACAAACACGGAGAGAACATAGAAACTTTGCAGATGTCCTGGATGGGACCCCAGCACTGCAAGACTGTAGTGCTAACCACTGATGTCACCCTGCTGCTCATGGTGTCCATCCTGAACCATAGAGGTTGATATTGAACCAGCATATCCATTTGTGCTTATTGAGTATCTAAACATGGATTTTGGTCACAAGATGGCACAGAAATGGTCTCATTCAGTGATTCTTCTCTCCTTTTAATTATACCCCTGTAGAATTGTCAGTAAAACTTCACTTTGACATATTTGGTCTCATTTACCGCACACCCAGTCTCTGATAAAGAGATTTCTAAAACAGATTTCCACCTGCTAACGCGATGTGCTGTAGATGTTATCAGAGGAAAATTCTCCCGAAAAGTTGAGCCGAGCATTGACGGCAGATTACATCACTTGCACATCTGGCTGCTTGAGATAGGAACAGCTTCCACATAAAACTCTGACTTGAAAAGTTGAAAACGCTGTTTTTTTTTCCCCTCTAAGAGCAGGATTATGAAGCATAGATGTCCTGGATGTGTTTAAATGTCACAGCAAATTGTTTAACGTTGGTAAAATCGGCAGCTCTGATTCGTCAGGTTAAGTGTAAGAACCATATATCTACCACAGTGAAGGCAGGAAATGTTTACACGATTAATTGGATGTTTAGAAATGGCGATAATTTCCAAAGATGAAACTTCCTGGTCGGTAGCAAAACAAACCAGCGAGCTGCTGCCGACATAATCCGTTGCGAGCTTGCACTCATTACTTGGAATGTTTAGAAATAGCCGAGTCTTTAGATCCAGCGATAAAAGAAACATCTGCTGTATATGACGCATTTTTCATCTAATTAGCTGACTGGGGTTCTCTATGGAAAGGAAAGCGAAAGCTGCGAGGAAGTTAGCCTTGTGATAGTCTCATGCTTAAAAGATGACTGTACAATGACAGCGCCAGGGTCCGTCTCTTTGGGTTATATTATTTCTATATTTCTCTAGGGAAGACAATATCTAAAACACATCAATATTTTATGTATGATTATTGACTTTTCAGCACTTTGTTCTCATGTTCCGCATAAAAACTCCATTGCAAAATATAATAATTCTTTTTTCTAAGCAGAGTAAGTTTTAGGGATTCGATTTCTACAAAGGAAAGGTGGACATAATCTTGTTTTCTATTTTCGTGTGTTTGTGTTTTTACATGGCAATCATTCCAGTATAGGAAATGTAGAAGGATCTCACAGCTACTTTATACTCGTTTCTGTGCAACTTGTTGCCTTAATTATTAGGGTATTTCAATCAGTAATAAGCTTCAACAGATTTAAATAACTATATATAACACAATTCCATATAATACCATTCTATCACTCCAATTAAATGGGACATGTCACTGGCAATTTTGCACTAAACTCACACAAAAAAACATAGCTTTTCTATACCTTTTTCTGCTTCTTTCTCTTGTTGTGAGCAGTGTATCTAAAGATTTTCTGAGGACCATCCATTTCAGACAAATAAGGACATGGTATTTTACTTCAGCTCTGTAATGAGATTAGACAGCAAAGGGACTGTAAAGAGTTAAGTCATTAGGAACAGTATTAGGTTCCTTTATCAGAAAGCTGAATTACACAAACTGCTTAAAAGAAATCTACTACTTTTAAAATGCATCATAAGGGACTCTTACTGTGAAATCCAGGCACTGTGGCTGTGTTAACCTTATATTTTTTATCCATGGCCTTCTTCTTTCTAAAATCAACTTTTACAATTATGCTAATGAGTAAAGCTGCAGCTTTACAGCTGTTTCACTGTCCCTCCCCTCCGAAAGCACTTTCACCTCCCTCAGCATGCTGTAATCTCACTGGAGCAGAAGAAGTTTCTGCACACAGTGAGAGGGAGAAGCTGCTGCATGGAGGGGCTCTGGTAACATCTTCTAATTTTTAAATTTAATTTTAGAAGAAAGGAAGCCATAGATAACAAATATAAGAAGATTACCCCAGTCACGGTGCCTGGATCTATGAGTAAGTGTCCCAGTCCTTGGTTTATTATACTTGATTTTTATGGAAGATTTCCTTTAAATAAGAAGGTAAGACAGGAAGAAAAGCACACATTAATATATTTCTTATATAAAGTATAAATCCCCAGCAGTGCAATAGTGAGTTTAAAACATCAATGTTTAATAGATCTGTGCTAACATCACCCAAGATCCAGAGTTATGGGTGAACAAAATGTTCCACATACAACAAAATGATAAAGGATAAAAATGAACCTCTGGCTCTGTCAGCATGAACACCAGGCATAAAGTAGGGAAATATATTGTCTTACCAGTCTGCTGTATTTATAACCAGGCACCCAGAGAAAAGAGAGCTGAATTAACATCCATAGTGTGAGCAAACATAAGGTATTCAGTACTATTGTATGAGCTAATAACTATACTTTGAAGGGAATGTATAATAATTTACGTTTGACTTATTTAAGGACATCTACCACCACATTTAGGGGTGGTAGACTGTCACCAAATGCATGCTGGTTACTTCGGGGGTTAATTGGGAGTCGTTCTGGCTTTTTCCGGGATGTCTGCTACCCCAAAATATCCACTTTATAACTTTATGGAAATGAGCAAGAGCTGCTCAAAGCTCCGTTAGCCGAGTGCCTCCTGGCTCCGTCAGAAAATCATTTGTTCACGCCCCCTCATATTCCCCTGAGAAAGGCTGGCCCCAAGCACTGCAGACAGCTGGTGATGTCACCCGACTGTCTGCTAACCTCGCGCATGCGCAATGTGATGGAGGAGGGCTTCAGAGGTACCTCAGAAGGTAGCTCACAAGCATTTGCAAGCTTAGCAGACAGCCGGGTGACCAGCTGTGATATCATCCATAGTCAGCAGTGATAAAATGACTTCTACAAAGAGGTGCTCTTAACATTTGTGATGTAGTCTGTGATGTCAATGAGGTGATTGCTGCAAAGAAAACTCCAAAAGAATTGGAAAGTATTATAAGTGAAAATGGCTGTATATAACTTTATATATTAATGTTCATTAAACATAAATAATTTAATAGGAAAATAACAATAACCAGAATAATATAATATAAAAATCAGAAATCTCAGAAAAATAAGCTGAACATAAAAACTTATATTCTTAAAAAAAACAGCTGAACCACCAGAAATGGTAGCTGGATCCGTTTGTATATATTTAGCTCTTACCAGTAAGACGGTAAATCTGTCAGTGTGAAATGCGGCCTCTTTACATCATGTTTAAGGCCTTTCATATGTTGGAGCTGCTTTATATAGGTTTGTGGCTGGGAACAACATTTTTGTTGCAGATTGAAAACCTATGAAACTTCTAATGGGATTTTCATCCCCATTCATGTATTACATTCCCTTTTACTACAGGCTGGATGTGCAGGAGAAATCAAGGCTTTGTACACTAAGGTGATAAATATAATAGACAGATATATGTTTCCTCACTTGTTGGACCATGAGACAGAACAATAAGTGCTTGAGACACGCAGTGTAATACGAGGACATAATAGGAATACAAGGAGAGGCCCAGGGAAGGAAGTGTCGCCTTGGCCTAGATTTTTTCTACACCTTTTTGTCATAAATGTCACTTCATTATTAGAGTATTAACATTAAAATAAAGTGCATTTGTCAAATTTGTAGTCTAGTATTGGCGAACCGCACGAGCCTGGGCTGTAATACTGAAGTCATGCTATTCAGGTGCTGCTCTGTGGTTACTATGTGAGTAGGACAACAGGAATTAGACCGCAACCTCCACTGTAGGGTGAGTCACGTCTGGGAACGGCTCAGGGCTGTAAATATTGTACATCTAACCTGAGAGTCGCTTAGTAGACAGTATTAGGGAACTGCATGATTAGCAATTCCCTGATTTATTGCTTATTGATTTCTTATTTCTTATGACTGAATGGATAAAAGGGACTTTTACTTTACAGCCAGTGATCACCCCAGTAATATACACAGTATTCTCAGGACCTTCCCCTAGTAAAAGATCCTTTACATATCGGTAACAGTGCCATGCAGTGACATGAAACATACATTTGCGGCCATGAACCAGAATTTCAAATTCATTATTTTGTATGGATATGCAAATCAGCCAGCAGGTGCACAAGGGAGCATAGCATCGATTTTCCTAAAGTTTGGAAATGGAGCTAGAGCCTGATATTGTCAATCCTTTGGGTGACCGTGGGTGACTATTCCATATAGGAACTGGAGCACCTCTGGGTTAATGTGTGAAAATGTGGCTAATTGTGCCTGCCCCTGATGCACTTGCATTCTAATTTGCATAACTAGAAAAAAAAACATTACGGGGGAGATTTATTATCAAGTTTCTGCTGTAAAACTGTTCTAGTTGTCCATGGAAACCAATCAGAGCTCAGCTTTAATTTTATAAACAGCTCGGGGAAAATGAAAGCTGAGCTCTGATTGGTTGCCATGGGCTACTAGAACAGTTCTGCTCTCAGACACTTGTGATAAATCTACCCCTCTGTTTGGATTGTCTGCTTGGTTTCCCTGTTTCTTTTGCCACAAACAAAATCATTTAAGAATAGTTTAATACTCCTATTAAAGGTTCCTTGGTATTGTGGACCTCAATTGACTCATGACTAAAACAATATACAGGTGGTCCCCTACTTAAGAACACCCGACTTACAGACGACCCCTAGTTACAAACGGACCCCTAGATGTTGGTAATTTACTGTACTTAAGCCTTAGGCTACAATAAACAGATGTAACAGTTATCACAGGTGTCTGTAATGAAGATTTATTGTTACTACTGGTTCTTATGACAACCCAACATTTTTTAAATCCAATTGTCACGGAGACCAAAAACAAATAGTCTGGAATTACAATGATAAAATATACAGTTCCGACTTACATACAAATTCAACTTAAGAACAAACCTACAGAACCTAACTTGTATGTAACTGCCTACAGGGACTGCCTACATCTCTAAACACATTGGTGATGACCGTTGGGTGCAAAATCTGCAGACCCTTGGCAGGGGCTCAGTAGTAGATCAAGGAAAAGCACTCCAAAATAGTGTTCAAACACAAAGTGATGTTTATTTCATGGTATGACATTTCGGTGTATGTCCACCTTTATATATATTTTTAAATATTTATTATATAGAAAAGAAAATGGCAGCACTCCGAAATTTCTATGTGAACAAAAACTTACTCGTTTGTTCCAACATGGGTCAAGATACGTATCGGCTCCTTAGACCTGCAGCCACCTTCAAGTTTACAAAACTGCAAATAAAATGCTGTAAATTCTTCCCTAATTTTACAGTACACTAAAATATAGTGTGCAGAAAATGAACTATAGAGGATAATCGGTTAATATTATTACTAACTTAATAATAGTTAATATTTTGTTAATTCTTTTATTCATTACTTACTTGAATCAGCTAAAAGAGGAGAATTACGGTAGGTAGAAAAAAAATAATAAGTGGAATCAGAAATAAGGTACACATCCTCATAAAGATATGCTTTACTTACATAAATTAAAAGGAAGCTTTCACTATGAAAATGCAGTGTAAGCATGTTATAGAGCAGGAGGACCTGAACAAATTTCACAAAGCATCCTACCTGCAGGCAGTGTATTATACAGCAAGGTGAGTTGAGCAGATTGTTCATAGTGTACTTTCTGCAAGAAACTTATTATAGAGGATGAGGAGCTGAGCAGATTGTACATAGCATCTTACCTGCATGCAGTATATTATAGAGCAGAAGAAGCTGAGCAGATTGTACATAGCATCCTACCTGCATGCAGTATATTATAGAGCAGAAGAAGCTGAGCAGATTGTACATAGCATCCTACCTGCATGCAGTATATTATAGTGCAGGAAAAGTATAGCGGACTATACATAGTGTTCTAGCTGCAAGAAACATATTATAGAACAGGAATAGCTGAACAGATTCTACATAGTGCCCTATTTATAGGCAGCATCTTATACAGCAGGAGGAGATGAGTAGTTTGTACATTGTGTCCTATCTTTCAGCAGTATATTATAGAGCAGAAGAAGATGAGCAGGTTGACAAACATACCGTAGAATTGTGGAAAAAAGATTGAATATAACTTGCTTTGAATTCACTGTTTTTTATGAGAACCAGGAAGAATACAGACCTGGCAGTGACTGACAGCTGTCTCTGTACACCCTGATGCAGGGAGTCACTGATGGGACTGTGGCACTATGACTTCACACCATAAGAAGAGCAGAGATGGAAATGAATCAATGACAAGTCATTTGCCAAGGTAGACCCCGCACATTGGACGTCCATTACACCTGGTGGCATCTGCAGTGTGATGGAGTCACGTCTTTGTCTGAGCCATGCCTTCTTAATATTCTGGTACGTTGCCCGCTGTAAAGCTAGCCCTGTTTATTATTCTGGAAGTAGCAGGATTCCTGGTCCATCTCTCATGATTCAGACATCAGCTACTCGATTTTATTCCCCCCTCTTGGCTTTTACAGTGGCTTGGACTGTACACCACCTCTGCTTTGTAACTTGGGCATTGGTGCAGGACGTATCCAGTTGCCAGGGCAGGCGGAAGAGTTTGGCAATTATGTAGTGGAAAACGGAAAAAAATAAGAGGGAAGTGAAGACTGTCTGGTTTAAAACAGCGCAGACATTTCTGCATTATTCTTCAGATTTTCCGAGCATGGCTGAGGATTGAATAAGTGGCAGGTTACGCTGCCCATTTGGATTCCCGTGCTCAGGCAAGCAGAACACTGACACATTCGGCGCTGATGGCTCCAGGAGCGCAAACACTTCGCTGCGCTGGGATGCAAGGGGTTAACTCCCTAGTTATCACATGAGTCCATTCATGAAGTATTTACTGCAACCCAGTTAGTTAGACTACATTACACATCAGTTCATGAAAAATATGCCCTGAAGCTGTAAACTTCCTGCTATTTGTATCTTATATTGATGCGACTAAATCATTTATGACTCCTCATCTATGCCTCCACGGGGTTCCTGCCTGATCAATAGCAGATTGTCTAGCACTATAGAGGTGGAACATTTTTAGTAATTCACACTAAATGCAAGCGATTTACAGCGAAATTAAGATTCGGATTGTAGTACAGTCATTTGGAGAGGAGACGCTGGATTGTAGGGGCACGCTGCAGAGAATTCCTTTGTAATCTATTCTCGCCTGGTCCCCATTCATGCAGCATATGCTCAGTCAATGTAATAAATCACTGCACTTTTTTTTCCCAATGTCACCCACCAAGGACAAGGAAGTATTATAGAAATAATGATAGTGATTTTTTTTTTCTGTTAAGACACATGGCTTGGCATTGTGCTCGAACCCAATCAATACTAAAGCTTAAGCCGTTATCATGTGGGCAGAGTATTTTATGTAGGAGAATATTAAATAGGCATATTGACCCACTTTCTAACAATACTAGAGATAATGCAGCAGATTGCGGTGCGGTGGAGGCACACATCAATAAAGGGCTTGTAGCCTGCAGAGATAAATACATACAATAAATATACAGATGTATGTGGATAGATAGATATAAATATGGGTCTGTATGGGGGTTAGAGCTGTACTTCTTTAGCAAGGAGCACAAGTAAACTCATTAGCCAATTTTCGGATAGTGATTAGGCTTCTGCACATGTAGCGGAATTTCTGCAGAATTTACACAGAAACATTTCCATAGTAACAGAAACCTACCAAAATCGGCAGTTTTTTGATGCTGTTTTAAAAGGACATCTACCACCAGGATGAAAGATTGTAAACACCGACATCATACTCTCTGGCAGTATCTGGTCTACTTTTAGCTTCCTAATACTTTGTTTTCATGAAAAAAAGGTTTTAAGAATTATGCAAATTAGCCTAAGGGACTCTGAGCTCAGTAGATGTCAATGGAGCCTGGAGCCCCTCAGGCTCATTTGCATAATGTTTCAGAGGTTTTTTTGTAAAAACAAGGGCATTAGATTTCCTTTAAAAAGGGACCTGTCAGGGTGATTGTAGACCCTTAACCACCCATAAGTACTTTTGGACCAGTGGTTTAGTGTCCCAAATCGCCTTTTAGTAAGTCCCCAGATGTCTAGTATTAAAATAAAAAATATTAATACTTACCTGGATCCAGTGCTCCCAGCGTGTTCGCGCAGCTCAAGAGCACAAGGAAAGGGTATGGTGCACGTCCTCTGTCCCAACTCTGTGTCCGGAGAATGGATGGTTGGGTAAAATTAGATGACGAAAAACACATGGTTTGTGTAGTCAATTTTTATTTTGCAGATCATTGAGGGTAATTTTTTATTTAGCTTTGCGCCAGTTTTATGGCACCCACGTTTTTTTTATGCTTCGCCGTGTGCACTCTATTTATTATAGGTCTGCACCACAATTTCCTTTTTTTTCCCCGATATGTGGTTTGACATTTTTGACGTTAGCTCATCTTACGGTACGCCAAATTTAATGAGGTCGTGCACACTAATGTAAAATCACAATGCAAATCACCACTGAAATCTAGTGCTAAAAAGTAATAAATCCCCCAATGACTTCTGTGGAATGTGGAAAAAATGCATGTGCTGTGATTTTTAAAGCAATGACCAACACATAGGAAACAATGGGCAGCATTTAGAAAACTGGCGTACAAGCCATAAGTAATTGGCAATTCTTGGAGCACGGTAAGGAATTGCAATTTTTTATCCCCTTATGGGCAGGGAGGGGGCTGGACCCTGACTTGCCACATTTGCTATAGAGTGCACCAGGATCTGCCACAGGCTATAACATAATTCTATAGTAGTCATACAATCCATCCAGGTGCATGATCTAATAAGAGGAAAATTTTATTGTGCCAGAAGTATCATGACTGTCGCACTGTGCGCTTCAAATTCCCACCTATGTGGTGGTATGTCAGCCATAAAAATTGCGGATATCATATGGATGTGAATCACGCAGGTGTAAAAGAGCCCTTTGCTCCGTTTTTCTGCTGTGGAAACACTTAACATTTCCTGCCATGTAGATAAAATTTGTATAAATAATGTTTCATCCACGTGTCCGCAAGTCCACAGACTTTTATGGCGATTTTCACCCTTTGCAGAGCAGCATTTCCTTTGTGACGTCAGCAGCAGGGGGTGCATCTTGGGGGGGTGCAGAGGGTGCGGTAGCACCTGGGCCCACGAGACTTAGGGGGCCTATAAGGTCTTACTTTCAGATATGAGAAGACTAGTACAATAAACCATACATTATAGTCAGGGCCTGGCACAGACTTTGCACTGGGGCCCATCTGCTTCTAGTTACGCCACTGGTCAGCAGCAAAAAAACCCTCTCAGTACAGTGAGTATTATTTGCTATATAAAATATATCGGAAGTAAAAAGATGTATGTAGGAGCGAAAGAATAAATAAAACGTATAAAATGTCCTCCCAGCAGTGGCGAGTGTTTGTGAATAGAGGGATTTACTAGGTGTCGGCCATTAGCTCAGATTTCATTAGGCCATAGCAATTCATGGATCCCTTGGGCACACAGCGCAATTGAAGTGACGTTATGTACTTGTAGTTTGGTAGCTAGAGGGAAATCCATGTATCTCTCTATGGAATATATTTTTCCAGCACCTGTGGACAGTATATGAGTATCAGGAGGACACACATAAAAATATAAGAGGCAGTTTGTTAGCCCCTTCAGTGATGTAAATGTATGGAGAACACTATGTATAGATGTATATAATTATGTGTATATTTTTATAAACATCCAATATAAATATACATATATACGGTACATATAATATATTATGTATGTGCAGGCCTTTAGACATAGCACAGTCAACTTCATCTATTATCTGTCTAACATTAGTGCTCCGACTCCCCCTATAGGTCTGAAGATGTTGTAGCAGATGATGTGCATATGCAAAATATTACTGTACTAAATATATTCCTCTTATTATAAAATTCAACTTTTTATTTTATTTGACTTATTTTCCATCAC
The DNA here is from genome assembly GCF_040894005.1 of Engystomops pustulosus. Classification (NCBI taxonomy): domain Eukaryota; kingdom Metazoa; phylum Chordata; class Amphibia; order Anura; family Leptodactylidae; genus Engystomops; species Engystomops pustulosus. Next base: position 48,512,480 of record NC_092413.1, read on the forward strand.
GTTTACTACCGTAAGTGGTTGCACACTGTATGTATTTTTTGTACTTTTTCTTGAGACTGTTGCAGCCAGATGTCAGGTGTAAGGCCGTAGGGATATACAAAATATACTACTGTGAAATCCTTGATCAGTTTTATTGAATTTTTTTCAATACTCTATGATAGAAAACACATGTAAAAGTGCTATATCTAATGTGTATGTAGGAAACCATATACAGTAGTTGAATGTGGCTCGTCGGGGTCACAGTTGTCATCAGTGGGATCACAGTGGCCATACCCTGGCTGGCTTTCATTTATTGGTGAAATATCCTATTTATATACCATTATTGCTAGGCCTCTAATATATATCCTGAAAGTTTAGTTTTTTATGATTTTTTTACTCGTATTTAATGTATAGATTTTCATGTACATTTTGTATAAATGTATACATAGCATAAACGAGACAAGGCACAAAATCTTCTTATTTATGACATTTTTTAGAAAGTTTTACAATAACAAACTGTATTAAAAACATAAGAGAGTGTGGTATCTTAAGGCTGAGCAACAATACTAATCCCTAATTTTGACACTGTACAAATGAAGGGATCTTCTGATAAACCATAAAGGCATCAGAATGGGAGGACAAATTGACATTCCCCATAAAACCAGCTGTATCTCTAATGCTCAGTATTTGGCTGGCAATTCTTCTGCAATTTGGTCGGATTTTGTTTGCCTAATCCCAATGAACCTGAACTTCAGAAGAGAAGAATTAACATCATGACACTTATGTTTGTTTAAGGAACTACAAAAGGATAGGTCACTAATGTTTAACAAGCTGGCTGCTACATCTAGGCCCCATTCCTCGTATGTTCTCTACTGAATAATCTCCTGTTATGTAGAAAATTACCTGTTATATACATATTGTTATAGAGCAAGAGGAGCTGAGCAAATCAATGTATCATTTTGTGGGAAAATACAGTATAACTTGTCTTTTAGTCATAGACATCTCTCTGAATCTTTCCCCACCAAACTAGGTAACAGTCTGCTTAGCTCCTCCTGCTCTATAACATGCTACTTAGTGGCAGATTCCTTTGAAATAGAAACCTTTGTTAATACTATTGTCCTAGTGATCAATGATGGATTGTGCCACAGTGACTTCACAGTAATGTCTATGTGACACAGCAGCGTGCCGGGATATGTCTGCTCCCTTCTCAAGCAGGGGATCTACATCCACATTAAATGTGACCTTTGCTAGATGCAGTGACAGTGACGGGTGGATTAATGCAGGCGCGAGGCTGTTCTGGAGGCAGATCAGGGTTGCTTGCAGCTGCATGAAGCGGCATCACATCCACTGGTGTCATTTCTACAAGAAATGGAGGGTAGTTTTGAGCTATGATAGCACCAGACTAAGAGAAAGCAATCCTTTCAGGTAGAGAACACGTGTGAGGATGAAGGAAGCAGCTCAAGGGCTATAGACATTTCCCTGATGTGTGGTTGCCACCCTGAGCCAGCTCTCAGCATTTCTACAGCAGGCACGTAGTGAGGGACGGTTGTGGAATACTTATCACTGACTAGTATTGGGTATTATGTCAGCGTCAGCGGTTTTATATCAGTCTGAGTGTTTTGTTCCAGCGTCTCCTCTTCAAGGACTCCCTCTGGGAACAAACTAGATGTTTAGTTGTAGGCAGAAATCAAAGGGATCCAATCAGCCATATTTCCAGTGTGGAGCCTTGGTCGGATTCGGACAGCTCCTAAATCAGAATGTATCTACCTACTAAAGGAGACTGATGATCTTCAGGTGTGCCTGCTACACAGATCAGGGGGCATCAATCATGTTGTCTCATGGCTCGGTCAGCCTAAATCTTCACTATACTGTGTATAGGGTGGTGGGAGTGAATGGGGACAATCTTTGAACAGTAATTTGTAAAAGTGAAAGAGCATTAGAATCATAGTATCGAGCTATAACCTGCTCTAGAAATGGGTGCAACCTATAGCTAGTGCACCGGCCCAGCTTGCCCTACTCCACACCAACCTGTTGCTGAAGTGGCACAAGGGGGGAGTTGCAATTGTGGCCCGTGCTCCCCCAATGGGGGCAAAACTCACAATGGGCATAAATAACTATTGACCCTGAGTAAGAACCTGTTTTAAGGTTTGAAATCAGGGCCAGCACCAGCACAGACATACTTGGGCAAGTCCCGGGGGCCCATAGCTGCTGGGGGCCCATACACAGCTGTATCTCATCTTGGCAGTAGGCAGAAAGATTACTAGATGCACAGACATGCCAAACTCTGGCAAGTCCATACAATATAATTTATTCATGAGTGGGCTGTATATAATCCCACCACATAAATTCACTGCAAATGGGCCTGTTGAGGATCTGTCGCCCAGGGGCCTACGGAAACCTGGAACCGGCCCTGTTTGAAACCTTGTGCATTGAATTTCAAAGTATGAAAAAAATAGGAGATGAAATATTCAGTTTCTTCTTATAATACCAATACCGACGCAGATTTTTTTCCACTTGCTGGCACAATGAGAAGTCTGTGTATTAGAATTTTCCCATGTACCATGAATGAGATGAACTAATCAAATAATTTATTCTGTTACAATTTTGTAGGTGCTCTCATTGACTATTGGCTACCTGGGTGTATTTCATCCTACTGTACTGTACTGTAGATTGGGTCCTCCATCTCCATACAAGGTCACTGATATTGTAATAGCAAATAGGGTCTTGTATCTCTACCTTATGGGATGCAACATGGGAAAATATGGTCCCTTATTCTCAAACTCCCGGGGCCAGGTTTCCACGTAGCCTATAGAGTATGGGTATTAACATAGTATTAACTGGATATTTAATGTTTTCATTCCTTTTTATCAAATTGCCTCCTATTTAATTTCCAAACTGTTGATGTCAACTATATTCAGCTCTGTGGTGATATTTTTGGGTTTCTCCAAGGACCAGCTTGATGTCCTAACTCAATCATAATAGGTAACATTACATTGTTGTAGAGAGATAAATAGGTTCTCAATGTGCTCATATTTGTCATATTCTCATATGTGCTCTTTATCAGCAGCTCTTATTTGTCATCTATGCTTTTTATCGCCAGCCAACTCATGTACAAGAATTGGAAAGCCTCTAGTATTTTCAGATTGAAAGATAAGACATTCGAGCTGCCCTCTCATTTAGTTGTCCATATGTTAGAATTACACACAGTTTTATGCATACAGCTCTCCTGGGCCATCCATGTAAGCTCAATGGCAGACGTGCTAGCGCTACACATTATTCGGGCCAGTAGCTTGGGAATGCACCTCAGCCAGTGATTCGTGCCTCATTACAATAATCAGATTGGCACAAATAAATATGTCCACAGATAATCTTCAAACATTTTTAAAGGAACTCTTCATAGCCCCCATATATTAAAAATAGCAGTCACCTGGAGACAATGGTACTAATCTTGTCATTAGCCATGGGGGGCACTCAAAACTTAATGGCTGATGACGAGCCCTATATTTAAAATAGACTGTTTTAGTGTAAAAATGGAGCACAGAGTGTAAGAGACACTCACACTGCAACCTCCTTTCCCGTAAGCACATTTCTGTTTCTCTGTGCTGCCTATTATCATTCTCATGAAGACTCAGCACAGCACTACATGGCTAGACACACTACCAACTCTGCCTCTTGAGAGGAAAGCATAATTATCCTTACTACAGGCAGTCCCCGGGTTACATACAAGATAGGTTCTGTAGGTTTGTTCTTAAGTTGAGTTTGTTTGTAAGTCAGAACCGTATACTTTATTATTGTAACCCCAGTCCAAATTGTTTTGGTCTCTGTGACAATTGAATTTTAAAAATGTTGGATTGTCATAAGAACCGGGATAAATAATAAATCATAATTACAGGCACCATTGATAACTATTATAGCTGTTTATTGTAGCCTAGGACTAAAGTACAGTAAATTACCAAAATCCAGAGGTCCGTTTGTAACTAGGGGTCATATCTAAGTCAGGTGTTCTTAAGTAGGGGACCACCTGTATATCTAAAACCTAAAAGACTATTGGGCTCTTATGCTACTATATGTGCTTTGAAATATTTTTTTGGAATTTTGCAACATTGGTTGCATTAATATAAAATCTGTGCTAAACTTAACGAAATGTCGCACATCTAAAGAATGTGGCAGACTGTAGAAATTGATTTACAACATTAGAGAACATTCATGTCTAGACCTGGGTGTTGGGTGAAAAGGTTGGTTTTTCATGCTAGCTTGGAGGTGAAATTCGTTTGCTTCAATTTGTGTTACGATTTGTAAATGTTGCAGTTCGCCATATTATTTGGCAGAATAGTTGCCCACGTTACATAATAAACTTATTTTCAGTCAGGTAAAGCAAAACTAGCTAGCACCCAAAATGTCACAAGACAACCCCAAAAGTCACTTGCCAAATATATGTATCTATTCATAAATTCCCCCCTAAAGGAGTGCAGTAAGGGAGGCTGAACTGTTGTCTTCTACTGTGACAGTAGCCTGCCTGATCTTCAGCATTGGTTGTGATAGGAGTGATGTTCCACCATGTGGAGTCCGAACGTATCATCCAGGGAGTCTGAGATGGTTATACTCTATCAAACAACAAAAAGCTCTGTGATTCACCGGATAGTCACCATGAGATCACATGAGCCAAGTGAAAAGAAGTATCCAAGGAATTTACAGATCAATAAGGTAATAGCGGTCAGTTGTTTTACAAACTAATGGCTATTCTACTGACTGGAACATGGGCAAATTGCTGGTAAATGTCACATTCCCCACAGCCCTGTAGATTAGTGTCACAACCGCTTAATGGCTGAGCAGCATTTCTATTAATAACATCATAATGAGGAATCGACATCTATGCCGCCCTAATATATTATTTAAAGTCGCTTCACTTCTACCCTTCATAAGGCCGTCCGAACCTGGTCACCGTTGGGAGACAGGGGTTTCGTTGTCTAGATTTACAGAAACAAAATGATTTCTATAAATATTATCATGAAAGGTGCTGACATGTATTCCAGCTACGGTGGCCTGCACCGGCTATGGCTCACATATCTATCAGTAGAAATCCTATTAAAATCTGTAACCTCAAGCCCTTCCTAATGAATAACTAATGAGAGCGAAAACCTGTGTGAGGTAAGTGAGAACGGAATAAAAAGCCTGCGCTGTTCTCCGCACTGCTATATTAACACTTCTCTGAGCTAATGCTGCCTATTACACATCAATATTAATGCTGTGCAATCACAGAATCGCCCACAGTTCCTTATCTCTGAAAAACTCATAACTAGAGATGAGCGAACACTAAAATGCTCGGGTACTCGTTATTCGAGACGAACTTTTCCCGATGCTCGAGTGCTCGTCTCGAATAACGAACCCCATTGAAGTCAATGGGAGACTCGAGCATTTTTCAAGGGGACCAAGGCTCTGCACAGGGAAGCTTGGCCAAACACCTGGGAACCTCAGAAAAGGATGGAAACACCACGGAAATGGACAGGAAACAGCAGGGGCAGCATGCATGGATGCCTCTGAGGCTGCATAATCGCACCATTATGCCAAAATTATGGGCAACAGCATGGCCATGACAGAGTGACAGAATGAAGCTAGATAGCATCTAAAACATCCAATAATTGACCCTGACACTATAGGGGACGGCATGCAGAGGCAGCGGCAGCAGGCTAGAGAGTGGCATGGCGACATACCCTAAATGGACTCAGGCTTCAAACCAATGGGTGGCAGAGAGGAACCAAAGGAGGTGAGCAAGAAGCGCTCAAATAATATCGGTACATGATAAAAGTTTGCCAGTATATTTTGTGGATTACACAGCAGGGTGGCGACAAAGTTAACATGGAAGCCATGAAAACAACCCAAAATTCTGCCTGACACAGCTCGTTTGATAAGGGGACCATGTATGGAGGCAGTGAACTAGTAGTAGATTAAAGGTGCTGCAGTTAAAACTATGTTAGTTGGATCTTGGCATGGAGCTGGCGCTCCGCTGCCAGGCGAGCTTTCGCCAATCCAAGCCCCTGTCTCTAGGCTACTCCCCAAACAGCACTTCTAAGAACCTTTTGTATAAGATCAAGTGTAGTAGCGTTCTTATAAGTTTAGGATATGCCGGGTGAGGGGAATGTAAACAGATGCGCAAGAAGCGCTGAAATAATATCCCTAAATGGTAAAAGTTTGCAAGTATATTTTGGGGATTACACAGCAGGGTGGCGACAAAGTTAACAACTTTGATGTGGAATGCCCTGTAATAGCTCTTGGGCGGTGTGCCTTTTATCGCCTAGGCTCAGCAGTTTCAGCACCGCCTGCTGTCGCTTAGCGACGGCACTGCTGCTGTGCCTAGAGCTACCGACTGATGGCGCCATGCCCACGGATGGTAATTCGGAGGAGGAGGAGGTGGAGGAGGGGTGGGAGGAGGTATAGTAGGCCTTTGAGACCTGGACCGAGGTAGGCCCCGCAATTCTCTGCGTCGGCAGTATATGACCAGCCCCAGGGTCAGACTCGGTCCCAGCCTGCACCAAGTTAAGTGTAGTAGCGTTCTTATAAGTTTGGGATATGGCGGGTGAGGGGAATGTAAACAGATGCGCAAGAAGCGCATGATGCGCATGGAGCTGGCGTTCCGCTGCCAGGCGAGCTTTCGCCAATCCAAGCCCCTGTCTCTAGGCTACTCCCCAAACAGCACTTCTAAGAACCTTTTGTATAAGATCAAGTGTAGTAGCGTTCTTATAAGTTTAGGATATGCCGGGTGAGGGGAATGTAAACAGATGCGCAAGAAGCGCTGAAATAATATCCCTAAATGGTAAAAGTTTGCCAGTATATTTTGGGGATTACACAGCAGGGTGGTGACAAAGTTAACAACTTTGATGTGGAATCCATGAAAACAACCCAAATTTCTGCCTGACACACCTCGTTTGATAAAGGGACGATGTATGGAGGCAGCTATATGGACGACTTTTGGAGGTAGCAATGGAGACAACGTGTGGAGGCTGCTATGGAGACAATTTAATTTGGATAGTGCCTGTATGTGGCAGTCCCAAAAATTGTTCAAACCAGAGGAGCAGGTAGGTGGCCCTCCAGTAAAATGGGATAGATTGAGTGCCTGTATGTGGCAGTCCCAAAAATGTTTCAAACCAGAGGAGCAGGTAGGTGGCCCTCCAGTAAAATGGAATAGATTGAGTGCCTGTATGTGGCAGTCCCAAAAATTGTTCAAACCAGAGGAGCAGGTAGGTGGCCCTGCAGTAAAATGGAATAGATTGAGTGCCTGTATGTGGCAGTCCCAAAAATTGTTCAAACCAGAGGAGCAGGTAGGTGGCCCTGCAGTAAAATGGAATAGATTGAGTGCCTGTATGTGGCAGTCCCAAAAATTGTTCAAACCAGAGGAGCAGGTAGGTGGCCCTGCAGTAAAATGGAATAGATTGAGTGCCTGTATGTGGCAGTCCCAAAAATTGTTCAAACCAGAGGAGCAGGTAGGTGGCCCTGCAGTAAAATGGAATAGATTGAGTGCCTGTATGTGGCAGTCCCAAAAATGTTTCAAACCAGAGGAGCAGGTAGGTGGCCCTCCAGTAAAATGGAATAGATTGAGTGCCTGTATGTGGCAGTCCCAAAAATTGTTCAAACCAGAGGAGCAGGTAGGTGGCCCTGCAGTAAAATGGAATAGATTGAGTGCCTGTATGTGGCAGTCCCAAAAATGTTTCAAACCAGAGGAGCAGGTAGGTGGCCCTCCAGTAAAATGGAATAGATTGAGTGCCTGTATGTGGCAGTCCCAAAAATTGTTCAAACCAGAGGAGCAGGTAGGTGGCCCTGCAGTAAAATGGAATAGATTGAGTGCCTGTATGTGGCAGTCCCAAAAATGTTTCAAACCAGAGGAGCAGGTAGGTGGCCCTCCAGTAAAATGGAATAGATTGAGTGCCTGTATGTGGCAGTCCCAAAAATTGTTCAAACCAGAGGAGCAGGTAGGTGGCCCTGCAGTAAAATGGAATAGATTGAGTGCCTGTATGTGGCAGTCCCAAAAATGTTTCAAACCAGAGGAGCAGGTAGGTGGCCCTCCAGTAAAATGGAATAGATTGAGTGCCTGTATGTGGCAGTCCCAAAAATTGTTCAAACCAGAGGAGCAGGTAGGTGGCCCTGCAGTAAAATGGAATAGATTGAGTGCCTGTATGTGGCAGTCCCAAAAATGTTTCAAACCAGAGGAGCAGGTAGGTGGCCCTCCAGTAAAATGGAATAGATTGAGTGCCTGTATGTGGCAGTCCCAAAAATTGTTCAAACCAGAGGAGCAGGTAGGTGGCCCTGCAGTAAAATGGAATAGATTGAGTGCCTGTATGTGGCAGTCCCAAAAATTTTTTAAAACAGAGGACCGGGTAGGTGGCCCTCCAGAAAAATGGAATAGATTGAGTGCCTGTATGTGGCACTCACAAAAATTGTTTCAAACAGAGGACCGGGTAGGTGGCCCTCCAGAAAAATTAAATGCATGAAGTACTATAGCAAGAGCCAGTGGGCCCTGTCAAAAAATAGCCATTTTCCTCTGCTTTACTGTACAAAGAGGAGGAGAAGGAGGAAAATGAGGAGGAGGAGGAGGAGTGGATCAATTATTCAGGTTGAGCTTCCTTCACCTGGTGGAGATTGGAAATTCTGAGAAATCCAGCCTTTATTCATTTTAATAAGCGTCAGCCTGTCAGCGCTGTCAGTCGACAGGCGTGTACGCTTATCGGTGATGATGCCACCAGCTGCACTGAAAACCCGCTCGGACAAGACGCTAGCGGAAGGGCAGGCAAGAACCTCCAAGGCGTACAGCGCCAGTTCGTGCCACATGTCCAGCTTTGAAACCCAGTAGTTGTAGGGAGCTGTGTGATCATTTAGGACGATGGTATGGTCAGCTACGTACTCCCTCACCATCTTTCTGTAAAGATCAGCCCTACTCTGCCGAGACTGGGGACAGGTGACAGTGTCTTGCTGGGGTGACATAAAGCTGGCAAAAGCCTTGTAAAGCGTACCCTTGCCAGTGCTGGACAAGCTGCCTGCTCGCCTACTCTCCCTCGCTACTTGTCCCGCAGAACTACGCACTCTGCCGCTAGCGCTGTCAGAAGGGAAATACTGTTTCAGCTTGTGCACCAGGGCCTGCTGGTATTCATGCATTCTCACACTCCTTTCCTCTCCAGGGATGAGAGTGGGAAGATTTTGCTTGTACCGTGGGTCCAGGAGAGTGAACACCCAGTAATCGGTGCTGGAATAAATTCTTTGAACGCGAGGGTCACGGGATAGGCAGCCTAGCATGAAATCTGCCATATGCGCCAGAGTACCAACGCGTAAGAATTCACTCCCCTCACTGGCCTGACTGTCCATTTCCTCCTCCTCCAACTCCTCCAACTCCTCTTCTTCTGCCCATACACGCTGAACAGTGAAGGACTCAACAATGGTCCCCTCTTGTGTCTCGCCAACATTCTCCTCCTCTTCCTCCTCATCCTCCTCCACCTCCACCTCCTCCGATATGCGCTGAGAAACAGACCTCAGGGTGCTTTGGCTATCAACAAGGGAATATTCTTCCCCCGTCTCTTGTGACGAGCGCAAAGCTTCCGACTTCATGCTGACCAGAGAGTTTTTCAACAGGCCAAGCAGCGGGATGGTGAGGCTGATGATGGCGGCATCGCCACTGACCATCTGTGTTGACTCCTCAAAGTTACTCAGCACCTGACAGATATCAGACATCCACGTCCACTCCTCATTGTAGACTTGAGGAAGCTGACTGACCTGACTACCAGTTCTGGTGGAAGTTGACATCTGGCAGTCTACAATCGCTCTGCGCTGCTGGTAAACTCTGGATAACATGGTCAGTGTTGAATTCCACCTCGTGGGCACGTCGCACAACAGTCGGTGAGCGGGCAGTTGGAGGCGGCGCTGCGCTGCCCTGAGAGTGGCAGCATCTGGGCTGGACTTCCTGAAATGCGCACAGATGCGGCGCACCTTCGTGAGCAAATCAGACAGATTGGGGTATGTCTTGAGGAAACGCTGCACTATCAGATTTAACACATGGGCCAGGCATGGCACATGTGTCAGTCTGCCGAGTTGCAGAGCCGCCACCAGGTTACGGCCGTTGTCACACACAACCATTCCCGGCTTGAGGTTCAGCGGTGCCAGCCACAGATCAGTCTGCGCCGTGATGCCCTGTAATAGCTCTTGGGCGGTGTGCCTTTTGTCGCCTAGGCTCAGCAGTTTGAGCACCGCCTGCTGTCGCTTAGCGACGGCACTGCTGCTGTGCCTAGAGCTACCGACTGATGGCGCCGTGCCCACGGATGGTAGTTCGGAGGAGGAGGTGGAGGAGGGGTGGGAGGAGGAGGAGGCATAGTAGGCCTGAAACACCTGGACCGAGGTAGGCCCCGCAATCCTCGGCGTCGGCAGTATATGAGCAGCCCCAGGGTCAGACTCGGTCCCAGCCTCCACCAAGTTAACCCAATGTGCCGTCAGCGATATATAGTGGCCCTGCCCGGCAGCACTCGTCCACGTGTCCGTGGTCAGGTGGACCTTGTCAGAAACGGCGTTGGTCAGGGCACGGATGATGTTGTCTGACACGTGCTGGTGCAGGGCTGGGACGGCACATCGGGAAAAGTAGTGGCGGCTGGGGACCGAATACCGAGGGGCGGCCGCCGCCATGAGGTTGCGAAAGGCCTCGGTCTCTACTAGCCTATAGGGCAGCATCTCCAGGCTAAGCAATCTGGAGATGTGCACATTAAGGGCTTGGGCGTGCGGGTGGGTTGCACTATATTTGCGTTTCCGCTCCAGCGTCTGGGGTATGGAGAGCTGAACGCTGGTGGATGCTGTGGAGGATCGTGGAGGCGACGATGGGGTTTTTGTGCCAGGGTCCTGGGCAGGGGGCTGACTAGCAGCTGACACAGGGGAAGGAGCAGTGGTGTGCACGGCCGGAGGTGAACGGGCTTGTTGCCACTGAGTGGGGTGCTTAGCATTCATATGCCTGCGCATACTGGTGGTAGTTAAGCTAGTAGTGGTGGAACCCCTGCTGAGCCTGGTTTGGCAAATGTTGCACACCACAGTCCGTCGGTCATCCGGTGTTTCCTTAAAGAACCTCCACACTTCTGAAGATCTAGCCCTCGCCGCAAGAGCCCTCACCACGGGAGCTTCACTAGTTGACAGTGGCGCTGATGCACCAGCTCTGGCCCTGCCTCTCCGTCTGGCCCCACCACTGCCTCTTCCAACCTGTTCAGGTCGAGGACTCTCCTCCGTCTCAGAAGCACTGTGTTCACCCGGCCTCTCAACCCAGCTTGGGTCTGTCACCTCATCATCCTCCGATCCCTCAGTCTGCTCCCCCCTCGGACTTCCTGCCCTGACAACAACTTCCCCACTGTCTGACAACCGTGTCTCCTCATCGTCGGACACCTCTTTACACACTTCCACTACGTCAAGAAGGTCATCATCACCCACAGACTGTGACTGGTGGAAAACCTGGGCATCGGAAAATTGCTCAGCAGCAACCGGACAAGTGGTTTGTGACTGTGGGAAGGGTCCAGAAAACAGTTCCTCAGAGTATGCCGGTTCAAATGCCAAATTTTCCTGGGAGGGGGCAGACTGGGGGGGAGGAGGCTGAGGTGCAGGAGCTGGAGGAGTGGCGATTTCGGTGACATGGGTGGACTGCGTGGAAGACTGACTGGTGGTGGACAAATTGCTCGAAGCATTGTCAGCAATCCACGACATCACCTGTTCGCACTGTTCTGGCCTCAACAGTGCTCTACCACGAGTCCCAGTAACTTCAGACATGAACCTAGGGAGTGTAGCTCTGCGGCGTTCCCCTGCTCCCTCATCAGCAGGTGGTGTCTCACCCCGCCCAGGACCACGGCCTCTGACCCCTGCAGTAGTTGGACGCCCACGTCCCCGCCCTCGTCCTCTACCCCTAGCCCTCGGGTTAAACATTTTTAAAATGAGAGTTATAACTTTATTTTTTTTTTTACTTTTTTTTGTTTTTTTTTGTGTTTTTTTATTTTTTTTTGTGTTTTTTGTTTTTTTTTGAGTTTTTAAAACCAAACAATGCTATCCTATTGCTATGGCTATTTTCTAGCCAAGTATCAAAGGAAGCACAGTACTATGCCAGATGAGATGACACTGAGTTATTGCCTAATAGAAATCCAACCCCTACTGAATTTTGCCACTTCGGCCTTTGCTATGGATATGTGCGCCACTAAGCGCAGAACACAGCGGTCGCAAGTCCCACTACAAATTGCTCAGAATTGGCAAGTACATGCACTGCAGAAACTACAGCCACCAGCAGATCAACCAGAAATCAAATATATAGAACGCTACTGTAGGCTTCAAGATCAAGAAGCTGTTTGTATTCTCCTATGGCTATTTTCTAGCCAAGTATCAAAGGAAGCACAGTACTATGCCGGATGAGATGACACTGAGTTATTGCCTAATAGAAATCCAACCCCTACTGAATTTTGCCACTTCGGCCTTTGCTATGGATATGTGCGCCACTAAGCGCAGAACACAGCGGTCGCAAGTCCCACTACAAATTGCTCAGAATTGGCAAGTACATGCACTGCAGAAACTACAGCCACCAGCAGATCAACCAGAAATCAAATATATAGAACGCTACTGTAGGCTTCAAGATCAAGAAGCTGTTTGTATTCTCCTATGGCTATTTTCTAGCCAAGTATCAAAGGAAGCACAGTACTATGCCGGATGAGATGACACTGAGTTATTGCCTAATAGAAATCCAACCCCTACTGAATTTTGCCACTTCAGCCTTTGCTATGGATATGTGCGCCACTAAGCGCAGAACACAGCGGTCGCAAGTCTCACTACAAATTGCTCAGAATTGGCAAGTACATGCACTGCAGAAACTACAGCCACCAGCAGATCAACCAGAAATCAAATATATAGAACGCTACTGTAGGCTTCAAGAAGCTGTTTGTATTCTCCTATGGCTATTTTCTAGCCAAGTATCAAAGGAAGCACAGTACTATGCCAGATGAGATGACACTGAGTTATTGCCTAATAGAAATCCAACCCCTACTGAATTTTGCCACTTCAGCCTTTGCTATGGATATGTGCGCCACTAAGCGCAGAACACAGCGGTCGCAAGTCTCACTACAAATTGCTCAGAATTGGCAAGTACATGCACTGCAGAAACTACAGCCACCAGCAGATCAACCAGAAATCAAATATATAGAACGCTACTGTAGGCTTCAAGAAGCTGTTTGTATTCTCCTATGGCTATTTTCTAGCCAAGTATCAAAGGAAGCACAGTACTATGCCAGATGAGATGACACTGAGTTATTGCCTAATAGAAATCCAACCCCTACTGAATTTTGCCACTTCAGCCTTTGCTATGGATATGTGCGCCACTAAGCGCAGAACACAGCGGTCGCAAGTCTCACTACAAATTGCTCAGAATTGGCAAGTACATGCACTGCAGAAACTACAGCCACCAGCAGATCAACCAGAAATCAAATATATAGAACGCTACTGTAGGCTTCAAGAAGCTGTTTGTATTCTCCTATGGCTATTTTCTAGCCAAGTATCAAAGGAAGCACAGTACTATGCCAGATGAGATGACACTGAGTTATTGCCTAATAGAAATCCAACCCCTACTGAATTTTGCCACTTCAGCCTTTGCTATGGATATGTGCGCCACTAAGCGCAGAACACAGCGGTCGCAAGTCTCACTACAAATTGCTCAGAATTGGCAAGTACATGCACTGCAGAAACTACAGCCACCAGCAGATCAACCAGAAATCAAATATATAGAACGCTACTGTAGGCTTCAAGAAGCTGTTTGTATTCTCCTATGGCTATTTTCTAGCCAAGTATCAAAGGAAGCACAGTACTATGCCAGATGAGATGACACTGAGTTATTGCCTAATAGAAATCCAACCCCTACTGAATTTTGCCACTTCAGCCTTTGCTATGGATATGTGCGCCACTAAGCGCAGAACACAGCGGTCGCAAGTCTCACTACAAATTGCTCAGAATTGGCAAGTACATGCACTGCAGAAACTACAGCCACCAGCAGATCAACCAGAAATCAAATATATAGAACGCTACTGTAGGCTTCAAGAAGCTGTTTGTATTCTCCTATGGCTATTTTCTAGCCAAGTATCAAAGGAAGCACAGTACTATGCCAGATGAGATGACACTGAGTTATTGCCTAATAGAAATCCAACCCCTACTGAATTTTGCCACTTCAGCCTTTGCTATGGATATGTGCGCCACTAAGCGCAGAACACAGCGGTCGCAAGTCTCACTACAAATTGCTCAGAATTGGCAAGTACATGCACTGCAGAAACTACAGCCACCAGCAGATCAACCAGAAATCAAATATATAGAACGCTACTGTAGGCTTCAAGAAGCTGTTTGTATTCTCCTATGGCTATTTTCTAGCCAAGTATCAAAGGAAGCACAGTACTATGCCAGATGAGATGACACTGAGTTATTGCCTAATAGAAATCCAACCCCTACTGAATTTTGCCACTTCAGCCTTTGCTATGGATATGTGCGCCACTAAGCGCAGAACACAGCGGTCGCAAGTCTCACTACAAATTGCTCAGAATTGGCAAGTACATGCACTGCAGAAACTACAGCCACCAGCAGATCAACCAGAAATCAAATATATAGAACGCTACTGTAGGCTTCAAGAAGCTGTTTGTATTCTCCTATGGCTATTTTCTAGCCAAGTATCAAAGGAAGCACAGTACTATGCCAGATGAGATGACACTGAGTTATTGCCTAATAGAAATCCAACCCCTACTGAATTTTGCCACTTCAGCCTTTGCTATGGATATGTGCGCCACTAAGCGCAGAACACAGCGGTCGCAAGTCTCACTACAAATTGCTCAGAATTGGCAAGTACATGCACTGCAGAAACTACAGCCACCAGCAGATCAACCAGAAATCAAATATATAGAACGCTACTGTAGGCTTCAAGAAGCTGTTTGTATTCTCCTATGGCTATTTTCTAGCCAAGTATCAAAGGAAGCACAGTACTATGCCAGATGAGATGACACTGAGTTATTGCCTAATAGAAATCCAACCCCTACTGAATTTTGCCACTTCAGCCTTTGCTATGGATATGTGCGCCACTAAGCGCAGAACACAGCGGTCGCAAGTCTCACTACAAATTGCTCAGAATTGGCAAGTACATGCACTGCAGAAACTACAGCCACCAGCAGATCAACCAGAAATCAAATATATAGAACGCTACTGTAGGCTTCAAGAAGCTGTTTGTATTCTCCTATGGCTATTTTCTAGCCAAGTATCAAAGGAAGCACAGTACTATGCCAGATGAGATGACACTGAGTTATTGCCTAATAGAAATCCAACCCCTACTGAATTTTGCCACTTCAGCCTTTGCTATGGATATGTGCGCCACTAAGCGCAGAACACAGCGGTCGCAAGTCTCACTACAAATTGCTCAGAATTGGCAAGTACATGCACTGCAGAAACTACAGCCACCAGCAGATCAACCAGAAATCAAATATATAGAACGCTACTGTAGGCTTCAAGAAGCTGTTTGTATTCTCCTATGGCTATTTTCTAGCCAAGTATCAAAGGAAGCACAGTACTATGCCAGATGAGATGACACTGAGTTATTGCCTAATAGAAATCCAACCCCTACTGAATTTTGCCACTTCAGCCTTTGCTATGGATATGTGCGCCACTAAGCGCAGAACACAGCGGTCGCAAGTCTCACTACAAATTGCTCAGAATTGGCAAGTACATGCACTGCAGAAACTACAGCCACCAGCAGATCAACCAGAAATCAAATATATAGAACGCTACTGTAGGCTTCAAGAAGCTGTTTGTATTCTCCTATGGCTATTTTCTAGCCAAGTATCAAAGGAAGCACAGTACTATGCCAGATGAGATGACACTGAGTTATTGCCTAATAGAAATCCAACCCCTACTGAATTTTGCCACTTCAGCCTTTGCTATGGATATGTGCGCCACTAAGCGCAGAACACAGCGGTCGCAAGTCTCACTACAAATTGCTCAGAATTGGCAAGTACATGCACTGCAGAAACTACAGCCACCAGCAGATCAACCAGAAATCAAATATATAGAACGCTACTGTAGGCTTCAAGAAGCTGTTTGTATTCTCCTATGGCTATTTTCTAGCCAAGTATCAAAGGAAGCACAGTACTATGCCAGATGAGATGACACTGAGTTATTGCCTAATAGAAATCCAACCCCTACTGAATTTTCCCACTTCGGTCTTTGCTATGGATATGTGTGCCACTAAGAGCTAAACACAACGGTAGCAAGTCCCCCTGCTAATTCCTCACAAAATGGTAAAAGATGCAAATTAAAATAAAAAAAGTAGAACGTTATTGTAGCCCTAAGAAGGGCTGTTGGGTTCTTTGAGAATCACTCCTGCCTAACAGTAAGCTAATAGAACACCCTAACGCTTTCCCTGAGCAGCAGCAGCTCTCTCCCTAGCGGCATCCAGAGACAGAATGATCCGAGCAGCGCGGCCAGCGGCTAGTCTATCCCAGGGTCACCTGATCTGGCCAGCCAACCACTGCTATCGACGTGTAAGGGTACCACGTCATGCTGGGTGGAGTGCAGAGTCTCCTGGCTTGTGATTGGCTCTGTTTCTGGCCGCCAAAAAGCAAAACGGCGGGAGCTGCCATTTTCTCGAGCGGGCGAAGTATTCGTCCGAGTAACGAGCAGTTTCGAGTACCCTAATGCTCGACCGAGCATCAAGCTCGGACGAGCATGTTCGCTCATCTCTACTCATAACGGATAAAGCCTCCAAGGATATGTGGAGCACAGTCTAACTTAGAGATATTGATAGAGTTGGCTTCTTGTCTAGAAGGGCAAGAATCTATTAAAATCCTTGACTGAGGTTCCATCTACATTCACCCATCACTAGCAAATATCTGATGGTTTACTCGCAAGCCACTAGAGACACGAAGACTAGTTTCATGCCTGTACAACCATCTAAGTATAGTATTTTGTTAGATATAGTAGTCCCACATTACTCCTTTATTCCTCATATTACGTGGTGTAAGGAGGCTCTGTGGTTGACCACATAGAATGCTTCATTGATGGCCTCCTGGTTCGAGTTCCTTTCTATGGAATGAGTAAATCCCTTTTTCCCCTATAATTTATGTTTTGTTTATTGTTGTTATTTTATTTCATTTGTTATGTTTATACTGCATAATGATTATATGTATGGACACCTGTCATTTGTAAAGTGCTACGGCATTTGATGAATAAATAAATAAATAAATAAAGATTATTACCATATTTTTTGGAGTTGTTGACACCCAGCATAAAGTTTTCAGATGCAAGCATTTATAAGAAGGTCAATTAGTGCCCTGTGCTAATAATGATTGTAAGAGTTTTGGTCCTGAGATGCAATGCGGTGCACCAATATCAAGTAGACTTGACCTTCTTGGATTTTCTGGACCACTAGTTTTAGCTCTCGTACATATTTCTACATTGATGGCCAAGAGTGGTCAGGAGGTTGTTTTCTAAATATACCCGCAGACAACCTAAGCCAATATGAACAAGGCAGGGTATAGTGTTTTAAGGGGTTGTTTCCCAGACATCCACAAAGTGGTATCCATTTTGTTTACGAAAAAACTCAGGGGAAAAGTGGTGGAGTTCAGTTCTTTAGGCCCTTTTAACAAATTGCAAAAGTAAAATAAATACCCTACAATTGTTTATCCGCTCAGAAGTGAAATCCCACCAGTGCATGTGAGGCGATACCATTCCCCATTGTGGACGCAAAACTAAATTCATTTTATGAACAAAAACTCAACAAAATCTATGCAACCTACAGACTCTTTGAATTACTTCCTTGTAAAAGAGAAATGTAAACAGGCCCGTATCCTTCAGATGTACAGTATGCTGAGAATTTATCTTACTGTGATTTATTGTTCTGCAATTGATGTGATCGTTTTTGGCTTCTGCAATGGAAAGTCCTCAATGAGGTCACCACAGAGAATGTACATAAAACACAGCTCGGGCCATGATGTCAGCTGACTTTGTTAGGAAAACAATGTAATTTCTACATTTAGAATGACATCTGGCTTCTGTCAAATATTTGTACGCCTTGTTGCAGATCAAATAGAGTAATTAATGATGCGTCAAGTAAAATATTAGTCAACGTTTTGTAGAAAAGCAAATTGCGCCTTTCTTGTTGCAGACAGCAGGATTACTGTTTCCTTAAACTGGATTTGACTATTATTTTAAAGGATTCTACACCAAAATATTCAGGATTACTCTGTATGAACCATCATCAATAATAGCCATAATAATGTAAAGTGGAACATCTTTAGAAATGACCGAGCCTGCAGAGGATTCAGGGAAGACGCCATGGCTTGGCTTTGCTTCCTCTACACTTGAAGCATACTCCATTCAACATGGCATGTCTTACAAGGGTGATAACGTAGGATAGAAAAATTTACTATTGCTAAGGACCATGAAAATATCATGGAAAAGTAGATAGTAGAACAGCACTCAACCATTGGTCTTCTTGTAGTTTTATTTATGAATACTTACAACATGATAAAAACCATAAAGTTGTGTGGGAGGGAGGAAGCAGTGCAGGATGTCACATTAGAACACAAAAAACTATGTCCATTTCACGCTCACGGCACTGCATCTGGTTTGAACTTTCTCTATAACATGAGGTACGTTGAGTAGATGGAATTTTTATAGTGACAGGTTTACTCTACAGGTTTCTATTGAAATGGTTAATGCAAACGCTTCATAAATCTGAGCATTCATCCTTCAACATCCCATGATTGAGGATTGTACAGTATAATACCTACTATTGCCTTGTCACTTTAATGTAACAAATTGGTCGTACTAACATTAATTCATGTTTTGGGAGGACAGTAATGACAATTATTAATGTTACAGCATTGACAAGGGACATCGTCTACTGCGTATATGTATATGACCTTTACATGGCTTCAGGATCAATAGGATAGCTTCGTATATTCATGTCAACCAAAATTTAAAGTCGATATAATGATTTCAAGTGGTAAAAGAAATTATGGTTTGCGACATGAAATGTAATGATAACTGAATACTGACATGAAGACTTATTTTATAGTCATGAACCGAGATTGTCTACATTTGACCCATTGAAGACCAATATTCTCAGGTTTTCATGTTCAGCGTTAAACTGAAATAAAAATCATCTACATAGGGACAGTAGAGGATGCAGATAGTATCTTCTACTCCTTATTGTCTCCAGTGGAATACAGTTCTGCTGATACTTGGCGGAGGCAATTATATTATTTATACAATGTGAGGTTTTCCTTAATACTTTTACTGGCAACTTTCCACCTTATGCCACCACATGTTAAGATGCCAGGAAAGATGGTGGAGAGGGCCATGCTGGGCCGTAAAGTGGGCCAGTGAGGGGTGGGCCAGTGATTAATCCGACCTCAATATATTAGTCTGTCGTGTCAGATCAAATATACATATTTATCAATCCTTAATTTGTATTTCTTGTTGTAATTTCTCATAAAACTTAATTGAATACCACAACAGGACATGTTAACAGCACCATTGAGATGCTTCCATTCCTAACAGAACTAGATACATACATTTTTTTCCATGAAATTGTCTTGGAAAACTCATCATTTTCTGATACACATGAGGTCATATCCAGCCAAGAGGAAAGATAAGGATGGACATTACTTCATAATGGGTTTGTATTCGAGGCAGCCTATCTTTTTGAGTACAATGGGTCCACTTAGGTCAATCCATTTTCTTGGTAAACGCTGAGTTACAACCTGTGTGAGAAGATAAGTGGGACTGGAAAAATATTGTAAAAATAATCCAATGCCAACAGAGAATTCTTAAAATGTCTTATATTATAGCCTTCACCTTTACCTGATGCTTAATATGGAGGAAATGATTCTCTAAAGTGAATTTATACTTTACATATGTCCCAAAGTGTATTCTACAAAGCATATAGTAATAACACCAGTGTACACCAAAGTCCGTGTACCTCTGTGATTGCCATCTACATACCTGGCATAGTCTACTGTGGAGGTTTTATTCCTCTCCATAACATTGAGTAGAAATGTGCATATTGTCAAAAACATTCGCTCAACCGGTTCATAGTTTCCTGGCAGAAACCAAGAAAGGATTTTATTCCTCAACCAGAAGTGCCTCCTGCAACTGAAAATGGCTTTGGCTGGAATACGCAAACCATATCAATATAACATATGAACCTTCGGACTAAGCCTGGTAGAAACTAAGCAGACTGATTGGCAAATTTTAGCTTCGAACAGGAAGAGTAACTTTGCCAGATGGCATAATGAAGCATGGTCTCCACCAGCTGCAGATGTAAATGCCTGTGTCCTGTTGGATGATGTACCCAGGATATTTTGATGGTATTCACATCCTATGATTCGTATACAGCGTGCCTTCAACAGTTTGCAGCTGCAAAGGAAAAGGAGGTTGGCATTATCCTGGAATATGGGCTTATACTGTAAACACTTGACAGCTCGATGTGATCACAGTGACTCATGTCTTCATTCATGGCTCCTTACATCTGCAATACAACACTGTATCCAAGCTTTTCAGAGCACTGACCATCACAAAAAGTCAAAGTTATGGGAGAGAATCTATAAGACAGACATGAAAATGGTGACATTAAGTAAAACTTTCCATGTATTGGAATTGCATATAAAGAACATTAACCTTGGAAGTCGTTTAACCCTTGCTGTCAGCAATTTAGCAAATCTTATCACCTTAAGTTACATAAATGTTATGAATTTTTCCCCTTTCATAGATAAGATTATGAAAATTTGTTTGAGGATAGTGTTTGAAAATGGTTAACCATTGGCTAATAGGTACATGATGGGACTCTATAGTTCTCTGTCAAACTGCTGAACTAGAACCTGCAGGAGTTCTGAGTGCAGCTGGATGAGCACCACACACAGTTATATGTCCTGCAGGGGTCGAAATGATTGAAATCTTGCTGCCTTTCTGAGCCCGGGGGGGGGGGGGGGGTTGGGGTTGTGTCACAGGTGTCAGTTGGACTGACAGATAGCCAAACCAACTCATCTTTTACTTAATGCAGTGCCTATTACACAAGTCTTCTAGATCTTTGTTATACCATATACTCTTCTGTGTTTGCTGTGATACTACTGAGCTTTTCTTGTGCCTTTTGACTATTCTAATGCCTAACGATTGTGCAAATTTCCGCCATCAGGCTTTTTGACCCTATTTGTAGGACCTCACTGTTTTGTCTGTCTTACTTTGCTGTGTACCAAGGATAGGGACCACCGCCCAGTTGACGCCTGTGGTTTAGCTCAGGACCAGCAAGTAGGCAGGGACAGAGTTTGTGAAATGTGCAGGTTTTAACACTCTGATTAACTGAACTTTGGCAAAAGAGATTAGTAGAATAAATTAATAAATTAAAATAAATGTACTAATAATTATTAAATTGTATTCAATGGTCCTCCGCAAAATTAATATATTGTCTTAGATACAGCACTCAAGGAACCTCCATGATCAAGGCCCTCTCTTTTCTTCTTCTAGATTTTGCTCCCTGTAATCTCGGACACAAATTTAATAGGGAACATTTATGAAACAGAATTCAGTTGTAATTGGCACCAAAAAACTGTATGAAATGCCCTTCACCTCATTTAGGAGGGCATTTTTAGAGACTCTTCTGACTAGATCGACAAAAAAGTTGTGGCCTTGGAAAAATTGCTTCCCAGGAAAAATTCAGTGTGACACAAATGATGTGAAAGAGCCACATTTTAGGTGCATTTTTCCGGCATAAACCAGTACAACCAATAGATGGTTTAAATTACGACTCTACCTTCTTAAACTATGTCAGATAAATCATCCAGCTTCAGATACAGTATTTAATCTCCCCCTGTGTGTATATATTGGAGCCACACGTTCTGCATGTAAAGTTTACATGTATACATGTTATAAACACCATATTGTATAATGAACAGAAATAATGGGGCTTATTTACTAAGGGTCAGCAGAACGCAATTCCGTTGTATTTTGGAAAATTTCAGGATTTGCGCCGCTGTGACAGCTATTTAGAAGTAGATTGTGTCGCACAGGATTGGATTTTGGCGCAGTGGCCCCGGCTTTCATGCGATATAAATCTGGGGGGGGGGGGCCCATCGGACAATCCGACTGATTCAGACTGAGCGCAGGATTCAATATACAAATGTGTCGCAACCAATGCATTTACATGCACCGGGAAGAAGATAGTGAATGTCAGCAGACCTGAGCGGAGAAGCGACAGATGCAGGAGATTGGGTTCACAATCTTTGTGAATCGCAGCATTTTGAGGGAACTCTTTTTATAGTATATTTGTACTTTTAAGGACCGGATGACATTGTATAGACAGTATCATAGGGACCTTTACCGATTGCGTGTACAGTACGTTAAATAACCTTTCTGCCTCCGTCATATAACTTGGCTACTTTTGTAAACAAAGCTGACAGGGCATTAGCAGGCGATATTTGCAGGACCTGTAAAGTGAAAGGTTAATCTGCTCTATTGTTGGGTTTTCACATGTGGGAATTAACAAGATTGCAAGGTCTGATGGTAACAAGGCGATTTTAACACCTATAATAATAGTTCAACTGCGTATGTGTCCTGTGTGCTCCCTGTGGCAGGGAATAAGCAATGCTTGGAGACAAAATGACGTTAAGATGTTTGAAAATGAATAGGTTTTTGTAAGGATTTTATAGTAGTCAGGTAGTTATTGTTAGTTTGTGTATTATGTTGTGTATCGCCCTTTCCATCACTCGTACGGTTTTCCCGTCATTAACCAGATTATCTTTCCTAGTGTGTTCTGTACAAGGCACCAGCTCTTGCTTATGACAATATTAACATAGCCCTGCGTAACCCTTTATTAATAGATATGTATGATAATGATGAAGTGAGGCATACACTGATGGTGAATAGGATTTCAGCATGGCCAAAGCTGCTGGGCCAATAAATCAATGCAAGAATGGCAGAAACTTTCCACCATATGACTCCAGTATCTGAATTTTTTATCGACATGATATACCGCTGTGTATGTTATCAGTAGTGACATATAATTATTGTTCCTCATCAATATCTACCAACCAGTTATGTGAACCAATCAATGCAATGCACAAACCTATATTTCAGCCTGGTTTATGGATATTATCCTCGGATACTTATTTGGTGATAGAATCCGCACTATACAGGTCATCACTTTATGTAAGTCTTCATGAATGTCAATACGGGTAATAAACTGACTGCAACCAGTTTTGTGTGATCACTAATGACTATGATTCGCATGTGTCGCACCTCATGACACTGCAAAATGAATGTAACAGGTTCATCATTGCAGCTAACTGGGGTCAAGCCGTGAAGTCTTATTACATGTGCTGTAAAAAGGTTATGGAATAGCCTTTTATCTAGATATTTCTTCATTTTGGATACACGTCTGGGTATGAAAAGAATCTTGGCTAGAATTCAATTATATGAGTCATGTAGATGTTAGATGTTGAAGAACTTGTCTGACATTTTATTATTAAAAACCTGCATTAACTATAAAGTAACAATTATAGGGCATCTGTCTTAAGAACTCTTCATTTTCAGCTACTTCTGCTATTGCTACTGAATAATTAGCAGTAAATTGACAACTGGGTGTTACCAAATGGTCGGTCTGACACTGTCCAATGAGTAGAAACTGTGTAGGAGAAATTTGATAAAACCTCATAAATAGTTGGTAACTGTAGAGGGTACTTGCTTTCAATACATAAAACTGGCAGCCCCGATAGGAAGGGTATAAAATGTCTGTTGTAGATGTCCCTCTTTTATGTAAAATATCACCTGTTTATCTATAATAAATTACCTCCAAAGTTATGTGAAAATGAGTAGGGAGAAGTCATATTTTGCCTGAGATGAGTCACTTTTAAAAGCTTTTAGACACCACTATCTTTAGTTCTATAATCCCTTAATAGTGTCATATGATAGATACAAATCTCATCTTTAAAATTGCAGACTTGTGGTTCTGTGGGTTACAGGAACGCTACTGGAAATGCATGCTACAGATAAAGATCTGGTTCCAACGTATTTCTTTACCTGCCTGTATGTTGGGTTCTTGCAGCACCACAGGCCTTTTCTAAAAGATACAATTCTTATCTTTAATATGCCACCAGCAGCATGGTGCTATAGAACCATAGATAGGTGTGTCTGAAGTGACACTCACCCTACAGCCTCTAAACTTGACTAGGAACAATTTGACTCTTTTCTCCTAATTTTTATATTCCTTTGGGAGTGAATAGTTTTTTTTTATTTTTAGGTAAACAGGTGAGATAGCACATAAGTGAGAAAATTCTAGAAAGAGCATTTCAGACTCCAACAGAAGGGGCTGGTAGTTTAATGGGGTAAAATCTAATGGGGCAAATTTACTAATGGTGCCTTAAAGTTAAACTGTGCAAAGCTAGACTGGACAGTCCTAAAATGCTCCATATCTGAAGCTGGATGATAGATCTTCTGAATTATTACATTGTTTAGTTTCATTTTAAATTTTTTTATAGCGTAGTATATACCAGAAAATGTGGCTAAATGTTTATTGTCTCATAGGCACATTAAATGGCGTTACTTGGACTAAACTCCTTTTATACACTATTGGGGCTGCTCATGGCCTTCAATGATGCATGCTAATATTGTCACATACAGGAGAACAAGCCATCATTATACAGGACTTGTTCCACTTCTATAGTGATCGTCTTGAGTGATAACAGATTTTTCATTTATAAAGAAGATAAATAGTCATGTCCTAAAAATATCGACTCTAATTTGTTTATAGAAGTTTGCAGTGCCGTATAGCATGTGACGGACCGCCTGCTGCTCCTGCATACGATTGATTGAGATATTTTGACTAATTATAGTAGCCAAGAATAGCCGTTCTTATGCCCAAAGATTGGAACCGGTAAACAAAGTAATGCATATTGCTAGAGATGTCATTGATCTTGCTGCTAATGGTTTTGAGATGATGTACTGTTCTCCTAACCCTGTCAGATGATGGTGGCCTGTGCCAAGATGGGATCTTTCATAGAGTCCAATTTTAGTTATCATTGTTTATAAATTCACTGAAAGCCACTTTGCCAGCTCTCCCAAAAATGTCATTCGCCTCTTACCTAATCATCTATTTGTATTAATTAAATTAGGCACCGAGGTAAATAATGTCCGGCCCTATTCATATTCATTTCGCTGATCTTCGCTTTGTTTGCTAAACTTTTAGAGGTTGTGCCGAATGTTGATGAATTCATATTAAGCCTGAAGGACAAGCATGGAAACTTATTCTACGGATATTTAATTGGAAAAGAACAGTTTGTAGATTTAGCAAAATAATTTAGAGGGTGGATTGGATTAGTATCGGCTTAACCAGGGGAGTGGTCGATCAGCTAATGTAAATGAGTGTCCTCCTGACTCCCTTTGCTTCAGTAAGACATATACAGTGGCCTATTCCCCATTTAAAACACATACATGGCTACACCAAATGTGGATGTGTAAGATACATCAGGAATAGCTGTCAGTCAAACAGGTACACCACCTTTTTATACCAAGTCAGTTTAAAATCCAACATGTGAGTTAAGAACTTTCAGTAGTAGTTTTAGGGCAAGGAAGTTTGTTCTGACAAACTCAATCCATGAGTATTTTGATCATAGATCCACTGCTATTGCAACTCCATGTAAAGCCAGATTTATGATTTACAATTTTTTTTTTAAATTGCACAGCCGCACCACTCCCCTCTGACTTGCAAGTTTTTAAACATGGGATTATTTTGTGATTATTTTTAAAAGTCGCAGACACTGCTGACCAAAAGGACCAAAGCCACTTCAATAAATCTGACAGGCATGAAGCTCCAAAGGCGTCATAAAACTGTCCCAAGGAGCCGCCTAATGATACATAACCCCCAGTTTGTCCATGCGATATAATTCCAACAATGTAGTACTGCTGAAATCAACTCAGGAAGTACATTTAGTATTGGTGTTCTACATTCTAGCTTGTAAATCACACAAAGTGAGTATGCCCGAGCAAACCTACTTGTCTACAAACTGCCTTAGTCAGAATTTATCAGCCAGATGGTGACTTGTACCCTAACACCTTATTAAAGTGGTGAATGTAATCTCCAGCAGAGGTCAATTTGTGTTTATATCCACCTTCAATATGTAAACATGTAAATTTTAGCTATGGCACCCGCTGTAGATTGGTCTGTTTGTAGAAGGAGATGCAATTTGCACATAGTTACAAATACCCTGTAAAAAGCCAACACTAGGGGGAGCAAAGGAGTGTACTGAATACTATTAATTTGTTTAAAGTATAAATAGTATGAGTAACTGTCTGTGTTCCCTGTAGTGGCTGACAGAACTATAATTATGGTTATACCGGGGATTAGGAGCACAGTGTGAACGGCAATATAGATTTGGAAAAGAATTTTGAAACTGGAAGTTAGCTCTAAGAATGGCAAAACAGCAAGTACTAAATTTCTTCTCAAATACGAGAGATGCTAAAACTGAAGTTCCTGATGGAGGTATTGTCAGATAAATTAAAGCCGCTAAAGACTTCCTTCTTTTCCCAGCAATTTCCGCAGTGGATGTACTCATGGAGGCGCCTTGCAAGTGTCTTTTGATTGGAGTGTGATGATAATGGCAAACACAGTGGAAGTATCATAACACAGTGATTACACATTCAGACTTTGAGTCTATTGGAACCTAATCTGGTTAATTACTAAAGGATGATGGCTGCTGTCTGTAGTACAGGAGCAAAATCACAGCAAAGAGTCCTTTTGCCCCTCCTGCCTTCCCGCTTTAAATGACAATCTAGTGGGTTGTTTATTGGCCACAACTGTATTAAGGAAGGGTGCCTGACGTACGTGATGTTTGGAACATAATGGGCAATAACAAAATAATTAGCCACTTTAATGCCTTAAATTGCCAGTTTTGTGTATTATCCGGAGAAATGCTGCCAGTTCAATTTGTTTCTTTCATTCCTCCCAGCTGTAGCTTCTCTTATTGTTCTGCTGCCAACTAGAAAAAGCCAGAAGGAACAGCATGGATGGGAGTATAGACGGGGCGCTAGACCAATGAGTTTCAAAATATTGTACAATTTTATATATTTTTGAGTCACCTGCTGCACTTTTTATTGATTCTGGTGCCTATAATACATGTTAATATGAATATTTAAAGATAATTTATGCAGTGCATAACCTGGGAAAGAGGCAAAGGGGCTTGCGGCTTCAATGGACCTCCGATGAATGGTGAAAGAAAAGAGACAAAAACAGGGAGCGCTCTCTTAGTGAAGTGCAGCTTCCAAATAGTTACAAGCCTTACAGAAAAGTACAGGTAGACTCTTTCAAATCAGTGCATGTAGTATGATTCCCTTCAGCCCGTCCTAGAATTTCAATCCCTCCGTACTCCAGGTTAGCAGGTAGGTGACATTCAGGAAACCAAGATTGGTGATCACAGGTCCTTACAAATCCAATCAGTCTTGTCTTCCTAAAAACAATATGTAGTAATTGTTGAAACAAATAAAGTAGGCTCAATGCACTTGACCAAGAGCCCAGGGCTAGAGCCAACTACCAGAGCCATAAAACTCAGAGAATGTCTTATCACTGCCATAGTTAGAGGCTCTACTACTGTCATTGGCATATAAACGAACGTCACATGACAATCAGAGCACACCCTGTCGGATGGAGCCTTATCGATAGTCTTCTGCTATATCCACGTTCCTTCAACCTAGAGAGAGGATCTTAGACCTTATAATGGAAGGTGGGTTCTATTCCAGGTGCCTTTTCTAGATTTTTAGCAATATTGTGGTGTTAATTAGCACCAGAATGGGAACCCCTCCCCCCCACTCCAGTTGTTGCAGCTCCTGCATTTATGACATTTAATACTGTAATTGACAGAGTATTCAGTGATATTATTGTAAGGCTGACCTAAGGTTTTAGAGATGGGTTACAAGGTTATTAATTATGAAGTGGTTCCTCATTGACAAATCTTAACATCTTTCATAGAATACATTGAATTAAAAATTCTGCAATATGTGTACATCCATAGACCACAATTAAGGTACATTCACTCTTCAAGACTTTCCAAAATAAAAATGTAAAATTTCTTTTCACCATATGAACAAGTCATTTTGTCTTGGTTGTGTACAATTTAATGCATTTTACAAAGCCGGCTTCACTGGGTTATAATTATCTCATTTCCTGTACAATATAACAGAAAGAATTTTTGGCTTCAACTTTTGAGCTTCGGCCTTTGTAATTTCTCTCTGGGTGTATATTCTATCCAGTTACAGGATTTTATCAAAGACCTATATTGTCGTCATATCCATTGTGGCTAGAGGTTTTCATCCTTACCAATGATGCACAATATAAGACTTTCTCAAATTATATTTGACATTGTGTATGTGATTTTGCAATCACACAAATCACACAATCACTTAAATTATTTGTGTAATTCAGAAAGGCAAAGGTAGAAGGAGTTTAAAGGAACACTGACCATACAAAATTGCAGCCCTCTTCCCCTTAATCCATTTTTTCCTCTGATTATATTAATTGCATATTACAATTTCAATAAAAATCAGAAATCTTCATGCGTTCACGCAGCTCAGCGATAGCACTGTATTCATCTTCTCTGTTCTGTCTGTCAAGACAACTGGCTGGAGAAGGAGCTTACCTGTTATGCCTTGTCTGTATTAACGGAAAAATACACCCTCTAGGCTAAAGTCTTTCAAATTTGTACTCCTTCTTTCTAATATTGTTTTTTTTTTCTAAGCTTAATGTTCCTTTAAGTTGCCATATAAAGTGACCATCAGTAGAGACATTGGTATAACTGAAGTTACTACTTCGGTTCTAATGTTTTTGTGTCTCACTCAGGTTAAGAACCTCTTATGTAACATTCAACATTCACATTAAAGAATTGTATATATTAGTTTCATGTTATGTTAAGAAATATTTTATTTAATAATTGTAGGACCAAAGAATAATCTCATATTTCACTGGTTTAGTAAATTGGCTTCTTCTTCTTAAATGTCCCTCAATTTTCTTGGCTCACCCTGTTCTCTATTCCCACCTTTATCTAGCCTTGCTTTGTGAATACTATTGCCTAGTTGACTGTCTGCTTCCCTTTTGTCCTATGCTTCTTCTCTTCAATCTTTCCTTTTCCTCTTCTTGCAGCAAAACCATATCAGTGAAAATAATTGATGATGAGGAATATGAGAAAAACAAGACCTTCTTCCTTGAGATTGGGGAACCTCGTCTGGTGGAGATGAGTGAGAAGAAAGGTGGGGGATCTGCTCTGAGGCCGAGCCCTAACTAGCAATATGTCTGACTTACCTCACCTGGATGGCCTAATAAACCCATAGTGTAACATGCACACATTCATTTACGTATCCACAAGGGGCCTTTAGATTTTAAGGGGTTCATTGCCTGGTCAAGTTAGTTAAATTACAATTTATTAATATCTTTAAAAGATGATGTTGTTAATAAAAATATTTACTTAGTTCAAAATTACCCCTTGAATTACTGTGAATGTGTCCATGTTTCTCTACTCATAACCTCATAATAACCATCAGGCTTAGATGAATATTAAAGCATGTGTGTGAGACTGCAAACATCCATTTCCCTTTGTCTTGTGTCCCTACAGGAAGTACATTACCCTAAAAATACTTGACAGAGAAGAGTATGACAAAGAGTCCTTTTTCTACCTTGTGCTTGAAGAACCAATCTGGATACGAGGAGGAATGAGAGGTGTGAGAGTATAATAAAACAAACTCAACAAACCAAATAAAAATCAACTTTCTCTCCTGTTTGTAATTTCCTACTCTCACAACTTGCTCTCTCTCCTCTTGCTTGGCATCTGAATTCTGTGCAATGCTTTCTGTACAGCCTAGCCAGCTCTTTGTTGATACTCTTATATATCTCTCTAAGCAAACTTGACTTCCACGGGCAACTTCCATGTTGTGGCAATCTTGTGGTTAACAAAAAGCAAGAAACTTAATTGCTGTGTTAGCCCCTATGAGTAAAGGGGCATTTACTTAGTCATCCCTTCCTTCCTTCTATCCCTCCCACCTGTACAAGTACCATGTATAAGTACATAATTGCATAGATGCCATCTCATTTTGGAAAGGCCCCTATTAAGTAATCAAGTCACAGTAGTAAACCTTCTTCCATATATAAAGCTTCAACATACACGCCTCCCCTAGATATTCTATAATTAGTTAAACGACAATCCAATGCTGATACGTTTAGTTTCACTTTTATAGCTTGAAGAAAATCCAAAGATGGCTGACTTCAACTAGTGATATCCGCACTGTAATATATGTTTTACGTTACTTTAGGAAGGATCAGTAATCAAGGGCCATAACCATAATCTCCATTTGATCACCTATAAATATTTTCCATCAGGACATTTTCAAAATGCATGGAGACTCCTTGTCTTCCAAAAAAGCACTGCAAATGAAGTGGCTGCAAAAAAACCATACGGATCTCCATTTATGAGCCACAGCTATAATGGAGCCACAGCTCCATTTATGAGCCACAGCTAAGGGTCACATCATACAGTGGTTTTTGACCCATATTTTCATGCCAAAAATCCTGATCACACTCCAGGCCAAAATCCATCAGATTTTGACCAGCATGTCCTATATCCAAAGCGTAATTTGCTTGGATTTTGCTCAAAGTATTGGACATGTTGCATGTTGTATTGGACCTTATTTCTTGGAAAATCTGCTTTGTGAACTGGCCCTAAGTGTTGCCTAATTTTTAGCAGAACTGGGCCATATACAACTAAAGCAATATAACACTACAAAATGCCATTTAATACTGCAATTACAGCGGCCACTGCAAGGGAAATGTCTGGCTGGAGGTATACAACTTCTGAAGTGTACCTCCATTCATATAAAACTTTTTAAAATCGGAGAGAGATGCCTGTTAAACAGAGGCATATTACAGTCTAAGATCCGCCTTTATCTCTTTTGAATGAAGCCAAAAAGCTTAAGATAAGGACCAGCATTTCTAGTGGCTGCATTCTGGACATGACACCTTATGAAGGATTCTGAATTTATTGAATTTAGAATTCACATGTTAACGACAGATCACAATAGGTGATGCATCTTCAAGACCCTAGGACTACTGGTATAGAATTCAGGTATTCAGAAGATCTTTCAAGTATTCGTAGAGGCAACATAGAACCAACTTACCTATATAAAAATAGCAAGGTAGTCCCCTCAAATAGACATAATTCCTTGGAATTTTTTTTTTACTAATAAAGACATGCATGTTCTTTAACACAATATTAATCCCTTACATGACAGATGCTACCTGAAATAAAATGTACTAATTCCATTGCTTAAAATCCAATATCCTGCATGTTGACAGAAATATGTGAAATTGCATGAAATGAAATTCAAAAAGTTGATGAACATAAAAAAAAACAAACATAAAACCCGTAATAAGTGAGACTTTCCTTACAACTGATTCGTCTCCGGTTCTATCAAGTATATAATTATGTATCCAGAGGATTAGGTGCTTTTGGCCAAATCATTACTTTGCTTAATCAAGTCTAATGTAGAAATGTCAAAACTATTCAAAAAAATATAATAATTGAGAAGAACTTCCACTTTAGCTTTTAACCCCCAAATATGAGAAATTAGGCCGTCTACAAATCTCCGGGAAACACATGATTTTCTGGATCTTTGAGTAGGATACAAACACTTCTTAATTAGTGAACATGCATAATAATTATAGCAATCATTGCATAAATATGATGCCAAAAGAAACTTGGCGATGTGATAAAACACACCAGGTTGCTCATTTGCATTATAACCCTAAGATAATTTAACAGCACTATGCTGCCTTATGGAGCCTGGCCTAAGATGTTACTTAATTACATCCGTGTGGTGTTATTGTGTGTATTCTTCTAAGCAATGCACTGTCTAGCGGGATTTCAATTATTATTTCTTAATAAAAGAATCATGTATTTTAAAAGGGCTGAGTTATTGCTGCTTATCGTTGTGCAATACCTTACAAGGATTTTTGGCCCAACAAACAGAACAATTACAACATTACATTTAGGGATTGCAACTAAAAATATGCAAATGTATCCAGACATTTATAGTTTATTTACGAACAAAACATTTTGAATTAGAGTAAATTTGCAGTCTAGAGATAATGATGGCATAACCATTCAATAGGTCTCAAATATCAGACTGGTAGGGATTCAGCAGCCCCAAAGTAAGTTCAAGGCATAATAAATAAGCAAAATATTAAGGGGGTTGTGTCAAACTATATTTATCCTTTATCCATGGGCTAATATATGATTGCAGGGGGTATCATCTGTTTTATCCTCTACAATCAGTAGAACGGGAGATTGAAATTTCTCCTTATCTGCTACATAGCAAAATAAGTTTGGTTTTCGGAAGTCCTGTAGAAGTCAGTGGACCACAGGATGACTTCTGGTTGGTTAACAGGAGGGACTTGTAATCTGCCAATCTGCTGATTGAAGGATGTCCAACAGCTTAGACACCTCCAACCCCTCCCTCCTCCGCAATCAGATATTTATCCCCTAGCCTGAGAATAGTGGATAAAAATGGTTAATGAAACAACCCCTTTAACTAAGGTGAATGCCAGTGTTAGATTGTATTTAGTAAGCTTTAATACTATCTTGTACACCATATAGCTCCAATCTTATATGGACTTGATATGAATTGTGGTATGCCCATGATGTTCCGACATTCTCTGCAAGAGGCTTTGCACCGGCCAAGAATAACTAGATCAGATACAAAAAAATTACCTAGCGATAAATCTCCTTTTATGAGGACAAATTTTTCTTTGAGTCTTAGGAAATAAAGCAGCTGTATGAAAAGAAAGGTTAAGTACCCAATGACTCATTTTTTCTCAATCTACCCATAGAGGTGAACAAATTGATAAATAGTAATAAAAATGTAGCCTATCAATTTCTTAAATACAGTACCAGCCTAAGGTGGCATCATCAACCAGCATGGAAACACTTCAAGTAACTACCTCTGAGGGTCCTTAACCATACTGTTCTTCTTTCTGTGGACATCTTCTCCATTATCATTTCTCATTTGTGTTTTCTTATCCTCTGTCTGTCTATGTGTTCTCTTTACAGCCCTGTTGTTGAATGAGCTTGGTAAGCATTTCATTTCCTTTGTTCCCACTTTTTCAATTTCCTTGTCTTAAGATGACGCTTTGCCCTCCTTTTTTGCTGTGTTATTATATGTATTTATGTGATGCAATGTATGTTTTATGCCTACAGTGGTCAGTATGTACTGTAAGATATGAGATATAAGTTGAGTAGGCGTTGTGATTATGTTAGTGTATTTATGCAAACTTGTAGATAATCAACATGTACATGCACCATCTAATGAAAAATGAACTGTTTATTCATTAAACATAGATTTACTGTCGTGCTGTGATTAAAGACCTTGGCCGGGCCGGTATAGGGACAGTTGTCTTCCACAAATCCATTTAAATCAAGAGTCCTGACTCCGGGGGCAGTAAATTGTCATCCTGCAGCATTTAACATCACTGAGCCAACACGGTCCTCATAGACCATTAATAGGCTTGGAACTGGTAATTAGTATTTTCTCTTCAGACAGGGATTTCCCTTCTCCTAGATCATTAATAGCCTAAAAGGCACAAATGGACAGTTTAGTATCTCCCTATATTAAATAAGGGCAAATCATGGAATGTGAACAGGGACACTGCATGCTGTTTATACTATCAAATGGATCACTAGTTCTGTTTTTAGTTAACATCTTTTGTTTAAATTGCCATTAATTAGAGCAGCTAGTTTTATATCCCGGCCATGTTCAATAAATAGTGTAATTAAAGATCTGACCCAGACAATCAATACCCTGTGCAACTCAAGCTTCCCTTATTCTATTTCAGAATTTTGGATGGTACCTGTATTATTTAATAAAAAAATAAATAAACTTAGAGGCATTCCCCTCTAACTGCCGCTATGGGAGGGGTTATGACGGAGGGGGCATGCGGGCAGTAATGACTGCATAGTTTCCTCCAGTAGGACACAGGGTGCAACAGGAATTCCCCTGACATCGTTGTCTCAGCAGACTTATATGAGTGACCCTATTAGGTCTAACCCCTTTGATGTAATGCCTTACATTCCCTAGTAGTTAATATGGAGGTACAATGAACACCCACTACATAATAATTAGTGAATCTATGAAATGCATAACAATTACTGTCTCATTCATTACTTTATCAAGACAATGCATCTTTTTTAAAAAGGGTTTATTTCCAATTTTCAAATAACCTGTTTAATAAAAACACTGCCCTTCCTTTCATCTGTTCCCCACTATAGTATTAGGTATGGTCCTTGATACAACCCCTTTAAAGGGAACCTATCGTCAGGAGTACACTAACTGAGGTTTTCCTGAGGGTAGATTCCTTACTCTGTTCTAAGCCCTACACTGTCGTTAGTCTTTTGTCCTGAATAAATAAAACTTTGGCTTTCTTTTATGTAAATTAACTTAAGGGACAGGGAGTAGCCCATCCTGCACGTCCCCACAGGGCTCTTTGGTTCCTCAGCCTGTGCCCACGCATGCACAATAACTTCCGTCTTTTCTCTGGAGCTCTGCACGTGCTCCAAAGGAGAAGGCAGTGAGCCGACAGTTATCGCACATGGGAACGAGCTGAAGAACTGAAAAGTGCTGCGGAGATGCACAGGGAGGTGAGACCTCAGAGGCTGCAGGGATGTGGGGTAACTCATCCAGTCTGCGCCATGCACCAGTAGTCTTTGCAGTTAATTTACATAAACGGATAGACACTGTTTTATTTAATTAGATAGGGCAAAAAGATTAGATAAAGATACTATAGAGGTTAGGATAGAGAGGACTCTACAATCAGAAACACCTCAGTTAGTGTATTCAGTGCTGGATTAGCTTAGGTGGACGAACCTGGGTGCAAAATTTGGTAGGAACTCCCACTGAATGTAGCCCAGACAGTGGTACACATTACTATTCTAAATTACGATTAATATTCTAAATTTTTCCTACTTACATGTTAGCCTAGCTGGCACAGTGGCAGTAGTACTGACTCAGGGAAGCAGTGGAGCTGGCAGTGTTATGGCGACTAGGACTGGTTCACCATAACAGTCCCAGCTCCACTGCTTCCCTGAGAGCTCTCTCTCCTCTTACAGATGGAACTGAGTGATCTGTCAAGAAGTATACCTAAAAAACTGATTGGCTAGGACTTAGTTGACAACCAGTACAGCCAATCTGTGTCACTCTGCATGGAATGTCGCTCCTGAAAAGCACACTGCATGCAGAATGCAGTTGAGTATGGCTGGTTGGCCACGCTCTGACTGACAGATCCAGTCAGTTACTCTTACAACTTGGAGACGGGCTCACGTGCTGTGTAGTGACACTGCTGCTGTGCATTCAGCTCACAGCCCCCTATGAGTAAAGTGGTGGGGGCCCTGAGTGTATTCCTGATTGCCTTTAAGTATCAGTTGTATCCTTCTAATGTGTGCATCTGCTGCCTTCTCAAGAGAAAAAGATACTCTTTGTGGCCTTCTACAATAAGTGAGGCCACAAAGAAACTGTTCTATAAATCAGTTTAGTCTGGTTTTACCCTCACATTTTTTTGGGGGAAAAGCCACTTTTTCTCTGTCAGGTAATAGAACTGAAAGTGGAGCCACAATAGCGGAGAGTGACACTAGCCCTACAGCATAGAACCATATCAAAATGTGTCATGTTACATTACTGCCAGATATAAATGAAAAATATAGAACTATAAAAATGTTTAAATAACTATATATTTGACTAGTGCAAAGTGAAACACAGCTGTGAAAGACAGCTGTCAAAATAGCATACTAATTAGGTGCCTTCCCTGCTTAGCAATACATTTTTCTTTAAGAAAAAAAAATCAAGATTTCATTCAGGTAACTGATGATGTTAAAATTCTTTTCTTCCCAAATCCACTTGGAATAAATTTATCTGTAGAAAGTAAACTATGACCATAATGTGATATGCAAACTACAAAGACATAATAATACTACAGTAAATGCTTTAAGGTATGTCTGGTCCAAGCATTAGAGGGAATCTATATTCATAAAAATCAGGACGCCTGACTGAAAATACCATCTTGTAGGGCTTCTCTGTACTAAGCCATGCCTTTATTTTCTTGTCCCCAATATAAATATATAGTGCCGAAATTTTTTTTTTTAAATATTACTTATCAGTCTGAAGTGCTTTTGGGGGCATGAATAAAGCCTTCAGGCTCCATCTCCAGTTGCAATCAACATTCCTCCCTCCAACTGCACTGCACATTCGCCCACCACTGTATTCGAACTGCATGCTCTTGCTGACCTCCTTCCAGTCATCTCCCGTGTCTATGCAGTGCACCCACCAGCTTCATCAATCCGGCACCTTCAATGTACTCCCAGAAGAAGCCGCAGTGAACAAGGGGTTGACTGTACAGGCATGGCTTGCTGTGACGATGGCATTGCTGTCTTAATGTTGAGAAGCTTTACAAGACAGTATTTTTACTTTGGTGGTCTAATTTCCCCTGTTAGATTCCCTTTAAAAACCACTCACCAATGTGTGATGTATTTGTACGCCGCATGTCAGCTGCGGGCATATGGAGAGGGCTCAGTGCACAGTATTTGTCACATCCAGCAGGAAACACTAGATGAAAAAATGCTGCTGCAAAATATACTAAGCAGAAGCCATTGGCGCTTCTGGAGGATGAATGCAACGGTATTGCATCAATCCCCTGGCCTCCGCTTAGTGTACGCTCTGGGAGGTTCACAGTAATGTAACTGTGCAAGCAAAAAAGGGACAAACAAGGGACCAAGGAAAAGTGCCTAAAAAAAAGGTTTTAAACCCTTAATAATTGTGGGCAAGGCATTTTGTTGGCATGTCTCCATGACAGCCCAGGGTCTTTGTAAGACCCGAGGCTGTATGATTTTTGGCCATTTGTAACAATGTGCCAGTGGCACATTGCAATAAATTTGTAAAGTCCCTATATACTACCATACTGTAGTACCGCCATATATGGTAGCATCAATGAGAAAACCTAGAGTTAAAGTACCCTAAGAAGTCTGAAAAGTTGTAAAAAAAAATTGAATAAAAAATAAAAAATAAATAAACATAACATTTCAAATCAAAGCTCCGTGCACCACAGGATGAAAAAGTTATTAGATTTTTTTTTTTGTACACAAGGTTTGACTTTTTTTAAAAATCTATTAACACACATTAAAACCTATATAAATGTAGTATCCCTGTGATTGTACTGACCTAAAATAAGAGGCATGTCATTTAGGGTAAACACTGAAAGCCGTAAAAACCAGGCCCACAAGAAAATGCGTTTTTCTCCAATTTAACCACATTTGGAAATTTTTTCCCAGTGCTTGGGATATTAAATACTGTCACTAAAGTGCAATTTGTTACACAGAATACAAGCCCTCATGTAGCTCTTAATGTGGAAAAATAAAAAAGTTATAGATTTTTGAATGTGGGGAGGGAAAAATGAAAATGCTAAATCTAAAAAGGACATCGATGAGAAGGGGTCAAGAACATCAGAAGTGTAATTTCTTTGGACCCAATGTCTCTTTAGTTAATAACATTGTAATTTATATTCTATCCTACAAATCTGTAGAAATGAAACCTAGGAAGTGAAAACTAACAGAAGGGACATTATATGACACAGCACGACAAGTAAATAGCCAAAATAAACGCAAGCAAAATGAATGGGATCAGTAGAGTTTCTACAGATCTCCTGCTGCGCTGTTAAATGACCCCTATCCCATTGACAAGGATGCGGTCTTGGTATTTTCTAGAGAAATCAACTGTAATGTTGTATAAAAACATAAAACATTGAAAGAAATTGATTTTTTTTTTCATAAAAGAAAAATTGGTGAGATAGCCATATGGAAAGGGGAAAATGTTGTAAAATACAATTGAATCCAGAGACAGTATGCTCAGTGCTACAAATAATGTGATAGATGTTTGAGAATGCAGTGAAGACAAGCATAATATAGATTTAATATTAGTATATATTGCAATTTTTTTCCAAAAATACTTATATATATATACACTTCAGGAAAGCGGCAGTACTCCAAATATCAAGTGAAAAAACAGGTGTTTTTACTCCATGTTGTAACGTTTCAAGACACCCTACTTTTCACTTGAAATTTGGAGGTCTGCCTCTTTCCAGAAGTATGTTTTGGAGACTACATTGCCAACAGCCTGATGGACATGCACCCATGTTGTTGTGCTGCTCTGGAACGTCCTTATGTTTTATGTATATACATATATATATGTGTAACAACATTTACAGAAATCCATAATATATTTATCTACCATTAATATTACCATAATATACCATTATCTAGAGATTGCACTATTGCAAAACTATTCTCTTTTCATCCATAACATCCAAATCTTAAACTCCTGTTGCCACCACTAGGGGGTAATATAGATACAGTTATATACACCAGATATGTTTTAAATGGAATCAAACTATACAACTAATAATTGGTAGGCCTATTGTTATTTTATAATGTGTGTGGGGATCAGGGAGAGATCGTACAGGCAATAGTAATATAAAGGCATGACAATTCTCCCATTCATTTACATTGTGGGATTGTAGCCCTTCATTACAGATGTATTTCTGATTAAATGCAAATTAAAAAATAAAGGGATTAAAAAGAATAATTCTATTCAAAATGTCCCAGCCAGTTACATAGAAAGCTGAAAATTAATTTGCACCTTATATAATCCTCCAAAGCTTCTGATTTGCTAGGTCCCCCAGCAATGATGTCCTGGCACAGGGGCTTGTCATCACTGTAGCCGATAACTAACTGTTATACAGTTTTCCGAAAAGGCTTTGATTGGCTGCAGCAATGAAAAGCCCTTCGGTTATTCAGAATATGCTGCTGCGAGGGGTTTTTAAAATGGTTAACCATGTTTGTACTCAGTTTATCTTAACATTTTGAGGGATTCAAAGAGTTCTACTCACCCTACAAAACACTTCTAGGTTCTACCAATGTTAGAAAGGAGATGGCCTTTGTATCATTTAACACAATTACCAGCTACATCATTATTGTGATGCCCCTGAGGTTCTCTGATACAACTTAGAAGTGTTTTTTTAGATGTTCAAAAACATTTCAAGACAATTTACAGAAATTTAGTCTTGTGTGATATTGGCAGAAATTTTGCTCCACAAGGCAAGTAGTGAATGATGTTCTTGTACTAATGTATTCTTTCTTTCTCTTTTGTTTTCAATGTGGACTAGGTGACTTCACAATCACAGGTATGTACCGTAATCCATGGATATTGAACTTATGTGTTTTAGTTCATCCCAATGCTTTTTTTTCATTTTGAGTTTATGGTGTTATTTTCTGTTTTGTTATCTTGTATATGTTATATCTTGTATTATCTTTTTAAAAGGAAAAGTGCTGTTTGGTAAGACAACAAAATTTGATCAGCCCTATAACCCCTGCACTCCAGTTACAAGCTGAGACATCCCGGTTGTTGTGTGGTGCACTATTATCTGGTTGTGCACTATTAACTAAGAGTGTACATTATGTGTGTATTACCTCTATAACTCATCAGTGATTTCCTTTTTGTAGAGACTTCGCCACTAAGTATTTTTTCAGCTTTTCTTTCCCAAAACGAAAATGTAGCCTTTATGTTTGTTTTATAATGTGACTTCCCAGCTAGTGCACCCATGCTCCTCCAGTATAAGGGTCTGCTGACACAACCATTTTATGGGATTGGGATGAGAACCTGCCACCAAAAATTAAGGAGTTCTACTACACATACATTTTTATGTTTTTATTTTCCCATCCTAATTATCAGAAAACTGTCCTTATCCCACTAGGAGTCAGTTGTGCCATTGGGATCTGGAAAAGGTACCATGGCTTTGTCCAAAACCCTGTAAATCATCTGAAAGGAGTCTTTTGTAGAATAAAATATTTTTTTTTTAAATTTATCAGCTGAAAAAGTCAAGGAGCGAAACACTGCACATTGTATTCTAATATAGAAGAATGTGTTTAAACTGTTTGAACTAAGTGTTATCACTAATGTGTGACCTGTGTAATAGGACATACTAACAATAGCTACACAGTATAGAGTGTAAGCGTTAATACTAATATGTGAAAAGTGTAAATAACATACACTTACAAAAACAGAACAGCATCCAATGCTTAGTAATGTAGACACTGTTTACTAAGGGCTGTGCGTCAGCGCGTGTTCCTTTAGGTGCAAAATGCTTGTACAGGTATTTAAGAAGAGACTTCACAACATTTGTGTCGCACACGACCATTTTGTGGCACATCTACACTAGTCATCATGTGAAA
This sequence comes from Engystomops pustulosus, assembly GCF_040894005.1. Taxonomy (NCBI): domain Eukaryota; kingdom Metazoa; phylum Chordata; class Amphibia; order Anura; family Leptodactylidae; genus Engystomops; species Engystomops pustulosus. The sequence continues at coordinate 48,552,820 of NC_092413.1, forward strand.
TTAGGGGGCGTTTTTGTGCTAATTCCGACCATGCACCAGAATTGTGTTGCAAGCCCTATGTTAAAGGTGCACCGAAAAAAGTTGGTGCACTCTGTCAGGGCAGTGCTGGGAGTGTCAGATTCATGAAGAACGTGCACAACAAATCCTGAATCCTATACACAGGCAAAGTTTTCTCTACTCTTAGTAAATGTGCCCTTGTGTGTCCCTTTTCTGGTATTCTCATGTGGACTAAGTCCCTTTACACACTTAAAAATGGAGATATGTGAAACAGCAGAAAGTTAAACAGCAGGGTAATCCTATAATCGGTTACAAGCACCTCAAGCTGATCCAGGGTGAAATATTTGAGTCTTAATGGGAATTGCTTAAACCTATTCACACCACAACTATTTCATTAGATTTTTGTATGCATTGAGCGACTGGGAGAGGGGTGAGCTCTGCTCATCCCTCCTCTATCCATAGAAAATAGTGCCGCATGGCCGTTCTTACAGCTAAAGACAGAACAGGCTCTGTCTTTTTGCGACCACGGCATGGTATGGTGAGCCTTTTGACGTCTATGGGGATGTATATATGGTCGCAATCTTGCAGCCATATATATCCCCACAACAGCAGTGTGCATGGGGCCTAAGGCTAAAAGTACACGGCCCTGTGCTCACTGCAGCCAGAAACTGGAAGTAGCACAAAGCCAGATGCAAAGGTTTTTTTTTTAAAAAAAAACTATTTTAAATATATATATTTTTAAAAACTTATAAATCTTATTACATAGTGATCGTACTGACCAGTAGAATAACGGGAATGTGTCACAAAAAAACATGTGAACGCTCAAGGTGAACATTCGCACGGTCTAGGTAGCGCTCAGGGAAGGCATGGACATGATGTGAAGGGGAAACTCAAAATTACTGGCAATAAATTGCATTTATTTCAGGGCTTCTACACCAGATTTCTGGTAAATGTCCCCATAGGTCCTATTCTTCATAGTGACCCTTACATACTGCTGTAGCATGTATGAATTCTCACACCCTTCGCAGGAAACTTTTGCCTAAATAGATTTCAGCTTTCAGTGACAGAACATAAACCATAGAAGAGACTCCTCTTAGGTTACCCGTCATTAGGAATGGCTTCAGGCGCTTGTAACATAAAGCAGGACACACTTGTACAGTTACTGTTATGTACATGAGTTGTTATGTGCAACGTAATTATAAATCCACATTTTTCCCCCGAAAAACTTTCCATTTTAGAGTTGCACAAGAGCTTAACTTTTATAGTAACTAATTCATATTAGGCTATAAATACACAACAGTTGAGCCATTTAATAGCGCTGGTAAGTGACACCGTTATATTCTTCTGTAAACATTGCATTAGAAACATATCCATTGACTTTCACTAAAGTAAATAGAAGGTCCAGGCATTTTTTGTTATGTGACACTTTTAACACGCACGAACAGTCGTAAAAGCTTCCAAATCAAGGAAACTGTAATAAAAGGTCACAAAGGTACGACATACCATATACATATCTTCCATAGTTCTCTAATATAGATACAATACCATATATAGTTACTTTATACAGATAGAAATCCATAGTTAAAATGTAGACTTTTTAATTCAGAAATCATAATTAAAATATATTTCTTAAAGGGGTCATCCCATGATAAACATTTAGCACCTATCCACTGCTGACTTGCACCTAACAACAAATGATCACTGCACCCCTTTTCATTTAGTTGATGGGTGTCCCTGTGATCATTCTTATATAATCTATACTTCAAAAGGCCCAAGCACTTTGTGACCATGTGCCAATTTGGGATTGTATAAATGTATATCCTTATAGGTGACGTCCCTGACAATCAGTAACAGTGATCCTGTACCATACACAGTCGGTAGTTTTAGGTGTACATTCACATCACAATTTTGGTTTCTTTCAGTCTATATATACATGCCAGGAAAGTTCCTGGCATATTGAACGTATCCATACACATACACTGGTAAACAGAGGCATGCTTTTCACCCCGATCTGCACAGCATTTGTCACATCCAGCTGCATCTTTCAATCCTGTTTCCTGCTGCAGATCAAGCTATATACTAAGCACAAGCCATTGGAGGCTATGAGGGATGGATGCAACTGTATTGCATCCGTCCCCAGGCCTCTGTTTAGTGTACGCTCTGGAATGTTCACAGTGATGTAACTGTACATATAAGGGCAAACACAGGAACCAAGGAAAACTGCCTAAAAATGGTCTAAACCCCTTAACAAATGTAGTGCAAGGCATTTTAGGCTGTTTTTTTTTTACTCCAGAAATCTGGTTCAACTTCATAAATCTGGCCCACTGTGTTCATGGTAAAAAATGCTGACAGGTTTACTAAAGACAATTCCTAATCATTAATTTAATTAGTAATAATCGTCAGGAATCGGAGCTCTATAATATTTCCTGGCATGGCAGGAACAAAAACATATTCCATACATTTCCATTATGAAAGAATCTCTTAATTTACAAACCAGATGTCAGTACCTGTCCAGCAAATGCGCAACCACAACCAGGCTTGGCGCTAGCTGCCAGACTAGGTAAGTGGTGGCGAACTCACCCTGCGATGTCCCTGCGGGCTAAGGCCCTGCCTAAAGCAGATAAACCGCTCTGATAAGGGCGAACCCACTATCAGGAACCTAACTGACAGTCCCTGAGTGACCCTACAACATGACAGGGGACACTTACTTCGTCTGGCAGCTGCTAAATGGTGGAGCGGACAGGTAACGGAAATACAGGAATAGACCAGTGATCACACTGGTGCACAGAAACCAACACAAGAGTGAGCAGGTAACCGGAATACAGGAATAGACCAGTGTTCACACTGGTGTACAGAATACAAAACAACACATATAGACAGGTCTTCAGGAAGATAATCACAGGTCAGATACAGGTACAGGCGGGATATATACAGGTCAGGTCAAGATCAAGCGGGTAATATACAGATCAGATACAGATATAGGCAGACAAACGGAGACAGGTAAAACTAAACTAGAAACACAGGGAAAACAAGACTCAAATAACTAGCACGGTCTGATGGGAATAGGCAGGTATATAAAGCCGATCCCGGACACGCCTCCAGCAGCACACTGGGGAAACTGTCCATCAGGCTAGTAACCCTTGCTGGGAAGGACAGAAATGCAAGGAGCAGGGTGTGGCTCAGTAAATCCAAACACAAGAATAAGCCACAGTTCACACACAAATAAACGCCATGTATTCCGGCAACTGCGGATAGAGCGATGTACAGGCGCGGACGTTACACCAGAGCATCTAATTTAACCTCTTACTGACGTGTGATGTGCTAATATGGCACACATCGGTTATAAGAGTATGGAGAGGGCTCCTGGGCTGATCCCTCTCCATACAAACTGCAGCAAACAAATTGTGGCAAACACCCACCAGTTACAAAAACTGATTGTGGGTGTTAATGCTTCGATTGCCGCCGGAAAAGCCGCTTGCGCTTGGGCGCCACCATATTGTCTTGGAATGTCTCAATGATGTCATTGAGGAGCAATGATCCATTGTGCCAGTGGCACATTATAACAGATCATGTACAAAATCCACATAAAATGCCAAAAATGGCACAAATGCGTTTTTCCACCTATTTTACGGCATTTGGAGTTTTTTTTTCTACTTCCCAGTACACAACGTGAAATATTAAATACCGTCACTTTGAAACACACGTTGTTAGTTAGAAAACAAGCCCTGTAAATGGAAAAATAGAAAAGTTATGGATTTTTGAAGTTGGGGAGTAAATAATGGAAACACAAAAAAGGGCCAAGTCGTTATAGGACATCTGCCACCAGGGTCAAGGATTGTAAACCAAGTATACTGACATGCTGGTGTGCACCCCCTCTGGCAGGCTCTGCTCTTATTTTAGCCGGGTGTTGATGTAGCTTGGAGTCATTTGCATAATTTTTCAAGCCTTTTTTGCTTAAAAACAAGTGCATTGGAAGCTAAAAGAAAAGCAGATGCTACCAGAAGGCGCCCACACCAGTATGTCAGTGTGAATGGTCTACAATCCTTGATCCTGATGGTAGATGTCCTCTAACCTGTTCATGACCCGTGACGTAATAGCACGTCACGGGTCGGCCGCGGGTGCATGGAGAGGGCTCACGCGCTGAGCCCTCTCCATAGCCGGTAAGTCTTTGCTGCATATTGCAGCAAAGGCTTACCGGTAACACCCTCGTTCGGTGCCAGCTTTGCCGGCGGCTTCAAAAAGATGGCGGCGCCCATGCGAGGATCGCCACTCCCCGTGACGTCATCGGGGAGCGGCGATCCGTTGCCATGGTCTCACGAAGACCCGAGGCTACTTCAGGTTAACTCATGCATTGCAATGTGCATTGTAAGGTATGAGGAGTAAAATCCACATATAATGTCATACTGTAGTATGGCAGTATATGGTAGGATCGATCAGACAACCTAGGGTTAAAGTACCCTAGGGAGTCTGAAAAATAGTAAAAATAAAAATAACAAAAAAGTAAAAAAAAAATTATAATAAAAAAACCCTAAAAACTCAAATCACCCCCCTTTCCCTAGAACTGCTATAAATATAAATAAACAGTAAAAATCATAAACATATTAGGTATCGCTGCGTCCGAAAATGCCCGATCTATCAAAATAAGATAACTGTTTTTCACTGCGTTTAATCCCGTAACGGAAAATCGCGCCCAAATTCGAAAATGGCAATTTTTTTGTCATTTAAATTTTTTTTTTTAAATCTATAAAAAGTGATCACAAGGTCGTACAGTCCTAAAATTGATAACATTGTAAATGTCATAAAAATCCGCAAACGACACCACCCACAGCTCTGAACACCAAAGTATAAAAAAAGTTATTAGTGCCAGAAGATGGCAAAATCCCCCAAAAAATTTTTGTAGAGGAGGTATTAATTTTTTTAAATGTATGAAAACATTATAAAACCTATATAAATGTGTTATTCCCGTAATCGTACCGACCCAAAGAATAAAGTAGACCTGTCATTTGGGGTGCACAGTGAAATCCGTAAGATCCAAGCCCACAAGAATACGGCACAAATGCGTTTTTTTACCAATTTCACTGCATTTGGAATTTTTTTCCCGCTTCCCAGTACACGGCATGGAAAAATAAATACCATCTCTATGAAGTGTAATTTGTTACACAGAAAACAAGTTGTCACACAGCTCTGGACATGGAAAAATAAAAAAGTTATGGATTTTTGATCATGGGGAGTGAAAAATGAAAATGAAAAAAACAAAAAAGGGCCAGGTCATGAAAGGGTAAAAGGGTTAAGGAAGAAGCTACATGCCATTACATGGGAGAAACTAGTTTCACATTTAGACTGATGCTAGTTGCATCAGAGCTTTTTAGAGTTCTCTACAGAAAGGACACAATTTATTATACTCTGACCCAAATCCCCATATAACCATTTTAGAAAGTGATTTCCGCAGTGAGAAAATGGGAATGAATTAAAGACAAAGATTGGATTTTCCCACTGAACCCAATGGAAAGGTTAATGTAGAGCTGAAGTGCCTGGTGTACCCACCTTGGTGTAGGGAACTCGCTAACGCTGTAATACCTTTATGTAATTGTAAATACAATTAAAAGAAATAGGCCGAGCCCTTGTTACTGCAGTTTCCGGAGATGCGGCCTGGAATGCCTTAAGATAGAATTACCTTTATTAAACATTGGAGAATAACTCCTTGGAGTGTATTACTAAGAGGCTTTAAGCTGTATTTATGGAGTGAAAATAAGACAGAACCATCCTTTTTAATTAAATCTTTTTCCCTTTAAAGCAAAGATGTAATTGAAAGCCGAGACATCAAGAGCTAAATTTGCTTAAGGCGCCAGTTACAAGCAAGTCGCCTCTGCATATACCATCCTTATCAAATTCTTCATTACGACATAAGTATTATTCATGGCTGTTGTGACTGTGCACTGAGATATAGATCACAACTTGGCACTTGAACTACTTTTCTTTGTATACACAAAAGGATATTGTACGTGATGTCTGGATATAGTCAGTGCATTGATGTATCACAGTTGAGTTTGTCTTGAAAGAGTTCTGATACTTTCCATAACCTAATAATATACTTGGATTTTCATTTTTATGACCAGCATTGAAAACCTTTTATAGTTCTTAAATGCCTTATTCATATAATGTTTTTATTCATTTTTTGTATCTGACTTATCATCCAGATCTCCAATATAAAGGCCGTAGAACATCCTCTGTGTGTTCAGTGTCTGATGAGCTTTTCCTGATGATTTGCATATATAATGCCCATTGCATTACTGGGGCAAGGGGCAGCTGCTTGGGAAGTTTCCTACCCAAACTTTTCTGAATACATCCAAACTGTATTACCATATATACTCGAGTATAAGCCTAGTTTTTCTGCACAAAAAAATGTGCCGTAAACCCAAACTAGGCTTATACTCGTGTAAACAAAAATATAGCAAAACTCACCTTTCTGGCTTCCCCTGCTGCTGGCTATATACTGGGGCAGGGGGCTGGCTATATACTGGGGGATATGGGATGGCAGGCTATATACTGGGGGGGAGGTGCTGGCTATATACTATGGGGCAGGGTCCAGCAGGCTATATACTGGGGATGCTGTGACCAATGCATTTCCCACCCTCGGCTTATACTTGAGTCAATAGTTTTTCCCAGGTTTTTGTGGTAAAATTAGGGGCCTCAGCTTATACTTGGGTCGGCTAATACTTGAGTATATACAGGTATTTACATTTCTTATTTATTTATGATTAATTTAATGGTGACATACTTTGCAATCAATGAGGGGTTCATATACATTACATTAAGATAGAACAAATGCAAATAACTTACAAAAACTACAGATATCTGAAACAAGTGGAAGAAGGACCCTGCCTTGAGGGCTCACAATCTATATGGGAGGGTAAAGGGGATGGAGTAGGGCAGTGTAGTCATTGTGTGTTGCAGTTCCTAAACAGATGGGTTTCCGGTTATGTGTGAAGGATTGGAAGGTGGGGAACAGTCCGACATGTTGTGGTAGAGAGTATGGGGATGCACCAGAGAAGTCCTAAAGACAGTTATGAGAAGGGTGGATGGTAATAGAGTGAAGTAGAAGTTCCTGTGAGGATCATTGACCAGTTCAGAGATATATGGAGGGGACAGGTTGTGGACCATTTTGTAAGTCAGAGAACTGAATTCTCTGTTCAATGGGTAACCAGTGCAGAGATTGGAATTAGCTTGGAGACCACAGAGAACAATATTGCAATAATCCAAGTGGGATATTATGAGAGAATTAACTAACAATTTAGGATGAGTACAAACATGGTATTGGAAGGTATTTTCCATGTGACTCAACTTTTTCTGTACATTGCATTTTTAACTAAATTGGACTTTTTTGCAATAAAACTTAATTATATAATTATACAATTTATCATTTTGGCTCTTAAAAAGCAGGAAAAATTTGTAAATATTTGTGCCTTACAGTATACCGGTGATAACATCCTTTTCTCATGGTTTATGCTGTTTCTCTGTTATTCCTTCCTAGAAATTTATGAATATGATAGATAGACAAGTGGGTGTTACCGCTTATGGATGTGTTCTTGCTGGGGCAATCAGCATGTGTAGTGATAAACCATCTTGTCAAAACACCCTGTTTCCTTTATTTGCCTAGAAAATGTAATAGAGGAAGAACTTATTGTACCTCTAGTACCTATTACATAGAAATTACTCAACATATTTAAAGGGGTATTCTCGTCTGGGCACTCACATTCAGTTTCATTAATCTGCCATATATAAACATTTCTTCAATTAGATGTTATTAAAAAAATGTTCCTGTGTGAAGATAATTTCTCATAAATGTAGTCATTTTGTCCCTTAAAAACGAGATGGCTTCCTCGGATACGGCCACGTCTGCTGGAGGGATTGCACAAAGAAACAAAAGGTTTTTGTATATGAAATGTCCGGGATTTAATACATGACCCACAGCCGTCCTGTGGCAATGATTGCTGAATCCATGAGGTCAGACAGGACTCAATAGCGCATGTCTGGCCACTGCTGCCAGAGTGTGACGTGGTCGTAACTGAGGAAGCCATCTCGTTTCTAAGGGACAACATGGCAACATTTATGAGAAATTATCTTCACACAGGAACATTTTTTTTTAATAACATCCAATTGAAGAAATGTTTATAAATGGAAGATTAGTGAAACTGAATGTGAATGCCGAGATGAGAATACCCCTTTAAGCCCAGCAAGTGCTCTGAATACAAAGGGTAGTAACTAACTTTAACTTACTACCTTGGTAGGAAATTGAAATAATGTAATTTAGATTGTATTACAGTAAAAGAATTCTAAAAGTTAAACTCCCATATTTTGACAAATTAGAGGATATTCCTTTATTACAGACTCTGTTGTTTCTCATTTGTCTAGCTCGGAGAAGCCAACCCTGTATTTTTATTAAATTTTGGATATAAGACAGCAGGCATAAAACAGTTACAATTAATTTAGCTAATCTATGTGCATCAGCAGCCTGGCCTTTAGAAGCAGACGTTCCATAAATGTAAATTTACAACAAGGATTTGCAGTCATAAAAAGTAAAAGTGTATGGAGAAAGCCACAGGAGGACAAATTGGACCTAAATCCTTTACCCAAGGGCACATGGATTGCCTTGATTGTGTTCTATTTTACACATAAAGGTAAATAAATTTTACTAGAACACTCTTGGAGCAGTGTTGCACCTACAGTGTGAGAACAAATACTATCAGGGGTGTAACTATGAGAGGCAGGGACCCATAGCAGACTTCTGAATGGGGCCCCCCTTCCTGCTTATAAATATATAATTACACTCATATATATACACACATTTCTATGCCTATATACATAAACTTAGAGTTCTTCACTCATACACACACACTTATACTTTCTTAGAGTGCGTTCACACTAACGTATGAAGACGGCCAGATATACAGGTAGCATAAGGCCCCTTATTTCAATGGGCGATACAGCCATCCATTGTATGGCCGTATTGTGCACCGTACCATTTACGAGACGTAAAAAAATATAAATCATGTCCTATTTTCTCATGTACTTCATCCATATGCCCCATAGAAGTCTATAAGAATGTATAAAATACGGGTTGCATACGTGCAGTATGTAGGGAGACCAGATCCAGTGTATTTTATTTGGCTATGGGACAGATACAGAGACAAATGTTCACATACAGATTAAAAACATACAGCATGGAAATATAAGACTGGAGAAATTGCACGTTCATGTGAAAGCAGCCGTTCACACATACACATGCATATAACATATACACATATATATGCATATACACACATGTCATGTACAGATGTACAGTATTTACATACCATGTACACTTACAGCATATACACATCACAGATATACACAGCATATATACATCATATATATGTTAAAAGACACAGGAAAGACTCATTATGCCTTTACTGACAGTTTTGTGGTGGAGAAGACACATAAATCTTCCTGCCCCCCCCCCCCCCCCGTCAGTTTGGATGGTGTTCTAATTTTGGTTGTGACAGGAAGTGAATGGGGGCAGCCAGCTACCATAGACTCTCCTGGTTTAAAGAGCGCGCGCTGGGGGGGGGGGTTTAGTTAAAACTAGTGCTTAACAACTCCTGTCTTAATAAATTAAGACATTTACTAAGGGCCCGATTTGCGTTTTCCCAACGTGTTACCCGAATATTTCCGATTTGCGCCGATTTTCCCTGTATTGCACCGGATTTTGCCAAATGCGATCGGATTGTGCCGCATCGGCGCTGGCATGCAAACGACGGAAATCGGGGGCGTGGCCGAACAAAAACCCGACGGATTCAGAAAAACCGCTGCATTAAAAAAAAAAAGTGTCGCGGGACTCACGCTTACCTTCACCAGGAATAGGCATTCCGGCGGGCCTCGACGGACTTCAGCGCAGCAGCGCCACCTGGTAGACGTCGGAGAAACTACCTTAGTGAATCCCAGCCGGACCCGAATCCACTGCAGAAAACACACTGCTGGATCGCGAATGGACCGGGTAAGTAAATCTGCCCCAATGTGCCACCACTCGATGGAGCTTCCGAGTGGTGGCACTCCACTCGGAAGCTATTGTAATAATGAAACCTGATGATAAATTATGTCATGCGTATGCTGGGCCGAATTTGTTGCAATGAGCAGAATATATATTTTCTCTTATTAGAACTTAATCTGCTTCTTTGTTTTAGGTGGCAGCTTACATACATGTTCTTCTGTATTCTATGCCCACAATAATATTTACAACACACTACATACAACACTATAGCATATAATATGCAAATCTTATATCTTTATGCCAATACCATCCCCTTAATAACTCAGACCATAAGGAACCATGCTGAATCTTATAATGAATGTACTATTCCCAATACATAGTTCATTGAAGTTACTAAAATGTGTTCTGTACTGGATTGTAGGGATTGCATGGTGCGTGCTCTGGGTTCCACTAACAACACTCTAAGTCTATCGCAGACCTTATCAAATCTGTTCTTTATTTTCATGGATACTTCAATAGGTAAACCTGTCTACAGGAAGGTTCATTTCAGAGACCATCCATTACCATCTACAGTCATCAACATTAAAGGTATATTTTATATATTTGGTTACTGAAAATTTAATCAGATTAACAGAAGATGAAGTGGCCTTTTCCTAACATAATAACACTTTGAATAACAGTATTTTTTTTTCTGATTACAAAGTACAAAAGAAAAACTATAGATGAGAAATGAAAACGTTGGTAGAGTAAGGCTCAAAGAGTTGGGGTCAAACATTGTGCCAGGATAATACTGAGATGCCACAGGAGCACAAAGGACTTTAAAGGGGTTTTCCCATTTCAGCAAATTAATGTTAATGTTTTTGTGATAAAAAGTTATACAATTTTCCAATATGCTTTCAGTATCAATTACTCAGTTTTCTAGATCTCTGCATGCTGTCATTCTATAGAAAGCTTCTATGTTAGCTGCCAGTGGACAGAAATCTGACCATGGTCACACAGGTGCAGAGCTTGTTAGTATCACAGAGAGTAATCAGAGCTGTGGGATATAACGACCTGAACACCTGTGTGACCATGGTCAGATTTCTGTCCACTGGAAGTAAATATAGAAGCTTTCTACAGACAGCAAGCAGAGATCTAGAAAACCCTGAGAAATTAATACAGAAAGTATATTGGAAAGTTGTATAACTTTTTATAATACAAATAATAACATTAATTTGAAATGGGAATACCCCTTTAAGTAACTGGAGTGTGAAATATCTGTATAGATTTAGTGTGTGTGTGTGTGTGTGTGTGGGGGGGGGGGTTATCAAAAGCTGGTGTACATCATTTGCTGGTCCACGTTGGTGCTGGTTACTAAGAAGCTCCGGCTCTGGCGTAGTTCCTACCTGTGGTAGGTCCTGTCAGGTCTATACAAAATGCACTTCCTTACCCACTTGGCATAGTGGTGGCGTGTGGGAGGAATTACCTTATATACTCGAGTATAAGCCTAGTTTTTCAACACAAAATTTGTGCTCAAAAACCCTAACTCGGCTTATACTCGAGTCAACTAAAAAAATAAAGTCAAAACTCACCTTTCTGACATCATCTGACATCATAGGTCCTCTTCTGTCTGAGACAGAAAAGGACCTATAGTACGTCGGAAAGATGAGTACAGTGTTATTTTTTTTCCCACTACAGGGGCAGGGCAGGCTGTATGCTACAGGGGCTGGGCAGGCTGTATGCTACAGGGGCTGGCAGACTATATACTGGGTGGCTGTAACCAATGCATTTCCCACCCTCAGCTTATACTCGAGTCAAATGGTTTTCCCAGTTTTTTGTGTTGAAATTAGGGGTTTCGGCTTATACTCGGGTCGGCTTATACTTGAGTATATACAGTACAAGTTTTTCATGGTTTGTACTGTACAAGCCATGATAAATTCCCCCAATTTTACTAGTAGCACATACATTTGATACAAAACCAGCCTTCCTAGTAACTTTACCTGGAAAATTCTGCAATTTAAGTAGCATTTAAATCTTTTCAGCAACTAAGGACTTCATTTTGATCTTTTTTTTTAACTTCATAAACTTTTAAATACGCGTGTTGCTTGGGGAAAAACCCAATGTTTATGAGCCACTGTACTACCCACGTAGGTGTCAAGGATCTTACTCAATCCAGCTTGAACAATTAAAGGACATCTAAGCTTTTTAACTACCACAGCACTGCAAGTTGTAAGTCCAGAATAAAATAGGTCAGTAAGAGAGAACTCCTGACCATTGGTTATCTTGGTGGCATTTAACCTATCCTTCTTAAAGATCGTTTCTAGAGGAGGTCTGCTAAATTAACATAATTGTTCCTCTTCTTTTTATCTGAGAACACTAAACAGAGAGAATGCACACGCATAATAAATATTTAGCACCAAAAATATACAAATAAATATTTTTGTACGTACCAGGAGCCATGTTCCACTAGTCCTCACAGACCTGTGAGAAAGCTACTCTCATAAGAAGACTCCCCCACTATTTCTCCACTTTGGTATATTCATGATCTATCCAGTGGATAAATCAATATCAATTTAGGTGACACTCAAACTCTTGATTAGCTCAGAATGGACGAGGAAGGATAACTCTGCTCTCTGTGTAGCTATCTGCACCAGGAACTACAGCAAAGCTCACATTCATGGATATGGATCTGTCGAAAGACTTTTTTAAGCATCGGTACTTTACCAAACCCCACACTGCAACCGATCACTGGCCTAAAATGGAAGTAATCAGCTTAAATTAACCCCCATATTAACTGCAGGATTTCCACATGACGGTTTCTGGGACATGTATAATATACACAATGTGGGCAAAATTATCCAACGTTGACTGGTATGATTAATTTGTTGGTTTAGTGTTCTGTTAAGAGGAGAAAATTGAAAAAACACTGAAAAATATTTTAGTTTTCATAAGGTTTGGAAATACTTATTTTTAGTGCACTGAATTGAACTTCTTTTCATTAGTATGTAAGTAATGGTCTGTCACCACCCCGGGGGGACGAGAAAACGGATGTGGTTAGTACACATTGTTAAAGGTTATATTGAAATAACATTGTATCTCCTTTTGCAGTGGATTAAGCGGTAATGGATTAAATATATGATAAGGTTATCAAATGAGCTTATGAAAGATTGGTTTTTGCATTGTATATACTTGCAAGGTATTCTCTAGTCATCATCATGCTAAGCTCGGAGAACTGGAAATCTTTATCAGCCGACTGCACATGTTAATGTAGTTCTGTATTTTATTGTGCATTGTATGGAATATGTGCTTCCAGACCATAATCTCCTGTGTTCATGAATAAGAATGGGAACTGGATTGGTAAATTGCTGATAAGTAGACATTGCAAAGCAGTATGTTGAGGATTTGGGATGTCATATACAGTATATTGGAGCATGAAGTAGAAGTTGCTTAGAGTCTTTAGATTGTGGCCAATGCATTAATTTTGTATTAGACAATGACGTAACTCCATAGAAGTCATACATATGTCCTATATTGGAGCATATGGACCTCCCACCATTAGCTAGGGCTGATCGATTAGCATGTGATACCATATTTCCTCGGTAGGAGACATGTGCAGCTGGCCACACTTTCCCTGGTGCTTATCAAGGGTGGAGACCGGATTTTCTTTTCTACCTACAAAGATTTATTTATGACTTCCTCTGATTCAGCAACCAGCCAAAAAAAAAAAGGTTGAACCAATTTATCTGTCATGATGAAGCAATTTAGAAATTGTCTCAGCCCCAAATTCTTGACATTAAGGAAGTGATATATATACTGCATAGTGAAACATTTATATAAATCACATTAAAATATGTTTAGGCGTGTGCCTCAGGGTCAAATCTCCAAAAAAGATGAGGTTTGTGGAGATGGATGTTGCTGGACTCTATAGGTTATCATCCCCGGTCTTGGCAGAATTGCAGTGATCTGTGTATGTGCGTCCTTTATTGCTACCTAAGGCGATACTTTAAACTGTCTCCATCATTAAGGGTTAAAGCTGAGGAAAGCATCTTTCCACAGAATTTCTCTGCTAAATTAACAAGAGCTGTAACCTTGGTTAGTTTTTGATGCTGCAGCAGGCCAACTGCTTCTAGCCAGACAGCAACATATGTTTAGTCCGTAATAATGAACAGAGCAAAGATTTCACATTTGGTATTAGTTACAGGTAATTTTCCATCTCCAGTGATAAAGAACTAAACAACTCATCATGACATGTTAAAGCCTCCAGCATTGACAGTACTCGATAACCAGATGTAAGAATCTCTTTCCATAACATGCTAAGAAATGCAGGCTACAAGATTGATATGTGAATTCCATACCCATCGTTATACGGTTTAAATGGTGATTTTCCAATATTATTGTTCTTTCATTTAGATAACTTTTGATAGATTTTGAGGTCTGCATTAAACAGACAGTTAAATGGGAGACATTCAAATCTATCCTGGGTCATTATACTTCTAAATTTATTCCAATAGGTAACAAGTATAGACGGGCTGGATTACAACCCGTGTGGCTTACAGCTACAGTTAAAAGGGCAATTAAGGATAAAAAGAGGGCATTCAAAAAAATAAATCTGAAGGGTCACCATTCAATAATTACAAAAATCTTACCAAAATCTTTAAGAAGGAAATATAATCAGCCAAAATACAAAATGAAAGACAGGTGGCCAAAGATAAAAAAAGATAAGACATTCAAACACAATCATCCAAATAATATATTTTCCTTTTTGTAATTGGTGAATTACTGAATGCATTGACAAAGTTTGGTCCAATGTGTGTGTCTGTGTATATATATTCAGGAGGTACTGTGCCATATCATATAATATAATGACATTATATACTGTATAACACAACAAAGGAACTAATTATAATATGCCTACCGCTGTAATTGATTGTTTTATATTGTGTTATTGTCCACATATATCATTTATTTAGACGTATCATTTATTATTTATTATATCATATATATACCTCTCACCACCCCCTCACTAACTTATATATAAGGGCCCATTCGACGATGATTAACAATAATGAAGTTAGTTACCAGCCTATGCTCCCAAACCTCCTTCTTTGTTTCTGATGGGGAGTCTAAAAGATGCAGAGAGAATTGGCCATTTGGCCAATAGTACAATTATACCTGAGAGGAGCATTTTGGCCACATTGACCACTATTGAGGTGGGACCCAGAGGGGGAAGAGGGTCATGGGCCATTTTCCGAGTTTAACCCCTTAATGCTGGCCCTGGAAAGTAAAATTATAATAATGCCATAAGCGAACTAATGAAAAAAAGCTGTGTCTGACTGCTCCTGAGTACATTCACAACACTGAGATCATTGTACTTACCAGTACTATAACAGTGGACAGGCACAGACCACAGGAAGTTAGAGACGGGTATCTCCACTCCCCTATGAAAATCTACTTAAAATGGCCTGAGAAGTAGATAATGCTGAACTGTTGACGCCATTCTTCTGCGTAGGTAATGTGTTCCAGTTCCAATCCTATCACATTATGGCTTCATTACCCTAATGAAACACAGTTCAAATTCTGAGGTCACTTTAATCATCTCCCTGCTGCGCACTCTGCCAGCACCGCTAAGCCTCACAATTACCAGCAGTCTGAAGGTAAAACATAGTTCAGTTATAACTCACCTAGTCTTAGTGTTACATCAAATAAAATGAAATCATCTTGTAACAAGCCACTTCATTTAGCATAATTAATGAGAGAAAATGTAGTAGCAAAAAAGAAAGTCCTGTGAAATATGGAAAATAGTGAAGGTGATATTACTGAAACATGCAGTACTACTCCAACGTAGTCTGAGAAGTGAATAATGCAGGGATGTACCTCAGCAGTTCATGTGTTCACATGGTTTATGAAAATAATTTTGGGAGGCTGGAGGCAGGCCTTTTTCCGGTTACTCACAGGTGTAATAACCCTATATAAAGATCTATAAGTGATCGAGATTTTGTGAAGAAATCTTTTTTTCTGATCATTGATGTTGTATCTTTCTCAGAATGTTTCTGTAAAAAAGTTCTCGACAATGCAGCTCTGAGCTATTTAGAGAGTCTTTCCTTATTATCTTTTGTGCCCCACAATTGATATATCTTACGTTTTTTATTAAGTGTAAGAAACTGCCATATTAACAAATGTCTTTACTTGTACTCTTTTACTTGCACTGAACTTTACTCTTTACTTGCACTGAACTGCTCCACAGCCCCTCCCCTCTTCTCTGACTACAGTGACTACTGTAACAGGTTTCTGGTTGTTTACCACAGTAGGCTGGATAAGAGGGTCTGTAAAGCTTATCAGTGGAGAGATCTAACAGCACAGCATTGTGATGGCTCTCCCGGTGGACCGAGTCCAGATATAATCCTGGAATGTTAATATATTTGCATAGTTCTTCTGGTGTTAACAAAACACCATGTTGAAGGCCAATATATAAGACAGGTATGAATAGTTAAAAGAGCTGATAGATTCCCTTTAAAATGTGTAAAGTGTTTTTAGTATTATGTAATTATTACAACCTGTGAAATAAATATAAAAGCTTTTCTAGCACAGTGAAAAATAGAGTTCTATTACCGGTATTCCTTCTTTGAAAGGAATCATTGTACAATCTTTGGTTTCCGCTATATTAACAAAATTTCATGACCTGTCAGTTGGAATTTTTTGTACATTCCCTTGTACCAATTCCCATTGTTATGGTAAAAGAAAATCTTTTTCCTTTTACAGAAGAGAATGAGGACAAGCAGCCACTCACTAGTAAAGAAGAGGAGGAGCGACGCATAGCTGAAATGGGACGACCTGTGCTGGGAGAACACACAAAACTTGAAATAATTATTGAAGAATCATATGAGTTCAAGGTAATTCTGCATGAATTATACTGCAATATAATGTGGATTTATGGGATGTGATTGTCAGACGTGAAGAGTGGAGATTTCATATTTCATTTGTCCTATCAGATGTATTCGCAAGCCATCTATAATGATTATAGATGGGCTTATAAAGTTTCATCACAGTATAGAAAAGTAGATAAAGTGGTAAAGGGGTCCCACCAATTGTCTGCTCAGAGATCTACATTGCACTGCTTAAAGGTGCGCATATATATCACATATGTGTAGTTCAATGTCTCAATAACCATTCAATAGTTACCTATAGGACAATAAGTTGTCAGGGATGGCACAAAGAAAACTTTGTTTCTTGGCTACTTGTAAGGCAGAGCCCCTACACATTTCCAAGAATCCCCGGTGGAGCGCCAATGCCTGTAAGTCTCCACTTCCCTGCAGAGGCGGCCTTCTACTTCCAGAAATTAGGTCAAGTATAGACACATTAGGGGGGGATTTATTATTAGGCATATAAAAGAAGGAAAAGAAATGTCACTCACCACCTTGGAATCTTCTTAGATATTTATTGTTACATACAAAAAACTTTGTGGCAAACAAAACCATTTAGTTGGAAGGGAGAGGAGGAGATCAAGTGCAGGGCATCAGAAAAAGACGAAACGGCGGCTGTTTCGCGCTGAATAGCGATTCATCCGGTGTGCTTGTGTGTAGGGGAACTAAAAAACTTACATACTTATATCACCACAAAGCCGACCTCTAAAGACTTCTTATTGGTCGTGTGTTCACTATTCATGGTACATGAACATGTCTGTCTATAGCTGGTTCAGATAGCATTAATATGCTGCAGTTGAGAACACAAGATAACCTTACCTGAGAGGCTCGTATACCTGGTCACAGGGCGTGCCTGTGTAAGGGGAGCGATATTGGATTTCCGCCTCGCCCAGCGTGGCCGTGGAGCATGCACAAAAAGTCGCTGCTCCGTGACTGGAAGAGCCCACGGGGCTCCGAAAGAAACGCCGCCCCTGGAAGCATTGACCTGGACTGAGGTGGGACAGCTGAAAAATCAAACAAAGAACCGCAGCCAAACCAATGACAGGTAGTTATATTAGCCAATGCTATATACACATGGCTATGCTATAGATTATAGATCATACTAAATATAAATAGCAGAGAGGGGGAATTTATTAAGACTACAATATTGCTCTCCTATTGCTATCGGCTCTCCTGCCGATAGCCTGGCGCTAACTGCGTCTGTATTACTTCCGTGAACGAAGGGCACTGCGCCACACGCTCAGCAGGAGAGCTGCCTAGGATGAGTGTCAGTAAAAACATTTCAGCTTGTATCCTCTGACACTCAGGTTAGCCATCACTGATCTATACTGTTCATGTTGCCCAAATATGAACAAGAATTTAAAGAATACAGATTTTCCAGATTATGAATGGTAGAGACATAAGAAGCAGCCTTATGACGTTCTTGCATTTTGCTCATTGGTGTCTCCACATTTAATTTAAGCTAGTCAGACTAGTATTACAACAGAGGGACTCTCGCCTAAGGCTGAATTGCTTAGTAACAGTTGTTCCTAAGGGACCAATGTATAAAGAGGATTACTAAAAATAAAAATGCATGAGTGTAAAATGCACAAATATTTTATGTTAATCTAAAGGGACTGAGACAAAGCTTGTCGTGAACTTGTCATCTGCGTATACAACTACATTTATTTTTAAATCGTCATGTAAGGATTTGTCTAGATGATTGAGTTCTAAAAACAGAATCTAACAGTTGCTTCATGGGTTTTCTTGTAGTGACCTTAAAAATGTATCATAGAGACTACAAACCATGCTCAGTGGCTAATTTTCTTTTAGATGCTTTTATTACTCTACCCTATTGTATCTGGATGCTGGGACTCCACTGATCAGAGCGTCGACCCTCTCCATATGCAGCCGTTTTCTATGTTGGAGGTGGGCCTATCAGGTATAGATGGCTATCTCTGTATGTACAGTCAAAGAAGGGAGACTGTCAATCACTGATTGGGTCACCTTCTTTGATGTTTCAACTAGAAAGATGTAAACGGATGACCAGTGATACTGAGTCTTAGCCTACTAACTATATCAGTCTGTTCACTTTTAAAAAAAGCTGTAAATGGTTTTTGAACAATTACTAAACATATATGTGTAATATTTTAATAGAAAACACTGTTAATCCTTCTTTCTTGTGGGTTGGTATATATCAGGCTACTTAGATCCTTCTGGCCCATAGAATACTGTTACAGACTGGAAAGAGACTATTCTCCTTAAAGGAAACCTACCATGAGGATTCCACTATCAGAAGTAGATTTGATGCTATATGCCTTCTGCCTGCCTCTGCCCTAATCTGTAATTTAATCATTATGGAACCTTAGCCCCCGGCTAAGGTAACTCCACGCTGTGGTAGCCTCTGCAGTTCATTTACAAATTACTAAAAAAAAGTTAGGTTCCAGGATTATTGAATTACAGATTAGGGTAGAGGCAGACAGGTGGTATCTAACATCAGATCTACTTCTGTAGATTCCTCATGGTAGGTTTCCTTTAACCCCTTAACGCTGAAGCCACTTTTCACCTTCCTGACACGGCCCATTTCTTCAAATCTGCCCTGTGTCACTATAATTGGTTATAACTTCGGAACGCTTTAACATATCCGAGTGATTTTGAAATAGTTTTCTCGTGACACTTTCTCCGATCGCGGGTGTTAGAGGCTCCGTTCAGGAGCCGGGGCCAGAAGTTTGACGTAATAGTACTGCATTTTGCGGGAACGCACCTCCCGCGATGCAGTACTATTACGTCAAATGTCGGGAAGGGGTT
Source organism: Engystomops pustulosus (assembly GCF_040894005.1). NCBI lineage: Eukaryota > Metazoa > Chordata > Amphibia > Anura > Leptodactylidae > Engystomops > Engystomops pustulosus. Next base: position 48,572,530 of record NC_092413.1, read on the forward strand.
AAGGAGAGTTTTTCATGAAAGGCCATGGAGACTTAAAGGACATGCATGCCCGACTGGTGATTCTGTAAAATAACTATACAAATGTGTTTTCTAGGGTGAGATAACGAAAACACTTTCCCTCAAATCTATCTTAACCCCAAAGCGCAATAAGACGTGCCCTTACGTCTTGATGCGCATGGGGGGAGTATAAAGAGGGCTCACGCCCATCGCTTACATTGCAATCGGTACTAGCGCTGATTGCGGGTGTTAACCCTTTGATAACCGCTGGCAAAGCTGCCAAAGGCATTAACGAGCCGGTGGCGCGTGGACGCCGCCATGTTGGCTCCGATCGGAGTTCCCCGTGACGTCATCGGGGACCGGCGATCCGTTGTCATGACAGCCTCGGGTCACACAAAGATCCGAGGCTATCGTGTTTTAGGCTATCTATTACAATGTGAAACTTGCACATTATAATAAATGGTGTTCAAAATCCCCATATACTGCCACACTGTAGTATGTCAGTATATGGTAGGATCAATCAGACAACCTAGGGTCAAAGTACCCTAGGGAGTCTTAAAAATAATTTTAAAAAATGTAAATAAAGTAAAAAAAATTTACATGAAAAAAAAACGAAAAATTTAAAACACCTCCCTTTCCCTAGAACTCATATAAATTTACAGTAAAAATCATAAACACATTAGGTATCAATGCGTCCGAAAATACCCGATCTATCAAAACATAATACTTGTTTTTTACTGTGTTTAACCCCGTAGCGGAAAATAGCGCCCAAAGTTGCAAAATGCATTTTTTTGCCATTTTGAAAAATATAAAAAGTGATCAAAAGGTTGTACAGTCCTAAAAATAGAAGCATTGTAACTTAATCAAAAGTCACAAAAAATGACACCATCCACAGCTTTGTAAGCAGTGAGTAAGCTGCTTTTGTAAATGTATGAAAACATTATAAACCCTATACAAATTTGGTATCCCCGTGATCGTACTGACCCAATGAATGAATTAGACATGTCATTTGGGGTGCACAGTGAAAGCCGTAAAAACCCACAAGAAATGGCGCAAATGTGTTTTTTCATCATTTTCACTTCATTCAAAAAATTTTCCCGCTTCCAAGTATACAGCAAAGAATATTAAATACCATCTCTTTGAAGTGCAATTTGTTACGCAGAAAACACACAGCTCTTTACATGGACAAATCAAAAAGTTATAGATTTTTGAAGGTGGGGAGTGAAAAAAAAGACACAAAAAAGGGCCTGTTCCTTAAGGGGTTAAAGGCAGCCCCCTTAACATCAAGCATCAAAAATCCTAATGACATGATGTGTTATAGTAGACAAATGAATATACATATTCCAAAAGGTACAGAATCTCAAATGTAGACAGCACTGTTTCACTGTTATTGCATATCTACACTATATCTACCCTGTTCTGATGAGATCCCCAACATCTTCCATTCCTTATTTACTTTCATAAACTTACCTTTGTGTATGTTGTTAGTAATGACAGGATAGTGTAAAATGAAGTTGCAATGCAGGTCTGTAGCTCGTGCAAGTGCTAAGGGCAGGTCTTTCAGCCTGAAGAGCTTTCTGCTCTCTGCGGTGTTCTGTTCCAGACCCTCCCCTGTTTACAGTCCCTCCCCTCTGCTAGGAGTAAGAGCTGTATGGAGATTTTGGTTGGATGCTTAAAGCAGTCACTTGACACAGGGGGGAGGATCTGTAGAACAGTTCATTGCAAAGAGCAGAAAGCTCTTCAGGCTGAAAGAAAACACCCTAAACAACCCACCCACCTGCAGCAGCCTCAAACCTGGATTAGAAATTCACTTTTCACAGTCTTGATGCTATTTACTACACACAAAAGGTATTATTCCACAGATCTTTAAGATCTATGCCTAGCACCGTCTGCAATTTATTTTGGTCAAAATTTATGACATTTTCCCTTTAATTCTGTGGCTCTGAAGGAGATATATTTAATGGTTTATTAATTTTGGATAGTGTTTAATTGTTAAGAGTCCGTCATAATAACATAATCGAAAACAATATCCACAGAAAACTAGGCAATTACCGTACATACTTGAGTATAAACCGAGTTTATATACCAGCTTATACTCGAGTCAATTAAAAAAATTAACACTGTACTGTTACTGTGCTTCCGATGCTCTGGTGCCTCTTCGTGTCATCTTCGGGTCCTTCGTCTCCTCTTCAGGTCGTTTTGCTCCTCTTCGGGTCCTCGCGCACGGCTGACACACACAATGGCGTCAGCAGCTTGCTGGCATCATTGTTTGTGAGCCATCGTCATCGCAAAGGGGACCTGAAGAGGGGCAGAACAACCCGAAAAGGAGCGGAAAGACCTGAAGAGAACCCAAAGGACCCGAAGAGACACCGGGGCATCGGAAGCAAGAAGAGTATGTGCGGGGGTTGTCGGAAAGGTCGGAAAGGTTGTCGGAAAGGTAAATAAAACAGTGTTCATTTGTTTTATTAAAAACTTGGCATACACAAGGCAGGGGCTGCCTGGCTATATATGGGGGGGGGGGGTGGACTGGCTATACACTGCAGGGACTGGGAGGCTATATACTACAGGGGCTAGCAGGCTGGGGGAGAAGGGGCTGGCAGGCTATATACTTGAGGGGCTGGCTATATACTTCAAGGTCTGGTGGGCTATATATTAGGGGGCCGGGGCTGGCAGGATATATACCGGGTTGCTGGGCTGGATACATACTGCGGGGGGCTGTCAGGCTATATACTGGGGGGGCAGGGGCTTGCAGGCTATATACTGGGGGATATAGGCTGGTCAGTTTTATAATGACTGGAGGCTATGACAAATGCATTTCCCACCGAAGTCAATAGGTTTTTCCAGTTTTGTGTGTTAAAATTAGGTAGCTCGGCTTATACTCGGGTCGGCCTAAACTCAAGTATATATGGTCATTCTTCCCTGCAACTCCACCAAGGGGATAATAAGCATTATACAGTGTCCATACTATTGGATATCCCCGTAGAGCAGGGTGGAGTAAGAGTCTTTGAATCAGCCAAGAAATTGTCAAACGGGGTACACAAGAATGTTTTCCTCTTCAAGGGTCTCATTAGCACCACATTTAAAATTTTTCATATTAAAAGCCCAAAGAGTTTTCTTAAAGGTTGAACATTCAAATGAAGCCAAGGAGAACTGCTTTACATAAACATATCCGAGTTTTATGAAAAATAGTTATTTTCCAGGAATCAAGAATCTGTGCCTCACAGAACGGCCACTTCTTCCTAATGAACTTTTTGACTAAGCTAATTATACACTTGTAAATGAACATCAAATATGACAGGAATAAGGAGCAGTATTCCTGCCTACAGCCCATGAACATAGTTCCATGTCACTGACCCTTCTTCCTGAGGACACTGACTGCACCGACAGTATATTTATAAATGAACCAGTATCGGTCAGTATATATAATAGATACATGGCATAAGATTATCACTATAGAGAAGAGCATATATGAGGCACATAATGCATGGCAGTCATGTCCGCATGTCACTCACATCTGTGTTATACAAACTGAGGTACTGGACAGATACAAAACTGATAGATAATCCGTAACCTTTGCTAAAGTCGCCAAAGAGAAAGGAAAATCAATTGAGAAATAATTACATCGTAACCTTGATAGTTTTCTCTTTTTTTGCTAACAAAGACAATACGGAGGAGATGGACAAAGCTATAATCTTGTGCGCAGTTGTATCTGCATCCATATATAGCCATACAAAGCAATCGTATTGATTAGTCTGAGTGCATTTTCTTAATGGAATAAATAGATTTACAGTTGTGATCATCTGTAAATACACTGTAGATAAAATTTGTGAGCGGAAGCCTTGCTTTTTGATTTGTCAGTCAAATGCTAAAGTGCCAGACCACATATATTAAATAGGGCTTGTCAAGCATCCTGCCGTGGCCATAAAAACATTGCTGAAGCGCCTTTTCTTAGATTGCTACATTGTGCCGTTCCTCTTCTATCGGTCCTGCCCTCTGCACAGCTCCATCAGAGGGCACCACTTTTCTTTGGTCCATCTTTAACATGGGGTGTACAACACATTTCTGTTGCACTTTGCATGTTAAATTTGGTGAATGGTCTAATTGAGCACCGGAACTCCCCCTTCAGTGCAGAAACTTGTGTCCCATGAAGCCTAGTGCAGCCGCAACACAAAAGGGTCGCATGCGACACAAATGCGGTGCAGGCACTTCTTAAATACCTTTGCAAGCACTAAAAAGAACATGCAAAGTCTGACAGACTGGTACAAGGCCCTTAGTAAATGTGCACCATTGTATACTTCAATACACTCTTTGTAGCTCACCGATTCTTATCTTTAATATAACACTATCAGCATATTTATATGTACTATAGAACCAAAGATAGGGGTATCTGAAACTTGCTGTCACGGGTGCTCCCACGACCCCCTTTTCTCGGGCCGCGGGCTCACCCGTGCCCCTCTCCATGCTCCAGGGGTCCCTCAGCCTCACTTACCTGTCCCCATTCCCCGGCTCCACCGGTCGCGCATGCGCATTCCCTTCCCCTAGGATCTGTTATTGACTCCGATCCTGTGCTGCCTGTCTCGACCTCCTGCCTGTCCCCGATCACGATCTTGCCTTGCGACTCTGTACTACTCCTTGGCCACCTCTGAGGACAAAGTCATGCCTGTAGAGCGACCTTGCGGTACTACGCTGCAGCAAGTCCAACCCAGTTTGCGGCTGGCTCTATTGAAAACCGGGTACCACTTAGACTGTACTCCACTTAATTCATCGTCCGCGGTGGTCCAGTGCTTCCACTACCCCTGGTGCCTGACACTGGCCTCCTCTTTTGGAGGAGATTTTTTATTATTCAACAGACAAAATTCCACATAACAGGGAATTCTAGATAGGACATTTCATACCCTACCTAGGCGGCTGGTAGTTTAATGGAGTAAAATACGGTGACATAATCCTTAGTAAGAGGGAATGTGTTTGACTGATAGGAAAAATACTTGACTAGGTTGACACTTGACAAAAAATGTGGTGGGTGGTCATCAAAGATCAAGGACCTCCAGTGGCTTTTAGTTGCTTTTGACCCTCCTGTAGACTTGTATTGAGCAGCCAACAGTGAAGGTCTACCAACAAAGTACTAGGATGAAGATCCCTGTTTTCTGAATTTCACTCCCTCACCCTACTGTAGTTTATGAGATCTTTTAAGAATTTCACTTCCCTCCACCACATTAATGGCCCATTGGCTTAGAAGTGCCGGCCGTTTACTAAGTATACTTCCTTTTCTAGTCCAATATCATTTTATTATAAAACACTGCCGAGTAAATCCTTTATCGCCCAAAAGTATTGATTGTACATTAAAAGTGAACAATTGCTGAGAGTGTGTCATTGACATGTCTTTGCGTAAACTAGTTTAGCTATTAAATCTTTCATGAATGTCTATAAATAATTCACGGTTTTATGTGGCTTCTAGAAACCTCGTAAACTATATTCATTTTAATTACCTAAAGTCACCTGACCGCCACTGCTCGAAACTTTAAAGCCTCCAAGAGTTTGATTTGATCTGTAAATGTAAAATCAAAGTAAGACATGACTCTTAGAGATCGGTTAAAGGGAAGGAGGTTGAATTACATTTGTTAAACTTATTAATTAGAAAGAAAGGATTTTATAGCAACCTCAAAAGTGGCAGCTACATATGGCCCTCCACTCTGTATACATCTTTTAAGGCTAAAATGGCATCTACCACCAGGATGAAGGACTGTATGCAAATGATCCTGAGGGGCACCAGACTCCATAGGTGTTAATGGAGCCTGGAGCCCCTCAGGGTCATTTGCATACAGTCTTTTATCCTGGTGGTCTTTAATGCCTCCTGCAAATGAGAGTGGGGCACATGTCCATTGTTTGCAGCCTTTGTGTTATCGGCGTATGGGGTCCAATGACACACTACCATTGACAGGAAACAAACTCAGGCAGGAATAGGACCTGCTCCATGAATCTGTCATACAAGGCGTCATATTACCTTCTGTATGAGCCAATTTAAATACATTGTTTTGTTACTAGTCACTTTACTAGAGGTTTAGAAGACTCTATGTGTGTCTGCATTCTTCCTAGATATTAATAATTAAGCATCTCAAGTCAACAAGAGAACAGAATACATTGGAATCATTCTCACGTCTGCTTCTGTTTTCTTGTGTGTTGTCTCAGTACACAAGGGTGACATACAATGTGAAAAACTTCACGCCTTCCATAGTCCTGCCCCATTTACTACTCAACACTGAGCTCGCCGTTCATCTTAAACAAAATATGAAGCTTCAACACATTTTTTATGGGACTGGTATAGAATTTTACTGTAATTTTTTGAGGGATGGTAAAAAGTCACACGTTATAAGCCCACAGTCTTATTTATTTTTTGTCCCTTTTTAATGTTTAATGCTGTGCTTACACATTAACAAAAAGGGTCATGTTCTACATTGTCACATATTTACTATAATTTACATAGGAAACTCATAAAAGTGATTCCTCAAAGCTCTAAGATGGTCTATTCCATGTTGCGTCCACACTGGAGAACATTTCATGTTTTGGCAAGTCCACAGCCTTGGGTTGCAAGGGGCGGTGGCTGACTGGTTAGTATCATAGTTAAGCCATCCCCTCTGTCATGACTTATGCAAAAAAGAGAAGGGTATTGACTTAACCAGCCCCTTTCATACACGGGAAAGGCTCCTTGTAGGATATTGCACTACATTCTGACTACAGAACAAGTATAGCCATAGGATATACCAGGAAGCTCAACAACACCTTCTACAATGCTATGCCCAACTAGCTCATGATAAGATCACCTGTACTGTGTGAATAGATCACAAATCTAAAATTACTTCAACAAATAGACTAGATACCCTCTTAAAACTGGTTGTCATGCAGTGGGAAGAGGGTTTATAGACGGTTTTACCAATTCTGCATTAGGCAGTAGATTCATATGATCCAGGTGTTTTTTTACTTTATAGGGAAACTGCCTATTAAATTAACTCACCCAAAACAAATGTTTCATAAAAAACTATGATAAAAAGGAAGTGATGTTGACCCTAAATTGTTGCATTCCATGGCTGCAATGTTAGAAAATCAGTTTGTAAACTTATATGCAACTCACCTGATGTGAGTCCAATGATATTAATGGGGGCCTGCATATTAAATTTTACTTGCATTTCTCTGTCTTCTTGTTCCTGATTGATAGGTCTCACAGGTAAGAAATGCTGCTGTATGGAACTAGTACTTAGAGATCACCTGACAATATTCAACTACAGACTTATACAGCTCTGTTTACTTATTAGTAGAAAGAGTTCTGTTTCATCATTGAGCACTTCATGTCATGTGACCAAAGTTATAACATCTAAGGTCTTTTACCCTGTAACATTAACATCTACCTCATGCATGTATCTGATCACATGAAATCACAACATGTCTCCATGGAGGATAGGGAAGAGTAGAAGTCCACAAAGGTATGCTGTTATTTCATGTGATCAGAAACATACATGGGGTAGTTGTTAATGTTGGACAAAGAATCTTAGATTGCATCACCCTGGTCACAAAACATTAAGTTCTGAATAGTAAGGAGGCATAAGGTATGGGGAAGAGTAGATGGGAGGTGCTGGCCAAGCAGAACACACCTCCACTGATTGTAGGTAGAGGAGAACATAAAGCTGATTTTATGGGGATGTGAGGGAAACAACTTCTAGCTTAAAGAAGGGTGTCATTTATTTAAGAGGCTTTTATGGTAACCTATAATAGCTGTGTTTGTGAAAAATGTGGTGACAGGTTCCCTTTAAATCTACTACTCCTGCACAAAACCCTGTTACCAACATGGCTTTGCAATGCCCTCTGTGTAATAGAAAGAGTCAGTGATCCAATTGAACATGATAACAGCATATCTGCATTTAAAAGAATCTTTCAAACATATCTTTGGGATGGTCCCAAAGGCTCAATAGCTGTTATCCACCTGCCAAACGGCAAAGATTTGCCATCCTATGTGGCAAATGAAAAGTGAGTGATTTTAATGAGTCCCCTACTCCTCTTCTGTCTCTGCAGAGTACTGTGGACAAACTTATTAAGAAGACAAATCTTGCTCTGGTGGTTGGAACGAACAGCTGGAGAGAACAATTCATCGAGGCGATTACAGTTAGTGCCGGTAAGTTCATGTGTTGTGTACATACTTCTGCTTACATGATGCGATCCAAGAATATGAAGCCATCAGGACAGGAATTATGTTCCCTTTTATTATGTTAGTTACATGGAAATGATGGCAATTAACCAAGGTTTTAGCTATGAAGGCAGTCGTAGGAGTCTCCAGAGACCTTGCTGCTCTAATTTAGTGGCATTCCTCTCCCGGGATTGTGTCATGGAACATTTAGATTTACAGAATTAGCACTCACCCGTGGTTTATTTCATACTCTACATTAAATAGGAAACATATCGGCCATTGCTGTGTTCAAATAAATACATGAAAACAGCAAAGTTGTTCACAAGTTGTTAAGATTCATGTTCGTTTGAACTATTTGTTCCATAATGTATTTTATAGGGTTTGAACATCAAATTTGCAGAATACAAGGGAGATTTATTAGTGTTCTGTCAGCGTAGGATAGATCGATACTTGGTGCATTGACCCAGCTGCTTTTGTGGCACATGCAGAACCAAACACCATATTATTGAATGTATTTATACATCATAAAACTGAACTTACAAAGATGAAACTGCCTTTATGTAGACACTACACTACTATGCTTAGCTTAAAGAGGTTTAAGTTCCACACCGATTTCTTGATATGTAAAGTTAAGGCTTACCTCACAAGCGAAACATTACTGTCCAAAAAATGGCTGAAGATGGAAGATCATGTGAATAGTTAATGTCCATTTACAATTGCCCTGCCAAGACCTTTATTTTATATTGATGAATACAAGCAGTCCCCAGGTTATGTACAAGATAGGTTCCTTAGGTTTGTACTTAAGCTGAATTTGTCAGAATTGTATATTTCATAGTTCTAGACAAAATATTTTTTTTGTCCCAGTGACAATTGGATTCTTTGCTGTAATGGGACCAAGGATTAGCAATAAAGCTTCATTACAGACACCTTACAGCTGATCATTGCGGCTTGGGACTAAAGTAATGCGTCCAGAGATCTTCACAAGAGGTCACAGTGGGTAGAGACGTTCCGTCTGTAACTAGGGGTTGTCCTTAAGCAGTTAAGCATGGGACTGCCTGTACTATCATAAGGTCCTTGAAGGGTGATTGCAGATTGCAGTTAGAGATCACATGACCCTCCATCTCTGGCTATTTTACGAATAGCAATGCTGAACTTTTAATAGATAAATATTGGTAAATTACCTAATATCCTGCCCTTCCCCCGCATAATTACACACACATTACAAAAAAGATGAGGTAAAGTGGCCAATCCATTTAATGCATGTGGAAAATTTTAAAAAAAACTTTGAGCAGGGATATTGCACCAAGTGTTGGTTAAAGGAAAACCCAATAAATATACTTTGGAAATATACTTTTACAATAGAAAAGAAACAGTACCTGGTCCCAAAATTTCTAGAAGTTATACTTCAATTACTTTTAACTTTTATGGAGTTTGTATAAAATAATGGACTTTTACCTGTTTGGATCTAGACTTGGTTTCTCTAACTTTGAATTATTAACTTCTGCAAGGAGGTGTCTTAGGCTGGTGCCACACGTAGCGCTTTGTCTGCACTTGCAAACGCAAACGCAGACAAAGCCGCGCCCACCGGGGCGGGCCCCAGCCCGATTGCATCGGCGTTTCTATGGAAACGCCTGCGATCGGGAATGAGCCGCCGGTGTTTTGCGTTAATTTTACACAAAACACCGGCGGCTCGTTCCCGATCGCAATCGGGCCAGGGCCCACCCCGGTGTGCGCGGCTTTGTCAGTGTTTGCAAGCGCAGAAAAAGCGCTACATGTGGCACCAGCCTTAGGCTTCAACCTGTAAGTGGTTATAGCTGTGGAGCCATAGCTGTATCTAGCAAGCTTCGTATCTTTGCTATCTCTGTTGGGAATTTTTCTATGGGAATTCCATGAATTACATTGTCTAGGAGTGAAGTCAACCTTTTTATAGTATTTACCCTCATACTGTATTATGAAGATATCCATGTTTATTGGGGAAAATTAAATATTTATTGAACTGAATAAATAAATGTCAGGCTATAGTCAGTGACCTATGGGATGCACAGACTTGGTTTTTTGTGTCTGGGTTGGTGTAAAGTACAGAGGCTAGCATTTCATTCTCATATGCTTTCTCAATGCTCAGTGTTAGTAATACAGTCTTTTATAACTGAATTATTATTGTTATGTCCTTGGCATAACACTTTTACAAATCACACTTGATGCATTGAGCAGCTTAGTCAGTGCACCAGAGACTATGTACCAAAGGGAATGCTTTACTTTTGCATCTGTGGCCCAATCGCCTGTGCCAAAAACATTTGTATATCAAACAAGACCTTTGAATCCATAAGGACTTGTTGTTTATCATGTAATATTAAAGCTACCGCTTCACTGACCAGAGTAACATGGCACAGCAGCAAATAAAAGCGCCTGCAACCTAATAATATGATGCTTGGTGGTATAGGTTGTGCACCACATTACCATACCTCTACTATTACGTCTACCATTAACTAAAACTTCCTTATGTAAAAAAAATTCTAAAACTGAATAATACAATTAGCGTCCGCATAGTACTAGACTGTAGAATGCAGAGAAGGACAATGTTTAGAAATCTTTTACATTCTAGGGGCACTAACAAATACAGTAGTTAAATAAAAATAGTTAAAGTAAAACAGCATTAATAATACATAGACATAGCAAGAAGAAGACAATCGGCACCGCCCTCTCCGCACCGAGCAGCAGAAAACAGTAAAGCAAAGTGGCAGCACTTGTGAACAAGCACAAGAGATCCCCCATTGGGGTGCACGTAGAGCTTCACAGCAAGGGACAATCCAATAGAAATAGTAAAACGCCACTCACCGGCTTCAGGGTCAATCTTTATTTTTTTGAGAGAATGTCGACAGTGCAGGGGGGATGCACGCCATGGTTAGGCGCGGGCTGTTTTGCGCAGCATACTGCTAGTATACTAGCTGTGGCGTGCATCCCCCCTGCACTGTCGACATTCCCTCAATAAAGTAAAGATTGACCCTGAAGCCGGAGAGTCTCATTTTTCTATTTCTATTGGAGTTTTGATAATACAATACAAATGGAAGAACCATCACATTATTTATCCCACAAGGTAAATGCTGTAAACAAAATCTACAAAATGCATGGATTACAATTTTCCATTCTGGACTTAGTACATATATAGCAGTTTATTTATGAAATCTAACGTTGCAGCAGAGATCATTTATTTGCATTTTTTTTGTAACATGTTTTCATCATGCAAAAATCCAAAAGCTTTACAAATACAAATTTTATACAATTCAGCTCCAAAAAACTACTGACCTGAAGAGTAAAGTGATTGTGTTATTTATAATGCATGGTGAATACTGTAAATCAAAAACATAACAAAAAAAAGTTAGGATTACGGTACATTTTTTTTACTGATGTACCTCACAGTTAAGGGTTGATAAAAGGTCATCCTGTTTAAGGGAACAATAGTGACATTCAATATTTCAACACACCCCAAAAAAGAACAATCCTTAATAATTAAAATCTAAAAGAAAATAATTGTGGCCAGGCCCAAAACTTATTAATCATTGTGGGATTAAACAAGTTGTAAGGGAAGCCTCTTGAGACTCAATGTAGGTTGGTATTTGATGCTGTTGTTGAGCTCAATTCTATCAAGGAATGTGAAGGCTTGGGTTGCTCTGACAACAGAGAACTGTGGATGGAACGTGAAAGTGTCTCCTTCGTGTGTTGGAAATATATTGCCTAGTCATAAGAGCTATTGACTCCAAGTTGATGATTTTACAAAATGAAGATGGTTGCTATTATAACAGATGATTTCTGCAATATGATCCCCGTTCTCTTGGAACTGCCAAGCACCAATTTCTCCAATGCTCGACATTTAGGAATAACTGCATTTTGACTGACTCAAATATGAATCTGAACTTGAGAATCTCTTGTGAAGGACAACAACTGATGCTGCTATTAGAGTCAGATGTTCTGTTTTCTCTCCTGTGGATTCTTTCAATTAAAGATTCGAATTACATTACAGTCATCAAAGGCAAATGCCACTGAGTCCTGTCCTGGTGCATTTGGAGATGGCACATTTCAGTCCATATCCCTGGGTCTGCAGAGACTGTTCGAGGTCACTCGGGCTGAGCTCCCAGCAATTTTTCATTTTATGATACTTCTTTTTGTGATTAACTTAATTGTGGCTCTCAGTGCAGATGTTGCCAGCTGCCTTTCAATCCTGATTATGACAGCTTATCCCAAAGCCCATATACATCCTCCCGTTCAATCCAACACAAGCCAAATTAATCATTCCCTAAAGGGATTGCTGTTGGAGAGATTTATACGTCAGTGCTGTATTTTATGATCAGGCAAAAACAAAATTTGGTTTGAATTGTAATGATTTCATAGGCCTGTCATGGCAACACTGGGGATACTATTTATGTATAAAGAATTTTTTTATGGAAAAAGGAGACAATGTCTAACATAAATCATATCATAGGTTTTGAAAAGAACTTGCAAGTCATTAAAATGGCTATTCCCATGAAGACCCGATTCTTAAATATACTCAGGATAGCAAAATAACACATTCTCTAATAGACTGTTATTAAAAAAAATACAGCATTCCACAGATATAATTCCAACCTCTCTCTATCAGTCCTGGTGTTTACAATTTTGGTTGTCCCTGAATATAACCGCAAATCTTTTAACTATGGTTGGATTCTTCTCATGAATAGCTTCTTTTGTCTGCACACTGCAATGCCCTTTGCCTTATGCCCCTGCATTACAAGACCAGCTCAGACACAGGCTGACTCTGGGAGTCTGCTAAACTATATGCAGAGCTGGAGGTGTTACAAGCCAAGGATCAGCATTAGTGACAATAAGGCACATTTACTTACCCAGTCCTGTTGCGATCCCGTGGCGCGTTGTCCGATGAGGATTCGGGTCTGCCGGGATTCAGTAAGTTGTGCGTCCGATATCCAGCAGGTGTCGCTGCTGCACCGAGGTGCACTGTAGTTCACCTTCCTCTACCCGGTGCATGTAAGTGCTGATCTTGCGACACAATTCTTTTTTTAAATTCTGCGTTTTTGTCTGAATCCATTGGGTTGTCCTATGGCCACGCCTCCCGATTTCTGGGAAAACCCGACTGAATCACGGGCGCTGGACCCCTAGTAAATGTGCCCCATTGTCGGCTCATGCTAGTGGATCTATACATAACCTAAAAAGGACTGGGAGTCAAGCACGTTAATATGGACTGTGTTTTTGCTGAAGCAAGCTATTCTGTTCTGTTAAACTGTTTTTGGAAAGAAATAAAACAGTTAGCTGGACTGTTACTGAAGTCGCCATTTGAGCTGATCCCTTTAAAAAAAATGTGCGTGTGTGCGTGAAAAAAGCAAGTCTGAAAAAACCCATTGATTACAATGGGTCAGAGTGCAATGCAAGTTCTGCTCATCTAAAGCATGCGCAGAACATGCACGTGAAAATGCAAGTGTGAAAGGGGCCTGTTGAAGCGGTTTGGATCCACTCAACACTACCTATGAATAAAGAAACATCCCTTTTGAAGTATCTTCCAAGGCCTGCTGTATGCAACTATGGTTGTTGGACGTCTGCTAGCCATTGTTTCCAAGACCCTGTTTGAGCCTACCACCTTCAGAGCAGGTCCTACTCATGCCTGAGTTTACAGTTTGGGTTGTATTTTCTCCTATAATCAGCGGGTGAGTGGATCTCGCTTCCGATGACACATGGGTTGCAAACAATGGATCATGGGTCCTTTTGTGTGGTCCGTGAAAAGCTCACATTCATATGCAGGTAGACTAACTTTGTATAAATAGCATTAAGAGGCTATAGAGCTTTTTTCTTTTCTATTAATGCTGATTTGGAACCACTATGAGAACTAAACAAAACAAAACTCAGAATAGAAAGTATAATAATGGGGTGACCGGAACACAGTACCTTGCATTGTTTGCAGCAAAGACCCCTCTTTTTTATCTAGGGCAGAAAGTGAATAAATAAAATTAATACCAGCTCTTTCTCCATGAGCCCTTGTACTGAATAGATAGTAGTAGATGATATCATGATTTTTCTTGACTTGATTTTTCTCAAGTTAAACACAAAAGGAGAGTTGAGCTACCCATTGTTTTCTTTATTCTGAAAACTGGAAAAATCAATTAACCTGAAGCTAGATCGACTTAGGAATCTCATGGAGTTGATAGACAGACTAGCATTGCTGTCCGCCTGTTTTCCTCCTGCCGGCACTCTAGCCTCCTAGTAGATCGGTCACAACCGAAAGTCACAACCATAGTAAATCTGTTCGGTCAGGCACTCATGCCCCTCCCTGCCCGTTCTGCTTCGTGACATACCCAAAGTGGCAATCGGGTTGAAGAAGCCAAGAAACTGGTGGGGAGTGGGAAATTCATGTACCAGTATATCAAATAACATATTGTTATGATTACTCACCATTTAATATTTATTACCTGGAACTTTTATGTATTTTTCTCATAGGAGAAGATGACGATGATGATGAATGTGGAGAAGAAAAACTGCCTTCTTGTTTTGACTACGTGATGCATTTCCTGACAGTCTTCTGGAAAGTTCTTTTTGCCTTTGTCCCACCAACTGAGTATTGGAATGGCTGGGCCTGTTTCATTGTGTCCATTACAATGATTGGTCTCCTTACAGCGTTCATTGGAGATTTAGCTTCCCACTTTGGTTGTACAATCGGCTTGAAGGATTCTGTCACTGCCGTTGTTTTTGTGGCTCTGGGAACATCAGTACCTGGTACGTGCATCCTGGGTTTTATTAATTGAATTTCATTTCTTGAATGTCTTTTGGATAAATGTGTAGTGTAGTGTATGATTCTTATTATTTTATAGAACTTGACCTTTTCACAAAATGTATTATCGATGCTAGTAATAAAGGAGCAGCCATGAAAACCTCCTATTCACGGACAAACATTACTGTCAGCATAAAAAGATACAATGGAATAAGTATCTACCTATTGAAAGTGGAAATGAAGAATAAATGATTAAGGCTACATTAGAATTATGTATCGGGATAACATCAGGTTGTGAATTATAAATTGACTGCCTGAAAATTGTGACTTTTTGGGCTACATTTTTATATAAATTGGTGTAATAGGTAGTTGAACAAGGGGGTTCAGGGTGGAGATGACTAGCCATTTTTACTTTAACCTGTTCCAAAAACCGCAGGTTATAGCTGAAATCTATGCCAACTTGAACCTTGAATAGATTTTAATTCCAGCGCAAGTTACGGCCAAATTTACTTTAATACGACTCAAACACATCCCTATAAAAAGGATCTGTGTTATAGGGCATTATAATATAGAATCTATAAACTGTTATATGCCCACAATAGAGACACACAATAGTTTCCACTTGCATACAGAATCTGTGTTAAAATAAAATTGTGTCTTGATTTATCACACTCTGCTGGCAATGACGTGATGAGGAGTATTGCTGTTACACCATATAAAGTCCTCATTTGAAGCTTGGACTTAGCATATGACCATTTAAATATTTTTACATTATTTAACCATTTAAATTTTATTAAGGAAGTGTATTAATAGGGGGTTGAGGAAATCGTCCACCAAAGTCAAGTGTAATAAACCAGGGACTAGAGATGAGCGGATTGAAAAGTGCACCTTGTGCTACCTAGACATATTGCTGGATTGGCAGTCAAAAATTGGTCAGATGGCCAGAGATGTCCCCTGTCCAATTACATCCATAGCTAGTTGGCTAGGGTCATCAATTTGCCGTTTCACTTTTTGGCCGTATTATTGTAAAAGTTGACTTTAGAAGGAAGGAGGCCATGGATAACAAATATGAGAAGATTATCACAAATTCCTATTGCTTTTGAAAGGTCAAATAAAATAACCTTTTTGATATTGTGATACCTTTTAATGGCTAAGTGAAATATAAGATGTTACAAGCAAGCTTTCGGGACAGCTACAGTCCCTTCATCAGGCATGGTATAACAGGATTACTGAAGTGACACAGATGTGACACTTATGCACAATGAACAGAGAAGTGATGCAAAAAATGTAAACAAAAAGACAATAGCAATAACAAAGTGGAGACAACAGGTCCGCAATTAGATGACTTGGGCAGTATGATGGTTTATTGCCTCCAAGTAAAAGACTTTGGAATCTCTGATGACCCACTATCTCAGGATAACATTTGTTAGAGGTTGTAGTGGGTCATGAATCCCTTTGATAAATTG
Organism: Engystomops pustulosus; assembly: GCF_040894005.1. Classification (NCBI taxonomy): domain Eukaryota; kingdom Metazoa; phylum Chordata; class Amphibia; order Anura; family Leptodactylidae; genus Engystomops; species Engystomops pustulosus. The sequence continues at coordinate 48,588,914 of NC_092413.1, forward strand.
AGTCCTGTGTGGATGGTGTCAAAAGGGGTAATGCATTTGTATTCCCAAATTCGTCTCTCATTTTATAAGCGGAAATTGCCCTTTTATGACTTTCATATCTAGGGTATTATGACTAGGACTGCAGAAGTGTTTAGCCACAGGTAGATGTTTCTGCTCATCTTTTATTGTGTGGTGATGAGACTTTATCCGGGCTTTAAATTTTTGTCCTGTCTCTAAAACATGAAGGCCGCCCACAGGACATTTTGTGCACACAATCGGGTAGACCACATTAGAAGTGGAACATGAAAATGTTCCCGGGATGTTATATTCCTGCTGTGTGTTGGGGATCTGTATTCTGACATTCTGTATTCTGACAAATTATTTTTGTATGTTGATGGTATGGAGCTCCGGATCATAATATTCCTCAGGTTTGGGGGTTTACCACAAACACGGTGCCTGGATGTATGAGTAACAGTCCCTGGTTTATGATCCCTGATTTTTATAGATTTTGTAGATTTCTATTAATAGTTGTAGTAAATGAGCGTGCTCCGCACTATATGCAGGCAGCTGTTAGTAATATTTGGGGTCAAAGTTAAAAGGCTCATTTTAATGCCTCATAGCCCTAGTTTTTTCATGGAATTACTCCAATGGTACAACTTTAGGCATAGCTTATGCCTGAGGAGTCACTGACCATCTTGATACAAAAGTAGACAAAACAAAGTGTTGTTGACATCATGATAGCTGCTCAATGATGTAATGAGAATTTAAGTAAATGGAGCTAAGGGTTAACATTGGAGGTTGCATATATTTATATATAAATGTGTGGCTGAGTAAAGCAGTATACTTGGCTAAGCAATTAGAATACAACATAAAACATGAAATAAAATCTGTAGTATCTGCTGGTCAGCAGGGAGGAAGCGGCACTATTCTCCGGCGGCAGAGGCTGGGACTGTTATCCTGAGACAAAATCATAGAAGTAAAATCCTTCCTAATAAGGGGTGATAAACTGTACAACAAAAAAGACCTGAATCCGCAAAATTCAATGTTCATGTTAAATGTCAATTCACCATCTAGGACTTTTAATGCTTTTTTTCTATTTCACTTTTTAAATCGGTTTGTAGGAAAAATATTATTGTGTCCAAGGACATAAAACATGCATCTGTTTTTATCATCAGCTCCGTGTTCGTCTGGAGATTGAATTTTCCCCATCCGATAAATTATTCACAGCACTGATTTAACTTTATAAACATCTTAATAGACTTCGTCTTAAAGCAATTTTTCAGTTGCCAAACAATGGCGAGAACTTCAGCGGTTCACAGGTTCTCATCACAGATATGGCTCAGTCATGAGTAATTCATGGCTTTGTTACTCTCCTATGTATATGAAATGTATATAATGTGAACCCCGGGGGTTCATTATCTGTGTGTATCAAGGTAGTCACCTGTTCATGTCATTATCATGAATGTACTGTGTAGATTTTTTCAGTACATAGAACATGGGCTGTCAGGGGGATAGTTCCTGTATAGTGCAGCATGGCCATTGTATAATTTACTTTTATCCAGCTGGAAAATGTAAATGGAACACGGCTAACCCATGACTGTGGGTGCAGTGTGTAATTGACTTCTTAAAGATATTGGTCACTAATCTCAAAGTTTATCATGATATGTATAAGTCCCATATATTGTTTACCCTGTTGAAATTTTGGGTTTTCTGCCAGGAACGGCAGGTCATTTGACCCCTGGGAAGCGGGACTCCAGACTTCCTGTAATGTCCTGTGTCCTGCTGGCTTCTGGCAGATGTAGGAGGCTGCACATTGTCATTATCTTCTGTATGGCTCTTTCCATTCACTGGAGGCCAAGAGGATGTGGGACATCATGACCCTTGTCACCTGGGGAAGAACCCCAGACTTTAGCAGGGAAAGTACTACACTTCAGGGCCACTTTATTAAGGACTTATACTTACCCTATTAAAGTTTGGGTTAAGTGGCCATGCCCTTTAGAATCTATAGTCATCATTTTCATATGTTATCTTTGGATCTTTTCCCTTCTTACCTCTTCATCTGCTTGTTTACACTGAAATGTTTGCTGAATTGCATCTTGCTAGAAAGATAGACAGAAGCTCATGAAGGCTTCACATTACATAAACCGGGGCATTGTAGTCCCTGCTATCAACTTCATTATCTCATCTCTGCTCTTATAGTTTTCCCTCCATCATTCTTCCCCCCCCCCCCCCTCCTGCAGATGAGCCGACAGAAATTTCCTTGGAGTACTGGGTCAGCTAATGGCTGCATGAGGTAGGGAGGGAGGATGGCAAGCTGAGCAGAGATCAGATAATGATGATGATTGCAGCCTTGTAACAGATGCCCCCATGACTCGAAGCAGCCTGCTGGCAAGAAGCCAGGTACAGTTTTAAATACTAATAAAAGTCTGAGGGAGCAGCTGTGTTAATCATAAAAGCAGTATGAGAACTAGTATTAAAAAGGCTATGGGAACCTGTAATTGGGTGAATATGTATGATGATGACACTTTACCTTTGAGGAATAACCTTTCATTTTGAATGGTTGCACAATGTTAGGGACACTGTAATACATACAAGTGCACCTGATAAATGGGTGTTTGGATAAGAACATGTCTAAAATGTCTGGAGTACTAGAAAGGATATTTCATACTGTAGCTGGTAGTTAGTGGGGTAAAACCTGGTGACAGTTTTAAATGAAAGCTCCTTAAGGGAGAGTGTCGCACATAACACTTTAGGACAGTGCCTATGTATTTTTGATGCATATCAAAAGTTATTCCAGCCTGAAAGAGTAATATAAGACTTCATGTTGGAAGCTAGTATATAGAGGGAGTGGATAGATGATTATCTCACCAGATACTTAGTGGCTGAATAAGTCTAATCTCCCTATATTGCTGGGCAGTGGGTCTTATTGTAGGATATTTGGTTAATCACCGTCTTCACACGGTTTATAATCAGGGATACACAGCTTAGTGGAAGATATTCAGGGAATCTCTTCTTTAAATGTTTGCCGTATTATGGAAAGCTTATGCCATGTGTAACATCTATAGAACGCACATTAATATAGCAGATACAGTGGAAAAATGACAGATACAGTTGGTACAGAAAGTATTCAGACTCCTTTAAATTTTCACTCTTTGTTTCATTTCAGCCAATTGGTAACATCAAAAAAGTTCTTTTTCTACTCATTAATGTACACTCTGCACCCCATCTACACATAAAAACTGAAATCACATGTCATAAGTATTCAGATCCTTTTGCTCTGACCCACATATTTAACTAACTTGCTGTCCATTTCCTTCTGATCCTCCATGAGGTGGTTCTATTCCTTCATTACAGCTGCGTTTAATTAAACTGATTGGACTTGAATAGGAAAGGCACACACCTGTCTATATAAGACCTCACAGCTGACAGTGTATGTCAGAGCACATGAGAATCCTGAGGTCTAAGTAACTGCCCAAAAAGCTCAGAGACAGAATTGAGGCAAGGCACAGATCTGGTCAAGGTTACAAAAGAATTTCTGCAGCACTAAGAACACAGTGTTCTCCATAATGCATAAATGGAAAAAGTTTGGGATGACCACAACTCTTCCTCGACCTGGCCAAGATGGGTATAGAATTATATCAAGATTCATGTGGCTGAGCTCCATAGATGCAGTAGGAAGATGGGAGAAAGTTCCACAATTGAAGGAAAGATGAATGCGTTCAAGTAGAGAGATATCTTGGATGAAAACCTCTTCCAAAGTGCTCTAGACCTCACACTGGGCCAACAAGACCATGACCATAAGCACACAGCTTACCACTTGGCTGCAATAAAACAAACAGCGAAAAATTTAAAGGTGTCTAAATACCTTCCGTACACATAGTAATATAAGCATTTTATTCTCCACACCCCCTGTACCTTCATGGAACTTTGTTTAATAACTTTATATTGCTTGTTTGAAACTCGCCCATGCAGACACAAAGTCAAATGAAGGTTATATGGATGAATGCTTCCATGTCTCCTTGTATTATAACATACTTTATCATTAAGACAGGTAGAGAACAGCCCATCCTTTCTGTCATTCCTCCCCTGTCTCACACTTATATTTCTTAGCTTTATTCCTGTTCTCCCCAGTACAGAGGTAAGGTCTTCTATCCTATTTTAGAATAAGCATTGCTTTGTGTATATAAGATTAGGCTTGCTTGCCGTACCTCATGTAAATTACTATTCTTTTGTATTGTTAGTATATTCTACTTAGGCGGAAGCCAGTGAAATTGCTTCTTTTTGATCACTTACATTCTGCATTTCTTGCATCACTGGGCTCAGTGTCATCTACATGCAAATAAGGAAGGTGATCATCAGAAGACTTAACAAAGTTCATTTCTAGCATTACTATATATTATGTATATTATATTATATATGTATATTATTATATAATAATAATTATATATATATATATATATATATATATATATATATATATATATAAAATAATACATTATATAATAATAATATAATAATATATATATATATATATATATATATATATATATATATATATATATATATATTATATGTATATTATAATATATATTATGTATATTATATTATATATTATGTATATTATATATATTATGAAATAGTCTGATTCCCTTTATGGAAATATTATAACCATTGCACTGTATTTATGTCTTCATATTTTGCATCTGTAGGTCAGTCTACCTTTTCTTCAGGGATGACCCTAGTTACAGTACATTGCCATGTTATTAGCCAGCCTGACAAGCTGCTTCCCTTGACTACAACTGAGATCATATATTTAGAAAGTAATAGGAAAGGCCATATTGTTCACTGACTGCCGGGGACTGGAAATTGATAGAAAAATAGCAATTTAAAGGGGTTGTCCCAAGTGTTTTAGTTATTCACAGGATAGGGGATTACTAGCTTATTGGAGAGGTTCTGACTGCTGGGATCTCCACTGATCACGAGGACAGGGCCCCCAGCTCTCCAGAAACTGTCCTCACTAGTGGGAGGAGCAGCAGGACAAGCAAGTGTCACTCCATTCACTCTCCATGGCACCGGTTGTAGAAATCCTATCCTGTGCTCAGCTATTTCCTTCATCCCTATACTATTGATGACACATGTACATACTGCCAATTCCTTGATGAGCTGGGAGTCCCATTCTTGTGAACACTGTAAGTCCCAGCACCAATCAGTTATTTATCCCCTACCCTGTGGATAGTGGTTAACTTAAATTCTTGAAACCACCCATTTTAAAGTTTAATTTTGTGGTTTTGCCATCGTTTGTGTGCAGAGCTGCGAATTAGGTTACCTTGTTGTAGTTCTATATAAATCATTAAAAACTGTGATGTTTCTTCTATGAAGAAAAGAACAAAATGTAGCAATGTAAGAAGTAGAACAATGTAGAAGTTGGTCACAAAATTTAGAATTGACAGAATATATCACAATTGTATGATAGATGCCTGTCCCAATGCTTGGACTTCAAGAGGTCAGGCTGAATGGAGAGTTGGCCACACATGCACAACCTCTCTCCATTCCAGTTTATGAGAATTCCTGTAGATCGGCTGAATGGATAGTAGTTGTGCACGTATGGCCAAATCTACATTCAACCTGGCTGCAGGAAGGCTGTCAACAAACCTGTTTCGAGGTGTCCATTATTTCTTAGGCTAATAATACTGTACAGCAAATAGAAAGGGAAACACATCTCCATGTAGTTGAAGTCTCTCTGCAGGTATATGTGTTTTTACAAATTTCCCTTGTAGTGACACTGCAAAGCAAATTAAGTATTACAGGAGAAATATTAAAGATGGACCAGTAGACCACCTTCTTCTCAGGCAATACATCCCCCATAGCCTGACAGATGAAGTTTCTTTGTATTGTTTGACTTTTAGTTTCTATTTCTTCTACATAATATTTAATTTCAGCAACTCCAAAAGGACATGCTCAAACCAAAAATGTAAAAGTGTTCACAAATTGCCTACAGGGTAAACTATAAGAAAACTGATAGTTTGAGCTAGTTATAGAAATCTCGTTCTCTCACTCAACAGTAATTCCTCTAGCACAATAGATTAACGAAGACTTAGATGTTTTTAGCTGTTCATTGGCTCCACACAACCCCTTAAACGAAGGTTTGGAAAGCCATTTTCCACAGATTATAACTCAATTCACATGACAGTAAAAATTTTTTACTGGAACTAACAAATTGGGTGGTTCTTATTCAAACGTGGCAGCCGCCAGTGTGACTTAATAAGTTGGCAGCTCAACTTTGAGGCAGCCAGGAAATACCAATTTCTATGAGACATCTTTATATGTATGCTTCTAGCTCGAAAGTCTGTTAAGGAGTATCAATCCATGAAAAACACTATAATGACATTTTAAAGCCAAGACACAGCGTCTGCTAGCATTTAAGCCAGTTGGATCCCCAAAGAGTTAATTATCTCTGAGAGAAAGCATATCATACTGTATATCAGCAACTGTGCATATGTTACGCACTACAAAAATGCGCCAACGCGGTCAAATGGCTTTGACATCCGAAGCTAAAATTTATGAGATTAAGACCAGAGTCTGCTGTCTGTGAGTCTGCACAGAAGTTTTCATTGACTCTCCACTATATAAGGCCAGGGATTAGTATGTAAAGTGGTACGCTTATTCAACTTGTTATTTATTACGTGAAAATCACATTTTGTAAGGTTTTGTTGTATCACCAGCATAAATACTGCGTTAATAAGGAGAAGAATGATCTCATACAATATATCCTAAGATTCAATACAAGCCATTTATTAGTTATGAAATTATCCCTCACATGTCCTACAAACCTCTGTAAAAATAAAAACGGATTTGTAGAGTCCATTATGAACTAGGGAGTTGCTCAAAGTAGTGATTTTCCAGGATTTTCACAACGATGACCTCTGCTTAGGATACAAATATGATAAATACTTTATAGATTGTGTTGTCGAAGCCACATCTGCTGATATCAGCTATTTAATTGGGATACCAACCATTAGAACCGGACTGATCTGCAATGTATTAACTAGCCTAAGAGTGAGTCAACAATAGCAAATTCTGGACCCTTGCTCAAAGGAGTCCTCTGCTATGGACTTCCCTTTTTTTCCAGAATAAAGAGTGGCTCCATCTTTATTAGACCCCCGACCATGTATTACACAGTTGGTATACAAAATGCATAGGTCTCGTTTGGAGCTCAAGCCCTAATGTCTGTGGCTTCCCAATTGATCCTACTATGAATTATACTATTGATATTAAGGTTTCTTCATGATCACATAACAGGTACTTGGCAGTATGTCCCAGTATGACCAGGATCATGCAACTTAAATTTAACATTTTAGACAATAATAATAAAATGTTCCTATTCAGCAACGTTAATTTTCCAATATTTTTTTCATACAGGATAGTTCCAGAATTTTTTTTATGCCACAATTATTCATGTGGCAGAAGTGTAAGATTAGGTAACTTTTTGTTTTATCATTGAACTTTAGATGTATGTGCCAATGCCTTTCAGCTGCTTGCTATGATCAGACCTCACCATCACGTGCTAGTGTGCATAGTGCTGCCCAGTAACTGCCATCATGTTTTGACTTTAGTCAGTGTGAACTGAGGTCATGAAATACAGAAGTGAATACAGATTTATTGTGCTGCTGCTACGCGGCCAGGAATTTAGAGAATAGAGCACTAAAGCAAATAGACACATTTTAAGCTGCAATATGCAATTAGTAACAAAATTATTATAATTTTTTTGTAATATCAGCCTTACTGCATATAAAAAATGAGAGATTTTAGTTATTTGGTTATTTTTATGATTTACATTTACAGCTGATTCAATATAAATTAATATTTGAATACGTGCTATTAAATGAGGCTGCAGCCAAGCAGCAATTTGTCCTACGCATATAAGCTGCATAGAAAATATGTCCCAGAACGTCACCTATTGTCTTTCTCTATAAACATATATTTTTAAACTTTTAGGTCTTTTGCTCTACATTTGCCATGTTTGAAAATCTTGGCCAGGAACAAGGTACTTTAGTACAGGAACTCTGTGCCCCAAAAGATTAACTCTAACTTGAGATATAGGTGAAATTTGCCTAAACTTTCAAAATTTCTGGCACGAGTGGGTTAGAGAATTAAGATTATCCCATAAAGTGCTGATCCTAATATATTGGTAAAAGAAATACAGCATTGTAGGCTGAAAAATACCCTATTTCACTAAATTGGGTCCTTTGAATATGTTGTTCAAGCAGATTTTAATGACACACAAGTTACTTGCCTTCCCATTACATCTACATTCCTTTAAAAAAGACCCCTTGACACCCTAAAAACGTAGACCAATGTTTTCATCTCTTGTGACTCTAAGAGTGTGCAGTACCCTCCTAAACCAGCCAGCTGTGATTCAGAGCAAAATCCTGAAGCTTTGATTGTTAGAGTTGTAGTTGCAGTGCATACTTGAAAAGAATAAATAAGTGGAACGGGTTTTATCAGGAGTATACAATAAACCGAAGTTTCCACTGGTATCACTTGCAAATACAAGGGACAACTACGTTTAGATCTAGGCTATTGACTTTTGCCCTGAAAACTAAAATAACGGATAAGTGGAAATATTGGATGGAAGTTGCAGCACTATTTTTTGTGTCTCGGAAGCTTAATTGAAGTGGTGCAAACAGAAACTAATGGTAGTCATTAAAAGACCATTGAAATCAATGGACATTCTAACGGTTTTCTTAGACTTCCACTAATATCGTTAAAGTAACAGGAGTTAGAAACAGAGTCTAACCTGAGATGTGAACTGGCCTGATTTATAAGCTACCTCTATGTTGTTCAGGGACCAGCTTGAGTCATTTAAAAATATATGCTGGGGACTGCATAAATTAAAACAACAAACTCAGATCATCTTTTAGACGTCCTCCGATTGTGCATCAAAAAGCCGCTCTCCCCTTATTTCCTTTTTGTAACAGAATGGAAGTGATGATGTCCGGCTCATCCTCACATCACCACTACAGTCAGCTGCAGGTTATTTGTGGTCACACAAGTGTTGTTTATGCCCATAATTCACAGTAGCAGTGCAGGCAAGATACAAATATTAAGATATAAACTAATGTAAATATAAGGATAATCCATTATAAAAAAATACATATTGTTTCATGTCATACTTCCACTTAAAAAAATAGGGGGATACATACCGTATAACAGCTACAATAAAGTGCATGGACTGTTATATGGTGGTATTAGAAATGAATAATTCAGTGATGAAACATAAAAGGAAAGTCTTCATGTAAACTGCACCTTAACACAAATGACAAAGCATTAGTGATTCAAGGTAAATGCAGGAAGAACATAAAAGGCACATTCCCATCTAGTCTGGTTGAGTAACAAAAGAGCAAAATTTATAAAATGGTTGTTTTTATCATATGCATTTATTCCACATTGGTTGCAATTTAGAGCAAATAACTGGAAAATGCAGTGGACGGCAAGTGGATTAAATCAGGCGAAACAGCAGATGAGGCCGTCCTAAAGAAAATACATATTTCAGTCATGGTTATGTGCTGGAAAGCAGCGTGATGTCCATGAAGTAAACCTTACAAATTATACCGTTCCCTGTTCTGATAGCACCAAGATGAACCTGTAGGGAAGTCTATTATTAGGTCACAAGCAGCGTATAAACTCACGTTTCCCATACCAGGGAATACATGGTAGGCAATAATGTTCCATGTGGCATATTAGGCCTCGGGGTGTATTTCCATTTAGAAAATATGTATTGGTTTGTGAGTGAGGAGGAATTTCATGTATTATTTTTTATAATCTAAACATCATATGACTGAAAATGAAATAAAGAATATTTTCTGTGCATTACCATAATTAATTTCACAATACACAAAATGATGGTTTAGTCATCACACATGTTGGCATTTATGGATAATATTTTCACTGTTAAAGTTTAGAAAATGAACAGTCATATCTTATATCTATACCTTATACATCATATTCAGAAATTCTTAGAGGGGGGCTTCTGCATTATATTAGCTTCTAATAGCAAGGATGGGGAACAGCAACAAAGAGCATTTGCCTGAATTACCCAGATGTCTTAGTGTGTAATGAATATGTTATGGTTTCTCAAGATAATAGCTAATACTGTGTGTCTGAGCACTGGACATCTTAGCCTCTCTTCCACAGAATGGTGTTGGATTGACTCAATTCAGCTCAACTCTACTAGGTTCAGTTTTGGAGAAAGTACTCTAGTTATGTAGCTGGATGTATTGGGCTCTTTTTTTTAATTCCTTTCGACAAAGTGCTAAACCAGCCAAATCGGTGCTGGAGTATCAGGGCATTGTCAAGTGGGATTGCCATGACAAGCTACACGAGCTCTTATATGGAAACACCTTGAAACTTGTTGACTCCAGTCGGTGCCAAGCTGTAAAAACGTGGCTAAAGCAATGCCGCCCTAGTACTGCTAAGTCTCACTTAATTCCTATTCTAAAGTGGGAACTAGAAAGTACCCAGTACCAGGTACATTTGAACATTGGAAAGATAACCAAAACAAGTATAGCTAAGATGATGAAATCTGGTCGAAAAGCTTATGTTACTATCAACTTTTTGTCAGAAGACTCTTCCAATAAGTAGAACTTGTCTATAGCCTTTAGAATATAGCTGCACATTACCTCCAATCATTAGGGATCGTACAATGTTATGGAATTTTAGAAACGGATAAAATATTTTTCTTAAATCTTTTGTGATTTAGATCTTATGATATTAGGGTTTTAGTGTAATACTGTGTTTTGAAGAATTTTGTAAATGATGCTGATGCTTAAGTGCACCAAGTACAACATTATAGTAGATTGATTGTCTTCTCATATCCGTTAACAAAATTGTTTCCTTTTGTCTCCACAGATACTTTTGCAAGCAAAGTGGCAGCTATTCAGGATCAATATGCTGATGCCTCCATAGGTAATGTCACCGGTAGCAACGCTGTGAATGTTTTCCTTGGGATTGGCGTAGCATGGTCCATTGCTGCCATTTACCATACAGCCCGTGGAGAAGTGTTTAGAGTCAATCCTGGCACGCTGGCTTTCTCTGTCACTCTTTTCACCATATTTGCATTCATAAACGTAGGTGTCCTTCTCTACAGACGACGGCCTGAGATTGGTGGCGAGCTGGGTGGGCCACGGACTGCCAAGCTTCTTACAACGGCCCTCTTTAGTCTCCTGTGGCTCTTGTACATTTTCTTCTCATCTATGGAAGCCTACTGCCACATACCGGGCTTCTAAAGAAACACTCCAACATAGTAAATATATAAATATATATAAATATATGTAGAATGAACAGAGGAAAAAAGAGACATTGCCATTTCCACTTACCTGCTGATGGGATGCAACTGTAGAAGCATCCCTTTTAATGGGTAGGAGCACGAAATTAAGGTTTCTTACCCGGGGGCATCATGTTGAACTAGGCATTGATGCAGGGACATCTTTGCAACTGTACCTAAAACAGTGTACTATAAATGTTTGACTACTTTTATTTTTGAAATGACTAATCTGAATGCTACTTGGGCCTTTTTGTTATAATGTAAAGATGCCGGAATTACTAGTAACTATTTTTTTTGTTGATGTTATTGGGGAGTGAGAGGGGTGAGAGTCTGGAAGAGAAACTTTACTGATTTTCGAATATCCAATGTCAAAAGCTAATTTACCCAAGTGGCAAATGGAGAAGTAGTTTGCCAACAAAGACATTCATGGGTTCAAAATTGTTATTCTACAGTCTAACTTAAGGGCATTTGACTTTGCCATGCTATATCAGATCAATGTGTGGACAAGAAATGGGTACACGAAAACAACCAAAACAAGTAGCCTTCTCCTCTCCAACTAATTGTTGCATTGTAACTAGCATGTGTTTTTCCCTGTTCTAAGTCACCAAACTACAATGAGTCTTTCCTGTTTGTGCTTTGCCTACATAAAAATGACCCCAATAGAAGCCCCAAGCTGGTCTAGACAAATTTGTCTGCTATTGCTTAGACGACATCCAGAGCCATCCATGCAAGAGTCTTCTGGGCACCTACCCAACCATACCCATAGTCATGTCTTGGAATGTCTTTGTTCTATCTGTCCTGTTGTGCATGAATGAAAAGTGTTTGTGTATGCTATAGCTTAGCGATTATCCCCATTAATCAACATTGATCGAATGTGAAAGATACGGTTGTGTTTTTGTGCTAGCTTACTTTCTAGGTTTTTTTTTTTTGTTTTTTTTTTGGTTTCTTGTTTTCTTTTGTAAAATGGAGGGGTTGTTTGGGGGAATATAGACAACCTCTGTAAATTCAGCATCGTTCTGTACAAAGTACAGTACAATATGGCAGCATAGAATTAATGAAGGATGTGAAAGCCTCTCTATTTGCATTGCCCACCGAAGGGTTTAATATGGGCCAAATGCAGATATTTAAATACCAAAAATGTGCCTAGGAAATTAAAGAATTATTTAAGGAAGTATTTATTAGAATTTATATATTTTACAGTAACTAACAGAGGCTGTAAATTGCTACTAGTGGATTTTATCTTAGACCTATCACCTTTCATTATTATTATAGCACATTTTCCACGGTTATTTTTTATTTTCAAAAAGCAGTGCCATTGCCTTGTAGTCAAAACTGGATTTTTTAAATAGCATTTCTAAAGGGAATATATGGGTCTAAAGCCCTAAGATGCCATCCTTCTTATGCTTTAGACTCAGTTTTCAGTATCAGGTTTGTAACATCGGATGTAACTGCTATATCTGATCTATATCATGCAGCTTACACAGAGCACTAGTCACTATTTTAAGATCCATTTTCTGTTAGTTTGAGAGTGTAGCAACAGTATGATTTTGCTGCCAAAAATGACATTATCAAATTACTAGCACAATATTGATAAGTCTGCATTGGATATATTCCAAGGGAAGGTTTGCAGTGTTTATAATATGTTGCAAGAAATCTGTTGAAACATTCAAAAGGTGAACCGTCACAACCCCAAATTTAGCATGCATTATTAATAATACCTTGAAGTGCTCCTGCGGCCGCACAGCTTCTTCAGTATACACATAGACCGTTCCGTGATCTCCTTATTCATAAGGTGTCCTACACCAATCTGGAGCTTTTCGTAAAAAATATGAGGTCAAACGTTGGTTATCATCAATGCTTTATATACGCCTGGATTCATTGCCAAAAGCTTTGTTGAGTCCGATGGTACTTCAGAATTACTAGATCAAAATAAAAGTTATGTATATAAAGCTCAGTAATGGATTACAACATAGGAGGATTGGGCGGTAGCCTGGGGCCCATGACAACCCAAACCCCCCCTGCAAATTTTATACTGAGAAGGACCTTAACCCATAAAATCTGCATAATCTGTTCCTGCTCAAAATACACATGCATACAAAATCCATTTCAGGACCTTTGAAAGTCATCCAATGGTCTTGAAACCACAGATTCGAAGCAGGCAGAAGGGACACATCCTCCATTACCAAAGAAGCTTGATTGTAGTACCATATGTAGGAAGTGAATTCCAGACTTTTAGGAATCATAATATTCATAGAGCCTAGGACCCATGGCAGTCTTAATACGCCCTTGATAAAGCTGCAAGAAGTGGATTCATGGCTTTCTATGATAAGGAAAGGAGTTTGTGTAAGATTTACAGAACACACTTTGTGATAGGATAGTGCTTTTCCCATCTCCAAAGAAGCAATAATGTTCTGTAGACAATCAGTATATGATGCCCTATTATTGGTCCTTCTGTGACATTATATATTGTAAGCTGAGGCCATTGTAAGATACAGAATGGGGAAAATTTATCAGAAGTGTCTGAGAGAAAAACTGTTTTTGTTGCTTATGGCAACCAATCAGAGCTCTGCTTTCATTTTCCCACTGCAGTTTATAAAATAAAAGCTAAGCTCTGATTAGTTGCCTTGGGCAACTAGAACACTTTTGCTCTGATAAATCTCCCCCAGAGAGTCAATTCCTTGGTATTATCTTACAACAAAGTATTTGCCACCTTTAACAAGGAGACATCTTCCTGTAAGAAGCTTGACTGCTACAAACATATTCAGTTTCCTGTGACTAAAACTTAAGAACCATTATGCAAAATTTCTTTAACAAATGGTAACATTTTTATTTTGCTTGAAAAAAATACTGTTGCAGCTTTTTACACGCAATTAAAGGGAACTTTAATACACCATTCTCAGTTTGTTATGAAGCAGATTAACACCTTCTAGATCATCTTTCTTTCATGGGCCAATGTGATGACATACTCCAAAAAAATCAACTTTGAGATAAAATGTAAATTGGTTGTCACGTAGGTGGAGAGTTTAGCTCTGCAGTCAAGCTCTTCCAGCCCCAGAATGCCCTTTATGCTTTATTAGATGCCGTTACGTCCACGATCTTCATTAATTGGCTCTCTTGAGGTCTGGTGAGTGATGTCAATAACAGCAGAGGGGCATTCTGAGGGTGGGAGAGAGTGACTTCAGTGTAAACTCTCCGCCTCCATGACTTTATATAAGCAATTTACATTTCACTTCAAAATTAAGTTTCTGGATGATGTCACCACACTGGGCTATAAAAGAAAGATGGACTGGAAGTTGTTCAACTGCTTGATAACATACTGGGAGGGGTCTATTAGGTTTATTTCTGCTGACAAGTTCCCTCTGGACTATATAATAATAAGAAGGACTATAAAGTTAATCTGGCTCTAAAACAAATAAACTAAATCTTAGATTTTATTTTCATTTAGCTTTATATAAAAAAAAAAAAGTCATATGAATGACGCTGGAGCTACTGACGATATGTATCACACATTATTTGCAATTTTGAATGAAAATACATACATGACATATCATGAAAGAGTTAATTTATTTTTGGGGAAACAAAAATAATTTAACAGAAAATAAAAACATTTTTTAATCTCTAATTTGACATATCACAAAACGGTTAAATTATTTTTAGGGGAAACAAAAAGAATTCAACACACAAAATTTTATCTCAATTTTGACATATCACGAAACAGTTGAATTATTTTTAAGGGAAACAAAAAGAATTCAACAGACAAAATGCAAAAGTAAATGGTTACATTTTTTTTAATGGGAACAAGAAGAATTCAAAAGAATTTTTCTCAAAAATTGATTCATTGAGGCACGGTTGCTCAGCATGTTCATAGTGTGGCCAGACATGGCGCATGCGCTGTATCTCAATGCACTGTGAATGTGCACAATAGATTGTGTGCCATCAACTAGACGCAGTTTGTGCTGCTAACTATCACCACACATTTCCAGCTGTGTGCATAAGGCCTTACTCTGAATATGTTGTCAATGTTAAAGTCTCAAAAAAATCCCTTTAAGTATCCCTATGTTCCAGTTCTTACTGTTTGGTTTGAGGTTAAATGGTTTTGACAGTGGCCTCCCAGGGTCCTTAAGCAAGAGCACTTTCCGGACTATATTTTAAGGAATAGTACAGTTTTGTTGGACTTGCTTAGAGTGTTGAACTACAAAGAGAATATTTGATCACATTTTAGCAAGTACTATGCTTCAAAATTTTATTTTAACCAAAAATAACATTTTCAATGTTAATACATTGGCCATAAAGCCTATGCGCCAGCACATTTTCTTACATAAAAGAATGTTTATGCCAGCATATATGTAATAGAGAAAAATTCCAGATGGCTGAAACTCATAGCAGTTAAAAGCCTATTATACTATGCCAAGGATTTTAAGATCTCAACTAGGAATTATGTTCCTTTATTTTCTGGTTTTAAGAAAATGTAATAAAAAAATAAATGTGGAATTAAAAATACAACACATATACAAACATATCCCTAGAAACGTTTGTATTGTGTTATAAATGCCTCTTTTTTATGTTTATTTATTAAAGTTTTTAATGAATATACTGCCATACAAACAATACGAAAATAGACAATGGATGTTTTAAGCTTTTGTTACCATCATAGGAACTCAAAATTCGGCACTTTTGTCTGTTGTTTATCTGACACTTGTTTTTAATTTCACTTATGTCCTCGGAAATATTGCATTCATATCTTGACACCTTCACTGCTAATAGTGCATGCGTATTTTACCAACAAAACATGAAATATTACAAAAAATTGCATTTTGGGGATTTGGAAATAAAAGTCAACAATTTTTATCTTTCCTGTGTTCTGGAATACTAATAATAATAAATATATATGTATCCCAGTACACAGGGTTCCATTTTACTTAGTTTATACAGATTTAATGAAAGGGATGGAAGCTTTCTTTTTTTTTTTTGGAAATTTTATAGTGTGTTTTGTGCACCAATGTAAGATTAAGCACGTATACTGTGATAATTGTTTGTGGTTCACGTTCAGATGACATCATCACAATATAAATGGAAACTATGAGGTTTATTGATGACATACGATACTGTACATATAATGTATTATCTATTTTCTTTGTCAATTGGCACTTTTATTTTTTTTGCTTTCATGCTTATAAAAATAAAAACAAAATAAAAGAAATTGTTGTGAGAAATATTTTTCATATTGTATAACTGACAAATAATTTCAACTTTTTTTGTCTTTGGACCAAATGATACAAGATTTTGTACCAATCTAAGGGGTTAACACTGTAATGTACAATATATTTCCACTTTAGTTGAATGCTATTATGGGGATATAGGGTGCTTGATTTATAAGTGGTTTGCACCCAAAATAATTGCAAAGAAATCTCAACCATATTTGTGAATTTTTCAAAATTTGCACCTAAAAAGTAGCAAAATCCACAAACTGCTCATAAACCAGATATATAAAGCAGTCTGATCCGATCTGACATGCAGCATAGCTCCTAAATCTCAAAACTGTCGCAAGAAAGCGGCCCAATAATAAATCCTTCCTAAAACAAATATGTATAAAATATACAGTTTAACAAGCAAGTGTCGCACCTAAGTATCTAGTATCACATTTTTTTAAATTTGAATTTTTTTCCTCTTTTTTAAAGTGGAGGTTAAGGGGGGTTAATCATGGTCTCAATCAAAAAGCAAACACTACCTGTGCCATACAATTCAATGTGTAAGAGAGGTCAGAAGTTTCTGCCTCCTCCTTTTATAAACTATCTCTAAAAAAAGCTTTAAGACTCATGTTTTGCACATAGTTCCATATCAGTCAGTCTGTGATCAGCCTATGACTCATACACTATACTTAATAAATCAAATAATAATGATAAATAAAAGAACAAATATTTAAATAGTCACAAGAGGAGCAAGTGTGAACACTGGCAGACATCATGTGGTCTGCACAGAGAGGGGCCGGTAGGATGCTCTGCATACTCGATCGGTGTCCTATTGAGTCAA
This sequence comes from Engystomops pustulosus, assembly GCF_040894005.1. Classification (NCBI taxonomy): domain Eukaryota; kingdom Metazoa; phylum Chordata; class Amphibia; order Anura; family Leptodactylidae; genus Engystomops; species Engystomops pustulosus. The sequence goes on from NC_092413.1 coordinate 48,606,246, forward strand.
TTGACAGCAGAGGCGAAAAGACTGTGTTGCTGCAGATCACATATATGAATAATTTTTTGGTTTGCACAGAGCACAGTAATGGGGTCTAGAAGAGTCCTTGTAGTCACTCAAGCTTATTACCTGCTGCACATACTCTGCAGGGATCCTTCTTTAGAAATCACTGTAAACTGACACCCCCACCCACACAGCAGATTCCTGTAAAGAGTCTGTGTACTGAGCTCAGCTGCAATGAGGAATCCTCCCCTTGCCCCTCCCTCCTGTGTTATGCTGTCAGACATGTGCTGTAGTCAGGGGAGAGGGTAAGCATCACACAGAGTGACCACAATCCCTATGATTGAATGATTCAAGACAAATGTGACATTTTATTTTAAACTATACAGTTAACAATATAAAATCAAAACCCATAATGATTTTTAGATAAAAAGCTAATGGTGGATACATATCTAATAGTCAATAATTATATGTTCTTTTTATCATATATTCCTTCAAAGCGGTTGTCCTTGTAAGGGATTATTTCTCCATGCTCTGGAATCTCCACAAGTTATTTATATCTTCATGTTGAGAACACTTCTGCTTCTATAAGTATAGTGTGTATAGGTGAAAGGTGGTTGGAAGGGCTAATGCCTAAGTTAAATGGCCATTTTAAAATGAATTTATATTATATGAAATTTTGTCCTTAACAACAGCTCCAGTAGATCAGTTGAAAAGACAGAACTTGAATAAAATAGAATTAAGAGTTTACTATGTGAATGTTGTGAAGGTCCCCTATGATATCTTACTAAATGAATTACAGCTGAACACTCAAACTGGCAGTGAGCACCCTGACTGTTTGCTGTCTGTTCTTGCCAAAGAAATGGCAGACAACTCCTTTCAAGTAGTTAATTCAAAAACATTTTTTTTAATATATTATTTCTCTTATTCCAGTAAATCTTACATATGTATTTCTTCTAAATGAAAATAACTTTTGTAGCAACTGGAAACAATTTGCAATTAAAGAATTTAAATGCCGAAAATCAATTACAAGTGGGTAGTAAAGCCTACAATCTTTTCCAAACGTGAGGTCTGTATATAATTTAGTACATTTTCCCTGCAGTAATCCCTTTCAAGAAATGTCAAGACTCTTTAACAATAAACAGCACAGTACCCTGGAAATACTGTTAATATTCAGTGTAGGCTGGTACCCTACGAGCCAAAGAAAGGCAAGTCGATTAATTACTCAGGTATAAGTGGAATGAATGGGGAATTAAACATTCTAGACAGGAAAAGTTTGGGAGTCCAAAATCCGTAACAGAAACTTTTATAATGGTGACGTGTTTTACAAGCAAAGAACTATGTCTATCATTATAACACCAGTCTTTCATTATAGAATTTAAGAATCACATTGATGTTTAATTACAAATATATTTCCTGCCAATGGAAAAAATAACTTTTGCCATGGAATTTAAAGCAAAATAACAATAAACGATATTTCTTATTACATTGTTGGTTGTTGTCCCTAGATCCATGTCATGCGGTAAAAATGGCAATCCTATTTGTCATCAAGATCCCAGTTTTTAAAATAATATTTATACCTGTAACAGTCTAAAACCTAACATTTTCAATAAAACTGTGGGTTACAGGAATTTTTTATATATGGTTTTAAAATATAAAAAAAAAACCTATACTCTCCTCTCTCCCCACCAGCAGGGCCTTCCCAGAGCACAGCTGCGTGCCTGCCATAGCCAGAAACTAATGCTGTAGCAGGCATGCAGCGGTAATTGGGAGAGCACCGCCGCCCTCTGTATACTAACAGAGGCCATGTGTGACGGTCTGTGTCCTGGTTTAATGGGAGCCGGGAGAGAGGCAAATACAAGTTCTTTCTTTTTTTTTTTAACCCCCCCCCCCCCAGCCATATATATTAGCTCCTAGACAAAACCCTTTAAGCTAAAATGTAGGCTATAACTAAGAGCACCTAGGTATTATAGACATCTTTTTTCAATAAGAATGTCATTCCCTATTTTTTTGATAAGTAATCATCATCAAAACTTAAACAAACTGTGTTTTAGCTTGACTGACAGATTGGGTCCTTCTGGCTGATAAAAATAGGGTCCCCTGTAAATGTTCCACATGATGAGATCCACCACTAACCACCTCATACATGCACAGAAAGAGATATGGCCAGGGGAATCTAAGGAGCAGAAATTCTCTCCACCAACGTCCCCTAGAATAAAATCTTTTGTGTGTTCACCAACTTCAGTGTCAAACTCCTTTAGCTTTTATAATTCTTTGCCCTTTCTTAAAATTTCCATGGTGCTCCAGTAACCCATGCCAGACGATCAATCATAGAGACACGGAGATGTAATTAAATGTTGTTACAGGAGTTCGTAGTTAATCCCCTAGGATGAGATTAAAATGAGCATGGGCTTCAGCGTTGTTTACATCTGTTAGCTCTATGATGTGAGGTTTGATATACAAGGAACACATATTTGTCCTGTTACCATACACTGTTTTTGTCCTGGAAAGTTTGTCACATGAAACTTTCTGCTCGATATACATGAATTCACATGATACAAATACATAAAAATATAAACTACTGCAATAAAATCTGGTTTTAGGTTCCAACTAAAAGTTTTCATGAACAGAGAGATTATTTAGATTGTTAAAGTTCCCTCAAGTCGTGGAAAAATCTCTATCTTTCTCTGAGGGGAGGATGACAGCGAGTGGCCATTAAAAACCTGCAAGGTGCACAACTGGGCAAGTACATATGCACAAAATATATTTAATCAATTTCATCAGGATCTCGCAACAACTTTATTCTAAGTTAGAAATCTTGGCCAACATCTTCCCGTTTGCAGCAATGGCTATCCGCACATCAAGGTGTTCTTTTCATGGGCCGCAAACAATCGACCTGTTGTCTATTGTTTGCAGTCATGTGTCATCGACATGGAAGGTACACTTAAACACAGTTTACAGTAGCCGCGAACACGGGCAGCAATACAATCTTCTTTGTACACAGCGATAAGACTAAAAGTTCTGGCAAATACCACCACTTCTATAAAAGATGATAATTACAAATCCAACTGCACAGTGGTCCGACTAAAAGACAAAAACACATAGGGTGGAGTTTATCATTGCTATACTTGGGTTCTTCTTATTTGATTTTCCTCACAAACTTTTTGGTCGTTTTTCATTCCATAAACAAGGATTTGGCTCCTCTAGAGTTTTCTCCTACTGGACCTTTGGGATTGCAACTAGAGAAGAGTGACGCACGATCCTTACATATTATAGGATTAGTGGGCAAACAGCCAGTGCGGCAAATTGATGCCACAATAAACTAGCCATGGCTAGTTGTTAAGGGTGGCAGTTTGCTAGATTGGCTTTTTGGAAACCAATCCAGTGATATGTTTGGGTCGCGCAGACGAACATGAACACGAGTTGATCGTGGGCTCACTGATGATGGTTCAATCTGTCCCTGCTCATATTTTATAGCTCTTGTTTCACTAGTAGTAATTTACAAAGAGGAATAATGATATTTTCCAATTCTCAATGCATGTATGACCTACATATAGAAAACTGTGGTAAACATAACCTAGATGTGTGTTCAGAAGAATGTTTCTGTTGTGTATTTCTATTTGAGTTCATGCCCTTGCTCTTTTCTTCTTCAAAGCATGGAACAAATGGGCCATTTCAGGTCAACTGTATAATTGTTATGTATATGAGGCCGCATGGCTGCATTGAATCGTATTTGATGAATTATAACACATTGGCTCATTGAAATGCCTGACCTTGTATTTGTACATTGTAGCTTCATAAAGAATATTTGTATGGCTGCTATACAAATGACGCTGCTTGTACTATTCAGCACATCTGTATATCTCATCTCCATTCCATTGCAACACAATATGTGACCAGAAGACTTCTACAATCATTTTCAGGGATAATTGATATTATACAAACTCTTACTTTCTACGATTTTCAGGTCAAGATATTTTATTTTGATACATGTATATAGTGTACTATCACATGTGCTATATTCTTGCTTCATGTCTTTCTTTCTGTATAGTAAAAAAAAAAAAGCCATAATCTTATATTTGTTATATTAGCAGGAATGAACTTGGTCGGAGCCTCTACGACTAGTCAAGGCTATGCTTTAAGTAACATAAATACAAATCTATGTAATAATTGGTAATAGGCTTTAGTGTTGATTTCTGTCAACGCTGTTGGCATTATTTTGGCAGCAGTTAAATGCCTTCATTACAGTGATTTGAGTGGAACACTTGCCATGTCAGCAATCAGTTGATTGTACCCTATGAGCTGCAGTATGTTCAAAGTTATCAGCTATCAAAGATGAAGGCCGAGGGGAATTTATTGATTAAATGAAAAGTAATGCTTTGACAGGGCTGTGATCCGCCTGCATAAAATCAGCTCGGAACCTAAAATATGTTTTGTACCAGAGGAGAATACATCAAAATTGCTGAAACAAGGAATACTCGAGTCAATAAGGAATTGGAATAATACATGTGTATAATATTATATAGGCAATGTCTATATTATAAAACAAAACATGCAGAAAAAAATATGTTCATACATTTGCATAGCATTTTTTGCCATGAAATGGATAATTTGGTTAATGTGTGAAGGTGAACATGGAACATCAGATGAATTGGTTTTGAAATGGTTTTGAAAGAATTGATCATACACACAATTCACAATGGACTCAATTTATACCTCCAAGGTAACACTTGCTGTATGCATAAGAGGGCTGAGTCATCCCTACATTTTTCCCTGAATCTAGAGATGGCATTGGGTAGGGAAAGTTTGGAAGTTGAAACATTCATTGTGTTTTTGTCTAGTTTGTTGCAAAGTTCTTTAAATCTTTACACTTCTCTAGTACACAATGGAGTTTGGCCCAGAGGGCTTGCACCAAAAACACAAGGTAAGTATGTCTGTTTATTGATCGCTTGTTTGAAAGGACCTTCCTATCATAGACTATTGATGCTTTCTTTATACTTTCTGATGATACTTTCTTACAGTAGATGTAAGAAAAACATTGTATTACACAAACAATTTAAAAGAACTGGGATCTACGACATTAGGGCTTATCCAAATGATATGCTTTAAAGAGAACCTGTCAAAATGATATGGGATACTAAACCACCAGCAGGTCTTTATGGTCTGGTGGCTTAATGTCCCAAATCTCCCTCTATGCCCAGAATAGAAAATGAACAAAACAAGTGTATATACTTACCACGGTCGGACACTTGCGGCACCTGTGAGGTGATTCAATAAAGTTGGCACGGTACATTCCCACATGTGCCATAGGTACAGTGCTTGCAACAGGATGTACTACTCCAGCATGATTGAATCACTGCACAGGTGCTGGGAGCACAAGAGATGAGTACATTGCGCCTTATCAGACTCACCTCTATAATATTTAATTTTCTTTCTTTTTGGACAGATATAATATGGCGATTTTGGGCATGACTTTGGTTTGTGAACTGTCCATAATCGCCCTGATGGGTCCTATCAGCAATTCTAGCCTGCCTCAAGAAATGGTTAAACAACTACTATCTTTGGGTGTAGAGGCACCTAGTCCATATAAGATTGGACCAATGAGAGGAATTATTAAAAACTAATGGAAGAAACTATCAAATCGTCAACCGCTCCATTGATGATCACTGTTATTGGTTGACCTCCCACTGATGTTCCTGCCTACCCAACAAATTACTGACCTCTGTGGCCCTACTGCTGAGGACAGTGATTAAATGGGACGTTATCACTGCATCCGAGTAAACAGAGACTGATAGGGAGCTTCAGATTGGGCGGTCATTTGTCAGCAGAACATACAGTAGTTATCGTTTATTCTGTTATATCAATCCCAGCCTCTGGTCTGGTTTTTAAAGCTTAGAAATCACCTTTAGCTTTATTATATTGAATAAATAAATACATTTATTGTCCTCAAAAAGGGGAAAAGAAGCATATCATATGTGTCATTTGCCTCTCTTGCAGCTCCTTCTGGTGTGTTGTCTATAGACGGTTCTCTCTGCCATTTCACAAGCACAATGTCTGGCATCAACTAAGTACCAAAAATCACTTATTTCTGCAAATTGTTAAGCATCAAAAAAAACAAATTGTGCCAGGCAAAGACAGAGGACTCTGGTCTATAGACAGATCGCAATACTGCTAGGTGCTGCGGAGTGCACTTTAAGCAGAACTTCACAGATGAACTTATTGCAAGTCTGGAAACACACATGGAGGAAGGAAAGGTCCTTTTATTATATTTCCATTTTGAATAAACTGGTTTTAAGCCTCCTGTGCACAACTATATATTTTGGACCCCATAGACTAATATTGTGCACGAGGACAAGGACATCGGCAGTGGGAGCAGTGCCCCAGCTGTCCACCAGCTGAAACCGGCCTGCTCTGTACTTACATTCATGTGCAGATGGAAAGTTTCGCAAAAACTTATTGATATGCTAATTTCTTGTAGTTCTCAGGGGTACATTGAAAACTTTTCGCCAAGTATTAAAACTCTGCTACATGTATGTGTTTGATTATCTGCAGAAGCGGGAGTAGTTTCTCTGTTAATTGCACTAAGCAGCCTAGAGATAAAACTGTTTAGCGACTTTTTTATTAGTTAATTGAGGCCTCCATCTTTTTGTCAGCTCTTCTTCCAAACCCATCAACCTTTGCTCTCAGTATTGGATGTATTAGCAAATTTACCGTTTTCTTCAAAGAGATTTTGGTTAGCGATGTCTACGGGAAAACTAAATGTAATGGTATCTGCTTGATGAAATGGTACGTATGTCATGTTTTCCAACGTGTGTGAATAAAGCTTCCTCTAGCCGTTCTATATACAAACTGTACTGCCAAAATCACTCTGCTCAGTGTATTCTCCATGTTTGAACTAGACAATTGGAGTGAAATGTATTTGATGTTAAAAGAATTTTCTTTTTTTACTAAAAAAAAATAAAATAAATGGTTGTTATTCCAGCCTATTATATTGGGTTCTAACTTTTACAGAAACCAGCAAGTGGGGTGAATGCTTTTGCATGATATGGATTTTCTATGTATAAAGAATGTATTATCAATGGAGTTCCTTTACTTTGGTCTGACGTTTGGAAGTTATGGATTATTGATGCCTATGATAACCACGGGACCATAACCCCCTATACACGAGCAGGTGCTAGGACCCTCATTGCACAGCTCCGGTGTGGGATATGATAGAGCATAGTTGAGCATCGGATCTACTGAACTAATTGATCACTGTGCATTTTGTTATTAATTCATTGGAAGATGACCCTTTAATAAACTGTGCTGATCACAGTCACATGAACTATATACCTTCTTGGACTGCTACCCATAAGTGATTGATACTGTTGCCAAGTCTGTTATGGGTGCAAAAAAAACAATAAAAAATAAATCATTTTTTCCTGCATGCTGCCTGACGTATGTTGTGATTTGCAATCTACAATTTATAACGACAATAATGATAATATGGAAAGCAATTACTGATGTGTCATCATGGTCTATGTGTACCTACTGCTGTTGTTTGTCTATATCAGAAGAGCTGTCTATCATTTGTGTATACTGTGGCTAACCTTTCTACCTTGTATCGCTGTAATATGTTCCCCTCTCCCTTTGCTTGGAATGGTCCCCTGTGTAAAAATCATTGTCCATCACTTGACACCTTTCCAAACACTGAAATATAAATGTTTGTAAATTCTTCATTCATTTTGTCTCTTTGTATGTATCTCTGCTATGGTTTGTCAGTCTCCAAGTCGATTATAATAATAAGGTACCGTACTCTTATTGGTTTGGTGTTCTTTAGGTTTACCAATAAATGATTCCCGTTACAATGACATAACAATTATAGTAGTGTTCTAGTAGAGATTATAGGGAACCTGTCACCCCTTCCCTACTAAATAAACCCAACACAGTACCTTACTGTAAAGCTGTCTTAACGCTTTTAATTTGGTTCCACTACGAGGCCTGTGGAGTCGGTAAGCCAAACCTCCAACTCTGACTCCGTCTCCTCAATTTCCCTAATTCAGACTGTAATATACAAGGGGCATGTTTAACTGATAAATTTACAGAAATAATAAGGGGTTTTATTATTATTATGATACAATAACTAAGTTATTTAGGTAGAACATAAAAAACATTTATTGAAATACAACCTTAGAACTATAACTTTAATAAATTGTAATTATGCAACATGTGCAACATAACACAATATGGGGAAAAAAAACTGTTTTTAACAAAAAATGTACTTGAAAAATATTTGTTTAGAGAGTCTGTGAATTGGTTCTTAGTATCGCCTCCATCAGATCCTCCTTCATAGATGACCTCAAGCCTGATTTAATTATTTGAAGGCTAGAGAACAGCCTCTCTACACTGCCCTGGGTTGTTGGCAATTTAGTTACCACACTAGCAACATCTCTAACAATTTTCAGATATAGAAGAATTACTGCAGTGTTCCGCATCCTAATGTTTAGCAGTGCAGGGTAATATGAAGGCTTGGCTTCTGTAGCTATAGTACTTTTTCATGTGTTTCTGTATTTCTGAATTTGAGATGTTAGTTAGAGATGTTCGTTTTTGCCTCATGTTCTATGTATAGTGTATAGAATCCATCAGAACAGCTAACCACTACAAACATTAACTCAGATGAAAAGCCAATCAAAACATAAAGCAGTATACACATACACACACTGGACAATACTGCCTTTATCCAGTTTTCATGATCACTCTAGCAGTTCTAAGATAAGTGCAGACATTCCTTCCCCTCTGATCTGTAGGGGAGGAGCTTCACTACTGAGCATGAGCAAAAGCAGCAGACATTTCTAGAACATTACATAATTTCCCCAAATTCGGATGAAAAAATATTCATTACATACTAAAATGAACTAATTGTAACAGTTTATTTTATATTTTTGGAGTCAGAGTCTGTCCCTTTTATTCCAAATCCGATTTCAAAAATATGGTCCCACCATATTTTCAACTCTGACCCCACAACACAGACTACATAGCCCTTTTCACTACGTTGCCACTGTGCTGTAAAAATGACTTTTATTTTTCTTTTCTTTTCTCAGATATCCAGTCAAGGAGGAAGGGGAGCTCTTAGATACAGTCCAGCTCCCCTGCCTACCCTTGCTGCTTGGTCTAGTAAACCTACACCTCCGAAATGCCTCCAGCTCCATGTCACTACATAGCAGTTTGAAATTCAGCCGCATCCGAAATCATCATGGCACTAATGTATGCTTTGCCGGTGCAAGTGATAGCTAACTAGCTGTGATCCAACATGTATAACCTACAAATAGGCCAAAACTAGTATTGGCTGTGTGAGTTTTAACTCTAAAACTTATATTGAAACTACACAGCATAAAATCTTATATATATATATAAAAATTCATCAATTTTACAAATACATACAAATATTACAACAATCATACAAATCTTTTCAGGCAGAGTTTGGTGACATGAAAAATAATCCGATGGTTCAGCCAGATTCCAAAACGTGTTCAAAATTTATTCAATTCAATCTTTACATCCACAGTGTAATTCCTATCCACCAACGCGTTTCAAACTGTGCAACCGTCCTTAGTCATGGTCTGTGAGCTGGAATTTCATTGATTGTTCCCATGAGAGTACCCTTGATTCCCCACAATGGCTGCCAGTATGATGAAATTGTCATTATGGTATGATTTACAGACACTAAAACAATAAAGCTTAAAGGAAACCTACCACGTTAATAGTAGGTGTAAGCTGCAAATACCGAGCACCAGTTCAGGGTGAGCTGGTGCCAGAGCATACTTTCGTTAGTGTCATAAAGCGCTGTATCGCGGTTTAAAAACACTTTTAAATCTTTATATCTCAAGGAGCTTCGGCGCAACAAGCGCCTACATAGGAAGTGCCGAAGAGCCAGTGATGTCATGCACGCACGGTCGCGCGCTTGGTGCGCAGATGCTCCTTCAGATATAAAGATTTAAGAGTGTTTTTAAACCGCGATACAGCGCTTTATGACACTAACGAAAGTATGCTCTGGCACAAGCTCACCCTGAGCTGGTGCTCGGTATTTGCAGCTTACACCTACTATTAACGTGGTAGGTTTCCTTTAATGACAGACATCTATAACAAATGTTACAGCTGATCATTGTAGCCTACTGCTAAAGTACAATAAATTACCAATATCCAGAGGTCCATTTGTAAGTAGGGGTCATCTGTAAGTCAGGTGTTCTTAAGTAAGGGTCTGCCAATTTTTTTGCCTCTGTGTATTTAGTGTGTACACAATTCATGATGGTACACTTTCTTGCACATTTTTATGCAGACCATTTAATATGGTCATGTGGGGGATTTTATTATTGTCAGCAACATTTTTTAAATCTGTATTTATGGAGACTTTGCCAATTAAGGCCAACTTGCAGGCATGTGGAGACTTATAGCCATTGATTCTCCACTAGGCAATTCTGGGAAATATGTAAATGCGTTTTGAGGGATGGGCTGCCTTAAATTAGCAGAAATAGTCAATGTTTTCCTTGTCCCATCCTGGAAAACCTATTTGAATATTTCCTAGAATTCCCTAGTGTAGGTTCCACATTCCTGTTCTCCTTAAGGAAAAGCCTTACCCTGAACCTAGGGACAGCTAAACCAGTTCCCTACACTGTTAAAGCAGTGCAGTCTACAGTTGGGAATCTGTTCCTTCTAGAACAAATATACTGGCTTGGCTTCCTAAAAGTCATGCTTGGTGTTAAAGTGGCTGCAAAAAGCAAAAAGAGGCACTGCGGCAAGAGTGGCTGTGAGAAAGCAGGGGGTTTTAACTGGATCTCCTGCCTCTTTGATATCTCAGAAGTCATTTTACAGTAATTTTATTCTTCTGTAAGTTACTGTGTGAGGTTTATTTAGTAGGGGGGAGGTGACAGGTTCCCTTTAAGGCTTCTTTATGAAATAGGCTAAAAAAGAAGGGATACCAACTAAACTGAATTTACTAATAGGTTTAAGCAGCATGTCACAAACCAAGCTTTGTCTGAGCTTTTATATTCATGAGCAGTGGACAACCACACCCCCTTGAGTGATTGACAGTATTCTCCATATTCATAGTAATAGGGAGAAGGTGTCATTCATTCAGTGGTAAGAAAGCAGTCTCCACATCATGCACACGTCAACAAAAGGTCACTCTGCTCTGCTTATGATGCACCTCATAAACTATGAGTTTATGAGTTACTGCATATTATATTGTAAGTGATACTTTATTGGAATCAAAGAGTGTGTCTCTACTTTATTCTGACCTTATAAACATGACAAACATAAACCTGAGAACGTATTACCTTAAAGGGTTTGTCCCAAGTATTTAAGTTATCTTCAATCCACAGTACTGTATATAACTAGCTGATTGGTGAGGGTTCGTCTAGTCTAGTGCCTCCCTGTAAATAGTGGGAATAGGACACCGAGCTCTACAGTGAACAGGAATCTTGTCCTCACTAATGGGTGGAGTGGTGGTATGAGCATTCGTCCTGCTGCTCCATTCAGTTTTATGGGAATTAAAGAAATTCTAGAGAACATCAATCAGCTATCTCCAGACAGTGAATGGAGCAGCAGAATTCTTGCTCCTCTACCCATAAGTGAGGGAACTGCATTCTCTGGAAAGCTGGGTGCCCATCAGTCACACCCTCACCAATCAGCTAGTTGTCTCTTATCCTGTGAATAGGAAATAGCTTAAATACTTTGTTTAAACCATTTCATATTCACAGGATAATTTCTATTGGTTTAGTGATCCTACACTGGTTATTACACAAACCCTTGTGTAAAGTCTCATCACATGACCTTTACATTATTTTGATTTCACGATGCAGTAAATATATTTGAACATTACCATATTATGGCTAGTATTCTCCTAGAAGCTGCCAGAAATGGATTCCTAGAATAAAACCTGGTCTGGTAAGTGCCAACCAATAGATCATCAAATTATTTCTTTCATGTGGTATCTAAAAGTAACATTTCTTCCTCTATCCTATTTTTGTTAAAATGCATTCACACTGTGTTTAGGGTGAAGGCTCAGCTACTGGCTCACAGGCAACATTTAAACAGTACACCTTGCCCCCTTCCTCCCCATCAATCCACTAAAATTTCAGAGAGAACCACAAAAAAGTAATGACTACAAATGCTGACTTCATTAAAGCATAACTGTAAACTTATAATGATTTTACCAAATTCTCATATGTGATTCCCCCTTTAAAAACAAACAGAGCAATGCCCATTGTGTGGCTTATCCTTTCCTTTCCAAAGTTATGGTATTTTCTGTTTTTACAGTGTTTCACAAAAATCTTTCTCACCAGTGGGTGAAGTGGGCCAAGACCTAGCTCTTCTTGTACTTGTTCTCAAGTCCAATTAAAGTTGGCCACAGTTCCCTTGATGCCTTTTGTCCTCTCTTTAAGTAATTTAGCATTGAATCAATTAAGTTTCCCACTGAACACTACACAGTATAAATACAGAGCTTACAGTGCCAAGGACAAGGTGGGGGAGGGGGTGCAGCATGAGGAGAGGATAGAGATAGAGAAAGTTCTGTAGAATAACAGACTGGAATGGAGGAACTGATAAGGAATAGGGGAGATCTTGTACTTCACTATTCTGTGTAGGAGACATCTGTATCCACAGTTCTGAACACATCCAGATCTACTACATACTCAGGGAGCACTGTCACATGACCTCCTCCTCTGTGAGCAGGGAGCATCATCCCCTTCCCATGAAACCATAGAGTTTGTTTACAGGGCAGTCTACATTGCTTGTCAGCACAGGCAGAGGAAGGAACAGTTTCAGCACAGAGATAATCTGAGGGGTATAGCAAAGAAACTGCTGCATAGATGATAGGCAAAGTTGTTCTACATCCCAAGTGCTATTGATTTGTGGAAAAAAACAGTTGTTCTTTAATAACTAATAAGCCCCCTACACTGGCAGACCCAGCTCACAGTCAGAAGGCGGACCTGGTTCTCTGACACACTGTATATGAGATTACACATGTGGAGAGTTGTCTTACACACTAGAAAGATAGTCTCTACAGTACTCATAGACATAGACAGTGTCATCTAACAACTTATATTACAAAGTAGGTTCATAGCAAACTATTTATGTGTATGTCAAAATGTGTTTAATCTCATTTAATAAAGATTGTATGAGATCAAAGTTGTACTGAATCCTTGTAGCTCCTATGTAAGCTCAGATATAAATAAACCAGACTCGGACCAGTGATCTCTGAACTGAATTGGAAATCCAGTGTGCGTTTCTTTTCTGACGGTTCATATAATCATTAAAGTCCAAGGGTCTTAATTTGGAATGAACAGCCTTACTCTACCAGGTACAAGATGCACCTGCATGTTGCATCACATCTCCATACTGTGTCCATAAGAATACCGCAGACAATTAAAGTGTACTAGGCCCCACACTGTGCTCCAAAAAGTATTTGCCCCTCACTACACTACTCACCACACTGTGTGAGAACAGTGGTGTGTGAAGAGGTGAGAACCCCATTGGAATAGGGGTCACTAATAGTATCTGTCATCTAGGTGTTAGTTCCACCAAAACCTATTACTCTCAAGTTTTCCATAAACATATACTTGGCTTGGCAGACTATCTATATGTTCTCAAGGCAGAAGTTGGTGATGATAAATATATATGCATACTATAATGAGAAGAATCTTGAAATACAATGAACAAAATGCAATAGCAGCATGTGAAGAATTAAGTACACCCTTACCGCTTCCATAGGAATTTATGTGTAAATAGTAGTCAATTTCTCATATTTACAGTAAATGCCCTTGATAAACTGATTATTAGCAAGTGGGACCATCACTATTAAAGCAGAAGTTTTGGCAGTTTGCTGGTCTAAAGTATTTAAGCACATCTTAACAAAATGCTAAGAAAGAAAATCATCAACAATGAACTATGAGAAGCCATGGCTGCTTTCCATCTATCTGGGAAGGGTTATACGGCCATAAACAATTTGTCCATTATTCTACAATGAGAAAGTGGAAAATATTCCTAAACAACTGAGAACCTTCCAAAGAGTGCACAACATAGAAAAATAACCCCAAAGTCAGACCCAGCAATCATCAAAAAATTGCCAAAAAATATCCAGACCGATGTTTAATTCATTGTGTGTGGTTCTGTCTGCTATTTAGAGAGACAACCTCAGGAAAGCATTAATACTTAACTATACAAGCTGCATTTCATAAAGAAGAACAGAGTAATAAAAACAAAATGCTGAAGAACACCAATTCAAGTTGTTTACAAAGTAGGAGGCCATGTTACAGAACCTCCTCGGAATGTAACATTAACCACTGAACCTGCATGGGCCACATAGGTTAAATATCAAAGTTCTTAAGCAACCTATACTAACAGCATTGCTGTGGAGCAACTTTTAAACAAATTTAAAATATATATACCTTCTTATTTAAAGAAAATCTAGCATTTGATTTGATGCATTATAAAGCAAAAATACCTTGAGAATGCTTTAGCTACACTAATGCTGAATTATGTCTTGGTTAATCCCTGAGTTGAGTAATTTTGCTGAAAAAACTATTATAACATTCAGGACCTTTGGAAAGCTGGGTCAGCATGTAACACATTACACACAGGAGCTTGGAATTACAAATACAGGTTAGTCAAGCATGACTAAGCAACCTGAGCTGGATGACTCATATATAGCAGCTGGGGGATGTTGCAGCAATTGATTATTCTGCCTTCAGGCACAAACCAGGGAATACATCATCCTCTCCTGCAGAGAAAAACTCACCTGCTAGAAGAAGCGCTGAACCAAGTGCTGAAGTTGCCATAGAAGCAACAGAGCTTCATTATCATAATGTTATATCTGTTTTATCAGCAAAACCACTCGGCTCAGGGATTAAACAAGATATGATCCTGCATCAGTGTAGCTACAGCATTCTCAAGGTATGTTTCATAAAGCATCAAATCAAATGGTAGGTTTCCTTTACTATAATAAATATCCCAACACTCTATTAAAAACTGAAAGAGAAAATTATATGGATGTTAACTTGAAGCCTAACCCAATTTCACAGTCCATTGACTTCCATTCAGCTTATATTGACAATGCCTTCCTTTACTCTGAAAGCAGAATGCACTGGACCTCATGGCCACACCCATTTGCTTATTTGCATATAAATATAAATTAAGTTTTTTCTTCTTGTTAAGCAGGGCACTTCACCTACATGGCCATATGTTTAGTTCATATGTGGCCCGGGAGTTGACAGATTCCCTGTAACATCTATATATCTTCCTATAGATTGCTTTGGGAAATGTGATTTATTACTTGGAGTTAATTAGTAAGTGGCAGAGCTTTACTCTTGCTAATCAACTAATTAATCAAACGCCACCATAAAGGGCTTGTAACATGTAGAATTAACTGATAACACACTAAATGATTGTTCTATAGTAGCCACATGTGTACATACAGAAAAAATATCCCAGTCTCCCACTATTCATATCAGAATGTACCTAGGTAACATAGGGCCACATATCAAAATATCTGAGACAATAAATATGAGATAGATGATGTGCGGTATATGCAAAGGAAAGATAATAGTTAGATAATAGGATGATAGACTTCTCAGCATGAACTCGAAATAAAAAATACATGTATAATAAGTGATGGAATTGTATACCCCTTAAATGAGCTTTATATATATATATATAAATATATATACATATATATATAAATATATCGATTATTTTATATATAGTGCCACCCTCAATTAAAAAATATAAGGGGTTTTTAGTATTGAGTCTAGAAATTAGCGCCTTTATTATTTTTTTTCTTTAAGTAACCAAAAAACCCAAATTTTTGGGCAACCCATTTTAAGTGTTTTCCTATGCCAGCAGTGGAGAGTATCCCATAATCCAGTAATTATATGTTATTTGCCTTCCAGTGCTTCTACATCCTAATTGCTTCAGGCAGAATTTCACAAGTGGTTTAATGACCTTATTACACCCTCTGTGTCTAGGAGAGTGCACTGTTCCTGCTGCTCTCAGTATTAACATTTCCCGAACATCTCCTGCTCACCCTCTGACAGTAATACCTGCAATCTGCGCATGCACTGCTCACTTAAATGCAGCTGCAGGTGTCTGGGTCAGAAGATCCTCAGGTGGGCCCTGGCTTAGACTCCATACTGGACACCAGATGACCGAATATAACCTCATTTGGAGGCTGCTAGGGTTGATAGATGACCAACCCCCAGAATAATTTTATCTGGAGGACCCAAGGACCCTAGCCCAACACTGGCAGGTTACCATGGGGGTGAACTTTCAGCCAAACTGTATACTAACAAGGAGCTGATGCAGATCTCAGCTATCACTCATGCCAGTCTTCTTGAGGAAGTTAGTAAATCTTTTGGGTTGAGGAATTCCTCACCTGGCCTCCCTTGATCTCCTTCCCACTCCACCTACTCTATTCAAAAGTAGAAAAGAGGCATAGTGGTGCACTTATGGAACAAATTCTGTGCACCCACATTTATACTAGCACTTTGTAAATCTCCCCCAGTGAATGTAGGTGGGAAAAACATCTGTAAGGTAAAAGGAAGAAGGAAAAACATGAAAGAAATGCAAAGTAAAAGCAAACAAAGTTTTTGGGATGATGTCATCTTGTAAATGGTCCTTTTTCTCTGTGCACTGCAGTCACATATGATACAGCTTATTATACAACGTGCATTATTGATTCAGAATCTGGGTAAACAAACAACATAACAAACCTTTTACAATGACTCCATAGATTCGATTTCCGAGAAAAATGAAAACATCTGGAAGTAAAAGTTCCAAAAATGAACAGATGAGAAATAACTGAAGTTAATCCGAGCAGAATAGTTAGCATGAGAGCAATTACTGTGAGGCAACAATAAAAGCATAACAAAATAATAAAATCAAGTACTCAGCGCTTTCTTCACAGTCACTTTTCAATGAATACATATTCTAGAATTACATCCCAAAGCTGAGATCATAATGAATAGACAACATTCAATGTATGATATGCTGTCGACATGATTCACACACAGCGGATTTACAGTACTCAGAAATGTTCATCCCCTACATCCGAATAAGGCTGTTTCTGCAGCTTCTGCATTTCTATGAACATAACTCAGATAAGTGTGAGGGATTGAGAATCCAACATTATATTATATTATTAAGTGCCCACTTTCACAGAGAGTAATCAGCGTGGTGTGATATAACAACTCATGTATCTGTGTGACATCACATGACCACAGATTAAACAATGAAGTTTCCTACTAACTGACAGCAGGCAAAAGGTGAGGAATTGATACAGAAAGTATATTGGAAATTTGTATTACTTTTCCTTGCACAAAAATTATTCATTATATGCTAAACCACTTTAAAGTGAATGTGTCACCAGGAATGTAATTTTTAGCTGGTGACAGGTTCCAGTTGCCTATGCTATGCTAATTGTAAAAAAATCCTTTGTCGGCATTCTGAATCATTCCAGTACTTTATGAAACTTTATTTCACATACCTGGCTCTCTGGCAGCAGTGTGTGGTGAGTCCTGGTGTGGCAGCCACGGATGGGACAGGCCGGCAGGGCGGGACGGGAGAGGTTGACTGGAGAGGCGGGCCGGGCGGCCGTGGACAGGACAGGGGGGCTGGAAAGGCAGGCCAAGCAGGCCATGGATGTGTGAGGTGGGCTGGAGGGCCACAGACGGGAGTGGGGACTGGAGTGGCGGGCCCGTGCCCGCGATGGTTGGGCCGGAGAGGTGGCGCACAGATGGGAGAGGCGGGGCGGTCCCAAATTAAGAGGCGCAGATAAGGTAGGGCTTTTTGAGGCTGCCGGTGTGGCGGCGGTGATGGCGCCACCTCTGGCATCAGTGCCTCTGTAAGTGCTGGGGAGTGCCAGTACCTATCTCAGGTAAATGCCTCCCCAGGACTGGGTCCGGTCGCACACCCTGCAACCACGATCGTAACGCTCCTGACCAGCACCATCAGATTCCGCAGCCCTTTACAGATTATGGGATTTATATACAAACAAAGTCATTACAGAGTAACAATATGTCATATGAAACAATAGGAATGAAGGCCCTGCTCTCAAGAGCTTACAATCTATAAGAGAGGGACACTTAGGGTTCATGCCGACGATTTGCAGTCAGTTTATTAACAGTCGGCACATGGCTGCACAACATGCAAATACTTTTTGATGGATGAATAGATGAATCTGTTTTTTTAATGAACGGGTGCCCATTCTATTAGGGGGTGGAGCATGTCCTGGTCTGTACTGTTTTCACTCATCAGTATCTACAATAGAAGTCAATTGGGGGGATTTATCAAGACTTGTACTTATGCCACCTCCACTCCAAGTGCCTGGCGCAGACTATAGATCAATTCTACAGCAGTCAGGACCTGGCATATAACTGTCCCATGAATAAGGGTAGTGGTTTTACCCAAAACGCGTAGGCATTCTCTTTCGATGTTATGTGATGCACTCCGTATGTACTTGTTTTACTGAAGATATAATAAAGTCTAAAAAAATTTTTAAGAAGAAAAGTGGAACCTCGTCTCTGAGCTGGATCACGTCTGTGTTCAATAACTGTCCCATGGCGCGGTGGTCCAGCAGATATATCAAGAGGTCGGAGCCACTACGCCAATGCTCAGTGGCGTAACTAGAAGCTGATGGACCCCAATGCAAAGTCTGTGCCAGGCCCCCGACTATAATGTATGGTTTATAGTAATAGTCTTCTCATATGGCAAAGTGACACCATTAGGACCCCATACACCTAACCGGCAGCCTCAAAAAGCCCTACCTTATCTGCGCCTCTTAATTTGGGACCGCCCCGCCTCTCCCATCTGTGGGCCTCCTCTCCGGCCCACCCATCCGGGTTCGATCGCAACCTCTGCAGCCCCTCAAGTTACGCCCCTGCCAATGCTTTATAAGTCCCTCCATTGGGTCATAAAAAAGGAAACACTCAGATAGCACCCTAGTGGCATCCTTTAAAACAGATGGCTTGCTGGGATACAGTTTTGATATATGATGAATACACTCCAAAATGAAACTCTGTTAAAAATGGACAGACAGATACAAAACGGATGAATGAAAATCAGCTTGATTGGGGTAATTTGCTTTATTTTTAAAGAATAAGAGCTTACAGTGAGTTACCCTTATCTTCTGCACCAGATTTATTAACATGGCTGATGCTGGATGATAAATACAATGCAGTTTAAAGGGAACCTGTCATCAGGATTTTACATTTTCACCTTTTTACAGGTTCCCATAGCTTCAATTTTTAATATGTATTCCCACATCATCATTATCTGCACACTGCTGGAACAATTCTACTTCCTGCTCCTTCCTCCCCTGTCTCTCATGTAGATGTGAGCTGACCCTGTACTGCATGAAAGGCCAAATTGAGAGAGCAGGAAGGAGAGCTGAAATAGCAGTGGGCAGATAATGATAATGACTCTTTTAGTCTATTCTTTTACATTCCATAACTTTGTACTATAATTTGTAAGAAAATTTCCATGTAATTTTGAATGCATTTGCATATATTTTATGCCTAATTTGGCCATGGGTCAATTGCTTCATTTACATACTAGCAGGGGTGCACCATCCTAGAGGCAAGTTGAGCCTTTTGCCTCAGGGAGCACCAACCACAGCAAGATGGGGGTGTCAGCATCAGGGGCGCAATCGCAATCAGGGCCTGACAACTAAAAATATTGGGGCACATTTATTTACCTGGTCCTGTCGCGATCCTGTGGTGCGTTGACCGACGAGGATTCGGGTCCGGCGCTATTCACAAAGGTCATGCATTTAAAAAAATCCAAAACACAAACATACATGCACAAATGTCATGACTAAACATAAATTATCCCCATAGGGTTTAAATTTATGTTACAGCCTATCATAGATTTTAAAAAAATATATAGTTGGCCTTAGGTCACTGTAGAAAAAAATAATCTTGTACTTACCTTCCCCAGCACTCCTGATTTCTCAAGCCGCTGCCCGTCGGTGCTTTGTGGAGTTTGTTTACAGGGGCAGGCATTCTCAGCTCCGACTACTTCCAGGTGTCTGGCACTGCTATCCATCCCTTGTCCCAGTGCCTGATACACATTGAAAGTAATGCTGGGACAGGCGACGGGGCATGCCAGATGGACAAAAATTTTCTGAGCCAAGCATGTCTGCCCTTGTAAATAAGCAGGGGAATGACACAGACCGACAACAGTGTGGGACTCTGAGAGAACAGGAAAAATGTAAGTATACATTTATTTTTTTTGTACAGCCCACCAGATCATTCAGACATACCCCACATTTTGTGCATGGCCCTTAGTAAACGTGCCCCGTAGTTGTACCTCACTCAAGCAGTCTTAAATGGGGGTAATTCATTAAGACTGGATTTTTAAAATTCCCCCTGTCAGCGCACCGGACTCAGGAAATTGGGCTCTGCCAATTCGGATTTAAGACCAGGTCTAAACTAGAGGTGTTACTTGCTATAGTCTCTGCTGGTTTTCGCCAGGTGGGGCAATCATGCCCCTAATTGGCACTGCCCCAATACCCGCCATGGCATGCCCCAAAGTGGCGTGTTTGTTGGAAATAGTGACGGGGGGAGAGGGAGGTAAAGTTTATGTGCCTTCTTTACCAGAAAACTCCTTGAGAAGGCATTATGAATCTCCCCATTGCACTTGAGAGCAAAAATGGGTCATCTTCAAACTTTCTGGGAAATGTTAGCAATCTGTAATTTGCAGTAAAAAACTGTCACATTTATCAAAAGGTTTTTTAGACACATTTACAACTGGTGTGCTAAAACGCGGTGTAAGCTCAGTAAAAGAGGTATTGTCTAAGTTGTGTCAAAAATTTGGCATATAGAGATGAGAGGACCCAATGGTTGTGTTCAGGTTCAGCGGTCGGCCGCCTGATCTAGACATATTCCCAGATGTGCAGCCGAATAGCCAAATCAGCAACTAGCCATGACCATTGGCCAAGGGGAAACCCGTCGGGTCCGTTCATATCTACTGGCTTATTTTTGTGGCTCAAACTAAGCCAACTAATAGGAAATGGAAAATATGACTAGACTTTTCAACTACCCCAGATTTATCATCCAGCGTCAATCAAATGATAAATCTGGTGCAGCACAGAGTCTAACTTTGCATTATTACTGCAAGATACTTTTGATTAATCAGACTAAGGATTATCGAAGGAAAGAAGAACTTTATTCTGAAGGGTCTCTGCATTTCTATCTAATTAGAATGAATACTCTCAGAAAATGTCAATTTATCTTCCGGATCCTCTTGACAAAATCTGTTTTTTTTTTTTAATTCATTAAAACGTTTTTTCCATTTGACTCTATTACCTGGTTAATCTATTGTTCTGTTTAATACTCCATCTTTGGCCCATTACACAAAAACGTATGTAGGAGGGAGGAAAAATGAGCACTCCTCACCCCTCCCCTCTCCATTGAAAACGGCCCGGCTCGGTCACGGTACGGTCAGACACCTTGTACTCACCACATTGTGCGGCCGTATCTCTGGCTGGCCAATACAATCGTCTATATGAGGCCTTTCACATTGAAAACATCAGTTTTGTAGCAGTAATAATTAAAAAGATATGTTACATTTTGCCAACATGATTGTTAATCTCCTATTTATATAAAGACCTTCTGAATGACAAACAGCAAAGCCACCATCAAGATCAATTTTAAGACACTGCATTGTGACAAGTCTAAATCTTATGATGAACGATCTGCTTTTCTAGTCTTGGAAACTCTATACAATGAATTTTCTTATCTTTGCTCACCTCATCTTTTCGGCCTAACGTACCGTCATGGCAAAGAGTGATGTTTTCAATCCAGTGGTGTCCCCGCTCTGGTACAAGAAACATTGGCTGATTAATGGGTCCCCTGCTATTTAGTCCATGCTTAGGTTTTGATTAATGTATCCCAATTTAGCGAAGAAGAAACTCTGGGAAGGCAAAATTGTCAAACTTAATTGACCTAGTTTGTAACTATTAGCTTGGCCTATACTTTGCTTTATATATGTTATATGAGTTGACAAAAAGCATTATAACCAGGGGTTTAATCTCTGCTTCTGAATACAAATCCACTAGTTAATTAATCCTTTTTATTAAGTGGTGGCAGTGTTTATATGATGTATGGTCCATAGTGTATAGTTTGTTTTCTATTAAATTGAATATTTCATAGTTGTTACACTTATGTAACTGGCTAAGGAATACGGAATTGTTATTTATGGAGGCCGTGTGCAGAACCCTCAATGTGTACAGCAGTTAGTCACCTTACAAATCCCCCTTTCTACGGCCCCAAACCCCTAATGACGACAGGCCAAACATGTCAGATGGGCTTCACTGTGCAGCAGAAAATGTTTTAGCTTGCAGAAGACTGAATATGGGAGAACGCTATCTCTACAACCAATATGTAGCCCTGATATACAAGACTAGGTGTTAGTGTAGCACCAGTATTTGAGATAGACTGATACTGCATGTAAATAAGCCCCACTGTGTAAGAAGGTCTAGTCTAACTGTGCAATTTTTTAAATAAAATTTTTGTTTATATTTACCAATATGGAAAAATAAAATAGAGGTTCTAGAGGATCGAAGCTTCACATGAATTGTTGCACCTGCCGAAGAGATACTGCGCATGCGTGAAGTTCGGGGAGCTGGCAGCGCGATGGAAGATTCAGCTTGGGTGTGCAGATAGGAGGGATCGCAGAGGTAGCTGGGGCTTGGAGTAGCCTTTGTCCCCGGTTCCTTGTGAGGCTAGACCATGCCCCAGTGGCATCTGCAGAAAATTAGCACATTAGTTAGAGGAAGTGTAGATGAGGTTAGAAAGCATTAAAGGATTAGGGAAGATTAGTTTAGGATTTAAAATGGTACTGGGAATCTACCATCAGATTTACCTTAGTAGGGAGATTCCTGATGGTAGGTTTCCTATAAGGTCTATTTTGCACCTTCTGTTATTTTGTCTAGTTTAATGTGCCACAATGATTAAATTTTTGGAGCTCCAACTTCATTTTTTTTACTTTTCTTTGCTAAGCTGCTGCCCTTTTTAAGACCACAACCCTTTTTGTATAAGTTGCAAAAGTGCCTAATAATGTGTTGCAAGGGCATTTCAGTTTTTCACTATAGAATACTTGCACATACAGCGTGATACATCTCCCCCATGTCTCCTGAGAAGGCCGACACAATTGGGGTAATTTACTAAGGGCCCGAATCGCTTTTTTTCGCCGGGTTTGCCGAATTTTTCCGATTTGTGCCGAATTGCCCCGGGTTTTTGGTGCACGCGATCCGATTGTGGTGCATCTGCGCCGGCATGCACGCGACGGAAATCTGATGGCGTGGCCATCGGAAAACCTGACGGATTCGGAAAAACCGCAGAATTTTTTTAACAAAAAAGTGTCGCTTGACACGCGCTTACCTGTACCCAGCAACGGATGGTGAACTCCAGTGGACTTCAGCGCAGCAGCAACACCTGGTGGACATCGGACACCCTACCTTAGTGAATCGCCGGAAGACCCGAATCCTCGACAGGACTGGGTAAGTAAATCTGCCCCAATGTATTTTGATACCCTGGGGGTAACCCGACATACAGACATAATTTAGTGGTATATCCACACTTGATCTGTGTGAACCCACCTAACAGCATGTTATCCTATATAAATCAAGAAAACAAAAGAAAAAGGGGAATAGAATCAAGACTAGGATTGCGTTTTGTAAAGGTGAAAATGCATACTTTATTAGTTACAATGTGAATAAAAACATGTATGATGAATAAAAAGGATGGCTACAGGAGAGACAGAAGTTCACAAAGACCAGGACATATGATGTACAGGGGGTAAGTAATAAATAGTAAAGGGCAAGCTGATAACAAACTCAATAGTGAGTTACAGCATTGTATATGTCCAAACGGTTAACAGCAGTAGCATTACTGTAACATGGACAAGTGCTAGTACAATCCATGGACCTATACAATGTAAATGGCTGTGAGCCGAGAGCCTGTACTTATAGTTACCTGGTCAGTAAGAATTCCCCAATGCGCGTTTCAACCCGCCGGTCTTTCTCAAGGGGTAACGCTAAATGAGACCAGCCCAGTATATAAGCTGCAACTGACCAATGAAATTTAGTAGTCCGTTAGTATAATAGAAATCACCTGTAATTGCGGCGCATGACCGTCTGCATGTGTCCGCGCCAGCGGCCGGGTCGAGCGCTGACGTCACCGAGGCGGTGCACGTGACCGCGTCATGTGTCTTCTGCGACACGCCTCCCAGCACGGAAGCCGCGGGCCAGAGGCAGGCAGGCATGCGCACTAGGTGAGTTAGTGAGGAAGATAGAATCATCAGCAGATGCATGAGATGTTAGATGATATTACAGCAAGCGGTTCATTAGAGCCAATTAAAAATGCCGATGTTGAAAACAGTGATTATGAACAATGCAGGTGGAAATATGAACACATTGCAACATATTGATTAAATACCAGTAAAGCGGACTATCATACAATAAATGACATAATAAATATAATAATGGGTAATATTACAATGCAAAAGAGCTAACATAGACCAAAGGTAAATTCATACCTTCTATAAAAAATATAACAATGTAACAAATTGTGACAGATGTGTGAAGGTTTCTGAATGCATACTCTCTATATGCACAATTACATAAATGAATAAATAAATAGATGAATAAATAAGTAAATATATATATACAAAAGTGAAAGATTCCTTACTGATCCTATTATCATTAGATTTAGTTGGATGTTCAAATGAAGTACAAATGTGATGTCTCTTAAGTGAGGATGACAGTGTGTATAAGAGTGTAAGGCTGTGGGGCAAGTGTGTGTAGGTAGGCATGAATGAATGTGAGGTGCAGGTTATGATAAAGTGATAAGCACTGTGAGGATGAGTGTAGAATGCGGAGTGATAGTGAGTGTAAAGTTGTGTGGAGGATGCATGTAGGGTGCAATGATGAAAAGGTGTATGGCGAGTGCAATTGCAAGATGTAATAGGAATGTGAGGTCATGTTGCGTGAACAAATTCAATGAACATAATAATATAGATTAAACTATATGTGATGCACACGATATATATTACACTATGGTGTATAGTGAAGAGGGGTGAATAAAACATGATGGGGCAGATTTACTTACTCGGCCCGTTCGCGATCCAGCAGCGCGTTCTCTGCGCTGGATTCGGGTCCAGCCAGGATTCATCAAGGTAGTTCCTCCGCCGTCCACCAGGTGGCGCTGCTGCGCTGAAAAGCATCTGAACTAGAGATGAGCGAACATACTCGTCCGAGCTTGATGCTCGTTCGAGCATTAGCGTACTCGAAACTGCTCGTTGCTCGGACGAGTATTTCGCCAGCTCGAGAAAATGGCATCTCCCGCCGTTTTGCTTTTGGGCGGCCAGAAACCGAGCCAATCACAAGCCAGGAGACTCTGCACTCCACCCAGCATGACGTGGTACCCTTACACGTCGATAGCAGTGGTTGGCTGGCAAGATCAGGTGACCCTGGAATAGACTAGCCCCTGCCCGCGCTGCTCGCGTCATTCTCTGTCTGGATGCCGCTAGGGAGAGAGCTGCTGCTGGTCAGGGAAAGCGTTAAGGTGTTCTATTAGAATAGTGTTAGGCAGGAGTGATTCTCCAAGAACCCAACAGCCCTTCTTAGGGCTACAATAACGTTTTATTTTACTTTTTTTTGGTTTGCTTGTGGCTGGGCTTGCTGCTATTAGTAGTGCAGCTAGTACCATATTGTGAGTAATTTGCAGGGAGACTTGTGTTTAGCTCTTAGTGACACACATATCCACCTCAAACACCGAAGTGGGACAATTTATTAGGGGTTTGATTTGAATTAGGCACAGTCTGCTGATTTATTTATTTTTTACGTTTATTTCTCTTATAACTCAAAGTCATCTGGCACAGCACAAAATCCAGTTGTGTGCTGTCAGTGTAGGTTAGAAACTAGCCATAGCAATAGGATAGCATCGTTTTGTTTAAAAAAAAAAACACAAAAAACACAAAAAAAAAAATTTGAAGTTTACACTTTAATTTTGAAAATGTTTAACCCGAGGGCTAGGGGTAGAGGACGAGGGCGTGGACGTGGGCGTCCAACTACTGCAGGGGTCAGAGGCCGTGGTCCTGGGCGGGGTGAGACACTACCTGCTGATGAGGGAGCAGGGGAACGCCGCAGAGCTACACTCCCAAGGTTCATCATGTCTCAAGTTACTGGGACTCGTGGTAGAGCATTGTTGAGGCCAGAAAGAGTGCGAAGAGGTGATGTCGTGGATTGCGGACAATGCTTCTAGCCATTTGTCCACCAGTCAGTCTTCCACGCAGTCCACCCATGTCACCGAAATCAGCACTCCTCCAGCTCCTCCACCTCAGCCTCCTTCCCCCCAGTCTGCCCCCTCCCAGCAAAATTTGTCATTTGAACCGGCATACTCTGAGGAACTGTTTTCTGGACCCTTCCCACAGTCACAAACCACTAATCCGGTTGCTGCTGAGCAATTTTCCGATGCCCAGGTTTTCCACCGGTCGCAGTCTGTGGGTGATGATGACATTATTGACGTAGTGGAAGAACTGTGTAAAGAGGGGTCGGACGATGAGGAGACACGGTTGTCAGACAGTGGTGAAGTTGTTGTCAGGCAGGAAGTCCGAGGGGGGAGCAGACTGAGGGATCGGAGGATGATGAGGTGACAGACCCAAGCTGGGTTGATAGGCCGGGTGAACACAGTGCTTCTGAGACGGAGGCGAGTCCTATAGCAGAACAGGTTGGAAGAGGCAGTGGTGGGGCCAGACAGAGAGGCAGGGCCAGAGCTGGTGCATCAGCGCCAAATGTTGCCCGTAGTCAAGCTCCTGTGGCGAGGGCTAGATTTTCAGAAGTCTGGAGGTTCTTTAAAGAAACACCGGATGACCGACGGAGTGTGGTGTGCAACCTTTGCCAAACCAGGATCAGCAGGGGTTCCACCACTACTAGCTTAACTACCACCAGTATGTGCAGGCATATGAATGTTAGACACCCCACTCAATGGCACCAAGCCCGTTCACCTCCGGCCGGGCACACCACTGCTCCTTCCCCTGTGTCATCTGCTAGTCAGCCCCCTGCCCAGGACCACAGCCCAAACACCTCCCGTGCAAAAACCCCATCTTCGCCTCAACGATCCTCCACAGCATCCACCAGCATTCAGCTCTCCATACCCCAGACGCTGGAGCGCAAAAGGAAGTATAGCGCAACCCACCCACACGCCCAAGCCCTCAACGTCCACATCTCCAAGTTGCTTAGCCTGGAGATGCTGCCCTATAGGCTGGTAGAGACCGAGGCCTTTCGAAACCTCATGGCGGCGGCCGCCCCTCGGTATTCGGTCCCCAGCCGCCACTACTTTTCCTGATGTTCCAGCCCTGAACAAGCACGTGTCAGAGAACATCATCCGTACCCTGACCAACGCCGTTTCTGACAAGGTCCACCTGACCACGGACACGTGGACGAGTGCTGCCGGGCAGGGCCACTATATCGCTGACGGCACATTGGGTTAACTTGGTGGAGGCTGGGACCGAGTCTGAACTTATAAGAACGCTACTACACTTGATCTTATACAAAAGGTTCTTAGAAGTGCTGTTTGGGGAGTAGCCTAGAGACAGGGGCTTGGATTGGCGAAAGCTCGCCTGGTAGCAGAGCGCCAGCTCCATCTCAAGATCCAACTAACATAGTTTTAACTGCAGCACCTTTAATCTACTACTAGTTCACTGCCTCCATACATGGTCCCCTTATCAAACGTGCTGTGTCAGGCAGAATTTTGGGTTGTTTTCATGGCTTCCACATCAAACTTGTTAACTTTGTTGCCACCCTGCTGTGTAATCCACAAAATATACTGGCAAACTTTTATTATTTACCGATATTATTTCAGCGCTTCTTGCGCATCTGTTTACATTCCCCTCACCCGCCATATCCCAAACTTATAAGAACGCTACTACACTTGATCTTATACAAAAGGTTCTTAGAAGTGCTGTTTGGGTGTAGCCGAGAGACAGGGGCTTGGATAGGCGAAAGCTCGCCTGGCAGCGGAGCGCCAGCTCCATCCCAAGATCCAACTAACATAGTTTTAACTGCAGCACCTTTAATCTACTACTAGTTCACTGCCTCCATACATCGTCCCCTTATCAAACGAGCTGTGTCAGGAAGAATTTTCAGGTGTTTCACCAGATACATAGTGGAACTCGGCCCATCTGTCGCCGCCATGCTGGAGACCTGAAGTTGCAATCATAGCAGCGCAATATGGATGCCCCATACTGTCGCTCTTAATCATGGAACCATTTCCGTAAAAACAATTAAAAATAGAACCACTATGCTACTCCATTATTCCTAGGTGAAATATTCAAACGACCCGGCCTGCTTTGAAAATTATAATTTTTTCAAAGTAAACGCTTCTGGCCCCCAGGCCCATTTTGGGTGGGAGGAGCCGAGAGACAGGGGCTTGGACAGGCGAAAGCTCGCCTGGCAGTGGACCGCCAGCTCCATCACAAGATTAGGCAGCCTCAGAGGCATCCATGCATGCTGCCCCTGCTGTTTCCTGTCCATTTTGCCTCCACGGTCCTCCACAGCGTCCACCAATGTGTCATTTCAACTCTCTATACCCCAGACGCTGGAGCACGAGAGGATATGCAGCACATCATCCCCTTAACAAACGAGCTGTGTCAGGCAGAATTTTCAGGTGTTTCACCAGATACATACTGGAACTCGGTCTATCTGTCGCCGCCATGCTGGAGACCTGAAGTTGCAATCATAGCAGCGCAATATGAATGCCCCATACTGTCGCTCTTAATCATGGAAGTCGTCTCCATGGCTGCCTCCACATGTCGTCCCCTTATCAAAGGAGCTGTGTCAGGCTCATTTTTCGGGTGTTTCACCAGATATGTTATGGAACTTGGTCACTATGTCGCCACCATGCTGTGTTATCGACTAAATATACCGTCAACCTTTTGTTCACAGAGGAAATCATTTCACCTCCTTTGGTGAAACCTGAGTCCATTTAGGGTATGTCGCCATGACACTCTCTAGCTTGCCACTGCTGCCGCTGCCTCTGTATGCCGTCCCCTATAGTGTCAGGGTCAATTATTGCATGTTTTAGATGCTATCTAGCCTCATTCGGTCACTCTGTCATGGCCATGCTGTTGCCCATAATTTTTGCATAATGGTGCGATTAAGCAGCCTCAGAGGCATCCATGCATGCTGCCCCTGCTGTTTCCTGTCCATTTCCGTGGTGTTTCCATCTTTTTCTGAGGTTCCCAGGTGTTAAGAGAGTTCAAATTTAACCTATCAATGAAAGCTTTCAGACCCAGCTGATTGCCTCTCCAAATGAATAGTATGTCGTCGATGTATCGGATCCACAGGGGGATCCGACACATCGACGCGTCATCAGATAAAAATAGCTCCCTCTCCCACAACCCTAGGAACAAGTTGGCATAGGATGGGGCACAAGCTGCCCCCATGGCTGTTCCCTGGAGCTGTAGGTAGAAGGAGCCATTGAGCGTGAAGAAATTATGACTAAGGACGAAATCAAGTAGGGTCAAGATGAACTGCTCTTCAGGGTCAGTGTGGTTGGTCATTTGTAAAAAAATAAGCAATAGCTTCAATGCCATCCTTGTGCCTAATTGACGTGTACAACGATTCTACGTCACATGTCACAAGGATGTCTTCTGGATCCAGCTGAATTCCATCTAATCGCCGAAGGAGATCAGTGGAATCTCTTAAGTAGGACAGGAGATTCAATACCATAGGTTGTAACAAGGAATCAATATATTTACATATATTGTCGGTTAAATTACCTCTTTCCGAAATAATGGGTCTTCCAGGGGGATTTGAAGCATTCTTGTGAATCTTCGGAAGAAGATATAATGTGGAGATGGTGGGATCCTTCATATAGAGTGCTTCAGCGACCGATTTTGAAATTCCATTCTCGTCCACAGACTTCTCAAGAATGTTCGACAATTGAGAGCTAAAAGAGGATAGGGGGTTAAATGTCAGTTTTTTATAGCACTTTGTATCGCGCAATTGTCTGTGGGCTTCCCTGACATACATGTCTGTGGGCCATAGTACGACATTACCCCCCTTATCCGCTGGCTTTATTTGAATGTTGTCAAGCGATCTAAGTCTTTTCAGGCTGGCTCTTTCCAATGGGAATAAATTAGCATGTTATCCTATATCCACATTTCCTGCAGGCCTCCACCTACGTGGCAGTTTCATTGTTCGCACACTACATTTCTTTTGCCACTGCAAAATTCTAAGATGTTTTCTTCTTCCATCCCTGTGAATAATTTTACCATTACAGGTAATACTTAGTGTTTGCGATATAAGCTACATCTTATTTAATCACAACTCATAACAACTTTGTAAATGAACACTTTCTCTTTATTCTTGACAGTATTCTGTAATTATTGACCCAATTTGACTAATCACTTGACGGCTTTCTATGTGAGTAATTACCGTATGTGGTATAATAACTGTTAGAGTTCTTGGAATTCATTGTGAATCTGTTACTTGTCGGAGTAAAATGTGAAGAGATGTGCAATATTTTACATTTCTTAGTTTTTTTTCAGTTTTTCTGCACATAACACAGTCAATAGAGGACATCTACTTTTCACAATAAATTCAATTTTTTTTAAATAAAAATATACTAAAGGGAAACTGTTACCAACAGGACGCCTGTTAAACCCCTAAAAATACTTTATAGGGAATGTTAGTATCTCCGCTCCGGCCCCGTGCTTGCTGACGGTACAGCAGCAGCTTACTGCTGCTATCAATTACACTACAGCGAGGTGCACAGCTTGTGGCACATGTACTTTTCGCGATCCAACCGGTGGATACGCGCAGGTGCTGAGATTTCGGACAAGATCGCAGAGGACGGGGAGGCGCTGGGGGGTTGAGCAGGATTTGGCTGAAAAGGGAAATGTAGGCAGAGTTCTGATGACATGGCCGGAGGCTTGGTGCACACACTTGACTACTCGACCCTGAAGCCCATCCCCTGGTAGCTGGCTTGGAATATAAGTTGTTATTTCAGCATGTGGCCGGCACACCTCATCTGATTGCTTGTTCATGATAATACTCTGTAATACTGAGGTATAAGCTGTGTCAGCCTATGCACATGCATCGATCGGACCACAAGGCTGCCATAACAACAATAGGCGCCCCTCAAAGACAGTGGGGAGGGGGCCATCATGGGGGAAGACCCCCCAAATCCGCAGCATTTAACGGGTTAAACACCCGTGATTGGAGCCCACTCTGACCACGGTGTTACTCGGGGAAGTCAGCAGTAGATTACGGGTTAACAGTGCTAGTACCAATAATGGGTGTTACCGGTAAGTGTTTGCTGCAGTATGCAGCAAAGACTAACCGGCTGTGGAGAGGGTTCAGCGCGTAAGCCCTCTCCAAGCACCCTCAGCCCCCACATACCATAGTCCACAGGGGTGCTCTAGGACAGTGGTGGCACACCTATGGCATGGGTGCCCAAAGGTGGCACTCAGATCCCCTTTTTGCACTCAGGCCTTTGTCCCAGTACAGAGTTCACCAAACACTTAATCTTCCTACAGTCTCAGGCAATTTTGCTCTCAGCGCTATTTAAAGTAAATCTTCATTGTCTGTTTTGAACTGCGGGAAAAGTGAGAAGGTTTTGACAGAACTAAATTACCTTTGGAGGTCACCCTGCTGGACCCACCATTCCAGTGACAAGCTACAGTGATTAGTCTGAATTTGCCCACCTTCTTTCAACTGTTTGGTGGCCTCAGGGGCCCAATACGATTGAAAGATGTGGAAGAACAGGTAGCAATTAGTTACTGCTTAAATTTTCCTGCTGGCACTTCATGGTAAAAAAGTGGATTTTGGTTGTAGTTTGGGCACTCAGTCTCTAAAACATTTGCCATCACTGTTCTAGGAGATAAACGACAAAGGATGCATTTCAGGTCAAAAAATATCTGATACAGTACACCGTTCCAGTTATTAGGTATCTGAATTTTTACACTTCACAATCAATTTACAATTGACGCAGTTCAAACATGGGCAACATTAAGGAGCGGACTGGCCATCTTACATATGAAACGGATTGTTGATGATTCTAGGGATGTTGAGGGACAATTGAATTTGATGATGGAGAAATTTAGGGATAGGAAATATCCCAATAAGGTTCTAAATAAACAGAGCTGCAAGGTTAATGATAAAACGGTAGATAAAACTATTGACACAATCTAGGAAGTCATGGCAGATGAATAGGATACCTTTTGTGTCAGTATTGCTAAAGGTATTAAGAATGTACCTCTCTTCTCTTTCAGAGAAATAAAAGTCTCAAGGACAGATATAGGCACTACTAAGAGATCCATCCAGACATTTTTAGCTACATTTAGGAAGCGATGTTACCCATGTCTGAATCGTGTCAATTGTAAATTAATTGTGAAGGGTGAAAAATTCAGACACCCGGGGCGGAGTACGATATCAGACATTTTTGACCTGTGATGCATCCTTTGTCATTTATCTCCTAGAGCAGTGGTGGCGAACCTATGGCACGGGTGCCAGAGGTGGCACTCGGAGCCCTTTCTGCAGACACTCAGGCCATTGTCCAAGGACAGAGTTCACCAAACACTGAATCTTCAACTTAAGCGTTACAGCTCTCAGCACTATTTTAAAGTTACACTTTATTGGCTGTTTGGAACTGCTGGGAAAGTAAGAAGATGTTGACAGAACTGCTTTATCTTTGGAGGACCTCTTACTGGACCCACCATTCTTCCTGTAAAGAGAGGAAAGAAGCTACAATGATATAGTTTGAATTTGCCTTCTTTCTGTCAACTATATTGGTGGCCTCAGGCGGCCAATACAACTGAAAGATGTGGAAGAACAGGTAGCATTAAGTTACTGTACAAAATTCCATGCTGGCACTTCACGGTAAATAAGTGGATTATGGATGTAGTTTGGGCACTCTGTCTGTAAAAGGTTCGCCATCACTGTCCTAGAGTGTCCCTGTAGACTATGGTAGGTAGGGGAGACGACATGTGAATTAAAAACTCGTCTTAATAAGTATAGTATAATACATTTTGTTAGATCAGTCATTTTAAGTCAAAAGGATACCTGATAGGGGTATTTATTATGTACAGGTGCTTGTGCTTTGGCCTTTCGATGTATTTGGCAGGTGGCGCAGCTGGCAACTTTTCAAGTGTGAAGAGTCGCCGGCTGCTGGTGGTTCGTCGGGTCACTCCCTGGCCGGCCACCCCCCTCTTTCATGACCCTCCATGCCAGGTGGCAGAAAGGAAAAAATAATCACAAGTGCTATCAATAAACATGTGCAATTTTTTCAGGGCATTTATGAGGCAAAAGAAAAAAACATAAAAGACATGATAAATTCATCTTTGACAGTTTTTTGTTCTTCCATGAAGGAACCTATATGGGGACACACCCAAATCTTGGCTGAATTTCCTGTATTGCTTGGGTTATGAACTTAGTGGCAGTTGCAAAGAAAGGAAATCTATTGATAGAAATATTGATCATTACAGTTTCCAGGAATAATTGGAATGGACCCATTTATATTTCTTCCATTTTATTGTACATCTGAATGAATCTTGCAGAAATCAAAGTACCGTATATACTCGAGTATAAGCCGACCTGAGTATAAACCAAGGCCTCTAATTTTAACACAAAAATCTAGAAAAATCTATTGACTCGGGTATAAGCTGAGGGTGGGAAATGCATCGGTCACAGCCTCCAAGTATAAAGCCTGTCAGCCCTTGTAGCATATAGCCTGCCAGCCCCTGTAGCAAATATAGCCAGCCAGCTAAACCCTGTAGTATATATCCTGCCAGCCCCTGTAGTATATAGCCAGACAGCCCCCTGTAGTATGTAGCCTGCCAGCCCCAGTAGTATACAGCCTGCCAGCCCCTGTAGTGTATAGCCTGCCAGCCCCTGTTGTATATAGCCTGCCAGCCACTGTAGTATACAGCCTGCCAGCCCCTGTAGTGTATAGCCTGCCAGCCCCTGTATTATATAGCCTCCCAGCCCCTGTAGTATATAGCCTGCTAGCCTCTATAGTATTTAGCCTGCCAGGTCCTCTTCTATCCACCACGGCTCCCCGAGGTCCGTCGCATGCATCATGACAGCAGCCACTTGCTGACATCTTAGTGCGAGCTGATGCGGGCACACATATTAGAACGTCAGTGTGCTCCTGATGTCACGATGCCAGCGACAGACCGCGGGGACACGGAGCTGATGCCGGAGCCACGATGTATGGAAGAGGACCTGCCAGGGGGTTAGGGAGTTAGGGTTTTTCAATACATTATTTGTGCTGAAAAACTCAGCTCACACTCAAGTATTTACGGAACT
Source organism: Engystomops pustulosus (assembly GCF_040894005.1). Taxonomy (NCBI): domain Eukaryota; kingdom Metazoa; phylum Chordata; class Amphibia; order Anura; family Leptodactylidae; genus Engystomops; species Engystomops pustulosus. The sequence continues at coordinate 48,640,579 of NC_092413.1, forward strand.
TGGTAGAGAACAACCTTATTCAAGTGTGGGCAGGGACTCTCTAAGCAGACACAAGGGTCCGCGGATCGCACTATTATCAGATTTTTTACTTTTCCGGGGATTGCATGTGACAGGTATTTATTCAGGAGAGTGTGTCGCATGCAATCGGATTCTGGCGCAGCTGTGCCGTCTTTCATTTAACAGAAAACGTGGGTGTGATATCGGACGATCCGACTGATTTTGGCTGAGTGCGCGAATTAACATTCAAAATGTGTTGCAAGATCAAGCACTTACATGCACCATGAAGAAGATGGTGAACTCTGTCAGACCTGAGTGGGGAAGTGACACATGCAGGATATTGGGCACACGATCTTAGTGAATCACGGCAGAGTGCATTTTCATCAGACAATGCACCTTAGGTGAACTCCTCCAGATGGGTAAGTAAATGTGCCCCATTGTGATCCATCTAGTTCTGTGGGGTGACAGCATGGTCAGATTATCAGGGTAAAGGTTTATATACACTTTCATCTGGCTACTGATATTGTACTAACACTCTTACACGGAGAAAGAGAGATGAGACAGATCAGAGATGATGAGGTCCATGAGATGCCTGTTACACACATTGACACAGTCAGCTCTCTAGCTCCTCCTCTGCTATTCCACAACACACTAGATCCGCTGTGCTTTCCTGCTGTGCTTCCCCAGATAAACAACTTAGCTTTCTGTAGCTTGTAGTTCTCCCCATGCTGCTGCCGACAGGAACTGATTGTCTGTGCCTCAGTGTGCATCAGTGAGTGAGCTCTGTTCTGGACAGCAGGGGGGGGGGGGGCTAGAGTGCAGAGAGACATTAATCTCCCTAAGTCAGAAGTTACAGGGTTGTGTCTAGGGGCAACTGAAATTGTGTACACCAGGACTGATAGAGACAGGTTGGAATTATATCTGTGAAATGCTGTATTTTTGTTAATAACAGTGAATTAGAGAATGTGTTATTTTGTTATCCTGAGTACATATAATAAACTTGTCTTAGTGGGAATATTCCTTTAAGCTCCATTAATATAATATATACTGGAGAAAAGAAGACTTCAATGTTGTTCATTTGTTGCCAAAATTATTATGTAAGACATATGTTTGAGTCTAACATCCACAATGAAATGAACCATAAGGTTTCATTAAAAAATATGCTGTTTCTAGTAATCCCTATTTTTCCAATGAGGACAGTTTTATTACTGAGGTGAGTTCTCTTGAAAAGTCATTGAAAAAGTGCAATGCTTTTAAGTGAAAAAGATGCAAAACATTTCTGGCACTTTTTTATTTTAACACTTTTCCTTGGCAACAATACAGAAGTTTAGGCTTCAACGGCCAAATGGATTTTAACATACCAATGATGACTGAAACAGCATTCTGTGTGTCTTGGGGACATTAATATTTTGGCACATTTCCTTGAAAGATGGAATTCAGCTGCGTGGCTTTATGTTCCCATTACAAACAGGAACACATGTTAAGTTCCAATTTTACCAAGGTTTTCTAAGAACAACTTACACATGTCTAACTACTAGCCAGTAGCACTTCTTTATGATTACAGGTTTGCAGAACATCCACAGTTGAGCTCAGGGCTGTGAAAAAACATTCTGGTGCCCTGGGCAGACAAAAAAAATGCGCCCTCAAGCTAGATTCAGATTCAGCATAGATTCAATTGTGTAAAACATGGTGGAACCTCGGACGAATGTTTCTTGAAAAATGAAATGGTGCAACCCCAATTACACATCATCACAAAGGAAACTAACCAATGATTCATTCACAATTTGTAAAAACCAAATACACACCAGCAATATACTGCACTCATAAATATGTAATACAGTCACTATACTGTACTCATAAATAAATCAGTTAAAATGTTAGAGCTCGCTTCCCAAGGAATGCAGTTTAAAGCAGTCAGCCTCACCACATCTGTTTTTTTATTGGGAAAAGAAAATTATATACCAAAAGATTGTATTTGCACTCCAATACCGATAATCTGCTATGGCAACATCCAATATTCCGGTACTGTTGCTCAGAACGACTCACTTTCATGTCTGAGATCCCAGAGTCAGGGGCAGACTTCAGAATGGGGGCCCCTTCAAGCTCAACAATTTGCATATTAAACTCATATATACACACACTCATTTATATACCTATATACATAAACCTACAGTTCTTCACACACACACATTTATGCACTCTTACACACATATGAATACATATAGAACATATACACATCAAATATACACACACATACATTGCCATATACAGACATACAGCATATATACACATATACAGTATGTATACATATAGCATATGCACATCACAGATACACACACATCTGTCATTTTTTTGTGTCAAGTCTGATGCGGGGGCCCCCGTGACACTGCAGGCCCCATAGCGGCTACTATGGCTGCTACTGCTGTAGTTATGCCCCTGCCCACAGTGGATCCTAGTCATGGTTGGACAGAGACATAGTGAGGAGCTATCGGAAAAAGAGTAAAATCCAATTTATTTATCTACTCACAAAGAACGAGAAATAGCGTGTATATAAATCTTGTGTTATTCAGACACCAAACACCTCACCCAACCTAAGTTTCATCTCTTCCTACTTCATCTGGGGCATGGTATTAGCATGTTTCCTGTTCCTTTCAATACCATTATGCACATTTTTCTCATATTCTTACATATGCTGTAATCAGTTCCTACATTCAATTAAACATGTATAACTCCTAATAGTTTGGGAAGAATGCAAATAAGTTTTCCAAGGTGTTAAATGGAAAACAATACCTCCTTTTGCTACCTTGAAAGGCAGCCCCCTTAACATCAAGTATGACCTACAAGAAGTCTAAAAATATGATGTGGGATTAAGCCAAACCAGTATATCTATTCCTTAACCCCTTAACGCTCTGCGCCGTAGCTCTACGGCGCAGAGGTGTAAGGGATGTATGAAGAGGGCTCACGGGCTGAGTCCTCTTCATACAAAGGTGGGGGTTTTTGCATAATGCATAAAACCCCCACCGCTATCAACCCCCCCGTTGCCACCGGCAAAGTCGCCGGCGGCACTTAAAAGACGGCGGCACGCGGGCGCCGCCATCTTTTTTTCGATCGCCACGCCCCCGAACGTCATCGGGGGGCGGCGATCGGTTGCCATGGTAGCCTCGTGTCTTCTTTTGACACGAGGCTATCTTGCAGCTGCAGATTCGTTACAATGAGCCAGTGGCTGCAAAATGTGCTGCAAAAATGCCATATATTGCAATACAGAAGTATTGCAGTATATGGTAGCAGCGATCTGACCATCTAGGGTTAATGTACCCTAGATGGTCTAAAAGATAGTGAAAAAAAAAAGAAAAAAAAAAGTTTAAAAAATAAAAAAAATTAATAAAATATTAAAAGTTCAAATCACCCCCCTTTCCCTAGAACGGATATAAAACATAATAAACAGTAAAAATCACAAACATATTAGGTATCGCCGCTTCCCAAAATGCCTGATCTATCAAAATATAAAAACGGTTACAGGCGGCGGTGACCTCCGAGGCGGGAAATGGCGCCCAAATGTCCGAAATGCGACTTTTACACCTTTTTACATAACATAAAAAATGAAATAAAAAATGATCAAAATGTCGCACAGACGTCAAAATGGTAGCAATGAAAACGTCGCCTTATTTCGCAAAAAATGACCCCTCACACAACTCCGTGCGCCAAAGTATGAAAAAGTTATTAGCGTCAGAAAATGGCAAAAAAATTTTTTTCTTTTTTGTACACATTCGTTTAATTTTTGAAAATGTATTAAAACACAATAAAACCTATATAAATTTGGTATCACCGCGATCGCACCGAACCAAAGAATAAAGTAGGCGTGTTATTTGGAGCGAAGAGTGAAAGTCCTAAAAACTGAGCCCACAAGAACGTGACGTGCGTTTTTTTTTCAATTTTTCCACATTTGGAATTTTTTTTCAGCTTCGCAGTACACGGCATGTTAAAATAAATAACATTACGGGAAAGTAAAATTTGTTACGCACAAAATAAGCCCTCACACAGGTCTGTACACGGAAAAATGAAAAAGTTATGGATTTTTGAAGTTGGAGAGCGAGAAATTAGCCGAAAAACCCTCCGTCCTTAAGGGGTTAAGGAACAGACTCCCAACTGTAGACAGCACTGTTTCGACCTGATTGGGTCTCCTCAGTACAGTGTAGGCATTGTCTCCTTAAGGAGAACACCTACTGTCTGACCCTAGTCAATAGCCTCTCACATAGCCAAATCAGTTCCCTACGCTGTACTGAGGAGACCCAATCAGATCGAAACAGGGCTGTCTACAGTTGGGAGTCTGTTCCTTATGGAATAGAAACACTGGTTTGGCTTAATCCCACATCATATTTTTAGACTTCTTGTAAGTCATACTTGATGTTAAGGGGGCTGCCTTTCAAGGTAGCAAAAGGAGGTATTGTTTTCCATTGAACACCTTGGAAAACTTATTTGCATTCTTCCCAGAATTCCCTAGTGGAGCATCAATGGCTTTAAGTCTCCACACGCCTTTAAGGTGGCCTTAATTGGCATTGTCTCCTTAAGGAGAACACCTACTGTCTGATCCTAATAGTTTGAAAACATAAATCCACAATTAATAATTTAAAATTTCAAACTAACTTTCTTCACCAATCAGGGGGTACCTCATTTATATATTCTGTTCTCTTTCAAATCCGTTTTTAAAATTTACACTTCTTCCTCAGGTCCGCCATCTTATTTCTTTCTTACTCCCGTAGCTGTCTTCCAGGTCCATTTATGTAATTTGAATTTATTTTGTCCAATCCCTTTACTCTCATAAATTTTTCCTTCAGGTCTGATTAAGCACTCAATCAAAAAGGTTCAAAATGAAAACTCAAAATATTTTCCAAAATACCCTCCACTACCCTCCCATACAAAAAAATAGATTTATTTCCGCTGCTCTATGTAGTGATATTACGATATAGTCCTTTATCCTAATACATTCCCTATATCTAATATGAGTCCAATATTTATGAAAACCTCTGCGTCCATATTTTCATTCTTATTAAAGACAAATATATGTGAAATTTTCTCACTTAAACCATCCCACACTCATGACTATACTTTTTATTTTTATATCTGTCCAATTTTTTGCAGAGTGTGAACAGTGTTCTAAAGGGTTAATTTTACTTCAGGAAACTTTTGATCTCAAAATCTATGTTTATACCAAAAGGTTGTAGTGTCTTTAATCGATGTAACCAAAATCCTTCCCTATTTTTTTCTCCAAGTCTTCCCCCCTCTAATCTGCCCTAACTACGAGTATCTCTACACCAAAAATATACGTCTCTTTGGATTTCTGTTGTGTTTAATCTTAAAGTGTGCCAATAAACTCTGTGTGCTTACACCCTTTTCTGTGTTTCGAATATGCTGGCTATTCTGGTTTATCATTTTCTCCTGTTCTGCCTATATATTAAGCCACATGGGCAAATGATCACATAAATAACTGTACAGAAGTCATACCCTATATGTTGTTGAATTTCATATTCTTTACAGTTTCTATTGCCCATTAGTGTTTTTCCTACTCCCTTATCGTTCTTGTTTCTACAACCTTTACATTTTTTACATGGTAAAAAGCCTTTCGAAAATTCTCGTTCATTTCCTGTTCTTTTTATAAAACTAGAAGTGACCATATCTTTAATATTTAATAGGAGCATTCCTAAAAACTACGACCAGTTTTTCTGTTACAATTCTTCATAGAACTGGATCATTGGTGATACGATGTCAATTCTTCTCTATGATTCTTTAGCATACAATTCATCTGAATTCTAATTTGTCCCTTCGGAATGTTTTCCACCCATAGGTGATGGTGACATGTCATAGCTACATAACAGAGTCTTTCCTTCTTGTATTTCCTTATTTTTTAATAAATTAATAAACTGTTGGGAACCTTTTAACTCCTTAATGACGCAGCCTGTTTTTAAGTTAATGCTCAGACCTTTTTCTTAAAATTTGACAAGTTCCTCTTTCTGTGGTAATAACTTTTCAACACTTTAAGATATCCTTGTGATTTTGAGATTGTTTTCTCGTGAGATATTATAGTTTATGTTAGTATTATCATTTTGGTGATCCGTTCCTTTTTTGGGGGGTAAAAATTCAATAATTTAGGAAAAATTAGAAAAAAATGACAATTTTCAAATTTCAAATGTTATACTTTTTAGACAAAAAGTTATACCACAATTTTTTTTTTGTAGAAACCTTTTGCCATTGGTCTTATTTTTATTTCCATAATTTGTTTTACATTTCCATATTTTTTTGCGGATCTGAGAAGGTTTCAAGTTTTAGTAGCAACTTCTCAGATTTTCAAGAGATTTGAAAAATGCTAAATATTTAGTGACCAATTTAGTTTGGAAGTGCCCTATAAAGGCTTATGTACTATATACCCCCACAAGTAACACCATTTTATGAACCGAACATCTCAAACTATTCAAATAAGCATTTGAGAAGTCTGTTAACTCTTTAAATCTTTCTCTGGAAGCAAACCAAAATGAAAATTTTGAAATTTAAATTTTTGAATAAGATTATTTTCATTTAGCCCAAAAATGGACACATTCAGAAGGAATCTGAGGTAAATATACCTCCAAAAATTTTTGCCCTGCTTCTTCCGAGTACGGCAATACCAGACATGTTGATGTCAACTTCTCTTTAGTCGTACAGCGATGTCCAGAACATTGTTTGTACCATTGGGTTTTTGGAAGGCCAATTTGACTGCAGTAACCCCTGAAGTAACAGTATAATAGAAAAATCCCAAAGATGTCACCATTTAGGAAACTAGACCCCTCAAAGAATTTATCTGGGGTTGGGGGGGGGGTGAGCATTTTAACCCCCAACATGCTGGCCAAAATCTAATGCAAAGTAAATGGTGCAGAATAAAAGATGCATTTTTATCTCACAATTTTCATTTTGGTGCCTAATATATTGTGCCCAACCCATGACACTTTAGACAAACACCCCAAAAATCATTCTGCAGGTTGTCCCTAGTATGGCAATACCACATATGTGCCAATAATTGACAGGCTGGGCACACAGCAGGGCTGAGAAGGGAAGGAGCGAAATTTTGCTTTTGCAGCTCCGTTTTTACACGTTTGGATTTAGAGTGCCATGTCATGTTCGCAGGGCCCTTGAGGTACCAGTGCAATAGAAACCCCTGAGAAATTATGCCATTTTGGAAACTACACCCCTCAAAGACTTATCTGGGGTTGGAGGCGAGCCTTTTAACCCCGAACATGCTGGCCAAAATCTAATTCAAAGTAAATGGTGCATATTAAAAAATGCATTTTTATCTCAAAAATGTAATTTTACTGCCTAATATATTGTTTCCCACTCATGCCACTTTAGACAAACACCCCAAGAATCATTCTGCGGGTCGTCCCGAGTACGGCAATATCACACATGTGCCAAAAATTGACAGGCTCGGTACACAGCAAGGATGAGAAGGGAAGGAGCAAAATTTTGCTTTTGGAGCTCCATTTTCACCTGCCCGGATTTGGAATGCCATGTCATGTTCGCAGGGCCCGTGAGGTACCAGTGCAATAGAAACACCCGAGAAATTATTCCATTTTGGAAACTAGACCCCTCAAAGAATTTATCTGGGGTTGTGTCGAGCATTTTAACCCCCAACATGATGGTCAAAATTTAATGCAAAGTAAATGGTGCATATTAAAAATTGCGTTTTTATCTAAAAAATGTCATTTTAGCACCTAATATACTGGGGCAGATTTACTTACCTGGTCCATTCGCGATGCGGCGTGTTCTCTGCGCTGGATTCGGGTCCAGCCGGGATTCATTAAGGTAGTTCCTCCGCCGTCCACCAGGTGGCACTGCTGCGCTGAAAAGCATCAGAATGCGCTGGAGTTCACCGAGCCGGGCTGAGTGAAGGTAAGTGCAAGCTCCGCGACAGATTTTTTTTTTAAATGCGGCGGTTTTTCCGAATCCGTCGGGTTTTTCGTTCGGCCACGCCCCCTGATTTCTGTCGCGTGCATGCCAGCGCCGATGCGCCACAATCCGATCGCGTGCGCCAAAATCCTGGGGCAATTCAGGGGAAATCGGAAATATTTGGGTAACACGTCAGGAAACCGCGACAGGCTGGGCACACGGCAGGGCTGAGAACGGAAGGAGCGAAATTTTGCTTTTGGAGCACCCTTGTCACTAGACTGGTGTTGGGGTGCGCAAGTACCAGTACAATAGAAACCCACAAGTAGTGACCCCATTTTAAGAAAAGGGCACCCTTCAAAGAATTTATCTAGGGTTGTATGAACATTTCAACCCCTGAGATGTTGGGTCAAATGTAATACAAAAGGATGGGGGCAGTGTAAAAATTGCATTGTTTTCTCAAATGTGCCAAAGTAGGAAGAAATGTTTTCAGCCCAACTCATCCCACTGTGAATAAACACCCCAAAAATCATTCACTGGGTTACTTTGGGTATGGCAATGCCCCATGTGTAGCAATAGTCTACATGCTGGGGACACAGCAGGCCGGAGAAGGGACAAGTAAAATCTAGCTTTTGGAGCACCCGTTTCACTAGACTGGTGTTGGGGTGCCCCTAAGGTACCAGTACAATAGAAACCCCCGTGTAGTGACCCCATTTTAGGAAAGAGCAAGCCTCAAAGAATTTATTTAGGGTTGTATGAGCATTTTAACCCATAAGATTCTGGCTCAAATGTAACACAAATTGAATGGTGTCGAGTAAAATTTGCTTAGCAATTTCTCTAAATTTGTAATTGTAGTGTCAAAAGTATTTTACCCAATTCATGCAACTGGAGGAAAACACCCCAAAAATCCTCATGCAGGTTCTCCCAGGTACATGCCAATAATCTACAAGATGGAGACACGGCAGGGCTCGGAAGAGAATGGCATTTGGAGTACCGACATTTACATTTTTTTTGGCACCATAAAACATTTGTAGATGCCCTCAGGGATCAGTACAGTAGGAACCCTGTAGAACTGACCCTATTTGAAAACTACATCCCTCCATGAATTAATCTAGGGGTGTAGTGAGCATTTTAACCCCACAGGTGGACCCCAAGGATGATGCATAATGGATGGTGCATAGTACAAAATATCTATTATGTGATCTTGTGCCCAGCTCCTGTCACGGTAGACAAAGACCCCGAGAATCATGATGCAACCTCTCTCTTGTCCTTGTACCTAGGCACTTCAGCACTACTACGAAAGCGCCTTCTTGGGGGTTCCTCCGAGTCGCTTTATGAGGAAGAGGTGCACAAACAAAACGTTCTCACTAGCAGACTCCATATCGGAGGCCATATAATTATATACCTCCAAGTCAGTGTATGACTTCTGGGACATGGTGGGGGTAGTACACAACCTACACAGAACAACACAGAACAACGCCTGCCCCTCCACACAATGCCTGCCTCTCCACATAACGCCTGCTCCTACACAGAACGCCTACTCCCCCACGCTATTACTACTCCTCCACAGAACAACTACTCCTCCACACAACGCTTACTCCTCCACAGAATGCCTGCTCCACCACAGAACGCCTACTCCTCCACGCTACGCCTGCTCCACCACAAAACGCCTACTCCTCCACAGAAAGCCTGTTCTTCCACAGAACGCCTGCTCCTCCACAGTAAGCCTGCTCCTCCACAGAATGCCTACTCCTTCACAGAACGCTTGCTCCTCCACAGAACACCTGCTCCTACACAGAACGACTACTCCTCCACAGAACGCCTGCTCCTCCACTGAACGCCTGCTCCTCCACGGAACGCCTACACCTCCACAGAACGCCTCCTCCTCCACAGAACGCCTCCTCCTCCACAGAACGCCTATTCCCCCACGCTATTACCACCTACTCCCCTACGCCTGCTCCTCCACGCTACGCCTGCTCCTCCACACTACGCCTGCTCCTCCACGCTACGCCTGCTCCTCCACGCTACGCCTGCTCCTCCACGCTACTCCTGCTCCACCACAGAACGCCTACTCCCCCAAGCTATTACTGCTCCTCCACAGAACACCTACTCCCCCACACAACGCCTACTCCTGCAAAGAACGCCTACTCCTCCACAGAAAGCCTGTTCTTCCACAGAACGCCTGCTCCTCCACGCTACGCCTGCTCCACCACAGAACGCCTACTCCTCCACGCTACGCCTGCTCCACCACAGAACGCTTACTCCTCCACAGAACGCTTACTCCCCCACAGAACGCTTACCCTCCTCAGAACGCTTTCTCCTCCACAAAATGCTCACTCCTCCACAGAACGCTTACTCCTCCACAGAACGCTTACTCCTCCACACTATGCCTGCTCCTCCACAGAACGCTTGCTCCTCCACAGAACCCCTACTCCTCCACGCTACGCCTGTTCCTCCAAGCTACGCCTGCTCCTCCACGCTACGCCTGCGGCCATGCCATGCAAGTAGCGCTTGCATCCGATATATCGGACGCTGAGCGTGAACAGGTTAATTTTTTTGTGTGTGAGTGTGTTTTTACTTTATGTCCCTTCATGCATCTTTAAGAGCCTCAGTTACAGGGTTAATGCCCACCTGTCACTGGGGACAGGTGATCAGAGCTGTACTGGGTCTAATTAGACCCAGCAGCTCTGATTAACCCCTATAGACACGTCAGTCACGTGACCACCGAGTCTATGCAGCTGGCGGCCGCGCCGGATCGGAGAAGGGATAAGCGGTAACGAACTGCATCTCCCTTCTCCCTAGGGTCTCCGGGTGCCTCTGACACCCGGAGAACGGGTCCTGCTTCCCGCGATTAGCGCGGGAGCAGCAGAAACTGCAGCGATATCTAAAGACGTCGCTGCAGACTCTGGACCTGCGCCCGCTGACTTTGGAGCAGAAAGGAGTTAAGTATAACTTCATTTTAACCACTGGTCCCTGCAGAAAAAAACCATTGTACTCTGAGATATAAATTGTGTACTGTACACATAAAAATGTACCTCCAGTCACTATACCATATAGTCCCCTGCCACCAGGGGCATAATTATAGGGTAGCAGCCATAGCACCTGTTTGGGACCCACAGTGTTAGGGCGCCCCAGCATCTGGGGTATTGGATGTGAATATGCTGCATACGTGTATTTGTGAAGTGTATATGCTCTAAGGGGCATATTTATCATATGCCGGAGCTCATGTTCGCCGCTGCATTTTCACAGTGCAATACATCAAGAGGGTTCAGCCTCTTGATGTATCAGGGCAAACGCAGCCGGTGACTTTTCGAGTGCACCAGCATGGGGCGCCTCTGTGCCCTCTGCTCTGCCAGCTGCACCCCTCCCTCCCTTCACACAGGCATGAAGGTGGCGGAGAGGGCAAAATAATTGCAAGTGCTAGCAATAAGCTAGTATTTGCGAGTATCTAGCTAGTTATCTAGTATTTGACGTGGTGCAGAGGCCCTGATAAATATGCCCCTAAATGTCTATGTATATGTTATGTGTATATGCTGTAAGTCTGTGTATATGGTGTGTATACAATGTATGTATATTTTTTAAGGTATAAGTGGGGGCCAATTCAGAAATTTGCTATGGGGCCCTACCTCTCCTAGTTATGCCACTGCCTGCCACACTGGCCCAACAGCTACACAAACTAGGAAGAAGCTTATTCCATGCCCTGGCTGGCTCCTGGTTTGACAATAGGGTTCCTCCATAATAGTTCTAAAAAATCATTCCTACCCACCCCCTGTACTTTCACTCACTGCGGGGAGCAAAGGCAAAGTGGAGCCAGAGCTCCACTGTCAGCAAGGCTGTGCCTGGGTCGGCAGTGGGATGCAGGCATAAAATGGGGAAGTGCTTTTTATTCCTCCAAGTTGGATTTGCATTTGCAATTCCTGGTTGAGCATAATTAGTATTAATATAATCTCATTCTTGCTAAAAAAAAATTTGGACCAAAATTATGTAGAGAACTTAATCCTTGTTCATTTTGTTAACAATAGAAACCACCATCTCAAAGCAGCTATTGACTCTATTAGATCCTTGGCCAGTCATACTAAAATCAACCTAAATCTACTTTACACGACCACTGTAAGTGTATCAGTAACAACTTGAGGTTATGTTATTCCAAAAATATTCCAAAGAGGCCAGGAGAAAAAGGGTAATGGGACACTTCACAGCGGAGTATTAAAAATAGCACAAGTACACTTGAACTTAGTAGAAAAAAGTTTTAAAGAATGGCAACATAATAGACCAAGATGGAACTATTGATAAATATTTATAAAGTCCTCAATGGAAGTTAATAAAGTGTTTGAATGCCAGTTAGAAAAAAACTAGTCAGGTGGCCGGGAGGGCTGCATAAATAAATAAACATGTACTTACCTCCTCATTCCCTCCTGGTGTCCCAGGGGCAGGGAAGTTCGGATCCAACAGCTTCCGGTTGGCCTCCTGGAAACTGAGTGGAGCTTCAGTGCCTATGTAAACAAACAGGGCCACGGTACGCAGGGACCACGGTGCCGGACATCAGGAGGGAAGGAGGAGGGAAGTACATGTTTATTTACGCAGCATCCCCCTCAGTCACTTTGCTACTTTTCTCTAGCTTTTAGACAACCCCTTTAAGCATTTGTTGCTGTTTGTCACTCAGATCTTGATACACGTGGAAACTTGTATAAAGGGTTTGACCTTTTTTTCTTTTTTTAATATCAAATTAAAAGAAATCTACCATCAAAATCAGGTATGAATAAACCAGGGATACTTACTCATCAATCCAGACACTGTGACTGTGGTAATCCTCTCTTATTTGTTATTTGCTTCAGTCCTTTTTAAAGTTTATTAAACTTTTAAAGTTATGGTAATGAGTCTAATGTGCACTGGAGTTGTTTCCAGAGCCCCTCAGTGATGTCTTTTCACTGTTTGTTACTGTAATCTGTCTCCCACCCCTGCTCTCTCCCCCTGCTCTTTCCCTCTGCTCTGCTCATTGTAACAACCAATGAAAAGACATCACTGAGGGGCTCTGGAAACACCCACAGAGCTCCTCAGACTCATTAGCATAATCTAAAAAGTTGATTTTAGAAGAATTTAAGTCATGGATAACAAATATAAGAAGATTACCACAGTCACAGTGCCTGGATCTATATGTGTCCCTGGTTAATCATGTTAGATTTCGATGGTAGATTTCTATTAACTGGTGTCAGGATGGAAAAAATAGGCTTTCCTGTGTCTACTTCATTGTTAATGCGTGATATATTTTGCAGTTACTGCTTGCCATTTCCATCAACAAGTGACATCACTATGCCCTGTACTTTGTACATTGTATGCTTGATGACTCACTGGTGAACACGCCATATGGTTACATTTGTAGCCAGATTTCTGTTGTTTAGAAGAAAGTGGGTCACTCATCTAGAAAAATATCCTTTTATGTAGCCTAATGTATGAAAATATGAAACATTAAATAGGGATTTCTGATAAAATACTTTCCCCTTCTTAAAAATGATTCCATTAGTAGTTATGTAGTAATGTATATTGCAATCTCCCCAGAATACTACATGCCTCACTTTCAATATGTAGAATGTAGTAATACAAGTGTACTTCCAAATGTAGCAGATTTGCTGTGGAAAATGTGTCCATTAATGTAAACTACCTTTTTTACGACTAATCATGAAAAGTATCATTGTATCATAGTATAGAAGGCCGGAAAAAGACCATCAAGTCCAACCTTTTAATTAAATAAATGTTTTTTCCCCATAACCTGTGATATTTTTGCTCTCCAGAAAGGCATCCAGGCCTCTCTTGAACATGTACATAGAGTCCGCCATAACAACCTCCTGCGGCAGAGAGTTCCACAGTCTCACTGCTCTTACAGTAAAGAACCTTTGTCTATACTGATGGTAGAATCGCCTCTCCTCTAGCCGTAGAGGATGCCCCTCTCTATGGTGATGGTAGAATTGCCTCTCCTCTAGGCGTAGAGGATGCCCCCTTGTTCTGGTCACAGGCCTAGGTATAAAAAGATCTTTGGAGAGATCCTTGTACTGCCCATTCAGGTATTTGTACATTGTAATGAGGTCTCCCCTCAGTCGTCTTTTTTCTAAACTGAATAATCCCAAATTTTGTCATTGTATTCTAGTCGCCCCATTCCCCTAATAATCTTGGTTGCTCTCCTCTGCACCCGTTCCAGCTCTACTATGTCCTTTTTACACACTGGTGCCCAAAACTGTACACAATATTCCATGTGTGGTCTGACCAGGGATTTGTATAAGGGCAAAACTATGTCTTTATCATGAGAATCTATGCCTCTCTTGATACATCCCATAATTTTATTTGCTTTAGCAGCAGCCGCCTGGCACTGGTCACTAAAATTATATTTACCATCCACTAATACCCCCAAGTCCCTTTCAGCTCCAGTTTTACCAAGTAATTGACTGTTTAGAACATAATTATACTTTTTGTTTCCATAGCCCAAGTGCATAACTTTACTTTTATCTACATTAAACCTCATCAACCATTTCTCTGCCCCTTCCACAAATCCCTCTGTAATGCTAAACTATCGACCTCAGTATTGATTACTTTACACAGATTAGCATCATCTGCAAATATTGAAACTTGACTGTATAAACCCACAAGGTCATTAATAAAAATATTAAGAAGTGGCCCCAATACTGACCCCTGTGGCACTCCACTGGTAATGTCAACCCAATCTGAGAATGTGCCATTAATGATGACCCTCACTAAGCCAATTACTTACCCAAGTACACAGATTTTTCCCTGTCCCAGGAGGCTCCTTTTATGTACCAACCAGTTATGCGGCACGGTGTCAAATGCCTCATAAACCCATGCTTATACTGGATTATAAGGTTACGTACACTGAGATACTCCAGGATAGCATCTCTAACAAACACCCCAAATATTTTCCCTACCTCAGAAGTTAGACTCACAGGTCTGTAGTTTACAGGATCGCTTTTTGATCCTTTTTTGTGTATTGTTACCCTATGCGACAGTCCTGTGGAACATAACCAGTCCTCAGGGAATCATCAAATATTAAAAATAATGGTCTGTCTATCACGGTACATAGTTCATGTAAAACCTGGGGGTGTATGCCATCTGTCCCCGCTGTTTTATCTATTTTAGTGGTTGTGAGGAAACACGTACCTCTTCCTGGGTTAAACTGTTGGCATTCCAAAGAGAATTTACATTGTTCCTCATTGTGTCTTTCATTTCCTGGGTAAAGACAGTCAAGAAGGCGACATTCAGTAGATTGGCCCTTTCCTTATCTCCTTCCACCATGACCCCCATGTTACTCCTCAGAGGGCCCACACTCTCTATTTTTAGTTTTTAGCATTTATATACTTGAAAAATAATTTGGGATTATTTATGCTCTCCTGGCAATATTTCTCTAAGTCTCTTTTTTCGCGGCCTGTATCTGCTCGGGATTTATTTTTCTCTCTATAATCCTGTAATGCCTCATCGCTACCTTCGCGTTTAGCACCTTAAACGCCTTATCTTTCTCGCTTATTGCTCTCCTTGCAAGACTTGTTAGCCACATTGGCTTTTTCTTGTTCCTCTTATGCTTTTTCCCATATTGTATGCGTTTCTCACAGGTCTTTTTTAGAATATTTGTGAAAAAGTCCCATTTTTGGGGGGGGCTTTTGTTTTTGAGAACATTGTCCCAGTTTATGCCTATAAGGTCTTCCCTTAGTTGTTGAAAATTGCCCTCTTGAAGTTTAAAGTGTTGGTTGCCCATCCACTAACGCTCTTAGTAAAGCGTAATACAAAATCAATGATATTATGATCACTATTACCCAGATTCCGCCCAACCTGTAATTTTGATACCCTGTCAGGTCTTTTGGTTTAGGATAAGGTTCAGCAGTGCCCTCCCCCCTCTTGTTGGCTTTAGGACTATCCATCACAGTGCTTAACTATCAGTGAACCAGAGCAGAGTTCACAGGACCCGGGTCAATCAAGGCTGGCAGTAAGTAATAAACCGATGTTCAAACTAGCAAGGACGGAAAATAAAAATGACAGAGGACGATGCCTAATAGGCTTTTGCAATTTGATCAAATGTATTCTAAGAACCTCATATTGTGTTTTTCATAAATTGTTGTAAAGCATATACTACTTAAATGTTTGGTTCATGTCTTGTTTTGTAAACTGCTGGTAATATAGATATATGTTTTTATGAATATCATTTTTGATGGATGGAGCCAGTAACAATCATAACACCGCAAGAGTTTTATACAGTTCCACATGATGTGATGACTCCAACCATAAAAATTATTTTTGTTGCTACTTCATAACTTTAATTTTGCTAATATAGTATTATTGATGGTAATCATAGTCACAGGGTTCCCCACAAAGTAGCCAGTAGTCACAGGGATCCCCCACAGAGTAGCCAGTAGTCACAGGGATGCCCCACAGAGTAGCCAGTAGTCACAGGAATACCCACAGACTAGCCACAGTTACAGGGATGCCCCACAGAGTAACCAGTAGTCACAGGGATGCCCCACAGAGTAGCCAGTAGTCACAGGAATACCCACAGAGTAGCCACAGTTACAGGGATGCCCCACAGAGTAGACAGTAGTTACAGCAATGCCCCACAGAGTAGCCAGTAGTCACAGAAATACCCAGAGAATATCCAGAGTCAAAGAGATGGACACAAAGTAGCCAGTAGAAACAGAGATGCCTGTTGTCACGAAAGGCCCTCGTGATCAGAGAAGACAAGCACTGAGCGGTATTTCTTCAGGTTTTATTCCAGTATAATAACAAGTTACATATCAGCCAAGTCCTCAGGTAGAGCCGCAGCTTGCTCTCCTCCCAAAGGTTCATCAACAACTTACTCTAAAATAGTTTCAAAACAATATCCCCACACCCAAATCCACCCCCACATCCCCTGCTATCTGCTTATCACCTACTAGGGATGGTGGGAATTTATTACCCTAGTACAGCAACCCCCACTGGAGCTGTGGGGTCACTGAGACTTCTGCAGGAGAGAAGAACATTCCAGGACTACAAACCTCCAGAAGTCCATGTTACACACATGATTATATACACATACACATGTAACACAATACAAACCCCATATAGTGACACATCTCAAGCATACGTCACAGCACATCAAGTATACGTCACAGCCTACCGTGACAACCCTTCCCCCCCCCATGTCAGGCAGTCCTCCAGACGACCTCTTAACAGGGGGAGTCCTGAGGCACCTCAAGTCGGACAGGGGGTGTCCTTAGGTAATAATAATCAGTCCAGCTACACCTGGATGGGTTCTGCTTCATGTCCAGCCAGTAGGGATAATCCAGGTACTGCAGGTTTTGTTCACTAGGGTGAGTCTGAAGATAATCTGTCATCTCTTTTTCCCTGATTTGGGATGTGACAGAATACACATCGTGGATATTCTCCATTTCCGGTTTGTTGTGGGCTCCCAGCACTGTCCTCTGTTCTCTGTCCCTTCTGTTCACTCCCATCATTTTTCCTTCAACAGTAGCTCCAAGGGTTGTATCTGATGGCTGTATCACCTCATAGCCGGCTGTATCTGATGGCTGTATCACCTCATAGCCGGCTGTATCTGATGGCTGTATCACCTCATAGCCGGCTGTATCCGTCCACGTGCTGGGGTCTCCCTGAGGTCACCACCTTTTGCTTGGTTTTTGCTTTCCTCCCAGGATATCTGTCCACCTCCCCTGACTTACTGCAGCCACAGGGTATTCTGATGCAAGGACAGGGTTCACCATGGGAGATCTCCTAAGGCCTGGACAGAAGGCTTGTATATGTTCTGGAGAACCACATTTAAAACATTTTCGTAAAGCCGGAGGCTCCCCACCTGGCAGCACCCTGGAGGCTTGTGAGGATAGAGATGACCTTTCTTGTATGATGCTTTCATTACCTCCTGTGACTGGGCTGGTGGGTTGCACAGAACTTTTGCAAGTGGCAGAACGGCTTTCTGCATACCTGTCTGCCAGTCGTGCGGCCTCCTCTGCAGTCTGGGGCTCACGATCCATTACCCACTCCTTAATTTCCACTGCACATCTCTCCAGAAACTGCTCTTTCAGGAATAACTGTCGCAGTTCCTCATAAGTCTCCGTCTCACACCCAGAACTCCACTGATTAAGGGCATGAGAGAGTTTATTGCTGAACTCCAGGTAAGTGTCTTTGTAAGTGTCTTTGGCCCCTTTTAGAAGGGAACGGAACCGCTGCCTGTAATATTCGGGGTGATGGCATATCGTGCTAGCAGCGGCCGCTTAACTTCATCATAGTCCAATCGTTCTTCTTCTGAGAGAGAACAAAATGTAGAACTCGCTCTACCTGTTAGTTTCCCGGCCAATAAACAGGTCCAGTCCTCCTCTGCAATACTGTAGGACTTACACATGATCTCAAATGTTCTCAAGAAGTCATCGATGTTCTCTCTGTCCTCCTGAAAGGTAGGGAATGCAGCTGAAAGCTTGAGAAGATCCCTGGCACGACCATCACTGGTGACTTCCCGGCGTTGGGCTGTCTCCATTTCATAACTCCTCAGGACTTCCTCATGGACCATCTTTAGCAGCTCCAGCTTCTCGCTGATGTTCAATTCTCCACTGAACATTTTTAATCTTCTTTGAAACAGTTCTTCCACACAGTCAGTATCAGACCTCTCCATGGAGACTGATAGTTCTGGATGCCGGGTACTGACCGTTACAGGAGAGGAGTCCCGATGCAGCATCTTGTTCCTGGCTGAGATGTGGTATCAGGAGGGCAATGAGCTCCGCTTTCTTCTTACCCTCTGGCACAATCCCACGATTCCTGCACCACTTCCTCAGCGTGGCCACGGTCAGCTCCTCCAGCTCTTGTCTCCGCATTCTGCTCAGTTCTTCCATCCCACCGCTGCCACCAAGTCTGTCACAAAAGGCCCTCGTGGAGGGGCTTTGCTAACACCTCCCCACCCCCGAAGTCCTTCTAGTTCATTACCATAAGTTTTTTTTAGATGAAAGGAGGCTATGGATTAAAAATATAAGAAGATTAGCACAGTCACAGAGCCTGGGTGTATGAGTAAGTGTCCCTGGTTTATAATGCTTGATATTGATGGTAAATTTCCTTTAAGAACCTCCCACTTATTTTCTTTAAGTTCTTGTTCACCTTCTCTATGTGTCCAGGTTAGATATCGTGTAACTGTGGTTTCCTTGCTGCTTTTACTTTCCTAAAAGACTCCTTTGTTACACATGCTTAAAGGCCTCTCACAATAACCATGAGATGAAACACTCCTTCTGTGATGGACTTTGAATACAGAGTATCGATCCTACTTCAAGAACTGAGAGCTAAGACTACTTAAAGCTGCCTGAGCCACATAAACACAATAATTAGTATTGACCGCCTTAGAAACTAAGGAAGCACACGAACGCTTTAGCTCAAAATTGTCTACTGTCAATAGCAACCACCTTATTAGACAGAATGTGGAAAGCTTGAAATTACTATCCTGTGCGCTCCGGCAAATCACATATATAATTACTCTGAACGACATGGGAAAGCTAGGAAGTTATTATGTTGCAAGTGATAATTCTAAGAATGGCAAACACGCTTTTTTAGTTTCATTTGAAAGGAAGATCATTTTTACAACTTTATACCTGTACTTTTTATTCTTTTTTCCCCAGTGTATTAAAAATATTTATTGGAATACAACATTTATGATTGAAAATTATAATGTACGAATATTAGAAGAAAAGTCCAGCTCGGCCCTGGATTACTAATGCTGGCATACCGTGATGTGCAAACTCTCACTTCGATAATAATTTTATTTTTTAAATAAATAGCCCTGAAGCCACCACTATAAGCTAAGGAGAATAATACATAATGTGGCAGTTTTACTTACCCGTCCTGCGCTATCCCCAAAAGTGCATTGTCCGACCGGAATGCACATATGCCGCGATTCATGTGCGCCCGATATTCTGCATGTGTTGCTTCCCCGCTCAGGTCCGCCAGAGTTCACCTTCTTCTTCCTGGTGCATGTAAGTGCATTGTCTTGCGACACAAATTGAATCATAAATCCCGCGCTCAGTCTGAATCAGTCGGATCGGCCGATGGCCCGCCTCTGATTTCTGTCGCAGCTGAATACGATGAAAGTGTGATCCGCGAACCCTTAGTAAATAAGCCCCAATGTGTACACATTGAATTCACTCATGAAACAGTATGTAGTACATTCCTTTAGTAGTGGCTGCAGGCAACCAGCATGCTATCTTTGAAATGTATGTCTCTGCAGGGCTCTTAAAGTTATATAAAGAAATAATCGGCATAGAATTTGTTAAAATCACACAGTGTTACCAGTTATACATGACTTATACGTGACTTATAAACCCTGACAAGGTACATAAAACACTCAAGCATATTAAAAACTCTGATCAATGAGTCACAATTTTTGGTGTAGAAGGCCATGTACCTTATATATATACAAAATTACAGATTTGTTTAAGTTACCTATAAAGGTAGAAGGATGATTCTGGGCCTTTAGAACACTAAGAAATAAATTTTTTTTTTAAATTGTTCAATAAAGATAGAAGGCAACTTGGAATTTGGTTTACAGTAATCCACATTGTGGTGGCATCTGAGAGTGTATATTGTACTCTCAAATGTCCAGCAGCCTTCCCTTACTAATAAAATGTTCAGCAGCCCCCCTTATTTATATAGTGTCCAGCAGCCTCCTCTGACTATGAGACTGTCCATCAGCCTCAATGTACTGCAGCTTACCCTCACTAATAAAAGGTGAAGCAACAGCCTCTTCTTATTAATAAAATGTCCAGCAGTCTACCCTCATAAATAAAATGTCCAGTAGCAGCCTCTCCTTATAAATGAAATTTCCATCTGCCTCCTATTTTTATTAAATGTCCAGTAGCAGCCTTGCCTTATTAATAAAATGCCCAGCAGCAGCCTCCATCATTGATAGAAGGTCCAACAGCAGCCTCCCCTCCGTAAAATGTCCAGTAGCAGCCTCTCCACTCTAATAAAATTTCCAGCAGCAACCTCCCATCAATAAAATGTCCAGCAGCAATCTACCCTCAATAAAATGTCCAGAAGCAGAAATTCGTCGTAAATACATTATCCAGAATCAACCTTGTCTTATTATTAAACGTCCAATGGCCTCCGCTCAATAAAATATCAAACAGCTGACTCTACTCACTTATAAAATTTCCAGCAGTAGCCTCCCCAACACTAGTAAAATATCCAGCTGCAACCTTCCCTCAATAAAATATCGAACAGCACCCTACACATACTAAAGAAATGTCAATCAGCAGCCCCCCCCCTCACTTATAAAATGTCCAGCAGCCCACCCTCAATAAAATGTCCAGCAGTGACCTCCCCACACTAGTAAAATATCTGGCAGTAGCCTCCCAACACACTGATGAAAGCAGTAGCCACTCCTCAGTAAAAAAATTTCTAGCAGTCTCGCATTATTAATAAAATGTTCAGCAGCAGCCTCCTATCATTAATAAAATGTCCAACAGCAGCCTCCCTGTATTTGTAAGATATCCAGCAGCAGCCTCCTCACACTAAAAAAAATGCCCAGCAGCAGCCTCCTCACACTAAATAAAAAAAACCAACAGCAGCCTCCCTTCAATTGCCAGAAGCAGACACAGAGCCTCTCATCACAAGCCAACTCGCACCCCTGCGACTATGATTGTTACGCCCCTGAATGCATCCTATGTACATACAGGACTATTTTACAGTATAAATTTTGTAAAAAATAATTCCATTTCAGTTATTCTCTCTTTAAGAGAAATCACTAGGGGAGATATGAACCTGGCCTAACATGTTATATAAAAATATTACTGGGGTAGAAAAATGCACAAACTGTTTTTTTCTATTATCTTGATAAAAATGAAAAAAATTGTACACCATATTATACCTTGTTGTATTTACTAAAGGCTGTGTATAAAAAATAGAAAGAAACAAGAAAAGTCTATTGTATCAGTCACACAGCCTCAAGCAGATTTCGACAAAAAACTTTGAACAAATAACTGGAAATATATGTGAATGTGTCATGCTCTCAAACGAGGATTATTAGTGCAATGTGTCTTTTGTCGGCATATGATATGTTTGGAGTCTCTGAAAGGGAAATATTACCATTATATTCTTCCAAAATAACTAGCAGCAAAGCAATTAGTACAGCAATGAAAATACTGATTCATGTTTAACACAACAAAATAAATCAGAAGCAGGTTTCCTCCTTCTAAGCATGATTGCCTCATGATAATGAAAATCACTCATTTTTGCTGGTAACCCACAGCTTTCTATTACATTCTGAGATATTGCGTTCATAGATCATTCCTGGCTTTATATTAATTCAGATTCTTCCATTGGGTATAGGGAAAATAAGAGATGGAAAGTTACAACATTAACAAAGACTGAAAACAAATTTCTTATCTGAAACTTGTAACACTTGTTTTGATTTTGTTTAACTCCATTGTCGCATGTAATGTGTTACCTTCAGGATTATTTATACAGATCATGGATACTCTAAATACCAAACTTACCCTTTTTCTGGAATAGTGGACAATTTTTCTCTTTATAAATTTTCTGTTACGAAGTTCAATATTTATATAGGCGAAACCTAACATGTTTATTATTTTATGATTTAATTTATCTATATATCAGTTCTCGGGATAAGTTGGTGAATTGAAATATTAGGTTTTTTAATTTTTAAAATATTTTGTAACTTTTCTTTACTGTATTTACTGTACCCCCCCCCCCCCCCCAGGGTACTTTAACCCTAGGGGTTCTGATCGTTCCTACCATAAACCGCAATACCGTGAATTTAATGATAATCTGTTACAATGTGCCACTGGCAGACTCCAGGCTGTCGTGGAAACGGATCATTGCTCCTCGATGACGTCATAAGAAACAGCAATCCCCGGCAAAATGGTGGCACCCATGCACCGGTGGGATTTAAATCCCTAATATGGGTGTTAATGATGGGCATTTGCTGCATTATAGAGCAAAAACCTTTTCTGTATGAAGAGGGCTCACTTCATACACCCTTAATGACCCCATGTCATAGACCTACTCATGGAGCATGGTTAACAAAGTTTTCTAAAAAAAAAATATTCAAATTTAAAGAGGGGTTGTCTACATTCAATAAATAATTTGTGTAGCTTGTTGAATGAAAAGATAAATGCTTTTCCAATATACTTTCTGTATCTATTCCTCGCTGTTTGCTAGATCTCTGCTTGCTGTCATTCTGTAGAAACTTTTATAGTTGAATTCCTATGGATAATAACATGTCACACAGCTCTGATTACTCTCTGTGTGCCCCTGTGTGACATCACATGAGCAGGGACCGGTTTATATCCACAGAAAGCAAACAGTGAAGTTTCCTCTTGAATTTTGGCAAGAGAAATACCGAAAGTATATTGGAAAGTTGTAGAACACACAATGTCAATTATTTGCTTAAAGTAGAAAACCTCTCATTCATTTTTTATGGTACTGTCTGTCTAATTTTCTGAGAATCACTTGTTAGCTTTGCTGTTAGCATTCTTATTATATTGCATTATCATTAGATCGCAGGCAATTTCACAACAGCCAAATTTCAGTGCTTAAAAGATAGTGTAGAAAAACAAACAGTCACAACTGGAAAAAATTGTGGTGAAGCAGCAACTCAAAAGCCTTAGTTATAAATTGTTCTAGATTTTTCTATACGTACACAAACGTATTCAATAGTTAAGAGAGCTTTGTACATGGCAATATGTAAAGGCTCACATTACTTGAAATTTTTAAAAAACTTTGAGGGGTTCAGAGTAGCCCTACAAGTATCCTGGGATTAAGCATACCAAAATCTATAGTAACTCTACTCCCCGACGCCTGTTTTCTGCCCATCTCCTTGCTACTCCTGAGTAATGATCTTGTTGTTCCTTGCTGCAGAGTCCTGATATCTCTATAGGGGTTAAAGTATCAGTGCCCAGGGGACCACTAAGACAAGATCATGAAAAACTGACATTTAATATAATTAATATTTTTTTAATACATAAGATACATTTAGGAATTTTTGATGACTTTTTTAAAACATGTTTACATGTCACTGTGTATATTTAATAATAATGTTTATATCCTGTGATTTTGAACAGTAGCCTTAAAGGTGTATTCCAGGAATCAGCATAATTCATATACAAACAGGTCACTATAATATAAGCTTATATGTAATTAGTTGTTATTTAAAATTTTGCTCCCCTTAGCAGAAAATGCTGGTGACATAGACTGTAATGAAGAATTAAAATGCTACTGGCTCTTTAATCAGTCACTTAATTTCCTCTACGCGGAGCAGACACAGGACAGAAGATGGCCAATGGTCACATGTCCACATCACATGTCCTGCACCTGCCTGGGAAGGTCATGTGATCACCACTAGGTTTGGCTGTGGTTGGTTGGTTGCAGTGCATCCAGTATGGCCCGTGTTGTGGTGAGACGTCATCTCAGTGAGGGTATGTGCAGTGATGGCAGTTAAACATCATTACTATGGTAACAGAGCAGGACAGTCTGTTACATCATCACTGGGAGCAGAGCATAAGAGGGAGGAGGAGTTACTGAGAACTAAAGGATCTTGGGACTTGTAGTTTTTAGAGGCAGCCATCTTGATGATAACTCTGCATACATAACAGAGGTCGTAAAATTTAGTGAATCATGAAATCAGGGTTAAAAGGAGTTAAATGCGGTCCCTCCAGGCATCCCACGCTGCCATCTCTCCAGTTCATGCCCCATGTAAACAAACAGGAGCACGGAAGCCACACAGCATTCAGCTTCCAGCCAGCCCAGGTGACCAACCACGACCACCCATCCCGCATTGGGAATAGGGACGGGTGGGTGTGGCCTGCCACCTCTGCCAGCTGGAAGCTGAACACAGCGCTGTTTCCGTACCCTGTGTGTTTACATGGGGCACAGACCAGAGAGATTGCAGCAAGGGACACCAGGAGGGACCGTCAAGTTAAATGAATGTTTATGCTTTTAACCAGCCACCTCCAGGCCACCAATGTTTTTTGTTACGCTCTCAGACAATCCCTTTAAGCAAATGCTATTAAATTTAGCATCATTACAATAAACAATGTTGCAAATGTACATGTACTGAATAGAACCTGAGCTGTAGTATCTGTGGTTGACCGCTACACCACCTGATTTTGATAACCCATCCCAAGGCAGCTTCTACTACCTGCAAAATAGGGGGAGGTCCCTGTTAGGTTTAGTCACCCCCCTCCAGCTATTCCGTTCCCCTTCTTTTATCAAAAACAGTGCAGTAACCTGAGTCTGCTATATAGTCAAGTCAACAGAGAAGGGAAGGGTCATTTCTGTTATACTCTTCTAAAACAGAGAGTGAAATGGAAACCCTGGTGCAAGGGAACCTTAGGTCACATTCACATGGCTGTGTACTTGGCCGTAACTGAATCCCAGGCACAGTTAACATAGAAACAACTTAAAGCCACTCCGTTGTTACAATGGGGTGAAACCCCTGTTGAGGAGTTTAATCAAAAGGATAAAACTGTTCTAGTTGCCAATGGAAACCAATCACAGTTCTGTTTTAATTTTATAAACAGCTGTGGGAAATTGAAAGCTGAGCTCTGATTGGTTGCCATGGACTTCCATGGGGGCCGTGATCGGGCCGCAAATTGTGTAGCCAGATAATGGGCCTCTATATGGTCGTGGGCATGGACCCTTACTGAGTTTACTTCAGGGTCCCTGGAGCTTTAACTTGCACCTCCACTTGGAAAAACACCAACAACACAAATACTTGCATATCCTAGGTAGAGCAGCTACCCTTTAAGTAAGATTCTAAATAAAGAAACCTCTATTTCTATTATGCAGTCTACACAATGTTCCCATTTACATTTGCAATTGTCCTCACCTGAAGTGTCCTTCTTTGAGGTACTCCTGTATTTTCTGCACGCAAACCTTGTTAATTAATTTCTTTCAAATATATTTCAGTAAAAGTGGCTTTAGAACATTCACATGTGCACTGCAGAGTTTGCCGGAGGCAATATTTAATATATTCTGACAAATTAAAACTATGAAAGCCATAACCATGAAATCTATTCGAGTAAGGCAGGATGCCAGCACTTTGTTGCCAACATTGCGCTATAAAATTGTGTAGTGAGCAATGTCCATTAGAAAAACCATGTACTATGTGCATTCATCAAATACTCTGCGTTCAGGCAATGTAAAGCTTGAGAGAAATTCTGAAAGAATTTAGAAATAGGAGTTCAAGGTTAGAAGTCCAACCTTAAGCAGGCAATACTTGAGAATGCTGAGTCAGACACAGCCAAGTGCAGGATATTCATTTCTGTATGTGAAAACCTAAAGTTATACAGGTGGGCGGTGTATAAAGGGGACACAATATGTAACCTTGAAATTAAATTGGGCCTTTACTGACAAATTATCTTTTCTTTCTGCTGTTATCATGATGAGATGAAATACTTGCCTTTGCCTGATCTTAAAAACTTTTTGGTCTGGTGCATAATGTCTAGCAACCACAAAAAAATCCCTAGAGACATAGTGAAGGAGGGCAGCATGGAAGAAAAGAGTGAAGTCTATCACAGATGTCAAATAGTACTGCATAGGTGTTAGTGTGAGAAATAAGAGAAAAGAACAAGTATGGGACAAGTAACTGGCAGGTGGGTTAAGTGGAGGTATCAAGGCCAGTACTCCCTGCCCTTTCCTTCCCAACACGACCTTCACTCCAAGTGAGGGGCCTTGAGTAGTGAGAACACCCTGCAGAGGTGCAATAACTGTAGTTAACAGTTCCTGATACAGGTTATAGAAAATTCACAATAGACATATTCTCATTGACTAACTAGCATAAAACCAAAATGGGGTACAAAGACCTGTGACTGGTATTAATGCAAGTTGCAGCTTCTTACTTCTATTTGTCAGGCTGTCAACTGATGTATTGTTGTGCAGCCTAGCAACCCTGGTAGCCCCTCTAAAAGCCTCAATGGTCTATATACATTAAAAGTTTGTCAAACTGCCATAGTGCATTTTGCGTCACTAATGTTCAGTTTGTGTCAGATAATCCAATAGTGTTCCACGCTTGTATATATGTAGCTCTGTGGATACAGAATTCTCCAACAAAGAATAGGGGTGACGGAGGGTATTCCCTGTTCCTTATCAAAATCCCAGTCTGTGATTCTTCATTAAATTCTCTCTGCACCCATACTGTATCATATATTCTTCAGTCCTCTGCAGCCTTCTCCCTGCAGACCCTGCTCTCCAGACACTATCTTTACAGCAGGGAAGCTGTAGCCCTACACTATCGAAATGCAGTTTTCTGTTACTTATTCAATGGCCCAGGCTCTTTCATGTTAAGAAAGGTACCCTGCTAGTCAATATATAGATCCAGTATGTGCAGAATTTGCAGAGCTTAACCTGTTGGAATCCCAGTGGATTTGCAGCTATGCTCCTTCATGATAGAAAACAAGGCATCATGGGAACTGTGGGCAGTATGCAACTGACTAAGCTATAGTGCAAAGATAGAAGGAGGTTAAACTTCGCTGCTGCTTAAAAGTACACGCAAGACAGAAAAATGCTGGCAATAAAAAGGTGAACAACACAATGTGGGAAAAGTTCGGTTTGTTGTGAAAGGGAGAATCAGATATAACAATTTGATAAAATTAAAAACTCAGAGGAACGCTTTTAGCATATACCTAAAATAATTGTATTTTTTTCCCCTGGCTGTAATTTTTTCAGCTTGCCATAATAATGGAATGGAAGCTATTTTAGTCAAATTACTTAACGTAAATGTATGCCACTATATGGTCTGTGTGTCATTTGTGTGAGACCTGAAGCTAAATAGTACAGGTATTCCTCATATGTGGAGCTCTTAGTGAATGTAATATGCTAGCAGATGCTCCAATGGACCCTGGCTTATATGGATATGGAACTCCAAGCTTCTTGTCTCAGATTGTATTATTAATAATTCAGATGCAATGGGACATATTGGATGTTTCCCTTCAACAACATTTATCATCATTAGTGACTGAGTGACAGATTACTCTCTGAATTATAGCTCTAAATGTGAGAGAATTTAATGCCAGGGGCATCAGTGTAATATAACTAAAACATAATAGATGAGCCACAAAGTAAATCAAGTTAAAGATAAGGAAATATATCATAACTCTGGAATCAAAAACACTGAAGCATTTATTCTGCATACTTCAAAAGGTTTATAAAAAGGAAAGCAAAATACAAGCAAGTTTTTTGTCAGTCCATATAAATTATTTTGACCATATATATAAATCCTTATTTACAAGCTTACTGTTTTCCAACCGACAACGAATGAAGAGGTCTGCAATTTTTGTGGTAGGTACACTTCAACTGTTAGTGACAGGTCCGTCAATTTGTCTGTTCTTCCGCCAATCCGGCAATATGTCCGGGTCGTATGGTCAAACTGAAACCCAACCTTGAACAGCAGGTCCGCTAATCTCTAGTGGAGACCATAGAAGAAAGCACATTCCTAGTTCTGTTGATACTTTTTCTATAAAGTGACAGGGTTCACACTGAGCATTTCTTCAATACCATCACTTACTTTACAAGTGATATTCCTATGGGAAATAGGGTTGTTACTGTCATGGTTCCTAAATTGTTCTACTAGTGAAAGCAATCTGCTGTGGAGGATCCCAGAGTATTGATTTGGTAAGGAAAATGGGACACTTTTGGTTTTCTTTGGTGACAACTTGAAGTCATAGAAGCCCTATCTGACATTCTGGAGTGCTTTCCATAATGGTCTAGCATAGGGTCGGAGTGGGGGGGCTAGGGCCCACCAGTAAAAATTGATTCTGGGGGCCCATCTATTGCTAAATGAAAATATTACATTTTAAAATGTAATTAAAGAGGTATTCTCGTCTGGGCATTAACATTTAATTAAATTCACCTGCCTCATCTCCTCATATCCTGGTCTCTCATTTTCCACTCATATTGTTCCCCCTTACACCCCTTATAATGTGCCCCCATTCTATTGTGGTCTCTCATCTCCCCCTCATATTTTGGTCCCTCTCATCTTCCCTCATCTTGGGATCTGTCCCATACCCCCATATTGTGGTCCCTCTCATCTTCCCTCATCTTGTGGCCCGTATTATCTCCCCCTCATATTGTGGTCCCCCTCATCTCCCTCTCATATTGTGGTCGCTCTTATCTTCCCTCATCTTGTGGCCTGTCTCATCTTCCCATTGTATTGTGGTTCCTCTCATCACCCCTCATCTTGTGGTCCCTCTCATCTCCCCATCATGTTGTGGGCTCTCATACCCACTCATCTTGTGGCCCCTCTCATCTCCTCATCTTGGGGCCCCTCACACCCCTATATTGTAGCACTCATTTTGTGGCCCTTCATACCCCCTTATCTTGTGGGCCATCAAACCCCCTTATATGGTGGGCCCTAATACCCCTTCATCTTGTGGCCTCTTATACCCCCTCATCTTGTGGCCCCTCTTATATCATGGACCCTCATAACCCCTCATATTGCAGATGCTCATCCCCCTACACATTGTGCACCCCTCATCTCCCTCTCATAGTCTGGGCCCCTCATATTGGGGCTCCTCACCCCCTTTATTTTGTGGTCCCCACTCCTCCTCCCCACATATTTACATGTCCCCATTCCCCAGAAGATCTCCACTTTCCTCTTCCTCTGTGCTGTGATGCCAGCAGATGAGGACATCATTACATAGTTCCTGCCAGCATCACAGCTACAGGGGAACAATGATGATGGAGAGAGCTGATGGCTCTCTGCATCATCATCATATTAAACTCTCTGTGTGTCCGAGGGACTCGGACACAGGTAGAGTTTCAGTCCTTTCACGGGCAGCAGGTGGTGGAGCTAATGCTGACAGGCGTAGGCGCCCATTAGTGGTTTCCCCGTGTCCCAGTCCCAGTCCAGTAGGCTTTCAAAAAGTAGCCATCCTCTTCAAGTTTTTACCTTGTATTACGGAAGCAGGTTTTCCCACTTCCAGACTCCCAGGAAGAGTGTTGCTAATGGTTGCTCCAAAGGAACTGTAGGTCTGGTTCATCACCAGGAGGATACAGTCCTTCAGGCCATTCTTCCATGACATGGCAAGGTGTCAGGCCATGCCAAAAAGGGCTACAAGAGGTCAGATAGGATTTCCATGACCGCCCGAATTGCACTGATTCACTGTGGATCCTAACTGAATTTTTTCAGGAATTCGCTTATCTCTGCCTCTCATGTTTCCCACATTGAATAATAAATTCTGAGTGCACTATGAAGGAAATTCTTTGCACTCTGACTCTGACATTTTGTATATAGCCCTGACATTGTTTTCTGCAGGCCTAGCTTGGTAGGCTATGGACACTGATACATTTTTAATGGAAGCTCTGGGGCATGCTTCAACAGGCTCTAGATCAGTTGGCCCAGGGTCACCCTTGATACCTGCACCTCCACCTGCTGTGGCCCTTTAGAAACAGCAAGCGGCAGAGCAAATGATTGCCGATAATTCTGTGGCATGACTCTGTTACCCTATAGGTGCTGTGATTTTCCAAAAAATATATTTGTAATAACATACACTTCTATAAATCACATTAAAAATTATCCAAAAATTACAAAAGGTCCTGTGATTAATTTAAAGTTAAATAAGGTTATAAGTACCGTAATACTAAGTATTATTTATTTCACAAAAAAAAGTTAATACATCTGCCTGGACCTAATTTACAAAAGCAGGGGCGCAAAAAAATCAAACACCTACATGTAAAGTATTTTATCTCAGTCCAAATTCCCACTTCACAGTCAAATAAAAGTACACAATGTTTGTTTCTTTTCTTTTTTTAAATCAGATATTTTTATTAACATGTTTGTTTCTTTTCTGACGGTATTCAGAAGAGTGATGAATTACTCGAGAGAAAGGGAGAAAATAAGAATTTTTACCTGAAGTGGTTACAGACTGTGCAAGAAGTAAAATGAGTTGGTTTTGTAACCCTGGTAGTAAGAATCACCAAATTGATATTGTGTATACAAGAGGGACACAACAAACAGTCACACATAAGGGGGCATATTTATCAGGACCTGACATGGCGCAGAGGCCCTGAAATAATCGCAAATGCTAGCTTATTGCTAGCACTTGCCATTACTTGCCCCAATCTGACATGCCACAGTTGGGCGTGAAGAGGGGGTGCGGCCGGCCATGCAGAGGGCGTGGCCAACCAGGAGTGCACCGACGTGGGGCATTACTGTCCCCGTGCCGGCACACTCAGTTGTGAAAAGTCAAGAGGCGGCGGACATATCATATGTATGATAAATGTCCCACAAGATTTTAATGCCAAACACGAATAAAGATGAGGGTTTCATTATTGATACCCATCAATATTGCAGGCAATAGTGCAGAGGTGCAGGAGAGCACTAGTCAGGCATCCTTTGACAAGATGCTAAATAATAAACATATGCTGGGTTATGGTGATGTAGTTAAAGTCCAAGAAAAGTCAAGATATTCTCATAGATAATAAGGATACCCATCATGAAACTGTATTTATAGTTACTAGGTATAAATCCCAAAGACAAGTGTAGACAAAATCACATATAAAGCAATGGTAAATAAGTGCTATCTGCATATATATCTGAATCTATTGGAAATTATGGTATTTGATAGTAAGAAGTAAGTAGTTGTAGTAGTGTAGATAACAGCTTCAGGAACAACTACTTTTATTCATGTGCAGCTGTTAGGATCGTAGAAACTCTGGAACTCTGGAAATATATTCTTTCATTTCCATTGTATTCCATGGCACTCAGCATAGATAAAAAACTGCTGCATCACACACATGTGATTTATTCCTACCCAAGCCCAGTGTAATCGACAATACCGCTTAGACTTGTGAGAAAAAGTTTATTGTTGGTGATAATTTACAAGTTATCAGTAATAATTTTAAAATATTTTGCACAGACAAGACAGAGAGCCCTTATTCTGAACCTACAGATCTTGCCCTTCCTGCTTCCTCAAAACCACCCCAGGTTGTGTCCAATAACTTGTCAACAATCCCTCCCTAAGTGCAAAACATGTAGACAGGGACAAAAGAACACAAGCAGATAACAATGATAACCATGGAAGAATGGTAGTCACAGTAGTCTGAACAAGAGCCAAGGTCAGGCTAGTAGGAAAACAATGATCAGAGTCACAAGAAAGATATGCAACAAGCAAAAAAACTTCTATAACCAGCTCCCAAGGAAGGATGGACAGGACAATTATGTAATCTCAGAGCCTGATCTCAATAGTGATTCAGAGAGCAACAACACAAGGAGCAGGTGACTACCTTGAGGAACTGTAATTCAAAAAGGGATATGTAAG
This sequence comes from Engystomops pustulosus, assembly GCF_040894005.1. Classification (NCBI taxonomy): domain Eukaryota; kingdom Metazoa; phylum Chordata; class Amphibia; order Anura; family Leptodactylidae; genus Engystomops; species Engystomops pustulosus. The sequence goes on from NC_092413.1 coordinate 48,672,783, forward strand.
TATGAACCAGAGCTATTGCTGCAGTAAAGAGATTGGTGTGGTACTAATCAATCCAAGCACCATAAACCCATGTTAGGATTGCATAAGTACTTAATCCTGCAAATAATTTATGACAAACAAACAAGTTAATATCAATTCATATCTTTATTAAATTCATGCTTGATCTTGCGACACAATTGGTTTTTTAAATTCCGCAGTTTTTCCAAATCCCTCGGGTTTTCCGACGGCCATGCCCCCCAATTTCTGTCTCGTGAAAGCTGGCGCCGATGCGCCACAATCTGATCGCGAGCGCCAAAATCCAGGGGCAATTCGGCGCAAAACGGAAATATTCGGGAAACCCGACAAAAGTGCTGCGTTCGGACCCTTAGTAAATGAGCCCCAATGTATCCACTTCAGCTGTGGGTCTGGCACTTGATCCTCTGCCAACCAGTTGTTATTGCAAATGGACATGCAAATGGAAAGGGGTAAATGTGACTTGTAAACAAGACAACTGAGTTAGGAAAAATTGAAAACATTTTTATAAATCAGAAGTTAGAGCAGTATAGCGTTTTCTTACTTGTGTCTCTCCTGGTTACAGGCTTCTGAACATTTATTCTAGTTTGTTGTGGTAGAAAGCTGAGTTTTATTTTGACGTTTACTTTTAAATTAGCTTCTTATAAAGAGCATTCAAAACTGTATGAATTTATGTTACAATATAAGAGAATAGGATTTTCAAGCTCCATCCAGACACTGCAGAAAGCAAATTTACCTATTTCCAATTTTCGCAGCATGCCCATTCTGTTAGGGAAATGTTGCAGATTTTTCATTTCAGCAATACATACCAATGAAGGACATTTTTGGATGAGGAGCTCTATGAAATCTGATTCACAAACCTTATATTGCAACGGTACCTATTTTATTATCAGATCCCATGTCACATCAATTCAGTTTAATGATAAAAAAAATCCAATATTCTAAGGCTCAAGTTCATCTTGCTGACAATGTTATGGATGTGGCAGAATGATAACCAGATGCTTCATAATAGAGAGGTCATGATAAACGTCCATAAAATACTCTTCTGGACTCCTCTTTGCTGCTTCTAATTTCCTGGGAAACCTATGATCATATCAAGGAATTTATGGAAAAAAAAATCATAACAAGCTTTCCAAAATCCAGAGATTCGTGAGAGTTTCTTCATGGTGGTCTTTTAGAGAGAATAAAGCCAGATATAAAACAAACTCAGAACTTAAATATGTAAGAGGATAGGATCTCGATCACAAATCATTTTGAAAAAAATAATTTGGAAAAAAAATAAAACACATAATAAAAAAAAATCACTGATAACATGGAACATAGAAAACTTGCCAAAATAGTAGTGAATTTACATATAAAATTTCAGTAACAACACACCACGATTCAGCTTATTCAGGTCCAGGCATAAATTTCAATAAAAATCTTGTTTATTTCATCATTTTCTTGGTGTAAATACTTGGTGTAATTAATGAATACATGTGGAATAAATAGTTTTATGTTTTTTCTTTGCTTTTGCTCATGAGTGGTGTTGATCGGTGAGATAAATGGTATTCAATACACATTGACCACAGTGTATGCACCAAATATGGGGCAGTGCAGGTTCCTTCGGTCAGTGTTTAAAAAAAATAGAAAGAATAAGGGAGACTAGTGATTTGTGGGGATTTTAATGCTCCACCATCAGGATCAGGAACGTACCACACAGGGAGGTAGAAAAGAAACAGGGGGTATTATTCGGGAGTGGGACCTACATGATATCTGGAGATATCAACAGGTAAACTAAAAGTACTATACATATTTTTCATCTAGACACAGATCCTACTCTAGGATAGATTATTTTTTGGTAGATAGACACTCTCACATTGTATATATACATTGATTGGAGATATAACATGGTCAGATCACGCAGGAACGGTATTACAAATGGACAAAAATTTAGTGCTAATATAAGGTGGAGGTTACAAACACATCTATTAAAATCCCCAGAATACCAATCTCCTGTGCTGCAGGAGACTAAAGAATTTTTTAAAATAAATGATAATCCCAAAGTAAGAGAAGTGGGAGATAAAGCAAGTAAAGTACTGGCACAGAAAGATAAAATGGGATATGCAAAAGATAAAATAGAAACCTTGCAATACACAGAGAATAAATATAGTAAAAATTCAATTGAGATGGAGGAAGCCTTCCAGTTGTATTATTCCAAACTATATAACTTAAAAGATGAAAGTACAGAAATATAGCCATCTATAGCGAAGGTGCAAAGCTTTTTAAAATCTATTAATTTACCAAGTCTCACGGAAGAGCAAATAGAGAACTTAAATATTCCGCTTGAGAGAGGAGAAATAGAGGAAGTAATTAAGACATCAAAATTAAATAAATCCCCAGGCCCAGATGGGTTATCTAATGAACATTATAAGCAATTCGCGACACAGCTTCTACCTTACTTGGTTAGAGTATACAGGTTTTGGCAAGCATCTCAGCTGAAAACCAAGCGTCGATAATAGTAACACTACCAAAACCAGTTAAATCAGAAAACTTCCATTCAATATCGCTACTAAACTGCGACGTGAAAATATAATCCAAAATTTTGACCTTTAGATTAAATAAAGTATTCCCGACGGTCATATCAACAGACCAGGTGGGATTCGTGTCTGGAAGACAAGCAAAAGATGGCACAAGAAGAATAATAGATTTAATGCAGGCAGAACAGACATCTCTGACCCTCAGTGTGTTCTTATCTTTAGATGCGGAGAAAGCATTTGATAGAATACACTGGGGGTACTTAAAGCGACTGTCAGGTTCGCTGGAGAGAATGCTGGTACTTCTGGTTCTTCTGGTGGTGCTAGCAGTATTCTCCAACCTCCAGCGCGTGTCCGCGCTAACTCCTCCTCTTGTCCCAGGCAGCGGCTGCTAAGATCTCGCGCTGTCTAGGAGTTGTGTTCTGAACTGCTGACTTGTGGTACCTCTGTATGGTGCCTGCTATTGTGCTTGGTTATTCTGCACCATGAGGGGTTAATTCTCAGTAGTTGTCCAGCTCCTATCAGGTTCTGGAGGTGGGGTTCTGGCTGCATAAATTGCAGCCTCACTAGTCACCTGTGCCAGTGTTTGAAATCCCTTCTCCACTCGCTCTCAGCATTAGGTTTGACTTGCTCTGTATCTGTATCGTTGTTGACCTCGGCTCGTTTTTGACATTGACTCTTTGCCTACTGATTTTGCTATTGACGTACCCTTTCGTTGTGACTCCTGCTAGTTCATTCTTTTGTGTTTTATGTTTGTCAGTCTGTTTGTGTTTTCCCTTCCCACACTTAGCAGTGTATTTCGAGTCTTCAAGTAGTCGCCCCACGGTTTAGCGTGGGGGGGCTATAGGAAGGGACAGAGGTTGGGGCAAGCTCAGGGCACACTATCCCAGAGAGGATAGGGGTTATAGAATAACCAAACATAAAAGAAGTTAAAGAAAGGATAAATGAGCAAATGCATTACGAGATAGCCTTGGCAAACTGACTAAGACAATGGAAAGTTAGAAAAAAGATCTGGTACCTGTGGGATATAAATTCCGATTCAACCCCATATATAAATTAAACTGGGGGGGGGGAATTAATATATAGATAAAAATTTCCGGGATTGGAACTGAAGCGATACCAGCTCACACCACGAATGAATGTATATGTTATGGGTGAATGCAATATTGGATACATGGGATTTATGTTCTGTAATTTGCAAGGATAAAGTAATCCTATGTTGTACTGTAAATATGTAAAATGAAGGAAAAAGAATTTTAACAAAAATTATCTTTGGACACTGTTTACACAGATAGGGATGCACCATTAAATCAAGCAAATGGATTAAAACTCAAAAATCGGTTCTTTTATCCATTGGAATCACGTAAACCATCAATGGATGTGTTCTAAGACAAGATTTAGCGAGATCTATATGCTTTACAAAATGATACTACTGTTAAATACAAAAAACATTCTTTGGCGGTGTATGACTCAACTGTCATAAGGATGTCCGACAAGGGCTGTACTTTGGTCTTGATGAATAAGGAGGATTATGGTTCACAAATTATGAATATTTTAAGTGACTCAGAGGTGTGCAGGGAACTGCCACACAACTCGACCACTATTTTCAGGATAGAACTCTAAAAATCATGAATGAAGGTATTGCCTTGGGCACTAGCACAACCAAACAAGGTGACGATTTACAAGTTAAAGAACCTATTGTGCCAATCATACATGGTTTATAGATAATAGATAAACAGGCATTTCCTCCACCTATGAGACCGATGTACAAATGTAAACCTCTGTGAATAGCTAGATAGCCTGCTGCAACCTTTGGTGCAGAGAGTAACTGGTTATTTGCAGGACTCATCTGATGTTTTTAGAATTTCTGATAAATATTTTTGTTTGAAGAACTATGTATTGTTGGGTTGTGATGTCATTTCCTTATGCACCTCAATCCCACATGAGATTCATTCATTTGAAAGGAAATAGTAATTATACCATAGATCTAAAGGAGTACATTCTACAATCACCTCATGACACACAATTATTTTATGTTTTCTGGAAAATATTATTTACAAGTTTGCCCTCATTGGCAAACCTTGTGATGTCATGGTGGGAGCTGCAAACAATTTATACAGAAGAAAATCATTTCTGTGTCAGCATTGAGTGGTATGGCAGATATATTGACAATCTCCTAATTTGGAGGGGCGATGTATCTGCCATACCCTCATTCATTCAATACATCAATTCCAACCAATGCAATTTAACATTTTTCATTTTTTTCCCATGACCCAGTAACCTTTCTGGATCTAAAATAAAAGGGGGTCACGGGTCAATCCATCTTCTTCAGCACATACACTCACCGGCCACTTTATTAGGTACACCATGCTATTAACGGGTTGGACCCCCTTTTGCCTTCAGAACTGCCTCAATTCTTCGTGGCATAGATTCAACAAGGTGCTGGAAGCATTCCTCAGAGATTTTGGTCCATATTGACATGATGGCATCACACAGTTGCTGCAGATTTGTCGGCTGCACATCCATGATGCGAATCTCCCGTTCCCAAAGATGCTCTATTGGATTGGATATTGGATTGAGATCTGGTGACTGTGGAGGCCATTTGAGTACAGTGAACTCATTGTCATTTTCTAGAAACCAGTCTGAGATGATTCCAGCTTTATGACATGGTGCATTATCCTGCTGAAAGTAGCCATCAGATGTTGGGTACATTGTGGTCATAAAGGGATGGACATGGTCAGCACCAATACTCAGGTAGGCTGTGGTGTTGCAACGATGCTCAATTGGTACCAAGGGGCCCAAAGAGTGCCAAGAAAATATTCCCCACACCATGACACCACCACCACCAGCCTGAACCCTTGATACAAGGCAGGATGGATCCATGCTTTCATGTTGTTGACGCCAAATTCTGACCCTACAATCCGAATGTCGCAGCAGAAATCGAGACTCATCAGACGAGGCAACGTTTTTCCAATCTTCTACTGTCCAATTTCGATGCGCTTGTGCAAATTGTAGCCTCAGTTTCCTGTTCTTAGCTGAAAGGAGTGGCACCTGGTGTGGTCTTCTGCTGCTGTAGCCCATCTGCCTCAAAGTTCGACGTACGGTGTGTTCAGAGATGCTCTTCTGCCTACCTTGGTTGTAACAGGTGGCGATTTGAGTCACTGTTGCCTTTCTATCACCTCGAACCAGTCTGCCCATTCTCCTCTGACCTCTGGCATCAACAAGGCATTTCTGCCCACAGAACTGCCGCTCACTGGATGTTTTTTCTTTTTCGGACCATTCTCTGTAAACCCTAGAGATGGTTGTGCGTGAAAATCCCAGTAGATCAGCAGTTTCTGAAATACTCAGACCAGCCCTTCTGGCACCAACAACCATGCCACGTTCAAAGGCACTCAAATCACCTTTCTTCCCCATACTGATGCTCGGTTTGAACTGCAGGAGATTGTCTTGACCATGTCTACATGCCTAAATGCACTGAGTTGCCGCCATGTGATTGGATGATTAGAAATTAAGTGTTAACGAGCAGTTGGACAGGTGTACCTAATAAAGTGGCCGGTGAGTGTATAGAAAACCCATTTAGGGTAACACTATCCTGCACTATCCTATAATAGTCAGCACCCCAAACAAACCATGAAAGCTATTCCAGTAGGAGAATTAATTAGAAGTAGGAGAAATTGTAACCAAGATGAACATTTTCAGAGAGAAACATATCAAATTTCACAAAGACTTAAGGCTAGGGGTATACGGACTGGTCTCTAGATAGAGCCAAGAGAATAGTCTCATTGAGGGATGGGAAAGAGTTACTCACTAAAACTGGTAACGGAAGAAATATGCAGATCTGATGTTCCAGTTGTATCACTATAATACAGTCCACAGTAGAGGCAGTTCTTAAGTTGAATTTGTATGGAAGTCAAAACTGTATATTTTATAATTGTAGCGCAAGACAAAAAACTTTTGTGCCCCAGTGACAATTGGAGTTTCAAAATTTTATGCTGTGATGGGACCAAGGATTATGAATAAAGCTTCATTACAGACACTTTACAGCTGATCACTGCAGCCTGGGACTATAGTAAAGCAACCATAGAGATTCACCAGAGGTCACAGGGGGCAGAGGGGTCCGTTTTTAACTACGGGTTGTATGTAAGTTGGGTGTACTTAACACCTGTACTATGAAATTAAACACATAATTTTAAAATATTTTCCCCTGCTATACGAAGATAAGAAATTGGAACCCATATTGAGCAATGGGTGTAGAATAGTGGCCAAAAGGGGATGTACTCTGGGTAACATTGTATCCCCTTCCTTGATTGATAATAATAAAAAACAGAAAACCTGGCTAGTCAAGGGATTTTTAGATGCGGCTCCAGACAATGCCATACATGTTCCTTCATTGTTCCACCTAAAATCTTTCAGGACAGTGCAGGTAACAAAGCTTAGCTTATAAAACAACTTATCACCTGCAATAGCAACATTGTCATCTATGTCATCAAATGTTCTATCTGCAATGTCTTGTATACAGGTTGCACGATTAGGCAATTTAGGACAAGATTACTTGAACACATAAATGGGAACCAAGATGTTAGGAATGTCAGTGGAGCCACGGGACACTTTCACAACAAACAGGTCGTCTCCCTTGTCATAGAGAGGGTTTTTAAACCCAGGAGAGGTGGTGACATAAGAAGGCTTCTTCTGGATCAAATAGCATTGTGGATGCAGCTAGATACCAAGTTTCCATTAAGTATGAAATAATGTTACACTACAAACAGAAGCATTTATACTTATGGGAGAGGTAAAAAAAAAAAAAAATTACATACCCGATTCTAAAAATCATGTTGGTTTGAGTAACTTTACTCACTTGTTTTTATTTGCAAAATGAATTTCTCTTTTAATATTTATTGTATTCGGCTACATTATATGGGCAGTATTGGAACAGTTCTTATATTTTCCCGACTTGGGGTGTCTATATTCATGATACATGTCCAAAATGTTTGTTCAGGATAACACAGCATCTGTGTTGTTTTTCTCATATAAACGGGATCGGAGGTCAGGACAAATGTATATATTGATGTCACTTGCAGTTTACGCTTTTGCAAATACATAGGGAGACATGTATCAGTTTATTTTCTTTGGTGCATTTTTGAGACATTTGGAAGGTCTTTTTTGTGCCTTATGTGAGATCCTGTCTTCTTACTTGTAATACATATTCAGTTTTTCCTGTCCTGGCAGGCGCACACTTTGGCTTCTTTTTGAGACTTTTTATTGCAAATGTCTGAAATCCACATAGACACAAGCCACATGAGGGTATTAAGTACCGGAGTGGACGCTACTGTTCATTTGGGATTAGAGGCTGTGTCCTGCATTTTTAAGGACTCTAGTCACACCCTCGGGCGTAATGATTGTGGTCGCAGGGGGTGCAACCGCAACCCCTTACGGAGGGGAGATGTTAATCTTCAGTTTCTGCTGAGTGCGCTGCGCCAATGCAGAAAGAGCACAGTATCAGCCCATTACAAGCGGCAGATGCTGTCACATTAATTGTAACAGCTGCGGCCTCCCTGTCAGCAGGAGGGACACTGATCCAGATGTAAGTAGTTGCAGAGCAGGGAGTAATAAACTCACTGCTCTACCACTGTGCACACACCTGACCGGACTGGTGCGATCTATGGGAGAGCAGCGCTGCTCTCTCCCTCTCCCTCTTCTGTTCCAACATCTGACACTGTCTCACACAGGACCTGCAGTGATGTAATTGGGTCATGTGACAGTCTCAAGTCACATGACCTGAAGCTGCTGGATACCTAAAATGGATGCCTCCTGTGAGTTATGATTGGGGGATATTTTACAGAGGGGAATTAGAGTTAATATTGTGTGTGGGAGGGTGAGGGGATGGGGAGCTGATTATGTGTCTAGTGGAGGCAGAGGGGAAGGGGAGCTGATGATATGTGGGGGGATATGAAGCTGAGTGTGTGTTGGGGGGGTGGCGCTGATGGGATATGGGGGCTAATGGTGTGTGTGGGGTGATGGGGAGTGTGGTGTTAAGGGTGCGGTCACATTTGATTGCATTTTCATTGCATTTTGAAACTTATTACAACAACTGAGGAGAGGTGATTTGATTAATGACATTACTGTTAACATTTTCATTTACAAAATGCATAATAAACGCTAGCACATGCGTTAACGTCACATTTATATAGCATTTTGTAAACACACATGTTAACTGTGATGTAATTAAGCAAATCACCTCTCCTTAGCTGTTGTAATAGGTTTCAAAATGCAATTAAAACGCAACGTGTGAACTCACCCTTAGAATTATCCAATAAATAAAAAAAAATTTAAATGCAAAAATTTCAGAATTTTGCAAAAACAGGTCACTGTGCAAATTTTTAAACATTTAAAGCATGTGAAATAATTCCAATTTATATGTTAAAATAGAATCCATGAAAAAAATCCTTATTTTGCACCTGCCCAGGACCAGGTACAGATTTGCCCCTGAAAAGTGGCAAAAATAAGCAAAAAAAGTGACACATAAGTGAAAAGTCGCACGGAACATCTGGAAAACAAAGATAAATAAGGCACACTGCACAAGGTGCAGACCAAGGTGTACTTGAAAAACGACAGCAAAAGTCGCAGTGAAAAGTCGCAAAAAATGACAAAAGTAAAAAAATGAGACAATTTTACTAGCAGAAATAATGATACATGTCCCCCATTGTATATTCCAATAATGGTTCTAAATAATACTCACCATATGATCTCAAACCCCGTTTAATACCTGACATACCCTAGGCCACACCTTTTTTTCTCAATTATGTCATCATCCTGTGATGCCTTCTATTGCATTTGAAGGTTGCCTTTGCAAAGTATAATTTATCCATGACTAAGGACGTCCACGTCTGAAACGCGTTGTAAATGAATGATGTATTCTTTTAAATAAATGAAATAAACAAGATTTATTTTATTGAAATGTATGCCTGGACCTGAATAAGCTGGTGTGTTGTTACTGTGATTCAACTCATAAGAATTGAAAATGTTATATTGCTCACCTGCTATTTATTTTAATGGAAATCATCCATCCAAGGGGTTGGCCACCCTTGACATAAATTATCCATGTGCATTTACTGGCTTGTAGATGTTCATTAAGTAATTCACCAATTCAGTCCTGCTACTTACATATGTACTGTGTGCAGACCCTCCATGCTTACTTCATTGCATCCCTGAGCTCTGCCAAATAAGAGGTATGTCCAATGGCCCACATTTAGTGTTTGCACTAGTTTTTGCTCCAGTTTTTTGTTGCGGCTGCACTGTGTCCAACAACACAGAAGCATTGTGCACCTAAAGAGGCTGTTACTGCTTAGTTGGAGTTTGCACCACATTTATAACTGACATTCGCCACCATTCTGCAGTATGAACAGAAATTTGTGTTCTCAATAGAGAGAAAAGAATATTCTCTGAATCCGGCAGCTTATCTCCCTTACAAGTATCAGGGTCAGTGGATCCTCTGGACCACCGCAGGAGATGGCACAAGCCAACACCTGGGACCAGAGTCTAAGTGGCACCTGGTTTTCACCAGAACCCACCGCAAAGTGGGATGGATTTGCTGTGGCAGGATACCACCAGGTCATTCCACAGATGCGACTAGCCCGCGGTGGCAGCCGAGGTCGAGGTACCTTAGCGGAAGATAGTCTTGTGGTCAGGTCCAAGCAGTAGGTCAGGGCAGGCGGCAGAGATACAAAGTCAAGTCCAAATCCAGGGTCAGCAACAGGAGGTCCAGGCAGGAGGGAATGGGAGGACAGGCACACGGGACACAGGAACACAGCAACATGGAGGGACTCTGGTAATGCAGGAAACGCAGGAATATCGCAGGGGAGCTTTCACCATGGAATACACACAAAGATCCGGCAGGGAATGATGGGAGCCATTGGGTGAAATACAGAACAGGAAGTGGCCAGCGCCAATCACCTGTGCGCTGGCCCTTTAAATCTGGAGGCACTACCGAGTGCGCGCCCTAGGGAGCGGGACCGCGTGCGGGACCTAGTCCGGACGTGAGTGGGAGCCAGGGGAGGTGAGTGCACGGGAGCAGGGCCGGGGCAGTGGAGAGGGGCACGGGTGCACCTGCGATCCGTGGTATGGATCCCGGGGTGCCCGTGACAACAAGAGGATGGACGTGTTGAAATCCTTCTCGTCTACTATCTACAATGCAGTGAGAGCCACATAGGCACCTACACCTGATCCCCTGATCAGTATGATTACTTTATCTATCATAGCTTCTGATATCTTTTATACAGTACCATTATTAGCTAAACCAAACAAAGAAATGTTTGCTATTGAATGCTGTGATCCAAAAGAAAGTACATACGAAAAGATATGGAATATGCATAAAGCACAAAAGAGATGATTCTACCATATACTGATCAAATACAAATCAATTTGATTGAAAAAAATGATTAAAATTCTAATGTTATTAGACACCTATGCACAGGAAAGATATACCCCGGCATTAGGCAGTGTGGGCTAAAAACATATGAATACATTTACACAATGGTGACATATGGGCAGCAAGACAAAAAATTATAAAGTATCATATCATGCAATCATGGGTAAAAAATGTATACAAGGACAAAGTATAGCATATACAAAGATACATAGGGACACAAGTACATGCAAAATATACAGGTAAAGGGTGTAATGATAACAGCGCTTGATGCTACAAATAGTAAAATGTCCTGGACATACAGGTGTCCTTACCCATGATGGAGGGAGCCGCACACTGACCCCGACGCACGTTTCAGCTGTCAAACCTTCATCTGGGGGTGATGTAAGGCTGACCCGACTGTTATATATATATACACATGATGGACCAATGATAAAATACCTGCCAGGTGGTTTGTATCAAGTACTCCATTGCAGCGTGTGACTGTTTTGTGGTGCATGCGAACAAGGACAAGATCCAGCCCCGAGAACCGGAAGTGTCGCACGCGTCTGAGAACTCGCGAGCATGGAGATGCCAGACAATTGGCAACAACTCCAGTCTGTTTACTGCTCCATCTGCGCATGCGCACATAATCTTATATGACACATACTTCGGCTATGGTAATGTTAAAAAGCAGAGAACCTAATATGCAAGCTAAGAATATCAAATGATTGAAATAACCACCAAAGATACTGATGGATGAACAACCTTATGTCTATTCTGGCTTACAAAATTACTGACCATATTTTGAGTGTGGAAATAATGTGAACAAGTGACAAATGCTTCAAGACATGAATGGGGATACCTATTTATTGTAAGGGATGAGATGCTAAATCAGTATATAGATAACATCAATAACTAGAAATGTAAAAATACATATACTCAATGTAAATGATTGATAATATAAAGTGCTAGAATCTATATTGAAAACACTATACACGTTAGCCTTGTACACTCAAAGCATAAGATAACAGACCTGGGGAGCGTGCCTCTGGTGCCTGAGCCTAATGGTGCCACAAGTTGTCATCCCCACAACATTTCATACATGTCTGAGTAATAAAAACCTGATGTTCCGCAGGAAGCTCATCTTAATGTGAAAAAAACTCAGTAATTTTATACTGTAAACCACCACATTCCAGATTATGAGGTAAAACATATAAGCTTGATAATACTATGGAGTTACGATAACAGGAACAATTCTCTAAAACTATGACATACAAACACTTCAGCTGATCTTCCACACTGTCTATCTCATTTTTAAGTGTGTTTGTTAATTTTTTCCATAACTATGCAATGGGTAGTATATTCACCTAATACTCAGGGGTTAGGGAGAGGAAAAGGGGTAGAGGGATTTTAGTAGGAAGTTCACAATAGTAAGAAAATATTGTAAGGTGACGTCTTATAATCGATTATGGGAAGTGAACAAATCAAATTTATTGTAGAGAGTATGCAATTCATTTTGGAGCATAACATCTTTGACTTTCAGGGACAACCGTACCATCAATTATGCGGTACCGCCATGCAGACTCGAGCCGCACCCAGCTACGCCAATCTGTTCATGGGGCGGTTCGAGTCCCTGTACATCTATGATTCTGCTTTTTCGTCCAACATATTATTCTACCGCAGATTCATTGATGATCTGTTTATCATCTGGCGAGGAGATGAGGATGACGCCAATAGCTTTGTACAGCACCTCAACCAAAATACCTGGGGACTCCAATTCACGTCCCATTTTGACTCCAATTCAATTATCTTCTTGGACCTGGAAATTTTCAGAGGGGAAAGTGATCGTATAAACACAAGGACACACTTCAAGAAAGTTGATGGGAATAGTTATTTGAGCTATAAGAGTGCCCACTACAAAAAATGGGTCAAAAATATTCCCAACAGCCAATTCCGTCGTATCAGAAGAAACTGTACATCCTTAATAGACTATGAAAAACAAGCCAAAATCATCCAGGAAAGATTCATTGCGAAGAACTACCCAAAAAGTCTAGTAAAATCGGCACTCGAAAAAAAGGGCAACACAGGACAAATGCCTACCACAAAAAAAAACCTTCTATAAAGGACAAATCGAAAAAATTCACTCAAAACTTCATTACCACCTATGATAGAGGTAATCATGCCATCAGAATAGCTCTAAAAAAGAATTGGAAAACTCTAATCAATGACCCTTATCTTTCTGAAATCCTACCGGTGAATCCAAGCATCACCTGAAGAAAATCACGGACTATAAAAAAATATTATAGCACCAAGCAAATTAGAAATACAAGGAGAACATAATAAAGAAAAGCAACCCCCAAAATGAGCATATAAATGCAAACACAGCAAATGCCTATGCTGTGGCACCATTAGCGATCAATGCACTAATTTTTCAATGAACATTACAAAGGAAACTTTTCATATAAAACAACGTATGACTTGCGATTCCTCTTTTGTTATCTACTTAATCAATTGCAATTCTGGCTTACAATACGTTGGCTGAACCACACAATCTTTAAGATCAAGACTCAATGGTCACAGGCATAAGGCAAAAATTGGCTTTTTAAACCAAAGTGTATCAAAACACTTACTTTTAGCGCATGATAGAGATTTTAACAGCATTTCAATCACTCCTATTGAGCAGATCCAAGCAGAAGTAAAAGACCGAGTAGGGATGCTTAATAGAAAGGAATCCTATTGGATCTACAAACTCCACACATTGATCCCTGAAGGTCTCAATGAAGCTATAGAGATGGCAGAAGACTAAGATCTCTTTTCTAATAACAAAAAAAAAACAAACCTTGAGCTACATACCTACTTTGCGCCTCCACACGAGACCTCCTGCACTCCATGATAACTTTCATTATACTCTGTCCGTGCGCGCTGACTGTGCGATGCCAGTCCGCAGACACATAATGGGCTGAAGTTTGTCCCTCTCCGGCTTCTGTACTTTTTAATTGTTTCTTTCACAAAAACGGCAAGAAACACATTAAATATGGGAATTTATACTAACACCATGAGACCGCCGAAATACTACCTCACCTTAAGATGTTTTATCCTGTCAATAGAGTCTTATGTGTATTATAGATTATATAGCATTGTTTTTTACGTATTTTATGTTATATCTGATGAATGACATGTGGATCCACTCACTGGGGATCTTTTCAAACAGGGAGAGAAGATGGACAGATAATTCACCCTATGACAGCCTGATCTCATGATATTGGGGATCTTGTCAAACAGGGAGATGGACAGATAATTTACCCTATGAGAGCCTGACCTCATGATAGGGAGGCTCTGATGTACCTCCCATTATCATAATGAGGCCAGTCTGTGACTATAAATGTGCCCCTGTTTCCATTATGTGTTATACATACATTGGTTTTACCTGATGAAGGCATTGGCTCAATGCCGAAACGCGTTGTTTGCAGACCTGTATTATGAACAAGAATAAAAATCTCTGTCTTGTGCATTTGTCATTGATCTATCAAGGGCATTCTGTGTAGCAGGGCATGCGCATCTAAGTGAAAAACAAAAAGAGGGGCATTTGTATGCAAGTTTATGAAATACAAAGCATGAAAAAGTCCCAATTCATGGCAAATGGACAGGAAATTATGACTTTTCACCTCTTTCACCATGTTTTGAAAACTGGGTGTGATGGGGTAGGACACAAGTCAGACTGGCACAGGGACACCACAGACCATTAGAAGAAATCTACACCAGACAGCTAATGTATATTTCAATCAGAGTCAAGAGAATTGAACATCTAAGTCATTCCACTGTACTTTCAGAGTAACAGCAACAGTCAACAGTCTTAATACATTCCCCAAAGAGTGTGTTTAGCTGAAATAAAAAAAAAATCCACTAATGTGGGGAGAGGGAGAATAATAGTACAGCAAAATATTCTGTCCTGACAGCGAAACAGGGGTTAGTCATCAGTGGTCAACTGGTAGGAGTCATGTTTGAGCCTCTTTCTGGTCCTCCAAGATTTCCTCTTCCACAGTCATCATGAGCCTTGCAGGGTACAGTAGTTGGAAGTGTATGTTTCTGTTTTGCAGTGGTGAGAGAACAATCTGCAGTTCTGCGCCACTGAAGCTACGAAGTCCAGATCTATAATCATTTCATGAACTCTCACCTCTAAGGTTTACAACTTTATAAAAGCTTAGAAATGTTTTTATTCGTCAGATAATGAAAGAACCGATTGTCGTTCTTGGGCTGTTGTCCTGATTGACCTGGGCTTTAAAGGATCAATAAAAAATGAACCAAAAAGACTTTATAATTTGCTGTACTGCAGAACAATAAAGGATATGACTATAGAGAAACAACTATATGTTTTTACCCTTGATATCCTCAACAAGGTTTAAAGACAATAGTATAGAAGAAAAAGAAAATACATACATATTATATGTTAAAGAAAATGTCATCTTCAAAGTATAAACATGAAACCAAACTACCACATTTAAAAAAAAAAATCATAACAAAAAAATGCATAACATATAATAATAGATGTAGAGGGAATCACACAGAAGAAATTGGGAAGAAATTGTGGGGTCCTCATATACTATGCAGATGCACGGAAGGGCAATGTGTTACACATAAAATAAGTGTAAATCCTATTAGGATATAGCGTGAGGTCCTATTAGCATGAAAAGTCTTTGAAAGTCCAGGGTTTCCCCCCAGTCATTTGCCTTCTTTACTATGTCACTGCTTTCACCACTGCTTTCACCACAGCTCCTTCACTATTTGGACACTTTTCTCATGGTCCATCTTGCTTGCCGATTATCAGTGCTCCCATGGACCTGAATGGAGATCGCACAGTCACCGCTCCATTCAAGCAGCAAGTTTCCCCATCTTTGGATATCCCATTGATGCCATGAATACCAAAGATAGGAATACCCCTTAAACTTTCCAATCCACTCCTGTATGGTATTGTCAAAAAAAGATGTTTTTAAATCTAAATCTAAATGTTTAGCAATTAAAAGATTATAGTCTACCTCGACAGTTATTATGTCCTTCCTGTGTTTTATGACTTTAGCATAAAGGGTTAACAAGAGCAGCACATTTACTGTTTTTATTCGGTTGACGGGGCTGTCAAATAACTGATTATTAAAAAGCTGCAAATCATCAATTAATGTCAGACATGCAAATAAGAAGCTGTGAAATCTGACTGCTCTAGTTACCATGTCAACTGACATATGAAAAGCATTTTTCTGTGTAATATTTTCAATATCCATAGCAGAAAACTTGTATTGTAAAACATTCGGAACAGGAACATTTAATTGTGATTGATTTTGCTTTAGCAAAATTTCAAAGTTATTTCTCTAATCTTGGGTCTTACATTCAATGGGGCTTATTAAAAATAATCCCAACAGCACATACGCCAGTAGGTGAGTGGAGTGACCTTGCAACTTTTTTTTGATTATTTATGCTATATGCTAGCACCGATCACTGGTGCTTTCCCATCGAGTTGCCGGCGGCTTAAAAAAATGGTGGCGCATTTGCGATCCCTGTGACATCATCGGGGAGCGGCGAACGGTCGCCATGACAGCCTTGGGTCTTCCAAAGACCAGAGGCTCTCTCGTTTTAACCCACTCATTACAATGTGTGATTTGCACATTTTAATGAATGAGGTGGAAAATCCCCACTGGAGTTTGGCAGTATATGGTAGGATCAATCAGACAACCTGAAAAATAGTAAGAATAAAAAAGAAAAAAAGTTTTTTTTAAAAAAATAATAATAATAAAACCTAAAAAATCAAATCACCCCCCTTTCCCTAGGACTGATATAAATATAAATAAACAGTAAAATTCTATCATAATATAATAACGTTTTTTACCCTGCGTTTAACCCCCGTAACAGAAAAAAGCGCCCAAAGTCAAAAATTGCCCATTTTTTGCCATTTTGAAAAATATAAAAAATTCAATAAAAAGTGATCAAAAGGTTGTACAGTTCTAAAAAGTAGCATTGAAAACGTCATCAAAATTTGCAAAAAATGACATCACCCACAGCTCCGTACACAAAAAAAATATATATTTTTGCACAAAAGGCTTTAATTTTTGTAAATGTATGAAAACATTGTAAAACCTATACAAATTTGGTATCCCCGTAATCATAATGACCCAAAAAATAAAGTAGACATGTCATTTGGGGTGAACAGAGAAAGCTGTAAAATCCAAGCCCACAAGAAAACGGCACAAATGCTTTTTTTTACCATTTTCACTGCATTTGGAATTTTTTTCCCACTTCCCAGTACACGGCATGGAATATTTAATACCATCACTATGAAGTACAATTTGTTGCGCAGAAACCAAACCATCACAGAGCTCTTTATGTGTAAAAATAAAAAAGTTATAGATTTTTGAAGGTGGGGAGTGAAAAGTGAAAATGAAAAACAAAAAAGGGCCAGGTCATTTAGGGGTTAACAGCAGCTCATAAGAATTAAATTTTTATCTTCTGGATCCATTCATGAATCATTTTTTATACCCTTCCCATCTCCTTCCCCTTGTTCATTTCTCTGTGTAATGTAAAGCAATGCATTACTTTACCTGTGCCTGTGAGAGACACAGATAATGCAGCAGCTGCACAAAGTATGTAACATCCCTTCCCAGTACAGAGGACTGTATACTGTACCAATCCCTCAGAACACACTGCCAATAGCGGAATCAGCATGAGCAACTGCAGAGAGCTTTTTGTATCTTGGATAATCCTATGGGCTGTAAATAACCCGGACAGCAGCTTCAGGACCTCCGGATCGCAGGTCATGTGCATGTAGTTTTAGGAACTGAATTTTAAGTTTACATGCATGGAGAGGTACAATATAGTGATAGGGGCAATGCTTTCTCATGGTAGTTTATGAAAATATATTTAGTTTTGGATGGAGTTTTATTTTACTGATTGATTTAAGTGATAAAAATAGACTAAATAACTTCTTATCACTGTAGGAAAGTCAGTTTTTATCTGGTTGAATTGACAATCTTGCTATGGTTATCTGCACATGGATATGCTGTATACATGACCCAGGGTTGCACCAATGTAACTGCATGAAGATGTTTTCGTTATGAAAATAAATGCATCAATCTGAACGTTGCCATTTTTATACTATTTTGATTTGGCAAGCTCTCTGCAGCGCTGCGTAATCTGTGTGCGCTATATAAATAGAGGAATTATTATTATTAAATTATTATAATATTCAGTTAGCACTTCTATAGGGATGCATGGAGCCTATGCATTAATATCACACATATCAAGCTTAGAAGACAACGTAATGAAGACAGACTCAATGTAATAGACTTGGTAGTGCTTGAAATGAACCTACCAGCTTGAAAGCCACAAAGTGACATCTTTTTGTGTTGTGACCACCTGTCTTCTCATCTCTGAATAGTTAATGGTCTGTTTCATTTCAGTCAATAAAGGTCTAAATGCCTGTTTGCTGCATGTAAATAACTAGAGTGTGTCGATTTCCATTGAAATTTACTCTTCCATCTGGAGACCTTCCCATGATGGTAATGTTTGTGTGCTGGGTTTTGAGCAGTTTTGCGGCAATACATTGAGAATAATAGAAACATCCACAGGGGTCCTGGAGAAGTGTTGGAATGCTGAGTATATGTCTGATGTCATAGGCTGTTTAAGAATCCTATATATAATATTCCTGATTTGAGAGGTTCTAACATATATCCACTGTGTGCGTTTATAATATAACACACACAGGGGGGCAATTATTATGACTTTTCAATGGGAAAAACTGTGCCAAAATTAATAAATGCCCCTCAGAGTTCTGTATGTTCATTTTGCAGAAAGTAATACCCCAAGATTCGGAATGGAGATCTGCAGATCTTTTAGGACTTTGTGACCACAGAAAAATGTTACCTTTCAGTATGTTCAGGAGTTATCTGAAAGTTCCAAAGAATTAGGAGTCGGGCTTGGGCGTTTTAAAAAAAAAAAAAAATTAAAAGTGTACCTCCTCCATCACTCCTGATGCCCTATGTCCTGCACCGTGGTTTGTCTCATCTGTGCCCCCGTTTGTTTACAGGGGCACGGAAGCTGAGCTCAGGGAGCTTCCAGTGGCGGCAAGCTCCCCGAGTGCAGCTTCCGTGCCTCTTTAAACAAACAGGGGAATGGATCAGACAGACACTGGTGCGGGACAACACGAGCGACAGAGGAGGTAAGTACAATTTTTTTTTTTTTAAAAAGCCCACCCCAGCCGCCTCCTCATTTTTTGTAACTCTTGTACAACCACTTAACCACTTTAAATTTTGAAGGTCACATTTTTACTGGACTTGATGCTTACTGAACAAAAATGTTTTCACACTTAATTTGGTGTACAGAGCTGAGAAGGTGTCATTTTGAGATACATTGACATAATTTTGGGTACTGAAGGATGTTTAAACACTTTTTTATAAAGAATTTAATGGATAACATAACTGCAAAAAAGCAATGGGTTAAAGCAGTGTTCCCCAACCACCGGTCCATGGCCCAAGACCAGGCCATGGGACACCTGGTTCTGGGCCATGGTCGACCTCTATTAAAACAAAAATAAACTTACCTTCCCCATTCCTCTGCTGCAGTATTCTCTTCCTTTACTTAATTTCTATGTTAATGCACTGCTCTATTGACAGCGAGCGTTATGATGTCATCACATCGTTTCTACCAACAATAGAACCAGGCATTAATGCAGAAGAGAAGTGAAGGAAGAGAAGACTGCTGCAGGGGAATAAGTAAGGTGGATATTTTTTTTATACAGAGTTCTGCTGGGAAAGGGAATATTGGAAGCAGAGGGTGGGTGACAGCCAAAGGAAAGGGGACATGAGAGGGAGGCATGATGGAGGGATGGAGAGATAAGAGGGTGATCATGCAGGAAAGGGGACAATATAAGTGGAGGGAGCTTCTTCAGGAAATTGTACAATATAAGCTAGGCACACAGGGAGTTATGGTGGAGCATGCCAACATACATTTTTGGCTATGCAACTGACACCAGTCAGCATCCCCCCACCCACCGGTCCCTGGAGAAAATTTATGTTTACAGCCGGTCCCTGGCCAAAAAAAGGTTGGGAACCACTGGGTTAAAGGACTCAATTTACAAGACATTTTTTAGATATTATAGACCAGGCATTTTTAGAAGTGGAGAATTTGAATTAGTTTTTTTATGTTTTTGTTTTTTGTCGAGTGTGTTCTAGGAAATGGGGATTCACAATATATCGCATTACAATTGTATTGTAGTGTTTCTTCTGGAAGGCTGTTACAGTGATGGTTGAGTGACAGTAAAGCGAGCCACTCTGAGGGTCCTAATGTCCTAGCGTCTGATCAACTCCACTATCTATTATATCACAGGGAGCAAGAGGATTTTGCCAAAGCACCACCATCTAAATGCAGTGTTTGGGATCAGCGCCATCAGGATTAACAATTTACAGCAAATGTTAAAAGGTTAATTTGGTGGTTAAAGATGTAGAAACAAAACCAATTCCCCTTCTACTGATTAATTTAGAGTGAATAATATTTACCATACAAATTAGAGGAAACCTACCATCAGAAATCTACTTATTAAGCTAGTAGTAGTATTAAACTGGTAGGTAGTAACATGCTAATCCCTAATCTATTTTTACCTAATCCTAAAATATTTTATAAAATAAACTACACTTCATCTAGCTAATATGCTAATTATCTCCCCTACTGGGGCGTGGATTAGCCATTGCTCCCACTGCCGGGAGAGGTTGCCCCACTCCCCAGTAGCCTCTGCTGGTAATTAGCATATTAGTTATTAGATTAAATGTAGTATATTAGGATTAGGTAAAAAAAAGATTGGGGTTTAGCATGTTATTAGCCACCTTTGAATATCTTTGAATAAAAGGAAACCTCTTACCCCTGATGACCAGCGCCTTTCTGACGTCCCATTTTTACACATAGGGTGGCACAACCAGTGACCTACCCTCCAGCCCATTTATTAGCCACCTACCATCAGATCTCCCTTAATAGATAGATTTCTGATAAGTAAGGTAAGTTTCCTTAAATCATCTATATCTCCGATGCAATTTTTTAATGTTGTGTTCTTCTTTAGACTACTTGCACACGACGTGTGTTCACCTGGGTCGGAATCTGGGCATAGCACATGGCTGGGTGGAGAAGGGGGAAGTGAGCAATGCTTCCCCCTCTCCTCTCTATAGAAAGCCGAGTGGGCACAAAGCAAATCCGGCCAACTGTAGGACATGTCCAGTATATTGCTGCATGGTCACAGGTGAATTACGGTTCAGTAGGAAATACAGTCAATCAAATGGATGACCGTATGTTCTATGAAAACAATGGGGCTATGTGCTAACCATGAAAACAACCTTGCAGTATGGCTACTAAATGCAGTTATGTGCATGTAGCCATACCCAAACATATTAACCCTTACATAACTAGGCCTTTTTTAATTTTTGCATTTCTGTTTTTTACTCTTCACCATCAAAAAGCCATAACTTTTTTTCTTTTTCCATGCACAGAGATGTATGAGGGCTTCTTTTCTCCATAACAAATTGTACTACCTTGTTTCGGCATTTAATATTTCTGTACAGCCCCTATCACACAACAACATACTATTCAGTTGCGGTGCATGTAGGGATTAATACACAACTACTAGAACATCTACATTGTGAGCCTCATTCCTATTATTCCATCTAACCATGTTACCCTCTGTAATTACTTTTTTGTGTCTGGTTGTGTTTCCTATGATGTGTAAAATGCTGCAGAATATGTTGGTGCTATAGAGATAAAGATTTATTATTATAGTGTTGGGTATATGCACTGTTCTTTGTTTTTATTTGGATGGGGTGTTCCTATTTCATATTATATTTATTAAAACATTAGTTCTCTTTGGAGCAAAGGCTCACAGCCCTCCTGATACAGAGATTGCAAATACCATCTCATCTAATGGAAACTGTTACTTGTGATCTGTATACATAGACATGTATAGAAGTCACACAATGCATCTTTGTAGTTTGTGTTTCAACCCTCTGTGGGAATGACATCACAGAATCTCCCAGCATCAGGATGAATGCAGAAACTTTGCGATAGAGGGCTAAGTGCGACAGAGAACATATTAATTCAGTACAGCATTGGGCTTTCAGTGAAACAGCCAAAACTGCCAATAGTTCTATGTGACGGTACAAGAAGTACTATCAGATGTAGAAAATGTGACCAGTCACCTTGGGTGGTGGCTTATTGCACTGGAGTACAATAGGATCGGGGATTTAAAATTGAGCAGTCCCACCCTTATTTGCAGATGTTAGGAGACTTTGTATACCGCCATACGTTTTAGGTTGCCATAATAAGTGGTTGACATTAAAAAGGTTGGCCATTTTTCAATTAATCAGTTCCATTAATTAATCTATATATGTGTTTTTGTTTCCTTTAATAGATTCGCCTTTCCCTGTTCTCATCATACTGCACTTTGCATACTGTATCTACACTACTTGCTGTACACTGCTGTAGGTCATCCTTATTGCATCTCCCATTGTAACGTTTTTTTCACAGTCCATTCAGAGACACAAGAGGAAAGGGGGAGGGAGCAGGATGAGGGATAATCTCCTGCTGCAGCTCCTTCTATTCAGCAGAGCTCAGACATGTAAACAAAGAAGCATGGATAGTCTGCACACAGTATAAAAGTAAGTCACATTAATGTTGAATCACATGATGAACTTTCAAGAATTAGCCAAAGGCACTATTACCACCCCTAGCAAGTGTAGAGAGTGTTTAGAAAGAACATTGACTTTATGAAATACTCTCTACTTCACCCACAACATACAACTTATTACTAGGGTGTCTCAGCAGCAGGAGACCCTGGGATTTGGTAATCCCTAGAAATGGGACTTGCCAAAGCAGAAAACCCTTTTAACATTTAACATGGCCTTGTGAAACACCTCTTTGGCTTTAAAAAGACACAAATAAGAACATACCAACTATATGTAAGCATCCAAATTCTATTCCTATTTCCTGGTAAATGTATCATCCGAGTACAGCAAGTAGATAACAGAAAGAGCAAATAAATTGCGTAAGAGACGTTGAAGTGACAGGTTGAAGTGAAAATACAAGGTACAGAAGCTTTGACATTTTATTCTCTTTCCAATCTTTCAGAGAACTCTGGAGAATACCACCTTATACAAGATAATCCTAACTTAATGACTACCTTGACATCTTATTTTGCGTCTTTCACAATGCTTATTAAAGAATATAGTGATTCATTTTCCAATTGAACAGATGAAACGTGATAATATGTATAGGGAGACAGAATAAATGCCATTTTATTGTTTGGGTGACTTACAGGAGGCTATAGTGGTGCGGGTTATGCCGCCAGAAAACACTGTACATTTGTTAGTCGGATGGAAATTGCTGCATGTATTTCCCTAGACACAGTTCAAGTTATATATATCGGACCCTGAACATCTGTTCATTGGAACTGGGGACTGGGCCAGGCTACAGCCTGTACCGGCATCATAGCATAAAATTTAAAGGTGTTTGCCACTTTACCTCATGTTTCTTGTAATGTGTGTATAAGTGTGGGAAGACAAATATTAGGTAATTTTCTTGATATGTAAAGTGAAGGCTCCTGTCTTATGCCTCATTAGCCAGAGATTCCTGACCATAAAATGGCTGCAGATGGAGGGTCATGTGATTTCTATCTGTCCATGAGCAATTGCACTTCCAGGACCTTATGATAGTAGCAAAAATAGATAAAGTAGTGGCACTCAACATCGAGTGTTATGAAAAAATATCTTTTATTAGGTCAGTGCGGCGAGGACGCCATTGATGAGAAGGCAACGGGCTTTTTTGCGTGATCCTGCACATAGGCTTGAAGAAACGTGAGATCCCATACAATGGTCTGTTGCCTTATCATTGCTGGCGTCCTCCCGTCACTGCCGCACTGACCTAATAAAAGATGTATTTTCCTAACCATCGATAGTGAATGCCTCTAATTTATCTATTTTTGTTACTATATGGCCTGGTACATTAGTCAAGCAACACCTGATGTTGGATTTATCCTGATGCCGAGGTCTAAAATACTGGATAGCTAAAGCCTCATAAGTCTCTGTGTTGTGACGAGTGGTGCCAGTCCGTGACTCTCTGTCTTGGTTTGCCTTATGATGGTATTCATGAATATAAGATCAAGGACCTGGCAAGGCAATTGTTCATGGACAGATCACAGACCATTTTATGGTCAGGAATCTCTGACTGATGAGGTAAAATAAACAGGAGGTTTCACTTTACATATCAATAAAGTGGTGCATATCATTACCTAATATCCTGCCCTCACACTTACACACACATTACAAAAAATGTGAGGTAAAGTGGCCAACCCCTTCAAAGGTGTTGACTAACGACACACACCACCCGTAGACCTTTTTAGGGCTCATAGATGCCATAGGCCCTGAGGCACTCTGGTAGATCTGATACATGCACATATTACAAGAACAAATCTACCGCTTTTAATGGGAACTTGGAACAAGGTGGTGGTCTCTAGGCTTTATATTATTCCTTATAATGCAGCACTAAGTACAGCACATATGTTACGTACACTGCAGTTCAAGTGAAATGTAATAGTTACAGAAGATTGAAATTTTATTGTTTCAAGTGTTCCTGCAACTAGGTTCCGATTTTGTAAAAACTACTAAAAGTTCTCTGTGTCTTGATGAACCACTGACCCTGCCTTTTTAGCCAACACAGTGTTTCCAAGTTCCATAAATAGCCCTCAGTCTGATACTTCCCAGCACAACATTGTTATCAGCAGCCAAATCCAAAAGACATTTTTTGACCTGATCATACTTCTATTATGATTTGCCTGTATATTAGGTTTAGACCACCTTATCTATATATCTTCACACACCAATAATGCAATTAAATACCTTATCATATAAATATCGAAGGAAATAACCGGAATGGGTATGTTGGTCAGTCTTAGCTTTTCAGCGACATATTAAACAGTTTTGGGAAAAGTGAATAAAATCAAAACTAGCCAAGTAATATAAAATTTCATCTCCGGAGCTCTATGAAGTATGTGTTAAAAGTAATACCATTTCCAGTATTAGGGAAAACGTGATCAATGCTTGTATATAAGAAGCCAACTTGGCATCAATTATTGATGTAAAATGTTCCAAGGGCCAATTTTGATCTGGTTTCTAATCAACTCTGTAAGTCAAAAACTTCCTAACTGCTCAAATATGTCCTTAGTCTGTGCATGTATATGACTCTCCGGAGAAGGTCTTAAGTTTTTGGTGCCTCGTTCAGTGCTTTAGTGTAAAAAAAAGTTTATGTCTGCAAACATCTTGAAGTCATTTTATGGCTAGAGACTTAAAACTTAGTTTGCTTTGAAAACAAAATCTTCATTATTCCGGTAACTTTGATTTATTGCCCATGTAAAGAATAGATAGTATTTGTGTTGGTACTTATAAATGAAAGACAATGGAGAAGCTGCTCGTGAAAACCAGCCATTCTTTCGAGTATACATGGAACCTACTGCACAACTCTTGGGTGAGTTGTACCCATTGTTGAGTACAGAAAAAGCTTAAATCAGAATAAAAACTAATTGTTTTGATTTTCTTGATAGAATCTTCATGACCAATTGTTGGTTATTGACTTGGCAAGGACACTAACGGCTAGTTCACACAAAAGATTTCGCCACTGATTTTCCACCCGAAAAAAATGCGGCCTAAAAGCGGGTTATTTATCATTAAGCAGGCTTGATAAATGCGGTATACGAGGTGTTACGATCTGCATTGTATTTGAGACGTTTTGATGAAATGCATCCAAAAAGTAGCACATTTTTGGGCAACTAATTCCTAAATATTTCCAACTTCAGGACGAGACCATAGTAAATTTGTGGGGTTTGTTTGGAAAATTTGCAACTGTCTACAACAGATTCGCTTGATCTGGTATAATCAGGCCAAAGTGAAAATTTGAATTGGTTGGCAAAATGACACAAAAATGTCACAATAATTTCTAGCAAATCCGCAGTTGAGGCAGTTGTACACCAGAAAGCTGACATAGCTACAATTATAAATGAGGATAGTGTCTTTTCTCACCCACCCTATTGCACACTTGTTTTAAATATTGTAACAACGAAAGGTGATATAGCATTAAAACATAACTTTTATTAAACATGTCTAAAACAGCCAAGGGGAATCGACATATGTCACCCTACAGTTTGATTGCCACCAACAAAACATATCAAAAGTGCGCTGGAAGATACAATACCTTACAGTAACGTCCTACTAAAATCCAAGTAAGTGTAAACATATAAGCTTGTATATAGGTAAGATTTTACCAGTATTATTGTAGCAGGAGGTACACAAGTAGGGGAGGGGATGATTGGAGCCTCCAGAGGTCCAGAATATCCCACAGTGGTGTAAAACGTAATAGTCGCTGCCACTATTACGTTCTGAACCACTGTTGGTTCTTATGGACCACTGTCCTATTGCAGCATACTAGCTGGTATACATATACAGTTTACCCTCCATATGTGGTTTTGCAATCCTTTAATGAAAGACCATCATTGTAGACCGGGATGCTGCTTTTTATTTAGGATTTATTGGGGCTCCCATTACCTGTCAGGGATACTGTGGGACTGTCCTTGTAAGAGCAGGAGCTATTTAGTAGATTTAAATAAAATTAGCATTTTGCCACATTCTGAGGCCAATAACTTTTGTGTATGGAGCTGTATAACGTGTTGTTTTTTGCGGGACGAGATAATTGTTTTCAATGCTACCATTTTGGAGAATGTACACCCTTTTGATCACTTTTATTAAAATTTGTATATGTTACAAAATGGAAAAGAGTGGTGATTCTGACATGTTGACGCTATTTTTCGTTAATGGGTGGACCGCCTTGAATAACCATTTATATATTTTGATTGATAAGGCATTTTTGGATGCGATACAAGTTTATGATTTTATCTGTTTATTTTTATATCCATTCTAAGGAAAGGGGGTTGAACTTTTAGGTTTTTATCAATTTTTTTTTCTACTGTAATTGTAAGCCCAACCATATTGTGATACCGATATGACCCCTAAATACATCCTCTGTTATTGGTAGATACTCTCCTCATTATATACTCTGTATCATATTGCTTACTTCTGTATTCATGCCGAATGCTGAGTGTTACATTGTTTTGTGATTGTTCACTTACCTTCAACAATGTCTATAGTGTATATATTTATATATTCTCCTAATTATCTTCATGCTTTCTTTGTATTTCTTTATAGTGTTTGACCAAGGACCAGGGGGCCGAAACGTCACCCCTGTACACTATTGTAAAATAAACTTTAATTGCATTTGAAAAAGTCTTGTATAGCCTTTAATTTCTATTAAATTGAGGCGTAGGAACCTTAGACTGTTGCACACCATATACCAAGAAGTCCTAACCATCTATCTACAACTGTAATTGTAGACCCCATAGGGGGCCTGATGGATCCTGCCAGATATACTACTGTACTGAAAAATATATAAGGAATGTTACCTACTGCACACATAGAATCCCAGCTATCAGCAATGGATCCCACCTACCCAATGACATCACATTTAAGTGCTCCCGACGGCTTTGCCAGGGGGCATTTCATTGGTTAACACCCAATGGGTTGAATGGCCGAATCATGAAGCAAACACTCAGTGTGTATGAAGAGTACTCAGCCCGTAAGTCCTCCTCATGCACCTGGTGCCACCATGACGTTTGAGAACACGGTTAGAATACATTTTCTACTTATACTTGAGCCATTGAGACAGAAAGAACCTGGACATGTTCAGCCAATTTGTAAAAAAACACAAAGTAAAAATCTCAAATTAAACAAGAAAAAAGTTCTAAAACTTTTTTTAATAATCTATAACATCAATATAAGATAGCTGTGTCCAGAACTTTTATTCAATGGCCTATTACCATCTTTCCTTCAACTAAAACCTCCCTTTTACAGATTGTTCAGAGTTTGTAACAAAAATACTCTTTTTTCACACACCACAACAGCAGCCTGGAACAAGGGGTGGGATATGTGACCCCAATGTAGCAAAGAGAAACAGATTTTACGGTAATTACAAAAACCTGGGTTACTGAAGCCTGATGCCGTACTGCCCCAGGAAGTTCCAACCGTCCAACTGGAATGAGCGGTGACCTGAAGTCATGTGACTGGGGATCCTATCCTGATTGTTTAACACACCCACCTGGTGGCCTTGGAAGCTCTCACACAGCCCCACAGGGATTAGGCCAAATAGGTACAGAAAACAAGGGCCATGGAGGCTCAAATGGCAAAGACTCATGAGCCTTCTGGACTAAATTCAGGTCCCAAGGTCTGTGCAGCGGTCTTTAGTGAGGGGCATTACATGTGCCACCCACTGAACAATCCTTTAGAAACAAATGGAGACAGAGAATTGGCCCCTAAAGGAAACTTGTCACCAGATTGTAACCCATTTAACTAACAGCATCCTCAGTAAGGGGATGAAAAATCATTTCTAAAATTCCCTCTTTTAAGTGTATTTTTCAGCCATGTAGCTATAAAAATCTCTTCCAAAGTTATATGAAAACGAGCAGGTCCTATAGTCATATTTTCCCTAAGATGACAAAAATGTAAAGGCTGCAGGGAGTGTCACTTCAGATGTCCCCGTCGTCGGTTGTATAATACCTTAAAACATTTGGGTTCATATTATACCTAAGAATCTTATACTTCAGAATACACTAATTGTCAGGTTCTGTGATCAACAGAACAGAACATACAGGCAGTTAATAGCATGGATGGGAACTGGATCTTATTTCTAACTTTGGCCTGTATCACTGTTTGTGTCGCTCACAGAACTAGAAACCTAATGCAATCTGAACAATGAGATTCTTGTCATTAGTATGACACCAAAGGCGTTTCTAGGTACTATAAAAAGAAGATAGGGATATCTGAAGGAACAAATATCCTGCAAAATATGACTCTAGTCTGCTTATTTTCATATGATTTTTTTATAGGTAAACAAGTGTGATTTAACATACCGGATTTTTTGTACTATAAGGCGCACCGGATTATAAGGCGCACCATCAATAAATGCCTGTTTAAATGTCTAGGTTCATATATAAGGCGCTACGGGTTATAAGGATGAATGACCAGCAGGTGGCAGACCTGTGCACAATTCAAGGCAACTTTTGTCTGTAAGTACAGTTCATATAAAAGTCCATATAAAATGGACTATAAGGCGGCCCTTTGATTTCTGAGAAAATCTGAGATTTTTTTGTGCGCCTTATAGTCTGAAAAATACAGTAGTAGGTAAAGGTATTTCATATCCTACCTGAGTCCCAGATCCAAATGGTGCTGCAGTTCAACTATATAAGTGACCCCAACATAAAAAAAATATAAAGTGATATGCTAATCATAACTTTGCTTTAATTGACCAAGAATACTTATAAGAATAAAAGATAAGACAGAATTGGTTATTATGGACAACCTTTTCTCATTTTAGGTGGACAGGTTTCAGGAGTCTCCACAAAAATACACTAATAATTCCTTATGCTAATTCCTTAATAACCTGTGCACTGGCCACATATCACTCAGTAGTAATACAGACCTTTCCCAAATGGCAGAATAATGGCAGATTTTAAAGGTATTTATTTGCCCAAAAAATCGGAAAATGAAAGAACCTCTAATAACACCTTGTGCAAGACATACTTGCACCTGCCTAAAATGTACAGTGGGTACAGAAAGTATTCAGACCTCTTTAAATTTCTCAGTCTTTGTTTCATTGCAGTCAATTGTTTACATCAAAAAGTACAGTGCCTTGCGAAAGTATTCGGCCCCCTTGAACTATTCTAGCTTTTGTCACATTTCAGGCTTCAAACATAAAGGTATAAAATTATATTTTGTTTGGTGAAGAATCAACAACAAGTAGGACAAAACTGTGAGGTGGGATGAAATTTATTGGATATTTTAAACTTTTGTAAAAAATAATATACTGAATAGTGGTTCGTGCAATATCATTTGGCCTCCTTAAGTTAATACTTTGTAGCGCCACCTTTATTAATCTGTCCACAACAGAATTGTGTCGTAGTTTGCACTAAAAAAAACTGTCTGCACCATATTTATAAAGGGTTTGCACTGAAAGTAAAGGGTCTGAATAATATTGTATGCTCCACTTTTCAGTTTATTATTTTTTCACAAAAGTTTTAAATATCCAATAAATTTCGTTCTACTTCACATTTGTGTCCCACTGATTCTTCACAAAAAAAATTTCGATTTTTTGAAACGTGGCAAAAGATAGAAAAGTTCAAGGGGGCCGAATACTTGCGCAAGGGACTGTACTTTTTTTTACTCATGAATATATACTTTGTGCCCCATCTTGACAGAAAAAAACAGAAATGTAGATATTGTTAATAATTTATTAAACAAAAAAACTGAAATATCACATGGTCATAAGTATTTAGACCCTTTGCTGTGACACCTATGTTTAACTCACATGCTGTCCATTTACTTCTGATTCTCCTTGAGATGATGCTACTCCTTTTTTGGCATTCAGCTGTGTTTAATCAACTGATTGGACTTGATTAGGAAAGACACAAACCTGTCTGTAGAAGACCTCACAGTGCATTTCAGATCACATAAGAATCCTGAGGTATAAGGAACTGCCCAAGGAGCTCAGAGAAAGAACGCTGTTAAGGCACAAGGTTACAAAAGAATTTCTGCAGCACGCAACGTTCTTAAGAGCAAAGTGACCTCCAAAATCCTTAAATGAAAGAAGTTTGGACGACCACAACTTTTCTTCAACCTGGCTGTCCAGCAAAACTAAGTAATCATAAAAGAAGAGCCTTGGTGAGAGAGGTAAAGGTGAGCTTCTGAGCTCCAGAAATGGAATAGGGAGATGGGAGAAAGCTCCACAAAGTCAACTATCACTGCAGCCTCCACCAGTCTGAGCTTTGAGGCAGAGAGTGCAGATGGAAGCCTCTCCTCACTACAAGACATATGAAAACCGCATACAGTGTGCAAAAAAACACATGAAGGACTCCCAGATTATGTGTAATAGGATTCTCTGGTCCGATGAGATGAAGATTAAACTTTTTGGTGTTAATTCTAAGTTGTATCTGTGGAGAAAATCAGGTGCTGCTTATCATCTGCCAAATGCAATCCCAACAGTGAAACTTGGTGGTGGTAGCATCATGCGATGGGGACAGGGACAGGACAACTGGTTGCAATTAAAGAAAAGATGAATGCTGCAGAGATCTCCTGGATGAAAACCTCTTCCAGAGTGCTCGGACCTTAGATTCACCTTCCAACAAGACAATGACCCTAAGCACACAGCTACAATAACAAAGCAGAGGCTGCAGAACAACTCTGTGACCATTTTTTACAGGCCCAGCCAGAGCACTGACCTAAACCCAAATGAGCATCTCAGGAGAGAATTGAAAATGGCTCCCACCAACATTCACCATCCAAATGGAGGGAAATGGAGAGGATCTGCAAGGAAGAGGCAGAGGGTCCCCAAATCAAGGTGTGAAAAACTTGTGCATCATTCCCAAGAAGACTCATGGCTGTACTAGCTCCAAAGCTTCCAATACTGAGCAAAGGGGCTGAATACTTATGACAATGTGATCATTTATCAATTTAAATAATTATTCAGAAAAAACTAAAATAACAAAAGTATCTACATTTCTGTTTTTTTTTGTCAAAAACATTTTTGATCTTACCAATTGGCTACAATGAAACAAAGAGTGAAAAATGTGAAGGGGTCTGATTACTTTCTGTACCCACTGTAAGCTGCACTGCCTCATTGTGCTTGCTCCAACATGTGCTTAGTTATATTTTAGGATATCCCATTGATTTCTCCATTTTCAATACACCCTGAAAACTATTAAAGGAAATTTTCCACCAAAATACATAATGATAAACCAGAGACACTTCCTCATAGGTTCAGGAACTGTGACTGTATATGTGAGCCCGAGAGACCAGCGGCTGCACAAGGAATGGTGTTATCACACATGTACAAGACCTGCAGGCAGGGGTCTGCGCAGAGCGGGGCAGCACAGGGGGGTGAATAACAAGTGGTGGGGGCATGAATAATTACCGGCCAGAAGAAGCATCAGGTGCTCCAGTGACGTCAGCCTCAGTGCCATTGGCTCATTTACATATTTTTATAAAGTTATTTTTCTGCATATACCGAACCCCCTAAGGTAACAAGCTTTTTGTCCTTTAAAGAATGTTACTCTGCCTCCCCCCCCCCTGCTTCCTCAGCACTGGGCAGTGAGCAGGAAGTCCATCATAGTGATATATGATGCAAGGACTCCTCATCTGCCGTCCGAACTTCGTCACAGACACCAACAATTGTCACCCTGCTAGCACTGCTGTTTGGGACTCATGTCCATTGCACTGTGCTCAGTCCATGGGATCTGACCAGCACAGTTTTCATGGACAGAGCATATATGTGTGGAGGCTTTGCATTTTTCTTAAAGCGTTTCTGTTTGCTTACATGGAGCACGGACCGGAGAGGTGGCAAAGTTGGGAGGAAACATGGAGGTGAGTACATGTTTTTTTTTTTTTTTTAAGCAGCCCCCTCCTTGCCACCAATCTCAAACAACCCCTATAAGATGTAAATGGGGGCCAATGAAGTGGTCCTAAGCTACCAGTGGATCATCATCATCATCCGGAATGTAAAACCTGGGTGTCAGGTAGAACAGAAGGACCACTTATCTACCTGTACCCATAGTATATCTGCTGTAAGTCTGCGCTGCAGCTTCTATTTAAGTGATCAGTATTATATGGACTGCTGGCTGACTCTGAAGTGGAAGGTTATGACTTGTTTTATTTGTAGTTTGTTACTATGGAGGCGCATAGAGGTTGTGAGTGCAGAGTAGTAGATTTATTTTTAATAAAGTCAATAAATTATTTAACCCTTTCACACTTTGCGACGGATATATCCGCCGCAGAGCTATGAAGGGTGTATGAAGAGGGCTCACGGGCTTCATCCAGAGATGGGCTTTGCTGCATATTGTAGCAAAGAACCATCGCTATAACCCGCGGTCGGTGCTTGCACCGATCACGGGTGTTAACCTCTTCTTTGCTGCCGACAAAGTTGCCGGCGGCACTTAAAACGTGGCGGTGCCCATGCCCATGTTACCTCCGATCATCGTCAGACCCGAGGCTGAATGGTTTCTGCAGATTCGTTACAATGAGCCAGTGGCTCATTGTAACGAATCACATGCAAAAACTCCATATGCTGCAATACAGAAGTATTGCAGTATATGGTAGGAATGATCTGACCATCTAGGGTCAATGTACCCTAGATGGTCTAAGAAATTGTGAAAAAAAAAAAAGTTTAAAAAAAATTAGTAAAATATTACAAATTCTTATCACCCCCTTTCCCTAGAACTGATATAAAATAGAATAAACTGTAAAAATCACAAAACATTAGGTATCGCCGCGTCCCAAAATGCCCGATCTATCAAAATATCAAGATGGTTATAACCAGCGGTGACCTCCGAGACTGGAAATGGCGGCCAAATGTCCGAAATGCGATTTTTACACCATTTGACATAACATCACCCCGATCGCACCAAACCAAAGAATAAAGTAGAGGTGTTATTTGGAGTGCATAGTGAAAGTAGTAAAAACTGAGCCCACAAGAACTGACAACCTGCAGACTATGGAATAAAGCCATCATGGCGGATACAACGTATATATGCAGATTGTTCTGGTCACGGTCATCGTTCTCCTCAGATATTGCATATTCCATGAAGAAATACCTTATATACTCGAGTATAAGCATAGTTTTTCAGCACAAAAAATGTGCTGAAAAACCCAAACTTGGCTTATACTCGAGTCAAAAAAATAAATACCCCTGCATATCTTCTGTGCGATCTGTCCGCCAGTTGCAGCAGGCTATATACACTGGGGCAGGGTCTGGCAGGCTATATACACTGGGGCAGGGGCTGGCAGGCTATATACACTGGGGCAGGGTCTGGCAGGCTATATACACTGAGGCAGGGGCTGGCTGGCTATATACTGGGGAGGCTGTGACCAATGCATTTCCCACCCTCGGCTTATACTCGAGTCAATAGCTTTTCCTGTATTTTGTGTTAAGATTAGGGGCCTCGGCTTATACTCGGGTCGGCTTATACTCGAATATATACGGTAGTCTTTTTATAGCAAAGAATTATAAATGAGTTTTAAGTTAAACTTCAAGGACTTGAAGAACGATGAGTCTATACAGAGGATAGATTGGGATAAAAGTGACTGGAGATCACCTGACCCCATCCGAAAAGATCAGAAGAAATTTGCTGCCTAATTACGTCTGACAAAGCTTTAAATATGGAGCTTTTTGCGATTCTGATAGTAATGGGAGAGTTTACATCAGCAATCATTTATATTCCCCCAGGATACCTTATCGCTGGAAATATATACATAAAACTACAAATCTGCATTTACTTTTATTTCTAATTATTAAAAGGTTATTAAATAGGAAAGAATATTTAATAAGGACAACAGCGCCCTCTTCTGTCAGGCCAGGGAAATCACTACTGAAGCGCCAGACATCAGAAATGATAATTAAATCCATAACGACTCCATGTTACACAGCAAAACATGAAATCGACACAAACACTTATCACAGGCTATGACCCCACAGCAGTCACCAGGATGAAGGGGCTGCAGTAATGTGTGGATTGCATAGCAATGAGGACGATTTACAAATTGTGCTATGAAGAATATATTGTGCACTAGGTTTAAAGGAAATCTCACACCATGCCAATGCCCAAGCCCTGTTAATCACATTTTAAGTTCCCGAAATTTGATATTTTTGATGGTGTACTATGGTAAAAGATAAAAAAGTTATTTTAATCTGTATGAAAAATGTGGGATTTTAAGCACTTAGGGAGTTGTTCTGCGCCCTGGACCAGCGTTGACTCCAGGTTTCAGTAACCCCCTGGGTGACAGAGCCTCAGTGGGCCCCTTTGCAGTGAACTTACATGGCGGCATTAACATTTCAGAAACTAAAACAGTCTCCTGTTCCCTAATTTCTCATAGCAAACAGCCCCTCATTTTATATAACCCCCGTCCCCATGGATTCCTTATGTACAGCCTTATGTGGCCCCGGGAGTTGCCCAAGTAAGCCCAGTGCTGGCACCCGCCATGCCCCTGACCACCGTCCTTTACTATTCAACCAGGGGCTAGCTTTATATACTTCCATGCTTGATAAAGGCTCTACATGAGCTGAAACGTTGCACATGGAATAAAAGACACCCCATCGTTTTCATCACTACCCTGGAGTGCTGCCTGTTTTTGGAATTATTAATTATTTATATACTTCCAGGGATTACATCCTCCCTTTTACACTAGGAAATTCATTCCCCCTGGAATTTTGAGGTGAATAAACCTGCAGACAAGATTCCCTTCTAGTCACAAACAATTCCATAAGGATGACAAATCGGGATAAAAATGTCAAGTTGCTGCACATCTGGTTACGTAGTTGTGTCTCATGCAGAAATGTAAATAACACATTAGTGGTCTTGCCACAAACACCACTATACGCTTCCCTCCTGTCCGATGCTCCCGTTCAGCTCAGCATTGAAGAGTGGTGAATAATTTTATACCCTCCTGGGACATACATTTAAAGAGTAAACCTGTAATGCAAATTAACCCACCCAAAATAAATACTTCATTAAAAACTATGGTTGAAAAGCATTGCCCTCATCCCAAAATATTTTTTTTCCATGGCTACAAAAATCAGTCAGTAAACTTATATGCAACTTACCTGAGGCAAGTACGGTGACACTTCTTGCATATTCATTAGTTACTTGCATTGGCCTGCCTCCTTGTTCCTGATTGATAGACTATGATATTCTGCTGTATGGTGAGCTCGGTTACATCATTTGGCATTTAGTCATGTAGCCAGGATGATATCATCTGAGGTCCTGTTACATCAGCAAGATACATACCCATGTATGTATCTGACCACAAGAAATCACTGCAGCTTCCATGGAGGATGGGGAGGAGTAAAAGTCCATGCAGACATGCTGTGATCTCATGTGATCAGATGTATGCATGATGTAGGGTTTGCTAATGTTAGGAGGCTAAAGGACCTGTGATTATGTCAAACTGGTCACATGACATGCTGAGAAGAGGCATGGGGAGGAGTAGAGAGAATGGGCTAGCCGAGTAGGACAAGCCTTCTCTGATGCTGGGGAAAATAATATAAAGTTGATTTATGTGGATGTAGGGGAAAAAATTTTTAGCTAAAAGAAGAGGTCAGTTAATATGGTTCTATAGGAACCTGTCACTAGCTGTATATGTGAAAATGTAATGACAGAAAATCAACTGAAGTGAGCTGTAAATTTGTTGTATAAAGTCAAGGAGGAGAGTTGAACACTTTTAGTGTCTGAACACCTACTCCACTGGGATTGAAATAATGCATCAGACTTCAGGAGATCTGGTTATTGATGTCTCTGGAGGAACCACAAATTACAATGAAGGGGACATTCTGAGGAAGAGAGAGCTTGACTTTGATGTTAAAATCTCCGCCTCCTTGACTTTATACAACAATTTACATCTCACTTCAAAGTAAATTTTCTGGATGATGCTAGTACTTTTAGGCAGAGACAGAGATGGTTCTGATCTAGCTGTGGGAAGCGATGGTTATGTCACTGAAGGCCAACAGTGAAAAGCCTCAGACTGTCCAGTTAGATCATCAGTTGGGACAATTGTCCATCAACAAGGAAGGCAGCTCTCCGTTTTGTTGCTCACCATCTAATCACACGAGGCATCTTCATTACACACCCTTCAGACCATTTCCAGGTCCATTGCAGAAGGAAAGTTGGTACAATAAATATAGGATATAACACTAGAGCAGGCACAAAACAAGATAAAAAGATATCCACAGTACCAGAAGGCCTAGGATAGGAAACTCAGCTTTCCTATAACTGCTATAGCAAAGATTTTCTGGCTTTCATTGAACACTACATAGTGAAGCAGAGTTTCCTACCTTAGGCCTTGTGGCCAACTTTATATCTATTTTTGTGCCTGCTTTATCTTGTTTAATATCCTATAATGTTTAATAAAGATTTATTTTTACATCATTTTTGATGTATTTGGATCAAGTCTGTTGGGATATTTAGTTTAGGTGGCTTGTTTGGACCCACTGGAGTTTTTTTTTTAGGTTTTTAGTGTTATTAACGGGGAATCTTAAACCATATTATCATTAGAAATAAATCCAGGTTGTGTTTAGGATCAGACT
Source organism: Engystomops pustulosus (assembly GCF_040894005.1). NCBI lineage: Eukaryota > Metazoa > Chordata > Amphibia > Anura > Leptodactylidae > Engystomops > Engystomops pustulosus. Next base: position 48,709,953 of record NC_092413.1, read on the forward strand.
AAAGTTAGGTTCAGTTATAAAGAAAAAAAATTACCCAAATGGTTGTGACACAAACTAAACTTAGGCCCTATTCACATGTCCTTGATCAGCAGGAGAGAATTGCCCTATAAGTCAGGCACTATTGGGCATGCATGGCCGCTGCTTGATTCACTTCTATGAAGATCACAGCTCAGTAGTGAATGGTCCCCGGGTCACACATACACTACAGTGCTTCACACACTTATTCTTATAATGGTGGGGAAGGAGGGGGTCCCAGGGGTCAATATGAATCGCATATCCTAACACACACCTGATGGTAATTTTTTATAGTTTGTGGCACCCACATAGACCACATTCTAGAGATGGTCAATTACCTTTTTCTGGAGAGTGTTCGGGCTCCGTTGCCCTACGGCGGGGATGGGGAGGGAATCAGCTGTAATTTGTATACTGGGAATATGTATAGAACCCTAGACCTGGAAACTGGACACAACAAGATACTAGGACAACACGGAAGATCTACACTCAACAAAAAATGTATCTGACTCTACTCCACACACATAAAAGAGGCAAAATATATGTGCAGTCTTTAATATCTAATATATCTAAGAGGATCAACATTTCAGCTACACTCACAGAGCCAAATATCTACAATAGGAATACACCATGGAGGGGGATAAAGCACTCAATTCCGAAAATATTGTAAAACACTCATTTAATCTGAAATGTACTAGTATATTTTTTTACAAAAAGTCTGTATACAAAATATCTGATACAAATGTGACAGCAGGGAAATGCGCATACCCTCCCCGGACACACGTGTATATAAGTTACATATAATTGTGGGGAGTTTATGCCAATATATACCAGAAATAATTTCATGTAATTTATAGCTGGGCTTGTAAAAAGGGCAGATCCTTTGTAGCTTATGGCTGTATGTGGAGGGGTCCGGCCAAGTGTCACAGTCTTTACATCTTCCGGCACAATATAGTCCTAGGTAAGTATCAATAAAGCCTTTTAGAAATAGCTCTGCAGAGATTCTCCCAGAATAGCTTCCAGCTTCTTGATTGTCTTCTGGCACTGGTGCTCCACCTCTTCAGTCTCATCTAGATACAAGGAAGAACAAGATCAGGGTCAGGACCAGTGTAAGCAGTAATAAGATTCCTATGTGATAGAAGCACAGTCAAGCCCCATGCCCATTAATGAGTCTAACAAACTTGCTCTGTGCGCCTGTGGGTTTTACCGGACTGAACCGGAAGTCACTGAACAAAACTCAGCATGTGTGTTCAGTGCACCAAGTCGCAATCCGGTAAATCCTGCAGGTACAAGGCCAAAAAGGCTTTAAGAAAAAGCAAATCGTACTGATGATTATGGGGGACACCAGGAGAAACAAAAAGACCAAAAATGAACGAAAACTAACAAAACCAGGACAAAGCCATGTTGTTACTTATCATAAAAAGGTCCACATAAATATTACATTCAGGCTGCACACAGACATCAGTGTGCCAGGACCTGGGCTAAGCTTAGGCCAGGGCAAGAGCTCAACCATCCACTCTCCATTGGAAGCAGAGCGAAAGATAGGACCTGTTCTATACTTCGTGTCCCATCTGTGTCACAGTGCTCTATGGAGGCCATGATCTGGCAATAATTTCCGCAACCAGATTACAGACCCCCATGTGTATGGAGCCTTAAGCACAGTTCTAAACCATTGGATGTACACTCAATCTGCTGCTCCATTCAAAAGTATTCAATCCCATCTCCTGCACTCCCATTCACTGAGTAAAAGTACTCAACCATCTCCAGCACTCTCATCGACAGACACTTCAACACAACTGAATGAAGCGGCAGGCCTAGCTCCGCCCCTGAATGAGAACGGTACAACTGTGTACATGATTGAAGGGGGTCCAAGTATTGGGGACTCTAACCCATCAGCGTGGTATCCGCTATTCTGTGTAACTTGCATGGTTGGTACAATAACCAGAGTTGCAGACCAGTATCACTGTGGAAATGAGAGGTAAGTAGTGATGTATTCTATATCACTGGGGAATATATAACAGACAATTTATACCGACACTGTCTGCATTTGTCTGAATTAATTTTGGTTTATAAAATGGTTGAACTTGATGATGCTACACGATTTTAACCCATTATGCAGCCGAGCAATATAGTAGATGGCTCCTACTAGTGGTAGCTACCAGCAAGCCTTTTCCTTCAAAACTCTTACTCTGCCATTACCAAACCACAGAAAACTCTATACACAATTCCAGAACGTACACACACACACACACATTATGTATATAAACTTGTGATTTCACAATAACGGAAAACTTACCTTCCATGAGTTCTGCCAGGAACGGGATGGATTCTGGTAGCAGGACCATGTAGTTTTCCCTCAGTTTTTCCACTAGTTCGATCAAGACCAGCATTGCAGCAAAGCGAACCTAGAAATAGATCACATGGATCACAAATGGACCAAGAAGGAATGACATCAATGTAATTCAACCAATAACCCAAACCGTTACCAGGTGAATGAAACTGCACAGACTCAGAGAATATAAGTTATTGGCCAACATATTTACGTATCTCGCTTTTCTTTTTCTTCAATTTAAATTAAAAAAAGAGCAACTGGTCTTTGGGAAAAAAAATTTTATTTTATTAAAATATTATTTTTATTTATTTTTTTCCCAGCGAAAATGTATTAATTTTGTCTGGAAAATGTGTCATTTTTATTTTTTTTTTTAATTTTTTATGTAAGGTGGCTTAAATAAAAAAGCCAATAATTTTGAATTTTTTTACAACATTGAAAGGTCAAGTTGTAAAGAACCTGTCGATAGGTTTCCCATTTTATATTTTTTTCCCAAGTGTTAATTAGTTCCATGTACACCTGATCATTTGATAGTGTAATACCTTAAGTTATCGACAGTGATGACCGCTGCATATGCGAGTTTACTGTTGTCATCCATCTCCTTCCTTCCTGCTCACAAGGTACCAGCTACAGGTAGTAAGAAGGGTCAGAAAGGAATCACCCCAGGGTCGCTATCTCTGGGTAAATCCTGCATTGCACGTGTGCAGAGCCAGTAGCAGCAATGATGTGTATCAGTTTAGAAGAGACTGTATCCTATTGTCACCACTTTATCACACATACACCCAGTAGTAAGAAGCTTCTGGAACATCTAGTTACATTGTGAAATACTTTTCTGTGTCTCTCACCTTAGGAGACGAGTGACGCATCTTAAGAAGTATCTGGTAGTTGAGTGGTTTCCACAGGGAGTCATCGGCCATAGCAACAGAGAACTGAGCAATGCAAGGAACCAGGATCTCGCTCACTCTCGTCTGGTACTTTTCATCTCCTCCAAGTAAATTTTCAATCTAATAGAAGAGAATTATTCCATTTATCAGACAAACATAAATCATTGAACCCGGCTCTTCTATGAAAAGAGAAAAACTATCTCTTGTAACACAGGGCCATAAAGGAAGAGATTTAGATTCTGATCTCAATGAAATATACCTGATCCACCAAGGGCATCATTAAGGTCTCCGCTCGCTCCTTGCTGACAAAATGCTTACTGTCATACAGGAAGATTTTCTGCAGGCAATTGAGTACAAAATCCAGGAGAAGGCAACTTTTTTCACTATTTTCATCATTTTCAAAAAACACTTCATCTGTGGGAAACAACAACTTTACTCAATATAATTTATAGGATATAATAAATGCTATATGTAATATAATGTACTCCACTGGCAGCTAAGAGTTAAAGGGGTATTCTTGTCTGGGCAATGACATTTAATTCATCTGTCATATACATATATTTCTTCAATTCGATGTTCTTTAAAAAAAAAAAAAAATTATCCGTTTGAAAATAATTTCCCATAATTGTAGTCATATGGTCTCTTTATTAACGGAGAACAGCTGTCCTTGGATACGACCACCTCTGCTGGAGTGACTGCACAAAGAAACGTCTGAAAGTTACAGCATGTCACAAAGCCTTCCAGTGCTAACGATCAATAGCATAAGTCTTGTCAAGGTTGCCAGGGTGCGGGGGTGGTCGTATCCCAAGGAAACAATCTCATTTCTAAGGGACAACATGGCTACATTTATGGGAATTATCTTTAGACGTCTTAATTTAATTTATTTTTTAACCACTCCTCACTGGCCAATCCCATGGGACACAGGACACTGCTCTAAAGCGAGAAGGGTAAACTTTCATCTACATTGTCCAGCAGCTGTGACCATGGGGCGATGTGGCATAAATAGTGACAGTGGGCTACTCTGGTGTCTGAGACTACATCTCTCTTATTTTTAACAACACAAGAATCATATCCATATGAAAATCGGTGTGATTTTGTATTCACATATTTTTTTATGGCGGGAAAAAAAAAATGTTTTGCAATAATTCACACGAAAAAAACAGCTAATAAAAGTCATCCACATGCTGTGCATTTTTATACATGTTATTGCTGCTCACAACAGAACAAGAATGGACATTTGAACAAACACAAGGGGTAAAAATAACGGATAGCATACAGACATGAAAAACACCTGTTGGAATGAGCCCTAAATATTTTTTTATAATGCCAGGCAACTCCTCCAAAGCTCCCTCTACCTGAAAATGTATGCCGACAAGAAAACCTTGCTGCCACCAGATCATAACATACCAGTTTTCATTAAATTGGTCTGATTCAATATCTCTGAAAATGGCTTTACAAGATGACCAGCAAACAGGGTAAAGAGTCCTTTCAGCTTGTCAGCGATACAATCGGCTAAGCGGCAGAAGGTGAGGAGTCTGTCCTTTGAGGATCCATCTGTTTTCGACCAGTCAAATAGCTGTGAAAAGTCAAAAGTACCAAGCATGAGCAATAACAAAATAGGTCCAATCTCATGGTGAGACAATTTCCACATTTTCAAAAGTGTCTTACACAGATTATCACCCACTTGAGCACCAGATCCAAAGGGGACACTAAGCGCAGATCCCCACAACCAATGGATCGGTGCCATTATATCAAACAGACTACACGACTGACCCATTAATAAGCATAGCCTGTCATAGTCAGAACAATTTTTGAGTACAGAGTTTGAGAAACTGTGAAAAACGGACATCAGACTGAAACAAAATCAGATGTGAAATTTTTATGTTCACGTTCGTGAATTCAGGAGAATTTAGAAAACCTTTTTTATATTTTTTTGGGCCTGCGTGGAGATTTTTTGCAGACTCTTACCTTAAAGAAGAGAGGCCTAAAAGATTCTTCTGAAAGCTTCATGACCATGATGATGAAACAGTTAATGATATGGCCTTCAATTATGCCAACATCCTCCAGACTATGCTGTAAAAAAGAAAAGGAAAAGGTGAAAAGCCCTTAAGTGTCACCAGGTACAATACCATTTACATTTTTAGTTACATATCTATGCATCTACATCAATTGGGAATAAAGCAAGATAAACCAAGGACACTTACTCATAGATCCAGGCACTGTGACTGTGGTAATCTTCTTAGATTTGTTATCCATGGCCTGCTTCCTTCTAAAATCAACTGATAAAATCATGCTAATGAGCCTAAAGGGCTCCTGGGCTGTTACCAGAGCCCCTTCATGCCAGATACACAGGATATTACACTGTCTCATGCACACAGTAATATCCTGTGAATTTGAAGCACAGAGGGACTCTGGCAACCCCCCCCCCCCCCCCCAGAGCCAATCTGGCTTATTAGCATTATTTTAAAAGTTGATTATAGAAAAAGGAGGCCATGGATAACAAACATAAGAAGATTAAGTGGCCCTAGTTTATCATGCCCGATTTTGACGGTAGATTTCCTTTAAGTGCTCTCTATATTCGTTACCTCCGTATGTTCGGCTCTGTAATTCAGGGCTTTGAGGAAGAATGCGGTCAGTTCAGACTGATGAGACAACAGCTGCTGTTTTTCCATTGTGGTAATATGTTGGTGTAATACGTCCATTAGGGATCCTATGCACTTTTGCTAAATATAAAACATATAGTTAAAAAAAACAAAAAAAACAGCAACACTAAAACAGTCGGTTAAGACCAAATAGAGACTATAAATAAGGTTTGGGGAAACTGGGTTTTTAGAGTAATATTGCATTGATTGGTTATTTATAGAGAATTTTCTCTGAATTGATGGCACCATGTGGGATTCTTCAAAGATGGAGTGGGGAATTGTTGGGGCAGTCAGAACAGTCAGAAGGCTAAACACATACTGCCACTTACCTTCTGCGAGGCCAGAAGATCACAATAGCACTTGGTGACAACAGGTAGAAAAACTCTGGCCGTGAGTTGTTGCGCTAAGCTGGTCTTCAAAGCCGTCACTCTGACAGAGAGTTGACTCGCCGGTCCGATTTTCACAGTAATTTGATCCAGATATGTAACCTAGGCAACCAGAAAAGCATCAGAATCAGCACAAGGCCCGGATCTAGTGGTCACCTGGAGCACGTGCAGTGTGTATGGAGGTATATACTGTATATAGGAGTGCTGACACCTCAACAGAAATAATAAAGACAGGAAACTATTGAGAAAGTAAATTGTTATTGTTTGTGTAATGAAAAGTTATACAATATTCTTATATACTTTATTAATTCCTTAAAGTCCTTCCATAGAAATGACATGTGACGTATCTCTATGGGCTGAGCCCGCTCCGTACAAAGTGGGTGTTAGCTGTACTGTGCGCATATGACGGCACTGGATGGGAATCGCCGTCTTGCATCCGGCGAGCGCCCCCACTGATGTCATCTGTGGGCATCCACTGGTTGCCATGACAGCCAGAACAGAGGGGATACATGGCTGTCACTGCAGGATCTCGCCATCAGCAGGCTCTTATACAAATCCAGTGATTTTACAATATGCTGCAATACTTTAGTATCGCAGTATATGGTATAAGCAATCAGACCCACAAGGGTTAAAGTACCCTAAGGGTTCTCAAAATACAGTAAAGAAAAAAAAAAATGTTTTTTATTAGTTATAAATTTTTTTTAAAAACCACCCTCCCACACACATTTCCTTACAACACAAATAAAAATAAACAAACATGTTAGATATAATCATGTCACTAACTGATCAAAGTTATAAAAAGGTTGTACAGACCAAAAATGGGAGAAATTAATGACTCGTCCCTCAAAAAAACACACCTTGAAATATGAAAAAGTTATTGGCATCCGATTAGGGCTTAACAGAGTAAGTTTTTTTTCCATACAAAAGGTTAATTTTTTTAAAGTCTATTAAAAACGGATAAAACCTATATAAATTTGGTAGTGTCACTTGGAGTGTACTGTGAAAGCTGTAAAAATGAAGCCCACTAAAAAAAAAAAAAAAAACAAACAAACATTTTATCGCATTTGGAATTTTTTTTTGCCATCTTTGCAGTGGAAGGCAAGGAATAAAAATGCTGCCACTAGGAAGTACAATCTATAATGCAGAAAATAAACCTTCATACAGCTCCATACATGGAAAAAATAAAAAGGTATGGGTTTTTGAAGGAGAAGAGTGCAAAACAAAAACAAAGTGGAAAAAGTCCATCGGCAGGAAGGAGTTTAGTGGACCGAAATCTGTCCATGGCCATGTGATGTCACACAGGTGCCCAACTCGTTATAACATACGGCTTTCTAAGGAGCCGTGTGAGACATCACATGACCGTGGACAGATTCTATAGAGGAGATTTATCAGAAGTGTGAGACATCATGGTAACCAATCAGAGCTCCAATTTGTTGAGATGAACATTTAGATCACTTTTTGCTCTGAAACAATACAGATAAATATCCCCCTATAATTAGATTACAAAGTTTACAATTATCATGTGCACTATGCATTTGTATTTGTGAACTCTACAAACCTTCCTAACTTACAATAAAGAATGGGCTTACATTGCTGGTGTAATGGCTTCCTTTCCCTAGACCACCAAATGTATTACTTTGGGTGCCCAATTTTAAAGCAGCTCAAGCGACATACAAGTCAGAGGATAGTTCTGGCTTTTGAATGTCGAATACACTGACCTGGAGTAAGGCCTCTTGTAGGTATGGACTTAGGAAGTGCGGGAGGGTCTCCACAACTTTCTGGAGAGCTGTAACTGTGCTCAATAGATGGATCTCACTGGTAAGCAGCTCCTTCCGATTTTTCAAGGTAGTTAGGATTGCTGGCATTAGCCTGGAAATAAGTGATGAATACCATCATTGCACATCTCCAAAATCAGGCATAAAAATTGTCTTTGCGGAGTTGGGTAGTGTACCTGGGCAGCTGTGGGATGGCGAGGGCCTTGATGGTGCTGGTGATCTCCGCAATGCACAGTAAAGCGCTACCTGCTACGTTCTTTTCTTCCGACTCTACTGCAGATACAATATCAACTGCTACAGTCAGAACGGGCACAAAGACCTGAGTCCTAGAAGAACCAAAACACTTGCAGAGGAGCTTTAAGCTATAGAGAGCCGTCTGCCTGTTAATAGCTTGTTCATCTCCTTCCACGTTGCTTTTATTCTGTGCGACAGAAAGAAGGTCCTTAACAAGTCCCAAAAGCAAATCAATCTGGAGAAAAAACAAAAATAAAAGATGTTGGATGTGGGTTGGATGTGACAATTGTAGCACCGTTGCCCTCCACCCTCTCTATCGACTTAGCCAAATGTGGATACTTCTGTGAGCTGATAATCTGTCTTGGGAGACCAAGATGGATTCTGCAGGGTTTTCATTGAACAATTTAGAAAAAAGGGGGGGTACGACAAAACTTGTTACAATTAATCAGTTTCCTCTGCTAACATTTACAACAATGATTCTCATATTCACTTCTACTACTAATTGCTTGCAAAATATTAAGTGATGATATTAGATTTGGATGCCTGGGATAGCTCACTTCACTAGGCTTTCCAAACAGCTGTATAACTAGAAGCTTATAATGCAGAAAGAAAATGTTTTGGAGAAATCCAATGGCACAATCAAATTTTTGATCCATGAACATTACAAAAAAATAATAATTTGCAATTAACAAAACACAAAAGACCACCAGATGTATTCTAAGCAATATGACAGGATAGATAAGGACTGGGGTTCAGTTCATGTATTGACCGAATACCTGCTCTTCTTTCCACTGTGTTCGATGCTGTAACTTGTTGTTAAGTAGATCCATTGCTTTACGTCGGACAGACGGCAGATTATTAGACATGAGCCCACGGATTACAGGGATAAAAGACTCGGTAGGCAACAGAGCGTTAACCTTTAATAAAACAACAGGCAAATTAAACGCTACATTATATATCATTATATAGCAAGACCCCAAACAGGCTGCATTTCATAAATGTTCTACATAGTGTCAGTGGATTATTGTCATGTACACATTACCATTACTTAGACGTACAACTCACCTTGTCCAGAAGCTCATAGGACTTGTTGAGAAGAGCCCGCCAGAACTTTGCAGTTGGTTTGTCTGCATTTGCTTCCACAGAACCTGCTACTATCTTGATGTAGCAGAGAACCTCTTCCAATATCCTGTAGTTGTAGATTAAGAAATGTACTGTATGAGTTACACTATTCATGGAATTATATAGCGACCTTCACTAGATCTGGAGCTGTACAATTTGATGGGGCAGGTGGGTACCACATTTATTGAAGGTTTTAGACAATTTTAAGGCAGTTTACCGACTTTCTGGAAAGGGTGCGTGTCCTCCCTATAAAAAAGGGGGTGTGGTCTTGCCTGTGCAGTGGAAAATTTTATATTAGACCACCTAATAGGATCTGCAAAGTACAAGTCACTGGTCTTCTACTGCACCAGATTAATCATCCAGCAGCAGACAGAGATACATCTGGTGCAGAAGAGTATAGTCTAGTTCTACTCTGCACTGGCCTAAAGAATGACACATTAATACATCCGCCTTCTATGTTATATCCCTCTTAGGACATCCCCGGTTCATAGGTTATATCCCGCTGTTGCCGTACTGGGGGATGCAGTGCATCCATTCATCAGCGGTTAACCATTACTTTGAAGGGTCTTTGGACATTACCACTTTAACCCTATAGAGACTGCTATGGGCGTATTTTATGAACATAAAATGCATTCCATGAAATAACAGCTTATAAGGAAGGTTCAGAAAATCTGAACTAATACCAATAAGCTCTTGGCCTAAATGGCTTCTATAGAAAAAAAACAAACAATGCAACAGAAAGTTTACTCGATTGTCTATAATTCATAGGGAGGCTTTCCGTGTTACTTGTCTGTTGCATAACTTACCTTTGTTCCAGTTCTTGTACTTCCTCCGCAGTTTCACACTCTGCCACCTAAAAGAAAAGCCAGTCAATACTGTTCTGTGATATCGACATCGCTTGAAGACATCCTTATATAACAGAAAACAAGACATCAATACTGTTACATACCTTGGCGACAAACGTGTGAGAGGCCAAGAGGTTGGCCATGAACGACACAGATAAAAACTTGAAGTGACGTATCTGCTTAGCCGAGTGGACAGCGACATTGAAGAGTTCCGAGTCTTCATTCTGATCCTTCTGCGGTTTACTTTTCTTCTGTGTAGGATCATCTAGAAAAGGAATAAAACAGAAGAACATGAAGACACCAGATATACCAATAGAAGTAATGAATATACTCAGGGGGCATCACTGCTTCCAGGTCTTCACCTTCTTTGTTTTCTGGAAGCGCGCTCATAAATTTTACAAGACTGATCAAACTCTCCAGCTGATTTTGGACACTGAATTCACAGCAAACCGATATCCAAAATTCTGTGTCCCGTTCCAACACTGCATCCTGGGTGGGAAAAAATAACACTGGGTTTACAGGTGCTAAAAGAATAAAGTTATATATTTAATGGCCAATTACATGTATCAGTAACCAAACAGATTTTTTTTTTATATATACACAGAAGAGACCCTTGCCTCACCTTTTCTCCAGTGGGTGCTACAGTGACAGTTTTGGTCACGTGTTGTTGGAAAAGAAGAACTAAGAGCACCCATAGGAATCGCTCTACCCCCACTGTCTCCAGGAGCTGGGACAAGATGGGCAGTCGCCTGTGTTCTGGGACATGAGGGAGAGCATCCACAAACACACGGATGATCCGCTCAACCACTTTCTCCACATCATCTTTGGTCTCCTTAGAGTTTTGCTCTCCAGCCTGTTAAGAGATAAAACATAATCCAGATTTCCTTTACATCAATTTTTATTCTGTTTTTCATGAAAATGTGTAACTGAAAATAATATATATACAAGAGAACAATCTTATCCCAACAATGGATATAAACACACTTATGTACAGTGGTCAATCTACTTTTTAAAAGGGGTATTCCCACGAAGACAAGTTTCTTACATGTACTCAGCACAAGAAAATAACACATTCTCTAATTCTCTATTATTAACAAAAATACAGCATTTTACAGATATAAGTCCAACCTGTCTATCAGTCCTGGTGTACAAAATTTCAGTTTCCCCTAGACAAGACCCTGTAACTTTTCTTTGGGTTGGGCAGCCATCTTAGATGAGATCGTGGAGCTGAGTTTCTGTCTGTCTCTGCTGTGTGGCTGTAGCCACGCCCCCTGCACAGAGCTCAGAGACCCGTCAGCACATGGTGAGCAGAGAGAGGCTGCAAACTACAAGGAGATAAGTGAGCCGGGGGAAGGGGATGGCAGGCACATATCTGTGAGATGTAGCAGGGCTGTGTGTGCAATAGGCATCTCATCATCTCTGATCTGTCTTGTGGCTCATGTGTCTATGTGTTAGTACAATGTCAGAAGCCACATGAAAGTGCACATACACCTGTACCCTGATAATGTAACCACATTGTCACCTCTCAGAACTAGATGGATAATACAGTAATGTGTCTGCTTAGCAAGGCCCTGTCCACACCCTGGGATTTTACACAGAGTTGCATAGAGTAAACCGTGTAAATTGTAAAGTAAGGGGTTAAAATGATCATTATTGTGTTAACATCACTAGGGTTTGAGATGAAACCCCTTGGAATAAATTTCTAATTTCTGAAAGCATTTTAGTCCTCTCTTTCCTAGGTCTATGAGATGACTGGACAATCCATTAAACTCAGATCAGTTCCTATTCATGGAATATGTTTGTAGCTCTGGCAGCTACTTCTAATTTAAAACTTCAAAAAAAAAAAAAAAAAAAAAAAAAGAGGACTTCAAAACGCAGATGACACATGGGATCCAAGCAATGGACCACTAGTCCTCCTCCACACTCATCCGGCTCCCTCCCCTGCCTGCTAAATGCACATAACAGAAAGGTGTTGGGGGGGGGGGGGGGGCGAGGGCTGGAGGAGAGGAGAGCGAGACATAGGCACTAAGCTGCTGCTGCTCCTGCCCTCTCACCACATGCTGCTGCCAGGGAGCAGGTAATGTGAAATAAACTATTATAAAGTACTGAAGTAATTCAGAATGTTGACAAGGGCACTGTTAAAATCTGCATAGCTATTGGAACCTGTCACCGGTAAAAAAGGACTCGCTCTTTGATAGGGATTACCTTTACTTATTGTTGTGAGCCGAGACCCAGCACCAATTACCTGTTTGTAGGAGCCTCTGGCACTGAAACTACACAGTAGGAGAAGCAAAAAGCAGACTGTGTACCCCTATGGCAACTACCCAACTTAAGTATCAGCTGTCAGAGCCTTACTGATCTGTTATTGATGGCCTTTCCTTGGGATAGGTTATCAATACCAAAAAATAAAGAAAAGAAAAAAAAAAAAAAAAATCAGGATCTCCCTTTCACGAATATCTCAAATCTGACAAAATGGAAAATTACCAACATACTTGTAGGACTGTACACAGCAATGGTTCAGCCAACCACATACAGATGACATTAGCGAGACCCTACCTGTATCAGGGCAGGAATCACAGTCTGCACCGTCTTACTGATGACTTGGAAACTGTAGCTGTCGTCCAGGCGCATAACACTGGCTCCCATGAATGTGAAGATGGGCATGATATTGTGCAGCACTTTTTCCTGGAAACAATCAAATAATATTTCAGTGGAGAAAGACAAGGACAACGAGAACAGCGTTCATGCAAAGCAAAAATCTCTCCAAGACCTAAACCCCAAAAATTTCAGATGTATACTATGGCTACATTCACATCTTCTTTCACACCAAGCTATACTGGCAGTAGGAGGCATCCTTTGTGCCTCTGTCAGCCCAGTATTCATTGCATACTGTGGAAATTGAAGAATGGAAAGACGTAGCAAACTACGATTTTCCATATTGCTCCCTCTGAGTGACGTATAGGTTCATTAGAGGCCACTGGAGGCAAAGGGGGACGGATGACTGCCAATATTCAATCAGGAACAGGATGACGTATCGGGAATCGCGCCCAATGCATCCTTACAACAGATGGCAAAAGTTCAGTGTGAACTCAGCCCAAGTAATAGGTCACTAATCAGGATATACTTACAGGGAAGATCCCAGCAGCAGTTCCCAGGAGCAGAAGGGCATGATGATGAGTCTGTGGCATCTCTGAGGTCCTGACGCACTGAACAATAAGCTCCACATTAAACTTTTCTTCATCCAAAATTTCTAGAAAACAGATTTTCTCAGTTATATTTAAAGAATGTGAGACAGTGGGGGACATGTATCTTTATTTTGACTTCTATTTCTTTTCTTTTTTGTGCCTTTTTGGGATTATCTACACATTTTCTAGCTCCTAGGGTGTTAAATAGTTTGCTTGTGTGTGTTGCAGTGTTCCTGATGTATACTTGCAAGACAGATGCTTTCTTTGATACGTGCCTTCATCGCCCCTTACTTTTGAGCAAATTAGAGACTTTCTAGACACAAATGGAAGTAAAATTGACCCATACATGCGCCTTAAAAAAAAAAAGCGCCAAAATAATATTTTTTTTTAAATGTGCAAATTCACGTTGTTATGTCATGCGACAGGAGATAACTTTGAAAATGATGGAATAACCTTAGAAATGGCTCCTCCAGTTTCCAATTCGTATATGTATCATCCCTACCATACCTCAATTCTCATATGGCCTGTTCTTACCTTTAGCTTCCTTTTCACTATCCAGGGAAACCTTCTGACAGATATTGAGCAGACAACCCAGGATTAGCTGCTTGATGTACTCAATGTTTCCCTGCTCTGGATTTACAGGCTCAAGACACCTAAAATGAAAAATAATTAAAAAAAAATAAATAAATAAAATTTGGGAATCACTGCACTCAGTGAAACCTCTAGCACCGACCATGGGTATTAGCGGAGGGGGTTTGCTGGAAACCCCACCTCTGTATGAAGAGGGTTCAGCCCGTGAGCCTTCATACAGGCCTCACAGAGTAGATATACAGCGCGAAGCGTGAACGGGTTAAGCGATTTCCTTCCCTAATGCCATCTTCTTACCTAGACAAAAGGTAGAAGAGAGTAGGCACCAAATGTTCTGGTTCCTTAAGCTTCTTCTTGTGTTGAAGCAGCTCTAGGATAAGAGTAGTCCTTGTCCAGTTCACACTTCCATCTTCTGCTGCATCAGTCGGCTGTTTCCTAAACCAGCGAGTGGAAATAAAAGAAATGATGACACATTTACTGATGTTACAGCTTATGGGGACAAAAAAAAAACTTAAAAATTAGGGAATTCTACATAGTAGTTCAGCAAAAACATAATTTTTTTTTAAATTTTCATAACTCTAATGCCATAGTAATAAACATTTTAGTTTTGTTGTGTCACATTTGGTGCAGACTTTAATCTAGTTTTTTTTTTAGCTAAAGCAAGAAGTATATTACCAAGAAATGCAAACTATAAATGAATGACTTAATCTGCATCTTCCTGCCGATTTCACTCCTGGCTTTAATTGCGAATTTTATTTAACCATACAAAAAAAAAAACTGAGGCAAAGAAAAAAAAATAACACCAATCCACAGAACTTTTTGGAGATTATTGAGTAAAGTGTTTCCAAAACTAGAAATGGTAAAAATCACAGTTGCCTGTTCGTCTGTATGTGGGGATTGCTGGGTGTATAAAAGCAATAAAGGGGCACCTATCTATGGCGTGACCTATATGAAGTGTAGCTTACCTTACAGCCTGCATTTTACTCCTCCTTGTTTGACGCACAGAAGTAACGGCTTTGTCTCTTCCAGGGGGTTCGAGCTCAGAACCGACGTGCACAGCATTCACAGAGATCTGGAAGAAAGCTCAACCCATAAGCACATCTGGGAGCTGTAGAATATGGGGCACTAAATGGGTCTATCAGGCTACTTACCGACTTAAAGGAGCTGCCCACAGCCTGAACACAGGCAGGGTTCTTGCTCTCTACTAACAAGTCAAAGAGGACACCCAGTAGCTTCTGCTGAACAGTCCCATCAAGAGCAGAAAAGAAGGCCTTTGTAACCTAAATCAAGAAAAAATTATAATGAGAACAAAGGATGGAGAACAGCAAAAAGATTTCATTTAACCCAAATGCTTCACCATAATTGTAGAAGACATTTTTCAATACACAACCTATTATTTTTAATAGTGAAAGGATTATTTTCACCGCACCAACAACTATTATTAACCTCTCGTGATGTACAGTAAATGTGTCCCTAAATACTGTGTGTATTGAGTGGTCCAGAGTACAGGTGATCCCCATAATATGCACCTATGGGACTGACTGTATTTGTATTTCTCTATAATTACCACAGTGAATGGAGCAATGCACATGAATGCTCTCTACCAAACAGTGCACTCTGTGTAGAGCTTCCTATACGTTTTTTAATTATTACTTTTTAAAAGGAATACGTCAGGACGATTTAAAAGAGTTGTCACAAGTTTAGATTATTGCGGGGTCCTGTTCTTGTGATGGGTGGGTGTCCTAGCAGTCAAACCTACACCAAACTCCTTGTTAACTTCTAAACTTGAAACAACCCCTTTATAGACATTAAACCACCCACACCTCATCAAGGACTAATGGTTTAGTATCCCAAATTGGCCTATAAGTGTCCATGACCTCATTACAAAACCAAAACCACACACTTATATGGGTGCATACACCACAGCCACAATGTCCATGTGCCAGAGCTAAAGCACATGTGCAGTGAAAACAGGGTGTACTTTCTTACAAAATGGAAAAACTTTAAAAATAGTTGAAGAATAGGACTGAATTCTGCATAGATTTGTGTGGATGGGGATAGACACTAAATAAATTCAACTAATGGAATCACAAAGAAACCAAAAGAATTAACTCACTTGTCCAAGAGCAGCAACCTGGAAGGAGGGCATCCCATCCAAGATGGCCTGGGGGGTCTTAAGAGCCTGAATGAAGAGATCTAGACTCTCAAGGTTCTTAGATAAGAGTCCAGCAGAATGCTCATTGAACTTGCCCAAGATGAGGTGAAGCAGCATGGCCTCATCTGGTAAAACATTACTTGTAGAATGGGTCACTTTCTCCAGCAGCGCTGTTAAGGGCGCAAGTAACTCAGTCAGAACATCCTGCAAGATTGTGAGAAATGCAACAAAAGCTGAAGAAATCAGATTCCAAAGAACAACTTGACTGTTTTGAGCAATGTTATGGAGTTATAAAGAACTTCCGCAAGAGAAGACAACAATTAAAGGGGTTGGTCACTATGTCATAAACAAACAAACAAAAAAAAGGTTTGCCAGGTACAAGTACAAGGCTCTAATAGGGTCACCCATATGATACTTACCCCAGCTTTGGTTGCAGTCAGTGGGAGCTGAAGGTGATGTGACAGCAGACAGAAGGACTCAAGACTTTCTGGGACATACTCCATACTGCATACTCCAGGCGAATCAAAGGAGCCGTGCATGCCCCCTCCACAATAATCACTCAAATATCAGTGGTTGAAGGGGTGTGCCAAGGACACCCGCACTCAGATCCAACCACTGAAATGGGAGTATTGACTCCTTAACCCCCTTGATTGGATGGCAGTCAACGAGACAAAAGACATCACAGAAAGTCCCGATTAGTGCGGCTACTGGTCACATGACCTACAGTGGTCGCCAACTGCTCAAAAAGTTTACCAAAGTAATAAGACCATGATAGGGCCATCCATAGCATACCCTGGAAATTTTTTTTAGTTTCCAAACCCTTTAAAAAAAACTTGATTTAACCAGTAGACTATTTTCAGAAACAATGGGATTAAGATCCATACAATGTGCCATCAATACTAATTTCTGGAGAGCAAAAACACCACCCATTAAAATCCAAAAAGATGCATTTATCCCAGTGTGTGAGCTTAACTCGTGGGCCTACAATTACTTCTGATAAGCATCCATACCTCGCCATTCACATTATGCAGAAGCTGCAGCAAAGCTTTACGAACATAGGAAGGACAGCAGGGGTTCTGTAGGAGGCTCAGGAGTGTTTTCAATGTAGTGAGCCTTGGAGAAGTCTTGGCAGAGCCCGATGTTTGCATCTGATCAAAAACCGTACCCAATGCCTGCAAAATCAGCAATGACAGCAACATTATCCATGAGATCGTTTTATAGACATTGCATATTGTCATAAAATATATACATTTCATTTATTAGGGAAAAAAAATGTGGACTACAAAGATGATGTGACTAACCTGGGCTACATAGTTGGGATCGGCAACAATCTCTTCAGTCCTTTGCAACATTCCCTGTACGACTGAGTAAAGTGGGGATTTCTTATCCAAGCCCAAGGCCGTTAAGCAAGCAATGGCTCCCCTGCGGATCTCTCTTATAGGATTTACCAGGTTAATGAGTAGAGACACCGCCACTGCGGGGAAAATATAGACAAAGTAAATCAAAAGGGACTAGAAGCTATAAAAACAAGGGATTATGTACGATTGGGGCAAACCCATTTCAAGGGGTAAGATGGCATCATATGGCTCCAAATGTTGCAAATGCCTGCAGTGTCTGATCAGAGATGAATCAATAGAGATGAATAGAATGAAAACTATACCTTACCTGAGAAAGAAATAGGCTGCAAGGCCTTGGTCTTATCGGAGCGTGACGTTAGTAAGGCTTGACCTATATAGAAGGCTCGTGTTTGTAGCATTGCACTCACTGTGCAGCCCAAAGGACTGGAGAAGTTGTAGTTATATGTCCAAAGAAGACAGAGAAAACTGAAGACTTTCATTGCTCCGGGTAAACAGCTCTACACAGGGAAAGAAGAAATACATTACCAACTACATTTCTGTGACATTTGTGATTATACATTTAATCATTGAAAAAAATGTATATGATGTAATGCTAGAACAAGAATTGTGATGAAGAAAGATATTACACGTGATCTCTACATGTGCAAACCCACATCTTACAAGTATTCAGTCTGCAGTACACAACTTTTACCTTATTATTGACGTCTGTAAAACCTCTAAATGTAGATACTGTAAATGGGGTCACAAATATCACTCGTTTCTTAAAGGGAACCTGTCACCAGGGACCTCATTTTCACTCAAGACAGGTTTCAGAAGCTTGTTAAAGCAGACAGACATATTTGCACTGCAGCTGTCTCTAAGCATTGGCATTACAATATAACTTTATGTTATAACGTACCTTGCACCCTGACAGATTCCTCTGTGTAGTCATAGGGGTTGGGCTTTGGTTTGTATGCATTAAAAAAAAAAAACAACACATGACGTGTCTGTGCTGCAGACTGCTCAGCTCTTTGTACCCCTGTACAGCTCCTCCCTCTCCCACTGATGTCAGTTCACAAGGCTGTGACCTCTGTGTAGGAGCATCCAAACCAAAGCCCAACCCCTGTGACTACACAGATGATTCTATCAGGGTGCAAGGTAAGTTATAACAGTTATATTGTAATAGAAATGCTTAGAGAAAGCAAAATGGCATATTTGCACTGCAGCTGTAATGGTCCCTGGTGACAGGTTCCCTTTAAATTGTGGGTATTAAAGTTCACTGACATAATACACACCCAACAACATACATTTACTCATCTATTCTGCACAAGGAGACAGTTTCTGAGAAATATATCAAAGAATATTCTCTGTGTATCCCTATGGCACAACCATGTCCTCCTCCTCACTGACCTGTGCTTTGCTGTAAGAGAATTGGCAGGAGTATGAGTCTTCATGCTGTGCTCTGTCTACAGTAACCCCTTTGCAAACCAGTAAAAAAGCTGAAAATTACCCTCCAGCTTTTTGAAAGATTTAAAAAAAAGGCAGATTCTGGGTAGTGAAGAAAATGCTATAAACTGACAACTTTATTTCTTTGTTCTTCTAACAATACAGAATCCATCACAGGTGAACTATCCTATGCCAGGTCTCCAGTTTTTGTAGAAAAGTAAGGTTGCTTTCAAACAATCATGTGCAGCCCATTGAAACAGGATCATAAGTTGGTCCAACCCCATGTGCTGCACATGTTTCACAGAACGGGAGTCTTTGAATTACACCAACATTTGATGCAAGGACTTTCAGTCTGCCAGCAGAACTACAGCGCTGGGAAGTCCTTGCATCATGCACCGCTTAAAAAATAAAGGGAACACTTTAGCAATAAAGCAACACAATAAAGGAGTGGTTCTGCAGGTGGGGACCGCAGACCACTTCTCAGTACCAATGCTTTCTGGCTGTTTTGGTCAATTTTGCTTTCACACTCGTGGCAGCATAAGATGGACTGTACAACCCACACAAGTGGCTCAGTCAGTGCTGCACATACAGGGTAGCACATCAATGTGAGTTGTTGTCAGAAGGTTTGCGGTGTCTGGCAGAGTAGTGTCCAGAGGCTGGAGGTGCTACTATGAGAAAGGCCAGTACACCAGTGTTGTAGAAGAGTAACAACCCAGCAGCAGGACCTCTATCTCCACCTTGGTGCAAGGAGGTACATGAGGAGCACTGCCCGAGCCCTGCAAAATGACCTCCAGCAGCCACAAATGTGCATTTGTCTACTGAAATGTTTAGAAACAGACGCCCTGAGGATGGTATGAGGGCCCAACGTCTACAGATGGGGGTTGTGCTCACAGCCCTACACGGTGATGGACGTACAGTATGTGGGATTGGGCCAATATACAAGCCCATGACAACTGGCTGCACATGATCGTGTGAAGGCAACCTAACACTTTAAAATCACACGTATGCAGTAGATAAAAGAAACACAAATTAAACAGAATAAGACGAGCAAGGAGGAAAAGGGGTACAATACATTACACGTACTGAGAACAGGATGCCCAAGAGAGTTCGGAAGTTGGCGGTGTTCTTCCCTTCACTTGAACCAATGACAATCACATCGAACAGGCCAATAAGGAGCTGTAGGTAGTTCTTGCTGAGGTCATCCATGATTTCTGGATTCCACCAGGTATCTCCTAGAGGAAAAGAAACATCTGAGCATATCAGTATAATAATACATGACAGCATACTGACTGCTAAATGATATCACATCTACCTGTGCAGTAGTCAGCAATATTCAACTTATACAATACCGAAAGATTTAATCTTTTCAATGATTTGATCACAATAGTATGGCACATACACTGGAAACCAATTTTGTAACATACTATTTTGAAAAAATAAGTTTCAGGTTTTTTTTTTATCATGTGGTATCAGGGTCATTTTCCTTTATAATGCCATGAATAAAGTTTTTTATATTTTTATCGACTGGGAATTTTGGAATGCCGGGATATGTTGTTTTTTCAATGAATTTTATTTTTAATTTTTATTTATTTTTTACTTTTTAAAAATTTTTACAATGTCATGTATTGCAGAGCATTAGAAGAGTCTTCTTGCATAGGCAGACTGCTCGGTCCAGCAGAGGAGAAGGTACCACGCAATGGCATCACATGGTGCTGGTAGGGCGAGGGCTGGAGCCCCCTTCCTCAGCAGGTACATAGATCCCACGGTCACAGCACTGACCACAGGATCTATGGGGTTAAACAAGTGCCAGGACCAGGTCTTTTTTTCTCCCCCGTGCAGAACTTGAGTTAGGCCACGGAAAATCCCGTTGGACTTGTTTAAGGGCCCTTAGTGACCCACGTAGAAATCCGTATGGGTTGTCACTGAGGGGTTAATTACTCCTAAAACCGGAGGCTGCATATTTTTATATAATTCAATATATGTTGTGATTATGAAAAAAATAACCAAAAACAACCCTTTGTTTAGATCTTTCTCACCTTCTGGGAAAGATTCTGGACACTTGAGGCCGCTCAGGAAGTTCTTCAAGTTAAGCAAAAGCAAAGCCGTCTCCATCAGGTCTGTGTTCTCTCTAGAATGAAGCTTCATGATATATTCAGCCAGGATATTATTATACAGCTCCTCGCCACTAGAGTCATCCAGGATCCAATTATCTGCCACATCCTATATAGACATTCATAAAACCAGTAGAAATAACTTTATATGCTTCCACATTTACTTCAACAATTTCAAGTTTAAATTAGTTTTATGATTTCACACAGTTTGGCCCATCAGTCTTGAGATTAAGTAACTTACCTGTCTATCACCCAAAAGTTGCCTTAGTTTCTTGTCAAGTAGCTGAAAGATCCTCATTGATACCTGCAGCTCAGGGTTATGGCAGCTGGAGGATCCCATCACCAGGGCATGGCTGAGGACATGAAACGTCACCTTCTGCCTCACCAAGACCACGTCTTTGGTAGCTACACGCAGCAAGTCTTGTATCTAAAAACAGAACAAAACAAAAGGTGTCAGACCAAAAGTGACCCAAAGGACACGCCATCAATATTTTAGTGTGAAAAAACCTTTATGATGAAAACAATTGCACTGAGGTCCTACAATATTTCCTGGTCACGTAATAAGAATTTTCAGCTTTGTGTGTGCGTTTGTTGGACGTTTCACAATCTTTAATCCAAGATTTATTGGGGCAGTGAGTAAGGGTACATTCATACAGCCGTATGCCCGCCTAGCTGCGCATACAGCTGTGTGCTGGAGTGGAGGAGGTGACCCCCCACTCCATAGAAAAAAGCGCTGCACGGCCACAGACACGGAGAAAGATAATGAAAAACATTGCTCTTCCTCCTGTAAGGCACGGAACACATATTACACTGTACCGCCACTGGGCCTCTATTGCTGTCTATGGGGACGTATATGCGGCCGCAAATTTGCGGCCGGATATATACATCCCCCTAGATGGCCATGTGAATGAGGCCTTGGGCAAAGATGCTGCTAATACTCCTCAATAACATTATTTTAGAAAAATGTAGGAAGTCACTTCATTTTGCAGTTCTATTTTGCAAATAAAAAAATGCATTAGGGAAAGTGTCCACAGTCTTTACTCCACAACAAAAATCCGCAATATGGAAATAGAACAGAAAGCTTAGTACATACCATCTTGAGAACAGTAGAGGAGTCCATGGCAGCCATGTTGGTTGATAACAGTCGAGATAAGTTGCAGTTTACGACCACAGCTAATTTTCCAGGCTCAGCTGTTTCTAAGCTTTCATTAAGCGCTATAAGCAAGAGAGGGACAATATGAAGCTTTTCGTTTAATTAAAATTTCCTTCCAATATATTATCCTTTGTCTTTGAAGACTAGAGTTATTCACTATATAATATATAGGTTAATGGCATAATGGCTATACCTTGTGCCCAGCCTTTTAGTAATGGGTGCAGGAGACAGATGCCACTTCTTCCCAGATACACCGCCATGCTGCTCTCTGCAGAGCTGACCTCATTGTTTGTGAAAACCATGTGAGGGATGACAGCCATTAACACATTATTACAAAGCTCAGGGTAATCTGTGACCGAATTTTCTTTTACTATAAGGTCGGTAGCTTCTTTGATTGCTTTGTACCTGGTAGAAGAAAAAAAAAAAAAAAAATTTAGGTCATAAAATTATTAACCAAAGTAGTTGCCTTAAAGGTGCTTCCCGCGTGATCTGACATGTGGAGTTGTACTGGCACTGGCGGTCGGTTTGCCAAGGAGAGTGCTATGAATTATTTGCCTTTGGCAATATGTCATTAATTGGTAATGTAGCCTTTTTTTGTGTGTAAATTTACAGAGTATTATGAGGATTGTAAAAAGGTAAATGAAAAAATATAGAGGAAATAAAAGCTGCTTACCAGTCATCAGCCTGGGAAAGATCTGCACGATCAAACAGGGCAAGTAAAACCGAGACCATTTCTTCTGTAGTAAAGTGGCTGAGGTAGAGCTGAAAGAAACAGGATAGTCACAACCTACTGGGTAATTCCTACAGAAGAGCCAAATTTCATCCAAATGTATATATGTTACCAGTCTGTCTATTAAATAAAGTGAATAAAAGGTTTTCCTCATCGAGGGGGTGTAAAGAATGCAGCCATACACAGGCCCAGGAGCCACAGGGGGTCCATGAAGTGACCCAATCACCATATGATAGACCAATTCTAATGTTCAATATATTTTAACTGGGGACCTGATAAAGATTTTAAAATAGTGCCCAGCAACTTCAAGTAAGACAAGATAGATAGATAGATAGATAGATAGATAGATAGATAGATACACACACTTAAACTACAGTGATCTCTAGAGATATGGAGAAGAGTCCATAACTTTCCTATTACATTTCCGTGGAGCGGTTTCTACGCATAAGCACCACCACTCCATTCACAAAATTATTGGGATCATGGGAGTGCCCAGTCATCAGAAATTCATCCAATCCCTTGTGGATAAAAATCAAGAGTGAGAAAACCTCTAAAGAAACAAATAGAAGAAATGACTCACCTTGAAGGACTGCAAGGCAGACAAAAGCACCTCAATGTTATCATCTGTCAGACGGGTTAAAATTGCTTCTTTAATAAAGGACTCCTCAAAGCCAGCCTGGTAGAAGATTAAGGAAAATAATATGCTTAGATTTTGTATAAAAGGGGTAGCTGAAAATTACTCAAATGGTCTGAAAGTTAAAGGAAACCTATCAGAAGTAGATGGTAGATTCCTCCTGCCTGCCTCTGCCCTAATCTGTATTTTTTAACAAGTTAGGATAGGTTCCAGGAATTTTTTAAAACTTTATTTTAGTAACATGTAAATTAACTAGAGAGGCTATTGGGGCATGTACTAGCCTCATCTCCCAGTGCCCGGTCAGGCTAGAAAAAGCCACAGTAGCCTCTGCAATTAATGTACATATTACTAAAATAACGTTTTTAGCAAGTTAAATTAGGTTTCAGGATTACTAAAGTAATGTCATGGTAGGTTTCCTTTATCTATAACCACTTTAGCGGTGTTAGACTGTCCTATAAGTGCTGCTAGGGGATGCCTGTAGGGGAGGATTCCATTTCTTTTAGCTAAATCTGGGGCACCGAAATCATTGAGAAAACAACTTTATAATGTTATGTAAATGAGCTGGAGGCCCTCAGGTTCACGTGACTTGAGCGCCTTATGGCTCCTACGCTCACTAATTTATGCATGCCCCGGGTTATTAATATTCACCCCTCCTGTCGGCCGTTCTTCTCCCGTCATCCGGCTTGTTAGAAATCTCGTGCAATCTCGTCCCTTGCGCAGCAGCGCTTATAGGACAGTCTTACAAAACTAAAGTGGTGATACATGTCCTTTAAGGGCTCCATGCAGGCTATGTTTGGCATTACACTTTCTAGGAAAGCTGGCTGACAACCAAAAGAGCCATCATTGAAGAGTTTGGTCAAGAAAAATTGTATGAAAGTTCAGATTTTCTGAAACCAAGATTTCTGTCCCTAAAAAGAAGGGTCATCACTTTGAACCCCAGGCCAATCCCTATAAATATTTATTTTGGTCCTTTTTTTGCTCCTTTAGTGGACACTACTGCTCACAGAAAGGAAATTTGTGGCATCCAATGTTATCAGGGATTTTGTGATAGTATCCTTGTATGTAAGCTATCCCTAAAATTTACTAATTTAAAAGTAATTCTCCTACAGATTTTGCATGTAACTGTTCATTAACCCAAAACCCCAGTGTATAAAGCAACAACTCACCTTGGACTTCTGTATGATGTCATTTAGATGCTGTAGAGCGAGGTGTCTGATTGCAGGCTGGGGGTGATTCAAGCTAAGCAGGAGCGAGGTGTCACAGTCGGCCAGTAACTGCGAAATATGTCATTTAGACGTCACTTTAAAACTTTCCTTACAAATCGTTATGATCCGACCGTCACAGGAATACAATGACAGTGGCACAGAATCGACAATCCTACCTCATGTTTGCCTCCGCTGGTGGAGAGAGCAATGAACTGGTGGAATAAGTCTTGTATCTCCTGTTCTTTAACATCTTTTAATTTTCTTTCCAACACAAAATCCAGAGAGTCAGGATACCTATGGGCGTAAAAGAAGAGGTTAAATATTGAATATATTTAGCCAAATATTGAGACTAAAGTATTTTAATTCCAATTTGATTATAATTTACAGACACACAGATGAAATACATTTTGTGTCCTTTACACACTTTTTTTTAGTTGATCAGTTCATGCCCTTGCATGTAACTTGGCCCTGTAATACTGCAAAACAGAGAACCTCCCATCTATTAACAAATCAGTAATGACCAGAAAATCCCATCAATGCCTAGCTCCAGGAGACACAGGTGCCTGGATGGATGTAGTCCATCCACCAGAGCCAAGTACACCTGTATATCCATTACACAACTGGGTATGTTTTTATCCTTTGTAAATCCTCAATGAAGGTTCATATTGGGAAGAAAAATGTTGCAGGAACTTTCCAATAACAGAAAGACCAAAAATAGGTTACAGGAAGGATTCTCGACTGAAAAAAATCCCAACAGACCTTCTTATTTAAAAAGGGTTCCATAGGGCTGCGATATTTATCACAATGTCATGGATCCTGCACTGCCATTATTTTTTTTTTGAGATTCCAAATAAGATAAAAGAAAAAGAAATAACAGCATGGACTCTGTCCACAACTGGTTCTGCACCCTGTTCCATTAATAGCAGCCTGCATATTTTACCCCATTAATAAGAGAAGAGTAATAGAGGGTAATTGAAGTCAGAACGGAAGGCGAACAGAAGACCCTCCCTCAATTTCCACTTACAATCTCCTAAAACAAAGTGTAACAGAAAGCTTGACACAGGTGTGTACGGGGCCATATATGAAAGACTACATTCACACCACCGTTGCCTACCATACCACGGCGGGCACATGGCTGCGCCGGGGAGAGGAGGAGAGGGTGGGCGCTGCTCACCCCCGCCCCATTCCATAGGGATATATGGTGCACTGTGCCGTATGCCAAGAAAAGATAGGACATGTGTGCCACACCGTAACGCTCCCGTAGGGCGCCGTGCGCCCATTGCCATCTGTGGGTGGGCATATATAGGCCGTACATACGTCCCCCATACGGCAGAGTAAATGCAGCCTTATTTAGACTAAGGCAATATTACTGCACTGAGCTGAATAACACAAAAAGGCGGACATACTTGTTTTCCAACAGCCTGATAAACGGGAGGAAACATTGACTCAGTCTAGACATTTTCTCATCATCAGCTTGATGTTCTTCTCCATAAGAGAGAAATACCTCTAGGAAAACACTGCAGGGAAATCAGAATGACAAGAGTTAACATTCCTGCTATAATGAATAACTTTTCTATATAGACAGACAAACTAAAGGGGGTGGACAGTACGACAACGGATGACATGGATTTCTTCTCCATTCAGATGGAGATCCAAGCAACGGCAAGGAGAAAGACGACATCCTGGAGGAGGGGAGTTATTTTTTTCCACTAGGCATGATGCGATAATACCTGCATAAAATCTGCATGTAGGCACCATTACAAACTTTTCACATGTTAAACAATTTTATTCTTTTAAGTGTTGCGCATCTTAGTCTCTGCACGAGTTAAAATGTAAGCCACAGGGCTGAATTGTTATGCAACATTTATATTCCATAATTTTACATTTAGGAGTTTTTACTGTCAGAATAAGTATAGAGGTTTTATAGGATTTTATTTATTTTATTTTGAGCAAGTCAAAAGTGTGATTACGGGGTTCAAATGATAAAAATACAACATTTTTTACCCAGCTAATGACTTATCCAAGTCTTTCTGCAAAGGTATGTTATTGAGGATCGCTTCCAGATTACTTTTACACAACTCAGGATTCGGGTCATCTTCATCAGGTTCTAAAAAAAGAAAAAAGGCAAGACAAAGGTTCTTATAAAAAAAAAAAAAAAAAAAAAAAAAAAAAACACAATAAAATAAAAGTAATATACAGCAAACTGTAAACACACAGAAAAAATGTTTTGGAAAAAATTGTTAAAATATCTCCCAATAAGTATTCTTAAAGGGGATCACTGTGACCATTTCATGTCCACAAAAAATACACAACTGTTATCAGACGGTGTTGCATCAGCATTGCTTCACTTTGGTGGTATGGCATCCTTTTATATGGGTTTTTTTTTTCACCAGTATCAAAAATCAGTTTCACCAGTATCATCTTAATAAAGAAAGAAAAATACATTTTGTCTGCGGCACAAGTACCTTTATTTTACAACATTTTTACAAACTCTCTTTAAAGTTCGTTGTGGTTTCCTTTTCTGCAGTACTCCCCGAGTTATCACTCTAATACAGATGGGGAAATCGCAGATATTTAAACAAAAGTTGCAAATTTGGAGCAAATGCATACCTGCTCTTGCCAGGCTTACGGTATAGCGAAGGCCAAATTTAAACGAATAAATGCCCACTGGGCGGGCATATGTCCGGCGCGTTGGAGTGGAAGGGTGACCCATCTCTACTTCATAGAAATGCACGGCATACAGGCCGTAGACACGGGGAAAGATAGGGAATATGCTTTCTTTTTCCCGTGTATGGAGGTGCTGTATCGCTACGCCCTGCTTTTGCTTATAGCCGTACATACGTCCCTCTCTATGGACCTGTGAATGTGGCCTTAGAGATAGCTTAGATAACTCAGATGGTTAAAAGGGCAAAACGTAGACATATCAGACCAGCAGAAAAAGGAAAAAAGGCAAGAGCACAAAAGACAAAACTAAGACAGATGCCTACCATACGGATCAATGGTCCACAAGTAAAAGCATGCTTCTAGGGCAAGCCGTTTTTTTTTCTTGTGTTCAGACATCTGTGCCAAAAATGGAAATCTCCACTAAAAATGGGTAGGTGTGCGCAAAACTCACAGTTAACATAGGATGTGAAAAATGTTTGTCTGAATAAGCCCTATAACTTATTCAATTGGACTAAGCTTCCTGAATTATTACAGGCCATCAGTGACCGGCACGCACACTACATACCTAGAAATGAAGGCACAATAGCATGGACTAGATTTGGGAGGAGGTATGCCAACAATGGGCTTGTGTCGTAGGAGCTGGAGATTTTCTGAATCACATCGACTAAATCAGGAACCTTACATAGATGTAAAAATGGTCTGTAGGAAAATAGGAAAAGTTAATACAAGAAAAAAAAAATATAAAAATGTAAAATTCTGTAGATTGCTCTCATTCCTCTATTGTTCCTACAAGAAATTTATGAATAGAAAGCTACCAGTTTGCGGTTTATTTTCACACACTGTCCAAGCAAAGCTAACTATTCTGGAGTGTGGGGTTCCACCAATCCACCAATGGGGTGAAACCATATTGTTAATTTACCCATAGCATCTCAAGAATAATAACAGAGTAACAACAATACAACTCAGCATTTTAAGAAAATAAGCTACAGAATTGTCTTATTGCGCCCATCTTTGAAGCCTATGGGTTCAGATGGCCCCAATCTTCTTACAGGTACTCACTTCCGGCCTATATCTTTTGACTGCTGGCTCTGTAACAGAACGATAATAGATCCAATTCCTTCGCGGAGCAGGGAAGGTGTCTTGAGCAGGTTGCGGCTGATCTGTGATGCCAGGGCTTTCACTAGTTTAGCTTCCATGATGGTTTTCACAGCCAACTGGCAAATGATCATGTAAGTGGCGGCTTTATAATCGAGCACAGAAGACTTGATCCCCTGTAAAAAATAAAAAATGATGCACCAATTTAAAAAGATAATGAAGCAGATGTCACAAGTGCACAAAGGGCAGTCCTGGGACTGGCAAGTGCTCCAGAACCAAACGTGGTAACCCTTCCAAATGCCTTTCCCATTGTCTTGAATGGCGTCAGGTGCAATAAAACAAATTATTCAATCACATACCGGCACATGCAAGATCTCGCTTTGCTGTGGGCAATGGGCCTACAGGAATACTTTGCGTGCAGCCATGTTTCATTAATAAAATGTTGATAATTACAGAACGTAAAAAGCAGACTATCGCCATGAAATTTGGTATTGCCTGAACCTGAGAAACCTATTGGAGATGTGTTATTTGAGAAGTTGAGTCTGTGGGGACAAGAGAAAATTTGGTTTCGATAATAGAAGCACTGTTAGGCATTTTGGATTTTAGGAAAATCCTTTCATGGGAAAGAGATCTAATAAACAAGATGTTTTTAGGTGAACTAATGGTGAGGAAGCGCAGAATTACCAATTTTAAAAAACTGCTTAAAAAAAATAATAAATGAATCAATACAAAAAGGCTACTAGAACGGTTAAGGTACATAAGAATACTAAAGGAAGGTACGGACAGAATCTAAGATTTAAAAAGATAATAATGCAGGTTATTAAGTAGTTAAAATTTCTAAATAAAATGTTTTAGCTTTCTTTTTGCCCTCGTTTTCTCTCCTGACCAGAATGGCTAAGGGGATGTTCGGGTTTGTTTCTATATATTTGTTTGACAATATTGTATACTGAGAAATCTAATCTTCATTGTGTATGCGATAAAATATTAGATATTTAAAGAAGAAAAAAAAGCCTTGTGTTTCACATCAAGTGATGTGAATGAACCAGACTCATTTCAGATCATCATAGGCTGAAGTATTGCAGGATGACTGAACGTTGGGAATTATAAAACGTTCCATATCTTCCATATTAACTTACTGAAAATCATAACTCTGATATGGTAAAGTAGGAAAAGAAATTATTATTTGGCTAATATTAGTGACATGGGCCCATTAACCTTTTAAAGGAAACCTACCACTTCAATGTGGTCATTTTGACCTACGCATACCTTCACCTTGGGGTATGTAAGCTGATGCTGGAGGTGGTCTTGTTAAGGCAGATAAATGCGAAGTTTCACCAAAAAAATCTATTTTTCCACTAATCAAATGACCCCATTCGGTGCACCAGGACGCTCGCTGCTTGGTCACGATCAGGAAAATGCACGCGCCTTACGTGTGTGAAACTGATCCCCCCCACCCTCGCTCCCAAGAGCCGGAAATCTATTTAGAAAAGCATGTGGTAAACCAAGCACACTCGCATTTAGCACGCCGATTCAGATATTTATCTTCTTTAACCATAAAACAATATAAATTCAGCAAAAATCGCCTTGCAAATTTATGCAAATTAGTGCATAAAGGACATCACATAGGGCACCCGACACTCCGTCCCCTCTCTCGGATTCAGCAGTTCCAGATCGTCTTTTGAATTTATGCAAGTTAGTGACGGGCGCTCTTCTTTTAATAATTTATTCATGCCTTCTGATAATTTGATAATCACACCCTCTCTGAAAATGAAGCAGTTTTTGAGAGCCAGTGACGTCACGCAGCTCTCAGGAACACACATGCATGTTCGGTCATCTCCCTAACTGCCCTCCCACCCACAGTGCTAGCGCAGATGACTGTTGGGGCAGGGAGGTCAGTGAGAGCACCAACCGCAAATGCGTGAAAAGTCACTGGCTCTCGAAAACTGCTTAATTTTCAGAGAGGGTGTGATTATAAAAATATCAGAAGGCATGAATAAATTATTAAAAGAAGAGCGCCCGTCACTAACTTGCATAAATTCAAAAGACGATTTTTGTTTTATAGATAAGTCCCTGTATCAGCACGAACACTGCTAAATGTAAATGTGCTAGGTTTACTACGTGCTTTTCCAAATGGTAGATTTCATTTAAGCCTTATGTGGTCCAGTGACCATAACCTCCAACTTAAAGCATACTAAACATATATCAAAATTGCATATATCAAATATCAATTCAAAAGACGAGGGGGCACTGTCTCCGTTTGGAGAAATCAAGGTTTAATCACCGGAGGCGACAGGGCTTTTTTACTATGAGAACGGTCAATCTGTGAAATAGCCTGCCTCAGGCGCTGGTCACAGCAGGGACAGCGGATAGCTTCAAGAAGGGTCTAGATGCCTTTTTACAGCTAAATAACATAGATGGTTATGTTATATAGAATTGTTTCCCCTAAATCCCTTCCTCATCAAATCCCTTCCCTTCCTTGGTTGAACTTGATGGACAAGTGTCTTTTTTCAACCGTAGAAACTATGAAACAATAGTGCAGAAAATAGTAAACTTTGTAATATCCTTTTTATAAAGAAATAGGTTCCGGTGTCCTTCATTTACCCATGCCAATACTGTATGTACAGGACTTCAGATACACTGCTCTCTACAAGAGAAAGAAGAGCAAAAAAAAAAAAAAGGAACGAGAAGCTTCCTAATCAAGTATATTACAAAGTAGCTTTGTTTTTACTTAGAAGGCATTCCAATGAAGCACCACTACAAATTAAAATGTGGTCCATCTGGCTGGACAAGTTCCTGCAGCTAAAATATTAGAAAACATACCTTCTGTACATATGGCAGAAGCTTAGCAACAAACATGTCAGATATCGTCTCAACAGCATCCATAGCAGCAACTATTGTAGAGACGTAAAACGATATTATGACTCTAAGCTTAGCATTTCTTTCTGTATCTTCTGCAAACGCCTAGGTAAAAAAAAAAAGGATGACAATGAATACCTTATTATATTAAAGAACGAATATTAAGAAATTACATTCACTGTGCCTTTAAAGGAATATTCCCAAGAAGACAAGTTTCTTAAATGTACTCATGATAACAAAATAAAACATTCTATTTTATCGTTATTAACAAAAATGCAGCATTTCACAGATATAAGTCCAACCTGTCTCTATCAGTCCTGGTGTACACAATTTCAGTTGCCCCTAGACACGACCCAGTAACTTTTGACTTCGGGTCAGGGAAGCCATCTTGGATTTCTGTGTGACAGCCGTGGCACCGACTTTCTCTCTCTGCACTCTAGTCCGCCCCCTGCAGTCCAGGACAGTGCACTCATCTATCCCGCGGGAGCACCCGCTTTTCCTCCTTTCCACCTGCGCTCCAGCAGTCATAGCACCGCATCTCATCTCTATTTCTACTTATACCTTGCAATCCGTGCCTGATGAAGGTCTGATTTTATAAGACCGAAACGTTGCAAAATAATAATTTTTGTTGGATTGCTATACTGTTTATTCTGGATTAAATAAATTATCCTCAATTTTTGACCTATAAGGAGTGCCAAGTTATCTTTTTTCAGAGCTCACAATGACATCCTGCTGAGCTACAGACAGATAAGTTCTTTATCTAGGGAGGCACAGCAGATCTAGTGTGTACCCGAGAGATGTAGGAGAGCTGACTGTCACTGTGTGTAATATGCATCTCATGGATCATCTCCCTTTCTATGTGTCAGATACTAGTATAACGTTAAGAAGCTAAAATGAAAGTATATAAACCTGCAGGGGCGTCGCTAGGCTAAAAGATCCGGGGCTCGTGCCCCGGATCTTTTGGCCTGTGCCCCGGATCAGCGGGACTCTTGTCCCACTATCCGAGTCCTCACTTCTATCTGCGTCCCTTCCAGACACAGATAGAAGCGAGTGCTGCAGCGGAGAACGGAACCATAAGCTCCGTCCTTCACTACAAATAGCAGGAGACACGGTGACGTCATTAAACCGCGTCTCCTGCTTCTACCAGCTGACTACAATGCTGGGAGCCGGAGACGCGGTGTGATGACGTCACCGCGACTCGATCCCGCGCTGCCAGAAGAGGAGAGATGCAAGAAGACAGGTGAGCATGAAGTTGTTTTTTTTTTATATTCACAGTGTAGGAAGTTGCTAGGGGGCCCCAATTTGCTCGGGGGACAGGGGCTGGGGGACATTAAATGACCGGGGGCATAATTTCTGGAAAGCCAAGGGGACATTAATTTGATTTATGTGGGTATATGGACCATTTCTCAAGGGGGGGGGGGGAGGGTTATATTAATTTATGTGGGGGATATTATCCATTGTTGGGGGGGAATCCATTACTGGGGAGCTAATGGGAACATTAATTTCGGGGGGGGGGGGGGGGGGAATTTGGGGGACATCAATAGCTGAGGGGGTGGATGGGAGAACATTGATTGCTGAGAGGGGCTGGTTGGGGAACATCCCTTGCTGGGGCTGGGGAGGCTGTGGATGACATCCATTGCTTGGGAGAGTGTGGAGAACATCCATTGCTCTGGGGGGCTGGGGTGGAATATTAATTTCTGGGGGGAGTGTATATGACATACATTGATGGGGAGCTAATGGGAACATTAATTTCTAGGGGGATTTGTGGGAGACATCAATTGCTTGGAGTGGGGGGACATCAATTGCTGGATGTCTTTGGGGCACATGCATTGCTGGGGACAACCATTTCTGAGGGGTATCCATTGTTGGGGTTTTGGGAGGGATATCCCTTTTTGAAGGGGGCACATCAATTGCTGGGGGGGCTTTGGGGGACACCAATTACTGGGAGGGGGTGGGAGGGCATCAATTCGTGTAAAGCGCAGGAGGGACATCCATTGTCGTGGGGGCTGCAGAGAACATGAATTTCTTTGGGGATTGTTATTTGCCCATTATATATATAACATTATATACTGGAGGTTTGTGGGGGACATTACTGAATGGGGTCTGTGGGGACATCCCTTATTCAGTGTTTGGGGGCATTATTTATTGTGGGAATTATTCAGTGGCTCCAAATTAGATAATTAGAAAGGGTCACTTTGCAGGGGCATTATCAGAGGCGACTGGTATTATGTGCATTATTACATGTTAGGCCATGTTTAGGGAACATTATCAGGTGGGTGGCACAATGAGGGAGTAATGTAACGTATGGGGCCAATGTATTGTGGAGAGTCAGTTATTGTGGGGGCTAAAATGGGGATAGTGTAGTATGTGTAAACTAGAATATTTTAGGCTTATAAATTGTGTATTCCGTGTAGTCTTCTTACAGTATTTGGAAGTAGAGTGTTAGAGGTAGCAGCAGGATAACTGTGTTATAGGACCAAGATATAGGAACAATGAAGAACATAAGATGTCTGTGTGGTAAACTTTACAGGGAGGACACGTGGCTGAAGAGGAGACGTGGTGATGCTGGGGCTAATGGAGAAGATAGAGAACAACTACAGTCCGAGGACACCTGCAGGCAATGGATGGAATAAGTAGGGATTTCTCCTGAATTTTCAATTGGTTTTGGCGGGAAACTCATTTGAGGGGGTCATGTACAAAAATGGTCACTACTGTCAATTTAATACAAATGCATTGGGGCCCGTGCCCCAGATCTTTTACCACCCTAGCAACGCCCCTGTAAACCTGTACCCTTATAATCTAACCACACTGTCAGCTCACAGAACTAGATAGATCATGAGGTGTCTGTTAATGTCTGGAATCTTACACCGAGTGACAGGAGCTAACACAACAATAAAACTGAGTAAAATTGTGAAGTAAAGTGTTAAAAATAATCTTTATTGTTTTAACATCACTAGGGGATTGAAATTTGAGAATTTTCTTTCATGGGAAAACCTCTTTAAAGGCTGTTTAGCGAAAGTCTGACCAAGTCAACCGCAGTTAAAATCTATATGGGAATGGACAAAGTATAAAAATACATACCTTTACAGACTTTGTGACCAAACCACAAATAAACTCCATAAAGCCCATATCCTTGTAGCAATGTGTGATTACCGTGCTGCGGGCAAGCGGGATTCCCGGTTTCTGTAGAACAATAACATGAAAGACATTGTTATAGAACGAGGCGTGTTTAGAGAAACATCTTATTTATATTTAAGTCTTTTATCCAGAAGTTTCTTCACATAAATGTTGTCCACGCCAGATTCACTGCACATGTGTGTAGATCGGGTGCACGAACAATAAAGCTGAAGTTTGGGTTTACCACACCGGCTTATCTCTACTTGTGTTTAACGGCAATTATCATACACATCTAAGCCGCCCCCCCCCCCCCCCCCCCCCCAAAAAAAAATGAATGTCCTACCTCATTGAAATGAGTCAGAAACGGCTCCTGGGAATTATAGAATACATTCTGCATTGTAATCCTGTGAATGGAGTCAGCCAGGTGTTCCCGATATGTCCCGAGTCAGGCTGCAACATCCACTTCCTCCTCTGTCCTCCTGCACTTATCATTCATACTACTTTCTGCTCTACAGCTAAGCAGGTGGTGTGTGCAGGGGACATGTTTACCAGAGGACAGAGGAGAAAGGGGGTTTTGCAGTAAGACTCGGAACAGCTCAGGAACACCCAGTTGACTCCATTCACAGATAACACTGCAGTGTGTGGAGGTGTCATTTTAAAACTCACAGGAGCCACCGCTTCATTTCAATACGATCATGCAGTGTAACTTGCTACAGAAAATGAAGTTTTGTTTCCCTGCTGTATTTGTCTCCATATGTTTGGAGACATATGTTCAGCTTTCCATCTCAATTGTATAGTAGATATCTTGGCTGCCCTTCTAACAGAAGTTCCCTGGGATCAGTCTGCAAAAGCTTCTCCCAAATATCAGTACTATATCATCAGCCATTATGACCCAGCAGAGACGTTTTTGCATATTCTTAGCATATAAGCTTGTTATAATCGTTTTTCGTCAAGTATGATGGCTACATAGCTCTCCTGCAGAACAGACAGTACACTCCTTTCTATCCACACAGAGGACAAATAATCCAGTTAGGAACATCCCTATCCATTACTGAAAATGTAAGCCAAGAACTCGCGTTACAGCAAACTTTGCCC
This sequence comes from Engystomops pustulosus, assembly GCF_040894005.1. Lineage (NCBI taxonomy): Eukaryota > Metazoa > Chordata > Amphibia > Anura > Leptodactylidae > Engystomops > Engystomops pustulosus. The sequence goes on from NC_092413.1 coordinate 48,745,553, forward strand.
TCTCAAACAGAATTCAAATACCTATTAGATTATATAAACTATACAGTATTTACAATCCATATAGAAATGGAAGATGAAGAAACGTTTAGGACAAATAGCTCAGAATGGGTTGCAGTTTTTATATTTTTTTAACCAATTCTTAAATAATGTTACATTATTTCAACTCTGTGCAAGATACAGATCCTCACAGTCTTCAAAATGAACAAGATTTTGATCACTACAGAGTTACCCGAATATAATTCAGCCAGTTCCACTTGTGAGTTGGGTCTGAAATCTTCAATAGTTGAATGACTCGGACAAACAATTTGGTTTCATGATATGGTAGAACACAGCCTATCAAACTGTCTTGATTGTAGAGATGGATGTGAAACCTGGGGAACAAAAACACTTAAATGAATAAACAATGCAACATAAACTGGAATAGTGAATTCATTTGTACCAAAATATGCTTTGCATCACCTACATTAAGTGTTTGACACTCCTAAAACACCTCCACGAGGCCACATTCACATGGTGCTTTTGAATTGCCTTTTGAAACACAATTCAAATGCAATATGAAGGGCTCGATTTCATGTGTTTCCACTGAAACGTATGCAATCAGGAAGAAGCACCATATGTTTTCTATGTACATGATGAAAAACACATGGGGGCTTATTTACTAAGGGTCTGCGGCCGCACTTTTGACAGACTTTCCGACGTTTTCATGGCTGTGACAGATTGTGTCGCACGTGAACAAATTTTTGCCCAGCTGCGCTGGCTTTCATGCGACAGAAATCCGGGGGCAGGCTGTCGGATGATCCGACTAATTCGGACTGAGCGTGGTATTTAACTTTCAAATTGTGTCGCAAGATCAAGCATTTATATTTTCCGTGAAGAAGACCTGAGAAGGGAAGCGACACAAGCAGGATATCGGTCGCACGATCTTAGTGAATAGCGGCACAGTGCGTGATTGTCAGACCATGCACTTTCAGTGAACTCCTCCAGTAAATGTGCCCCATGGTGCTCAATCCCGATTGCATATAATTAATTGGGCAAAGACCCTCCCTGTTTGAGTTGCGTTTCAACACACAATTGAAATAGTGTGAAAGCGGCATAAAGAGGGACAGCCTACAGGTAATGGGACTTGGGACTTGTTTGGGGAAAGTGGCTGTGGATGGAATCAAACTAAAATTAATTTTAGGTCAACCCCATTAAAACAGGTTACAATGGAAATTGGGGTGGGTTGACATATTTCAGGAGAAATTTTACCACAGATATATTATCTATATTATGGCATCTACTTGCCATAATATAGTAATATTCTAAATAGTAATATTCTAAATATAGGGAAACAAACAAAAGCAACTTAAGTCAAAACTGCTGAATAGATCTCAGTCCAGAAACTAGTAGCAAGGGCTCATTCAGACGGCCGTCTATGGGGATGTATATGCGGCCCGGCGGAAAGATGTGTGGCACCGCACACCGGGAAAAGAGCATGCTCTATCTTTTCCAGTGTGTATGGCTGTGCGCGGCTGTTTCCTGTGGAGGGAATTCAGTGGTGTGAATGTAGCCTAAGTGAGGGAGATCAAACTCACTCCCCTGTTTTGCTGTTATAGTTTAAGAGTGATCCATGAAAAACGATCCTAACTAGGACTTTTGCTATGTGAAATACATTAAAAAGTATTGTATTTAGTCCAGCCATGAGCAGAGATTTCTAAAAATGGACAGCACACAGACTATTTACTTTCTTTAGTCATGTGTCACTTAAAAAAAAAAATTCCATACAGATCCAATATTTCCCACATCTCATTGGAAGATGCAAGTCGTGGATTGATGGGAACTCAAGAATAAGCCCATGTGGGGTCCATTTTTCAGGATTTTTTGCATGCTCTATTTTACCACATGTTTCTAACACCACATGGAGAAAATAGAAGTTTGTGTGATAAGCCCTTAGATGTCTAGGTTTAAGGTGCGGATAACAGGATTATTCTCATTTGTCATGATAATACCCAGTTATGGTACCTGTGAATAAGCCACTCCATGCACTTCTGAGCTGGCTTCAGCATGAAGTATGGGGACAGATGTGTAAGACACAAGGATATATTTTCATCCAGCTGTTGGTTCACGGCTTTGGTTTGCACACTTCGCTCCAGGTTCTTGGAAGTGTCACTGAACAGAGTCTCCTCAAAGACTGCGAAGGAGGCATCAATCCCCATAAGCTCTTCAAGTCCAGTGCATCCTACAAAAGGAGAGAGAAATTTGGAATTGTTTCTATATACTTCAATAAAGACAACACTTTCTTTGTGAACAGAGAGTCTAATCTTAAAAGAAATTTACCATCAGAATACAGACTGTAGACTGCCCAAACTTACCTGGCTTTTATGTTTAATACTATTAAGAACAGTTTTTCTTTACTTCAGGAACACAAGCATCCTCTGAAAAAGAACCTATAAAAATATGTGAATGAATCACTCGAGCGCCTCTTGGCTCCACGGCCTAATTATATATGCACACCCAATTCTGAGCCTGGTTCCGCTTGTCTCTGAATTAGAGTCACCGGCTGTCTCTGGATTAGCAGGCATGACCAGGCTCAAATTCAGAGAATGGGGCTTGCATATATAATTAGTCAATGGGTGCTCCGGTGAAGTAGGTAGGACCATCGCTGGCTCATTAGCATATTTTATAAGTTCTTTTTCAGATAGATGCTCGTGTTCATGAAGAAAAACTATTCTTCATAGTAGAAAATGCAACAGCCAGTAAATTTGGACAGTCCACCATCAGACGTTCTTATGGCGTCTTATGACGTTCTTTACGTAAAACGTTACTTACCCAGAGCATAAAATGTGTCTCTGTCAATACTTGCAGCTTCCTTGGGATCAAAGAGAAGTGATGCCACCTGGAAGCGCCCGAGCAGGTTGGGGTCATTTTGTGGAAGTGCTAGACGCTTCAGTTGGTGAGCTAAAGAAGTCATTTCTGCTGCTGCCGTGTGAACTGCAATCAAAAAGGAAACAACTTAGGACTAAAGATAGAAAGACTCCAAAATGACAGCAGTGATCTGATTGGTAGCTGGAAATTACAAAACCTGGGATTGAAACTTCTCTGTACATCTACAGAGGTGTCTCAATTGGACATTGACAGTGGTACATTGTCATGTAAAACATCTGATCCTTTGTGTTCATGAGTTGTCTGGCTGCAGATTATTCCCTCTATTTAGAACACATGCAGACCTGCCAAAATCAAGACAACATGTACAGGAGGTGGAGGGAGTATCTGACAGCTATGTAAGGTCTATGGCAGTGATGGCGAACCTTTTTGAGCCTCAGTGCCCAAACTTCAACCAAAAGCCACTTATTTATTGCAAAGTGCCAGCACAGCAATATAAGCAGTACTGTATTTCTCCTTGTTCATTGACAACTTTCAATTCTTCAGCCTCCCAAGGACACCAACACAGTTGAAAGGAGGAGGGCAAATTCATCTATCATTGCAGGAAGATTCATTGAGTTCTGTCTGGTGAACTTCATTCTGGGGTGATGGCCTGGGTGCCCACAGAGAGGGCTCCGAGTGCCGCCTCTGGCACCAGTGCCATAGGTTCGCCACCACTGCTCTATGGTCTAATTCAGATCAGTTCACAACAAGGGACCAGGACAGCTGCAGCATGCAGGAGATATCAGAGATTTTCATAATACAATTCTTGGTACATCAACGTCTACGACATGCGAGTATAATATAATAAGGGGCATTAAACAGCATAAGTGCAGATTTAGAGGGCTACAACATTCCCACTGTCACATGTATACCACACATGGGCACATGTCACAGATGAGCACAAGGTGTAGGAAAGACAGAATTCATCCCAAAGACAATCAAATGTAGGGGTCAATGTGATCATAAACTATATTCACAATGGATGATCAGCTTATTACATTACAGTAATATCTAGAAGCGATCGGACAGTTACAGATCAGACACGAGAAGAGAATATCATCATGTATCATGTGCCCAGAATAGGAGGAGACCCCTGCGGCCCCTCCTGTGTACCCCTCTCCTCAGTCCCCGGAGACACGGTGAGTACTCAGGTACCTCTCTATAGGTGCGTGATCAGACTATGCACCGGGTGGCTCTCCGCAGCGCTCCACATGTGCGACCCCTGACCCGGATCTACTGCTGTCACCTCTGCCTCCCACTTCCGCTCTACTCTATGGTGCAGGCGGAAGCACAGTACACGGCCGTGTGTGGTGTACACTGGCAGCCGGACCGCTCCGGCCTATATCATGTGTCATAATAAGATACTGTAGCCTGTATATGAGGACTGCAGCGCTGTGCTCCCCCGATAGAGGGCGCTCTATACATAAAAAGTGAAATTCAAGTCTTCATTTCAGGAATAGGCAAGACTTTTTTTTGCTGGAAATTTGTCGCAGGAAAATCACATCCAGTTGCGTGTTGTTTTGCATTAACCCGTTAAAAATCAGACCCGTATTTCATTCCCTCCTTTGAGGAGTCATGGTTTAAGGTTTCTTCTTGCAGAGGCACATGAGGGCTTGTGGCTCCGCTGTGTATTATGTGCAATGGATTTGGAAGATTGGAAAAAATTGACCGATAAAGTAGCATTTTCCTGCGGGCTTTGATTTTACGGCTTCCGATGACACCGCTTCTTTTATTATTTGGCTGATGACACTGAGATACCAAGGTTATAAAGTTTTGTAATGTCCTAATACTTTAAAGGCAATCTACCATCAAAATCCTTCATGATAAATCTGGGACATTACTCATGGTTCCAGGCTCGGTGACTGCAGTAATCTTCTTATCCATGGTCTCCTTCCTTCAAAAATCAACCTTTGATTATGTTAAGGAGCCTGAAGGGCTCCTGGGGGTGTTTTCCCTCCATGCTTCAGCTTCACAGGCTGTTACACTGTGCAGGAGCATTTGCCCCTCCCACTGTGTTCTGAAATATCCACTGATGAGATTACATCAGGGGGGTGTGTGGTGAGGGAGCAAAGGGCGAGGTTGAGACAGTGTAAGCCTGGGAAGTTACAGCATGGAGGGGCTCATGATTTTAAAGTTGATTTTAGAAGGAAGGAGGTCATGGAAAACAAACAGAAGATTAACACCAGCGTATGATGTTCCCCCTGCCCGCCCTCATGATATTTCCGGCGTCCGGCTTAACCGCCAGGGGTCAAATAATCACTGTAACGAGTCAGGGGTAGTGGACCCACTGTACCACCGCGGATGATAACGTAAGCCGACACCTGGGACCAGAGTTTAAGTGGCACCCGGTTTTCACCAGAGCCTGCCGCAAAGTGGGTTGGACTTGCTGAGGCATGGTACCACCAGGTCATTCCACAGGTGCAACTTTTTTCTGCGATTGTGGCCAAGGAGTGGTACAGAATTGTGGATCAGCTTCTGAGGTCCCTGGTGACAGGTTGACACAGTGTTTTATTATGATTAATATTTTGCTCTCCATCTTCAAATGTCCATAACATTTTAATTTTTCGGTGTACAGAGCTGTGTGGGGGCTTATTATCTGCGTAACAAATTGTACTTCCTAGTGATGTTATTTATTATTCTATGTTATGTACCGGGAAGCTGGAAAAAAATTCCAAATGTAGGGAAATTGGCAAAAAAAACGCTGTGACCAATGCATTTTCCCACCCTCGGCTTATACTCGAGTCAATCGTTTTTCCCTGTTTTTGGTGGTAAAATTAGGGACCTTGGCTTATACTTGGGACGGCTTATACTCGAGTATATACGGTACTTTATTTTCTGGTTCAGTACAATCACAGTGATACCACATTTATATAGGTTTTATTGTGTATTAATACATTTTCAAAAATGAAACAAATGTGTATGGAAAAAAAATCTTCACCATCTGACGCTAATAACTTTTTCATACTTTGGTGTAAGGAGCTGTGTGAGGTTTCATAGTTTGCAAAATGAGCTGATGTTTTCATCGCTACCATTTTGAGGACTGTGTGTCCTTTTGATCACTTTTTATTACACTTTTTATGTGATATAAAATGGTGTAAAAGGAGAATAACCATTTTTTCATATATATTTCGATAGATTGGGCCTTTTGAGATGCGATACCTAATGTGTTCGTGATTTTTACTGTTTATTATATTTTATATAAGGGGGTGAATTTAATTTTAAATTTTTTTATTATCTTTTAAACTTTTTTTTTAAATATTTCAATATTTTTTAGACCTTAACCCTAGATTGTCTGAGTGTTCATACCATATGCCACAATACTATTGTATTGCAGTATACACTCACCGGCCACTTTATTAGGTACACCTGTCCAACTGCTCGTTAACACTTAATTTCTAATCAGCCAATCAAATGGCGGCAACTCAGTGCATTTAGGCATGTAGACATGGTCAAGACAATCTCCTGCAGTTCAAACCGAGCATCAGTATGGGGAAGAAAGGTGATTTGAGGCCTTTGAACGTGGCATGGTTGTTGGTGCCAGAAGGGCTGGTCTGAGTATTTCAGAAACTGCTGATCTACTGGGATTTTCACGCACAACCATCTCTAGGGTTTACAGAGAATGGTCCGAAAAAGAAAAAACATCCAGTGAGCGGCAGTTCTGTGGGCGGAAATGCCTTGTTCATGCCAGAAGAAGATTGGAAAAATGTTGCCTGGTCTGATGAGTCTCGATTTCTGCTGCAACATTCGGATGGTAGGGTCAGAATTTGGCGTCAACAACATGAAAGCATGGATCCATCCTGCCTTGTATCAACGGTTCAGGCTGGTGGTGGTGGTGTCATGGTGTGGGGAATATTTTCTTGGCACTCTTTGGGCCCCTTGGTACCAATTGAGCATCGTTGCAATGCCACAGCTTACCTGAGTATTGTTGCTGACCATGTCCATCCTTTTATGACCACAATGTACCCAACATCTGATGGCTACTTTCAGCAGGATAATGCGCCATGTCATAAAGCTGGAATCATCTCAGACTGGTTTCTTGAACATGACAATGAGGTCACTGTACTCAAATGGCCTCCACAGTCACCAGATCTCAATCCAATAAAGCATCTTTGGGATGTGGTGGAACGGGAGATTCGCATCATGGATGTGCAGCCGACAAATCTGCGGCAACTGTGTGATGCCATCATGTCAATATGGACCAAAATCTCTGAGGAATGCTTCCAGCACCTTGTTGAATCTATGCCACGAAGAATTGAGGCAGTTCAGAAGGCAAAAGGGGGTCCAACCCGTTACTAGCATGGTGTACCTAATAAAGTGGCCGGTGAGTGTATAGCGTTTTTACACAGTATTCATTACAATGAGTCACTGACACATTGTTACAAAACTGCAGATGACATGCAGCCTCGGGTCTGGTAAAGACCCAAGGTTGTCATGGCAACCAATCGCCTCCCGATGATGTCCCGGGGAGCGACAATCAGAACAAAGATGGCGGGGCCCAAGCATCAGTGTCTTTTAAATGCTGGCGCCATCGAAAAGTGTTGATACAGAAGATATTAGCTGTGGGTGTTTGCTGCAATATGCAGCACCCCCCAACTCTTTATGAAGAGAGCCCTCTGCACCAAAAATATACGGTGCAGAGCATGAAGAGGTTAAATGTACTCTGAAAATGTGCAGCATATATAAATGAAGAGGAAAATATAACGACCTTGATCCAGTTATTTATTCCAAAGGTGTGGACCCCAGCTAGTGCAAACGGGTCAGGAATACTGTGAACACTGCAGCCAATATATCTGTGTTTTTACCCTATTGGTTGGCTGCTGGTTGTGTATATTTTATTTACCGCTCCCAGGGGGCAAATCATTACTGTCTGAGTAGTAGGGGAGTAGGGAGATAGCTGTCAGCCAACAACTAGTGAAGCCACATGACCATGACACCTCATTATTATTTGGATATGTGAAAATAGAGCCGTGTTTCAATGGGGCTGAGCTGTAACAGCAGCCAATGGGCAAGAGTGGTGGTCTTCCTGAAAGTTATGAATCTCTTTTACTGTTCTTATTTGCCAAACCAATAATAAGGGAGATTGAGTGTTGGAGTGATACAAGTGGGCCTTTATGTCTATAGGATTCTTTCCATCCCTGAATGGCAGGTAATTCTGCAATTTCTTTGTATGCAGTTTCCTACTAACCTCTAATAGAGCGTTCACACGTTGCGTTTAGAATGTGTTTACATTGCGTTATTGTTGTGTTTATATAAACACCGTTGGTAACAAACTGTAAGCACACAGTAAACACAGTGTTAATGTATTGTAAAATATCATAGAATAAGAATTATACTTGATGAATGAGTGCACCCTGCTTCAAAATAGATTTTATTCATGTAAGTTTTAACATTCATAGAGGGACATGTATCTGTATATCTGCTAGTCAAATTGTCTCATCTTTGCGACTTTTGTCGGTTTTGTGACTTTTGCTGTAATTTTTCAAGTACGCCTTGGCTGCACCTTGTGCAGTGTGCCTTATGTATCTTTGTTTTCCAGAAGTTCCATGCGACTTTTCACTTGTGTGAAATCATGTATCACTTTTTTTGTGCTTATTTTTGCAACTTTTTGGTGCAAATCTGCTCCTGGTCCAGGGAAGGTGCAAAGGAAGGGGTTTTCTCATGGACCCTATTTTAACATGAAAATGTTATTCCACATGCTTTAAATGTTTACAATTTTACACAGTAACCAGTTTTTTTAAAAATTCAGAAATTGTTGCATTTACATTATTTTTAATTTATTGGTTACCTCTAAGGGTGATGCCACATGTGGCGTTTTTGGTCCATTTTTAGTCAATTTTTCCCAATTATCTTAATAGATAAACAGCTTGTAAGCAACCAAACGCATGGTAAACGGCCAAAAACGGACCAAAAACGCCATGTGTGGCATCACCCTAAGTGTGCGGTCACACGATGCATTTTACTTGCGTTTTGAAATACATTACAACATCTGAGGAGAGGTGATTTGCCTAATCACATTACTGTTAACAATGCACAATATAATTGTGACATTAACGCATGCGTTAACATCACATTTACAATGTTTTTTTTGTAAATGTTAACAGAAATGTAGTTAAGCAAATCACCTCTCCAATGTGTGACCACAGCCTCCTATGTCGTCATCTCGCTGGGGTGTGACTAGAGTTCTTAAAAATACATGACACTGCCTCAAATCCAAAGTTAACAGTAGTGTCCACTCCTGTATATAACCCCTCACGTGACTTGTGTCCTCTCCTGTATATAACCCCCTCACGTGGCTTGTGTCCACTCCTGTATATAACCCCCTCACGCGGCTTGTGTCCTCTCCTGTATATAACCCCCTCACATGGCTTGTATCCTCTCCTGTATATAACCCCCTCACATGGCTTGTGTCCTCTCCTGTATATAACCCCCTCACATGGCTTGTGTCCACTCCTGTATATAACCCCCTCACGTGGCTTGTGTCCATGTAGATTTGAGACATTTGCAACAAAAAGTCACAAAAAGAACCCAAAATGTGCGCCTGCCAGGATAGGAAAAACTGAACATGTATCACAAGTAAAAAGACAGGATCTTACATAAGGCGCAAAAAAGAGCTGCCAAATGTCTCAAAATTTCACCAAGGGGGAAAAAAAAACTATGATACATGACCCCATAATGTTTAACATGTGGGAAAGTGGAGCTGCTAAGAGACAGTTTTTTCTTGCCTCTCTATCTCCTAGATGTAGGTAATTTCCATTGCGGTGACATACACTAGTAGCAGGAAAGCCTCTCCGCATAGTGTTTCTAAAAATACGACTGGCACCATGAAATAATATGGATTAAGGTGACCTGATATTGTACTGTAAGAGAGGGTTAAGTTATTACAGTTGGCGCACATGAGGCACTGGGTGATTAGCGCGGCTCTGGAACGCGTCCATTGTGCGAGCAGTGAATTGTTCTCTGATATTACAGTGATAAATGCAGGGTCCAAAATAGCCTGCAGTAGGAGTGCTTCATATCTGGCATTATTAAGAGGTCTGTCACGTGATCCCGAGGGATAATAGACAGCTGCCTAGCCGGAGCTTCACTGGGATAGCAGGCACAGGGGTGTCCAGGACCGAGGCTGATGAGGCTGAGCTCAGCGTGAAGGTTAACAAAGGTCAACGCTCCAACTCCAGCAGCAGCATCACAGCTTCATCTATCATCAAAGCTGCCAGCAGAAAAGAACTACTCACAAGTTCTCATTATCAAGTTCATTTACCAGGACTATGACCCAAGTGATGACCAACAACATGTACAACTATACCTACGAAGAGAACGAGTACATGAACCAAGAAGATGAATGGGACCGTGACATGCTCCTAGACCCAGCATGGGAAAAGCAGCAACGAAAGGTCAGCCCATAGGGTGCAAATCTCTTACACGTGTCCATCGCTGTAACCAAATACTGAAACCTCTTTTGTTGATCCATAGTTTAAAGTGGTAGAGGATATGCCTATTATCATCTACTCATTGGGCCAGGTCTATTATTATTTGCACTAGAAAGAACGTCATATGAACTTGCACATGTATTTATGAAGTGTCTGCGCCAGTTTTGTGTCCGACAAGACATGTGCACCTATATGGACGTGTTAGTGCTTAGTCGGAGTTTGCGAAACATTTAAAACAGCGGTTTGACAGAATTATGTCACATGCTATATGTAAAAGGTGCACCAAAATAAGATACAGTGCAGGGTGCGACGGATAATTGTGCTCCAGTATTCAATAATCTGACCCACCCTGCACATAGTGGCACCACTTTTGACAAATCTGGGCCTTTATGTTTACATTCAATACTTTACAAAGAGCACCTGCAGAAGTGTCAGATTTGATGGCTAAAAGGAGCAAAACAGCAGCAACTAAGCAGACTTATAGTTATGTTACCCTGTTTCCTCAAAGCCCGAGTACAATTTTTTTCAAGCATAGAAATATAGGACCTCCCCTAAAAATAAGATCTACTCTGTGTCCCCAAAAGTAAGATGCCCCCCACCCCGAAAATAAGACCGAGAATTTTTTTTTTTCAGCCATTGCTGTACATTAGTATTAGTAGATCATTTTGATACCGCAAGAGGTTGTGACATGGGTGAAGAATGGGTGAGATAAAATCACTGGCAGCTGCTTGGTATATGACATACGAGCAACTACCTGGACATGAAGGGCTCTTATAAGGGAAGTGTTATTGCTAAACATGAGAGATTGGGACCAATGATTCCAATAGAAGTGAAGTCACAAGAAATTCAGCAGGAAATTGAGAGTTTGGGCAGTTATAAGGAGGTTACACTTGTTGTTGGTGACATAATGGTCTTTAAATAATAAATCCTGCTTTTTGTTCATAAGTACCAGGATTATTAAATGTACATGGATTATTGTACATGAAAATATAGTCACAAGACTTTCTTGATGGAATTCAGATGGTTATGCTGATGTATGTGATGTCATACAACATACCGTATATACTCGAGTATAAGCCGAGTTTTTTAGCACAACTTTTGGCAGGCTGGCTATCTACAGAAGGGTGCTGGCAGGCTGACTATCTACAGAAGGGGGCTGGCAGCTATATACTGGGAGGCTGTGACCAATGCATTTCCCACCCTCGGCTTATACTCGAGTCAATAGGTTTTTCCAGTTTTTGGTGGTAAAACTAGGTACCTCGGCTTATACTCGGGTCGGCTTATACTCGAGTATATATAGATTAGTAAATATAGATTTTTATTAGTAAATATAGATATATACGGTATTAGTAAGTATAGATTAGTAAATATAGATTTTTTTTGCTAAACAATAAATGCAATGGAAAAATAAGACATCCCTTGAAAATAAGACCTAGTGCTTCTTCACAAGCAAATATTAATATAAGACACTGTCTTATTTTCAGGAAAAGACGATAGTGACTGCCATTTCTACAGCCCCCCCCCCCCCTATGCCATACATTAGTATCAGTAAATCATTTACATACTGAAAGAGTTTGTGACACGGGGGAAGAATTCTGGACAAGAAGTCGTCATTTAAGGAGAGTGCTAAACATGAGGGATTGGGGGCCAATGATTCTAATGGAAATGCAGTCACAAGAAATTCAGCAGGAAATAAAGAGTTTGGGGAGTTATTAGAGTTGTCAGAGAAATTGTTGACGTGATGGTCTAAAGCAGTGTCCTTCAACCACCTGGCCGTGGCCCAAGACCAGAGACAATGGAAACAAGGGAGGCATCGAACAGGAAAGGGGCCAATATAAGTGTGGGGAAGGGGGGTGCTTCTTCAGACATTATAAGCCATACATTTTTGGCTAGACATCAGACCACCTACCCATGCCCCCTGGTCCCTGGAAAAAAAAATTATGCTCTCCTGGGCAAAAAAAGGTTGGGGACCAATGGTCTAAAGGACATCTACCACCAAGATGAATGACTATGCAAATGAGCCTGGGGGCTCCAGGCTCCATCAACACCTATGGACCCTGGTGGTAGCCGCCCTTTAAATATAAAATGTTGCGGTTTGTTCAGTAATACATGATCAGTAAGTGTACATAGATTGTTGTACATAGAAATAGAGTCACAAGACTTGCTTGTTGGAATTCAGGTGGTTATGCTGATCTATATGATCACATGACTGCAGTACATTAATGCATGTTGATTTTTTTTGTACAATAAAATGTGAATATTTGTTCATAGAAATATAAGATATCCCCTGAAAATAAGACCTAGTGCCTCTTTAGGAGAAAAAAATGAATATAAGACGCTGGGCCACATTTAATTTGGTGTTTGTGCCAGGTTTCTGTCTGACTTTTGCACTCAAGAAAGAACATGCACACCGCTTGCACCTGTATTAATGAAGTGTCTGCGCCAGTATTGTGTCGCGGCTGCACTGTGTCCGTAGTGACACAAAATTCTGCACCTAAAGGGGCATTTCAGTGCCGATTCAGACCAAAAGAAAGATTAATGAAGACCCTGCCTAGAATTCAATAAACTGCCACACTTTGCACTTTTGATACATTTTGGGCCACTGTCTTATTTTCGTGGAAACTTTCGTAGTATAACTTTTTATTCATTTACATTTTTCCATCTGAGCTTAGGGGTCCGGTGGGTGGTCCTCCTCAGTCCTCTCTGTATACACACTAAGAGAAAGAAGGCTTTCTAGCAATAGTAGGATGGACACCAGATTGCAAAAATCAGCATGAGGTTTACATGAATAAATGAGTTATACTGGAACTTCACTACCATGTTAAATTACATGCTTCCTGCAGATAGGACACTGTGTACAACTGCTCAGCTCCTCCTGCTCTATAACATGCTGCCTGCATATAGGACATGGTGTACAATCTGTTCAGCTCCTCCTGCGCTATAACATGGTGTCTGCAGATTGGACATTGTTTACAATCTGCTCAGTTCCTCCACCTCCAACAACGTTTGCCTGCAGATAGGACACTATGTACAATCTGCTCAGCTTCTGCTATCCAGCTATTCTCGCTCTATAAATTCCTGCTTCTGCCCCCCCCCAAGTATTTTCTGCTCAGCTCCTCCTGCTCTGTAAGACTCTGCTTACAGATTGTAATGCATTTCATTGGTGACAGGTCCCCTTTAATATTGTTGGTTAGTATATTATCACACACATTATATATATTATAACAACCATCTGGTTCACAATATGTTCCTCTAGTTGATGCAAACCTACATGTACTCTAGACATAGGTTTGCACAGTATAAATCTCCTCTTGTGTGTGTGTGAGGTGAGGGAGATATATTCATCTATGACTCCATCTGTTCCAGGCTATCGGCTTACACTATTTATTTAGTGGGTAAACTAAGGTCTGCGTTATTTTAAAATCTTCCATGTGTTTCATATGATCACATCCTTCATATTCACTTTATTTGTAAAAGTGATCTGCATTTCCAGCGGCTCTTCTACTATACAAGTACAACAATGCCCAATGTGGCACACACTCCACCACATGTGGCTATACACTCCACCACATGTGGCACACACTCCACCACATGTGGCTATACACTAGTCTTAGGTCAGTGATGGCGAACCTTTTGGAGACAGAGTGCCCAAACTACAACATTTATATGTCGCACAGTGCCAACATGACAATTTAAGTAGTAATTTATTTATCCCTGCTGTATCACAGGTTTCAATTGTATTGGTGCCCTGAGTTCACCAATACAATAGAAAGATAATGGGGAAATTTGGATTGTAGCTTCTCTCCAGGGTCCCCTGAAGAGGAAGAATCAGGGGACCCAGAGCAGGAGGTCCAACTTTAATACATCTTAATCCACACCTTACCACTACTCATGTAGTCCTGGCAGCCAAGGATGTTGCTTTAAAATGGCGCTGAGCATGGCATGTGGTCTTGGACCACAGGAGGAAGCTTTGAGTCTGGCAAACTCTGTTGGTGTGAAGGCCTGGGTGCCCACAGAAAGGGCTTTGAGTGCCACCTCTGGCACCCGTGCCATAGGTTCGACACCACTGCATTAGGTGATTTGAAAGAATAATGAATTAAATTGTTTACAGTGCTTTTCCCCCAAATATTATTATTCCCTATCCACAGGACCTCTAGTAATAACACCAATGGGAACTCGGAGGTGCGTCATAAGAATGGAGGGGAGGTGCACATGGGGATATTGCATCGCTATATTACAAGGGTGAAGAGAGGGTGGGGTGCTTGTGTTCTTCCATTCTCATGGTTGCTGGAGTGTCCCACTGATCAGACAGATATCCCTTAGGGCTAATTTACACAGGCATGTCTGTTATGTGTTTGTTAAAAACAGATCTATTCGGTTTCCGTCTTTTATCCAAATCCATGTTTTTCACATCTGCAACAAGGTGAATTTTGAGCATAGTATCACAGGAAAAATGCTTAAAGGGGTTCTCCAGTCACATACAAGTTAGCCCCTATCCACAGGATCGGTGGGGGTCTCAGTGATGGGAGGTCTGTTGCACCCCCCCTTGTAATACTAGATGAATAAAGCCAGCTGCCCCATTCATCTCTATGGTGCTGACTGAGATGGCCAAGCACTGAACACAACAACCATGCGTACGCGACTGGCTGTTCGCTTCATCTTGGTTTACGGTGGGGGTACAAAGGACCCCCGTTCTCGTGATCCGTGGGGGTCCCATCACTGAGACCCCCACCGATCAGCAAGTTAATCCCTATCCTAGGGATAGGGGCTGACTTGTATGTCTCTGGAGAACCCCTTTAAAGGAACAACATTTAGGGGTGGTAGACTGTCACAAAAGGCATATTCATTACCTTAGGGTTAATGGAGGAGTCCTCACGCCATGTTCCGGCACGGATGCTAAACTGAAATATAGACCTTATAACTATATGCAAATGAACTGGAGGAGCTCACCTCTCCGCTAGCAGAGCGCCTCCTGGTTCTGTTAGAAGATCATTTATGCATGCCTCCTCATTGCTATCCCTCCTCAGAAAGACCAGCCGCAAGCACTGCAGACAGCCAGTGATGTCACTCGGCAGTCTCCAAATCTCGCGTGAGCACTAGACCTCGCGCAGCCGCACTGGTCAGAGACAGGCAGCGCAAGGTGTAGTTCTCATGTGGTGTAGTTTTCCCTACGTGTTATCCGAATAGTTCCGATTTGCGACAATTTTTCCTGAATTGCCCCGGGTTTTTGGTGCACGCTTTCAGATTGTGGCGCATCGGCATGCACGTGACGGAAATCAGGGGGTGTGGCCGAACGAAAATCCGACGGATTCGGAGAAACCGACGCATTTGAAAAAAAAAAAAGTGTCGCTGGACACGCACTTACCTTCACCAAGAATAGCATCGTGAACTCCGGCGGGCCTCGGCGGACTTCAGCGCAGCAGCGACACCTGGTGGACGTCGGAGGAACTACCTTAGTGAATCGCCGGAAGACCCGAATCCACCGCAGAGAACGCGCCGCTGTATCGCGAATGGACCGGGTAAGTAAATGTGCCCCATGGTGTTTAACACATGCATTATAAAATACCATGAAACAGCTGGAGAGAGATTTACCTAATTAATTTGCTATTAACACCGGTGTTTACAACAGTTAACAACAGAGACAACAGTTAAAGGGCTGGTTAACAAATGCATGTGTAAGCATCAGGTTGATGGTGTTGTTTTGTAAACGCAAATGTTAATAGAAATTTAATTAGGCAAATCTCTCTTCAGCTGTGGCATTACGTTGCAAAACTCATGAGTTAAATGCCACGTGTGACTGCACCCTAAGGGTTCCAAACGTATGGTAAGCTTACAAAAACGCATCCATTTAAAAATGCATGTGTTTTCAGTCTATGTAAAAATCCAAAGAGCAGGAATTGAAGTTGGTATACCAAGCATTAATTCACAATTTGCAGGTGAATGGCGTATACCCAGTAGTGTATTATAATACAGGCCATTTGGGCGGTAGCCCGGGCCCAAGCCTTCTAGGGGGCCCATGGCCAGCTGAACCGCCCACCAAATTTGTTACTGAGAAGGACCTTCACCTATGAAATCCTTATATATCCGTTACTGTTGTCAATTCACATGTACACAAGTGCCATTTCAGGACCTTTGAAGCTCCTCTAACAGGCCCTGAAACTACAGATTGAAACCAGGCATTCTCTAAGCATCTTGATTCTGGTACCATATGTAAGAAGTGAACTCCAGACTTTTAGGGGTCAGTTTTAATTTGACCCTGCATATACCTGACTAATTGGGGGGATGCTTTACCATAATATGCACCACATTTATAAAGAAAGTATAAAGTGTAACACCTTTGTCATGAGAGGCAACTCTGCTTCACTTGTCATATGTCTTTTGGTATTGAAATGTATATAATAAAAGAGGGGTGTAAAATTCACAACATCTTTTACATTTCAATTAAATCTATAAACCTATGATGGAACCTGCGGGCATCCAAAAGTCAAAAAATACCATCCTGTCTTCAAAAGACCCCTTTCACACATGTATATCTGATATACATCCCCATAGATGCACATTGCGCCCAGCCGCGGTATGTCCACATGTGTACTGGAGAAAGATATACCATGCTCTATCTTTTGCGGGGGTTTAGGGCATCATGACTCGCTATGCGGAGGGGAGAGGTGAGCCCTCCTTCTATCCAGCGCACAGCTGTATGCTTGCCCGTGTTACGGTAGCATAAAAGAGGCCATATATACTGTGGAATCATATAGGTAACAGGGGGCCATTCTCCTAATTCTCACTGGAGAAATAGCAGTAGGGTAACTCTCCATTGAAATTATTGGAAACCTTTGGTATTCTCTCTGGGCGACATATACTGCTTAATTGTCTGAATTTTGCAGTGAAATAAGGCGAATAATGTGTATAAAGTGTTACTGTTCCGAACGTCTTAATGTCATTTATAGGACAGATTAATAAATCTGTAAGGCTAGACACTGCTAGATCTGCCTATCAACAGAGGATTAAGGAAATGAAAAGAGCTACTGCTTAAAGTAATACCAGATAATCTGTAACTATAAACTAAGAACCCACTTTATATACTGACATTCAAAAGAATAGCAGGGGTTTAACCTCTGACGTTGGGTCTCACTCTCTATATGTCACCAATCACTACAGCTTTGAACCCGAAAGTACCATCATTTTATAGAAAATCATCTTGGCTATCTCATCCTTAAAGTTTACTTGAAACTATTTAGCATTTGCTTAGTTATGCAGATTATTGTCATATAACTACATTGTTACTGTTTTTCTCCTAAAAATCAAAATTTAGTATTTTTCTGTTAGCATTTTATAAATCCATTTTTAGCATTCAGCACAGACTCAATCTTTCTGGGCATGCTCATGATTCATATGCAAGAATGTCTGATATGTGATCTAAGGTTCCTTCTATGCAACGTTGGTGCATATAGGGGGATTTACTTGAGTACGAATGCAGTTTTTTCTTTGTCTGCCCACATAAAATATCAGATGGGATGAGCTCTGTAGACTGCGGGGTCCAATTCATCAACAATGGGTACGACAACTACTCTAAGCGTACATCGAGAATTGCTAAGGAAGAGTTCAATGACAATTGTCATTGAACCATCTATTTGCCAATCCATTTATTTGCCAATCTCGATGTACGCTTAGAGTTGTTGTCCTGCTGGAACAGTATGTCCTCATTTTTAGACCCATCATCCTCAAGTGCATTGTGACCACCATAAATCTTTGTCAAGTATTCAAATCCTTTGGCTGTGAAATAACCTAATAACGTCAGGCTTCCTCCATGAACTTCACATCAGAATCCAGTATATTTGCATCATCGCTCTAAACCATCCAGTTCAAAACTTCTACTGTCCACTTTTCATACTTTTTTTTTTTAAGGAAGAGCCACTGCTTTTATATTAAAGCCAAGGCTTCTTCTTTTTTCTCACCACCATTCCAACATTGTGTAATTCACAAAATGGTTCTTGCATGAATGTATGTGTGACCTCACTCTTGAAGCATACCTGGCAACTCCACTGATGTGTTTCTTAAACTACAATTGATAGATCTAGTATTTTGCTTGGACATCCACCTCTTTGATTTGGAATAGATAGACAAACTTATTTTGTATTCTTCCAACTGTCATGGCGCTTACATGATGGAATTTGCCAATTTTTTTAGCCCAGAGACAGCCATAGATGACAGCTGCATGATGCTGTTTCTCTTGTCTTGGAACATCTGCTTCATGGCTGTTCCTCGCCTTTAACCAATGACCTTTCACTTTGGAATCAACATTGAGCTATTATTGTCTGCAGTGAAGAGTTTCCTTCTTTACTAAAGAAATTCAAGAAAAAGCATTACAAGCAAATCAAAGGGCCGACTTCTCCATTCCCCTCCATGGCAGAAGAAGGGTTCTATGCTAGGCTAGCTGTCCCTCTCTTTCTAAGAAGGCTCTTACTCTGGTCACAGGCTAGGAGCCCAGGGTCTATGGCAGAGTATGCCCTTCGATTCCTCTTCTGGTTGCTCAGGTAGACTGGTAGTCTTGTCCACCAAGCTCTGTTCCCTAACTGCAAGACATGTCCCCTAACTGCAAGACACTAAGGACCGGGACTATACTCCTTTTATACTTTCTACCAGGGAATGACAAGGCTTTTTCCTTAGCCTTAAATTGAGTCCCCATAATATTCTATGGTAACAGGTTTCTAAAGTGTAAACAAGTTTCCAGACATCACCTGTCATTCTAAGGGTCAATCTGTCTGCTTGTCTGGTAAACAAGTCTGTTTCCTCCTCATTCCCCATGATGGCCCACCTGGAGGATGCCCCTTGATCTCTCCCGCAGCCTCTCTCCAGTGTTCTTCCTGTCCCTACATCGGTTAGGAGAAGAGTATACACCCCTCCTCTATCTCGCACCGACAGGTTCGGTATTGTATAAAATGCACCCCCACAGTGATCTGAGGTCTCTAGCTCCCCTCTCTGCTCTTCTTAAAGCATCAATTTGGCTGATGAAGCAGAACCTACTCCCATATTCCACCAGGCTACTGTAAGTAGTACTGTAAGGACTGGTATTGTATATGTCAGGATTTTCTTGTTACTAGAAACAGGGCTTAATCTAGCCCTCCTATTTCTCTTTAAGGACTCTTCTGCTAAAGAAAAACAGGAGAAAAAAGACAAGGAAGAGCCAAAAACAAAAAAGTGGTGATAGAGGACAGATCTGCTCTTTATAGATTAATTAAAATCTGCCCTCAGGTCAGACATCTCTCCTCCTCCGGTGGACCCTCTTCCTGCTCCTCCTCCAAAAATACCCCAATTCATAGAATTGTATCTGAGTCCCTTTCGGAACCTGACTCCTTGTTCTCATGAAGATTTTATGACTCAAGAAAAAACTGACATTAATTTGGATGAGAATGTTGCTGATTGTTATTTCTTTACTAATGAACATCTGAATAATCTTCTTAAAGCAGTACGTGATTCGTTAAAATTAGAAGATGTTTTACCAGAGATGTCTATTCAAGATGAAATCCAAGATTCTAAGATTAAAATTAACTAGAGAATTTTGTAACCACTTATCATTTGACAGTGACAAGACCAAGATCTGGCACAATATCCCAAAAATGAATGTTCAGTATTTTAAGGTGGTCAAAAATACTGACCTTCCCTTTGAAGACACAGCCCAACTTAGGGATCCTATGGATAGAAAAACTGTTTAGAGAAGACCTGGGAGGCATCCATGGTCAGTCTTAAATCTAATATTGCTGCTACCTCTGTAGCACGAACACTTTTTTTCTGGCTTATTGAAATAGAATCTCATATTAAAGCAGATAATCCTAAAGAACTCCTGCTAGAATCAATCCCTGTTCTTAAAATGGCCACAGGGTTTCTGGCTAACTCTTCCGCTGAGTGTCTTAGATTTGCAGCAAAAGAAGGAGCCTTATCTATTGCGGCTAAATCCGCAACAAATCCAGGTTGTGTAATATTCCTTCAGGTGATTTCGCCTTTGGACCTGAGTTGGACTCTATCTTAGGAAAGACGGCAGACAAGAAAAAAAGGTTTTCTCAAACTAAAAAGGATTAGAATTACAATCCCTTTTGAGATTCCTTTCGTGGAAAAGGCAAAACGAGAAGCTGGAGTTATCCAAAAAGCGGAAAACGCAGAGGTTTCCTCTTTAGCTCTAGCAAATTCAGAGCTCCGAAAAAACCATGATGCCACAGAGGGGGGAAGATTATTAAACTATAGTAAAGCGCCAACAGGCAGTTTTCAGCTCCAACCACGTATCTTTACCTTGAGAAGGGAGAGCACGGATCCTCATTCCATGTTGAGGGCTTCAAACAATATAAACAGTACATTTCCAGCTCAAATCCCACTAGTCAAGGAATTGGATAAAAACTTTTCTTTATTCGGACATCATATAAAAGACAATGGACACACCGTAATTTCCATTATTAAACTATGCCTCATCTTGGAACTCTATTACCTCAAACATTTGGGTACTAGATATGTTGTCCAATGGATACCGTATCGAATTCTTCCAATCCCCCTCCCCTTCCCCCCCCCCCCCAAAAAAAAGTATGTTGTTATCCAAGTTTCCTCATCTTTATCTTACCATTCGATCTGGGCTCAGCTTCAAACTCTACTTCTCATGAAAGTCATCAAAGAAGTTCCTCAAAATAAACAAGGTCAGGGATTCTACTCTCCCCTCTTCTTAGTAAAACAAACTCAACGGCTCTCAAGGACTGATCATTAATCTGTAACATCTCCACCAGTTCATCATCTATCTCAGATTCAATATGGAATCGGTGATTTCAGCTACCACCCTAATCAACCGAGATTCTTTTCTCTGCACAATAGACTTAACAGATGCCTACTATCACATACCCATACACCCTTCTTCACAGAAGTTCCTAAGAATGCCCATTCACTCTTCAGAAGGAGATTTTGTAAATTTTCAGTTTTCTTCCTTATCCTTTGGCATTTCTTCTGCTCCTCACATCTTGAAGATCATGGAAGAAATAGTTGCTCCTCTGAGAAATAATCATAATTCCATATCTAGACGACTTTTTAATTGTGGCAGAATCAGAAACAACCCTTTGTCTCTCTTCACATCAAACTTTAACATTTTTAGAAGATCTAGGCTGGTTAATAAATTTCATGAAAACGGATTTAGTCCCAGACAGTAGAAATTCCTGGGTGTTTTTTTGATGACAGTCTCCTACATAAAGAGACAAAGGGGTACAAAATCAGAAAAACTTCTCAATCCTGTGGACAGGGTCTAATTTTCTTTGTGGGAAAACCCCTTTAATGCAAGTTAACCCTTGACGAAAAATAAACTAAGAAGTGCTGAGTGCACAAAGGGGAAATATGACAAAGGTCCAAAGTGCAATGCTCCACTATCAAGGGCACTACTACTACTC
Organism: Engystomops pustulosus; assembly: GCF_040894005.1. Taxonomy (NCBI): domain Eukaryota; kingdom Metazoa; phylum Chordata; class Amphibia; order Anura; family Leptodactylidae; genus Engystomops; species Engystomops pustulosus. The sequence continues at coordinate 48,767,298 of NC_092413.1, forward strand.
GGGACTCTTAATATTTACACAGACACAAACGGACCCGTAGACCAGGTCTGAACTGGCGGAGTCATTTGGTAAGTTTATCTGGTTGGCCGAGCATTAACACTCCTGTCCATCATCTGCTCACCCCACTCTGACATGTCCAAAGTAGCGTACGGGTCAGAGAACCCGGGAAACTGGTGGGAGAGGGAGATGCATTTGCCTTGTGTGCAAGAAAACTGAAGGAGAAGACATAATGGGGCAGATTTATCAAGCTGTCTGAAAGTCAGAATATTTCTAGTTGCCCATGGCAACCAATCACAGTTCCCCTTTAAAATATTCATGAGCACTGGTAAAATGAAAGCTGAGCTGTGATTGGTTGCCATGGGCAACTAGAAATATTCTGACTTTCAGACAGCTTAATAAATCTGCCCCAATGAATCTACCCCATTGTGTTAATATAACCTTTACATTGCGTTAAGAATGCATTTTGTAAATGCGATGTTAACGCAATGCAATTAGGTCAATCTCCTCACCCCAGCTGTTGTATTGCATTTCAAAACACAATGTTAATTAAAACCATGTGTGAACACAGCCTAAGGCTCTTTGCATCCTTATGATTGAAAAACAAATAGATGGCTTTGGTTACTGAAGGTTCCAGTGAGAGCAGTTGGGGGACAGAATCCAGTGGAAAGAACACAATTTCACCATGCACCGACCACAACCAGGTGATCCCCCTAAGATTTAAGACACAGGAGTGGACTATTACAAGAGCTATCCTTTAACCCCTTGACGCTCTGCGCTGTAGCTCTACGGCGCAAAGGTATAATACACAGGTGGGGTTTGTTGCACATTGCAGCAAACCTCCACCGCTAATAACCGCGGTCGGTGCTTGCACCGATTGAGCTATGAACCCTTAGATGCGTGATCGCCGCCATCTTGGATCGGTTGCCAGACCCGAAGCTGTCTGGTTTCTGGAGATTCGTTACAATGAGCCAGTGGCTCATTGTAATGAATACTGTGCAAAAATGCCACATACTGCAATATAGTAGTGTTGCAGTATATGGTAGGAACGATCAGACCATCTCGGGTTAATGTACCCTAGAGGGTATAAAAAATATTAAAAGAAAAAGTTTCAAAAATAATTTTAAAAAATTAAAAACCTAAAAATTCAAATCACTCCCCTTTCCCTAGAACTGATATAAAACGTAATCAACAGTAACAATCACAGAATCACAGACACAATAGGTATGGCCGTGTCCCAAAATGCCCGGTCTATGAAAATTTAAAAACTGTTATCGTGGGCGATGAGCCACATAACGGAAAATAGCGCCCAAATGTCCAAAGCGCGACTTTAACTCAATTTTACATCACATAAAAAATGGAATAAATAGTGACCAAAATGTCGCACAGACCTCAAAATGGTAGCAATGAAAACATCAGCTCATTACGCAAAAATAAAAAAATTACACCTAAAACAGCTCCGTACACAAAGTATGAAAAAGATTTTTTTTCGTACACAATCGTTTTACTTTTGAAAATGTGTTAAAACGCAATAAAACCTACGTGAATTTGGTATCACCTGCCTGATCGTACCGAACCAAAGAATAAAGTGGAGGTGTTATTTGGAGCACACGGTGAAAGTCGTAAAAACAGCCCACAAGAATGTGACGTGATTTTTCAATTTTTCCATGTTTGGAATTTTTACCCAGCTTCCCAGTACACGGCATAGGATAATAAATAATGTGACAGAGAAGTAAAATTTGTTACACACAAAATAAGCCCTCATACAGCTCTGTACACAGAAAAATGAAAAAGTTATGGATTTTTGAAGGTGGAGAGCAAGAAATGAGCAGAAAAACCCTGCGTCCTTAAAGGGTTAAATAGTCACTAACTTTTCAAGAAATGTCTGATAAGTCAATATTGGAGCTGAATAGAATACATTTTATTGCTAATACAGTTAGTATAGTACTGTACATTTTTTTCACATTACTTTGCTTCTCTGTGGCTGTGTTCTTGTGTGCGTGGTGTTTACACAATGTTAACATAGCATTTAAAAAAAATCTGTGTTAAAGAAATGTTAACACAGTGTAAATTAGAGTGTTAACGCAATGTGATTAGGCAAATCTCCTCTCCACAGCTGTTGTATTGCCAAAACACAATGGAAACACCATGTGTGAATGCAGCCTGAGGCTCCCTTACTTTCTGATGTAATGGTTTCCATTCTGAACTCTGTGCTGAATTCTTCTTTACTAGCAGACAGACACTGGCTGGCGCGTAAGATTATAAATTACAAATACAAATGACAAAAATTACAGATTACGAATAAGTTCTACATTTTTAAATGTCATGATTTATACAAATAGTGATATGGTTTAATAGGGAAGCTGATAAAATCTTTGCAACATAGTGCACCAAAAATGTGCCAAAAGCACCAGAATTTTTGTTGCATTTTCTGGGGTGTAAATTGGGCAAAATAGCAACTGTAAAGGTCAACTACACAGTCTTAAATTGTGACAGATATTTCATCCAGATTTACCATCAGACATTTTGCATTGGGGATAGTTTTAGACTGTCTCGTCTAATGTTGCCCTTTCTAACTTAGTAAGTCTTAGTAGTGCATCCGCCCTATTTTCTTGTGTGTGTCTTAGTGATCTGCAGCCACTGTGGCTGTGCTTTCATATACAGTACTGGTTGTGGTAGAATTAATGTAAGATTTGCCATATGGATTAGTACAGTCTCTATATATAGGACTAGATAGATTTCAAAAGAAATGTTTGTATGTTTGAAATGGATTCTGCTGGCAGCTTCCATTTATCACATTGATCAGCCTTTCCTGGCAGGCTGCGGGGATGTAAGTCCTATGAGACAATCTCCTAGAAGTCGAGGGACATAGGACTCCCTTTGCAGCTATTGTAGGCTGCAGACTCTAGACTGTTGCCATTCAGCTGATATGCATGGTATGAAATGTGTCAACAGATGCCACTAGCAAATGATGAAGTCTACAGGATTACAATGGATGAGATTGCTAATTATAACCACAGTTTGTAAGGTCTATGGTAATCCGGACATCTTTCTACCAAATTCTTTGTTTGAGGAACATCAGATGTTAGGTTTTTTTTTTTTTTTTTTTAACATATTACATATGTTAGTTCATAGAGATATGTTAGAAAATACTATTAGAAAAGACTGAAGACTTTTTCAGCTATGACAAGTGCTGGTTGTACAATATTCTGGTGACATATAATGAGGGAAAAGCTTAGTGTAGAATGAAGGTCTCTTTATGCAGTCAATCCACATATTGAAAGAGTGGGGAGGGGCATGTAGAAATTAATGGATTCCACACTATTAATATTTTTGCGTACAATAAAATAAAAAAAACCCTTATTTATCAATACTGAATGCAGTTTTGGGCATTTAAACCTACACCACTGCTGCAAAACTAGGCGTGAACCTAACCCAGTGATGGCGAACCTATGGCACGCCTGCGCAGACTGCTCGTCTCCGGCGCTGTGATGCCTGCGCATCCCAGCACTTCACTGTATGCGCGGCCCCGGCGCTCCGATTCCTGCGCGGCCCTGCGTTCCACTTCCTGTTTGTTCACGGCGCGCCGACGTCTGTGCGGCTCTGGCGTCCCACTACCTGCGGGGTTGCCGGGTCCTGGTGCCCGATGCCTGCTGCCTGCTCCCGTGCTCCAGCGTGACGTCACCGCATCCTCGCCGGCACTTGAGATGGCGCGTTTCGGCTGCTGCACTTGGTAAGGCCCTTTGTGTGTGTCTGTCTATACTGGGGTGGGGGGAGGCCCTATTTCTATCCTGGGGTGGGGGGTGAGGCCATGTCTCTATCGTGGGGTGGGGGGGAAGCCCTGTGTCTATACTGAGGTGGGGGGCCCTGTCTCTATAGTGGGGTGGGGGGTGAGGCCCTGTGTCTATACTGAGGTGGGGAGCCCTGTCTCTGTAGTGGGGTGGGGGTGAGGCCTTGTCTCTATACTGGCTACTGGAGGGACTAGGTATTACCCCTAAACTCACAATGCTGCAGCATTTCTCCTGTGTTGTGTATGTTATTTTCGGAGAAAATAAAACTTTTACTTAAAGAGCGACAGCCGCAGTACACAGCCATACACATAGCTACAACCGCAGTACACAGCAATACATGAAGCTACAGCCGCAGTACACAGCCATACACATAGCTACAACCGCAGTACACAGCCATACACATAGCTACAACCGCAGTACACAGCCATACATGGAGCTACAGTCGCAGTACACAGCCATACATGGAGCTACATCCGCAGTACACAGCCATACACAGAGCTACGGCCGCAGTACACAGCCATACATGGAGCTACAGACACAGTACACAGCCATACATGGAGCTACAGGAGCAGTACACAGCCAAACATGGAGCTACAGCCGCAGTACACAGCCATACATGAAGCTACAGCCGCAGTACACAGCCATACATGAAGCTACAGCCGCAGTACACAGCCATACACATAGCTACAACCGCAGTACACAGCCATACACATAGCTACAACCGCAGTACACAGCCATACATGAAGCTACAGCCGCAGGCAGTAATACAGTATTCATCACTACATTAGCTTCTAGTATAGTGTTATTATTGGCCTTTCTATAGTGGTCTTTATAACCAGAATTCTGCTATTTATGTGGTTGTGATGGTGGCATCATGATGTCAAAGTGTTATATGTCTCTTGTATAGTGGTATTGTGGCGCTATGGGGCTAAATTGCTGTGTTGGCACCTTGCGATAGAAACGTCGGCTTTGGTTTGCAGTTTGGGCACTCGATCTCTTAAAGGTTCGCCATCACTGACCTAACCTAATTCAACAACACCTATTATCCAGGGGTCTGTTCACAAAACTTCAGAATAAACATGTCTAACACTAAACCTCACCCCTTACTTATATCTCTATTTATCTAGCTGAAAGGGAAAGTGTAAGATTCAAGTATGGAAATAAGGTGTTGTGTTAGCCGACTTTGAGATCTATAGCCAGAGAATACCACTCTGAAAATGTTAATGCACCCTTTATATGGCTCTCCTCTCCCTAATGTAACTGTTTCTCTGTTAACTGACCATTCAATTCTGTGTCCTACATACAGTAGTAGATTATTATATAGGTGTAGTAGATTATTAAATAGGTGCAGTAGTAGTATTATATTGTGCAGTTGCTCAGGGCCCAAGACTTCTAGGAGGCACATGGCCAACCACACCACCCAACAAATTTTGTACTGAGAAGAACCTTCACCCATGAAATCCCTATACATCTATTTTTGTTCTCAATACACTTGTACACAAGAGCCATTTTAGGACCTATGAAGGTCCTCCAAAGCTTCTGGAACTGCAGATTGAGAGCAGGTAGAAGGGACACATCCCCCATTCTTCAAGAAGCTTGATTCTAATACCATATGTAGGAAGTGATTCCAGACTTGTAGGGACGTTACTATTCATACATTCTTAATCCACCCCTGCCTACATATCCCTGGAATGTTAATCATGGAAACTAGATGATCAGAGATTGTAAAGTAACTGAAAAATGGAAAGTAGTTCAGTGTCAGGCTCAAACCAAATTATATACTTGGGAGGTCTTGGATTACAAAGAGCAGACAGTAGATCCCAGGGATCCAGCATGGTGAACAGAATGGAAAGCTACATAGTAGTGTCAATGAGAGGGTTACAAAGGGACATTGGAGTCCAACATCCAAACATCTTTAGAACCTCCACTTTGTAGTATGATCGCACCTCTACACAAACTTGTCAAATTAATGTCCTAGTCATTTTCTTTTTTCCCTCCTCTACACAGTAAAATGACCCCCTTAAAGAGGAAGCTGTCACATAAAATAACCTACACTAACTTAACATATCTTTGAAAACTGCTATTATAGAGCAATTATCACTATATTGTTCTGTAAAGTTCCACAGTATGTTCATAAAGTTGAGTCATCATCTGTGTAAATGACTCCGTGTGAGTTCGGTCTTCATCTTTCCCCTGAGCTGAGTCAAACATATTTATACCTGCCCTAACGCTCGTTGCCCCCTCCCTTAGGAATGAGAGAGACACTGGCTTCGCGTGATTCGCTGAAGAGAATTCCTGAGAGAGGAGTGAATAAGGGGGTTGAGAGAGCACTCACTGTAGAGAATTCCTGAGGGAGAGTTCACTAATGAGTTGATTTCTCGTCAGCGTGTCACAAAAAGACAAAGGCTTACTCATTCCTGAGGCGGGGGTGAATTATGTAACAGAGCTGAAGAGAAAGCACATCCTAATAGGGAAGGTGGAGGCGTGGCTGAGCTAGAATAACTATACAAACTGACTATTTAACTGTACAGGCATTGGGAAGAACAATATAGGGATATAATAATTGTACTACTGTTTAATAGCAGTTTTCTAAGTAATGTTTAGGTAGCATGGGTTGGTTTGTCTGACAGGCCCCCTTCATGTCCCAGAAAGTTATAATGCTGATATTACTACCCTCAAATAAGTCTGCCTTTGGGCCCCCAAAACTAACAGTGCTTCCATTGCTTCCCCTACAGTTATAGTGTTCCATTGAAAACTCACAAAGTAACAGTGCTCTATTCCCCCTCACAAACAATAGGGCACCCTTTTCACCAAAAACAGCAACTTTTTTCTGTGCTTTTCTTTGTTGACCTTAAAGGGGACCTACCACCACGATTCTACCTATAAAGGTAGAACGGGTGGTAGGTGGATGAATGGGACGTAAGGATAGCCCTTTTTGGGCTAATCCTTACGTCCCGGCTATCCTTTTGTAAACTTTAATCAGTTGATATGTTAATTTAATTAAGTGGCTACTGGGGCGTGGAGTAGCCGGACATGAGGCTACTAGTCGCGGCTACTCCACGCCCCAGTAGCCTTGTTCCTCCGCCTACCATGTAATCTTCGGCGCGCAGCACCTCGTAGCTGCGCGCCCTCGTCCGAGCACCCGGCGTCTGCGCATGCGCAGTAGCGCCGGCCTCGGAGCTACGGCCGCGCACCCGTAGGCCTGCGTCCTGCGCATGCGCAGAACGCAGGATATTCGCACGAGGGCGCGCAGCTACGAGGAGCTGCGCGCCGAAGATTAACCGGTAGGCGGAGGAACAAGGCTACTGGGGCGTGGAGTAGCCGCGACTAGTAGCCTCATGTCCGGCTACTCCACGCCCCAGTAGCCGCTTAATTAAATTAACATATCAACTGATTAAAGTTTACAAAAGGATAGCCGGGACGTAAGGATTAGCCCAAAAAGGGCTATCCTTACGTCCCATTCATCCACCTACCACCCGTTCTACCTTTAGAGGTAGAATCGTGGTGGTAGGTCCCCTTTAAATAGTTATAATGACCTATTTAGGTACGACATATTGTCATGTTCATCCGCAATGTAATGGTGCCCTGTTTAAGCTCTATTAAATAATGTATCTTTTATTTTCTCCAAAATAGTGCCCCTTTAGACATCAACAAGTAACATTGGCCCTCTTAGCAAAACCATTAAGACCCCATAAAATAACAGTGGTCTTCTGAGACTGACCTTCCTGTGTTCCCACAGAAGCACCATTCCATTTCCGTTGTACCATTCCCCTTGTGGGTGTCATTGTTCTGGTAATTCAAAGCCACAGTCTCCCCTACTCTACAGTCCATATGCACCACTGGTGACCATGATTATTATGCTCATGAGACATGGCTTGATGGTCCAGCTGAAAGTCTGTAGGAATATGCAAGTAGCAGCAGCTGCATACAGGGGTATACTTGGGAACAAAACACAGGGATACTGAAGCACCATAGCTTTGCAGACATTCATGCCCCTGCCTGTTCTCCACCTGCTCGTTCTTGACCCTGTTATGCCCAAAGAGGTGTGGAGGACGGAAAACGCTCTTAACTGGCAGAGATGGGGAGGTTTTCTGGCGGAGAAGGCATAATAAATCTCCCCCTCTGTGTATAGTTGTAATATAAAAAGTGGAATATTGTTTGATTACTCCTGATATTCAATGTTTCCTCAATGAACAATCCTCCTCCTCCCCCAGTAATGCATCTATATTCAGCCTCCTTCCCCAGTAATACATCCATATACAGCATCACCCCCCAGTAATACATCCATATACAGCCTCCTCCCCATGTAATACATCCATATACAGCCTCACCCCCCAGTAATACATCCATATACAGCCTCCTCCCCATGTAATACATCCATATCCAGCCTCACCCCCCAGTAATACATCCATATACAGCCTCCTCCCCATGTAATACATCCATATACAGCCTCCTCCCCATGTAATACATCCATATACAGCCTCACCCCCCAATAATACATCCATATGCAGCCTCCTCCCCTGGTAATACATCCATATACTGCCTCCTCCCTCGGTAATACATCTATATACACAGCCTACCCTCCCCCAATAGCCAATCTTACATATTGATGCCCAGAGCTACTAGCTATGGCTGTGATTGGAATGGAAACCAAAAGGGCAGGCTTATCAAGCTGTCTGAAAGTCAGAATATTTCTAGATGCCCGTGGCAACCAATCACAGCTCCCCTTTAAAATATTAATGAGCGCTGGTAAAATGAAAGCTGAGCTGTGATTGGTTGCCATAGGCAACTAGGAATATTCTGACTTTCAGAAAGCTTGATAAATCTGCTTCAAAATTCTATTTGTCATCTGTCTATTGACTTCTGTATAGGTAAAACTATTGAGGGAATTTATAAAGAGCTGGTACAGTGTCAATGTTTCACAGGCTACCTACATCCATTTGGCATCCATTTTTTCATGAATGTTTACAAACTATAATCCTACCTTCCAACCATTCTGGATCATGCAGGACAGTCCTGGACATCTGGCTCTGTCCTGGGTAGCAGGAGGTTTGTCCCAGGACATCAACTCTATCATTGTCCATCGGGCACCAACAGAGCTGAATACAATGATAAGCAGGGAGCCGTCAGCTCTTTGCACTACTACGGTGTCTGGGGAAGGAGACCTGCTGCTGGGGAATGAGGAGAGTTGACTACCTGGTGTTTATAATTTTTTTAAGCAGCACAATGTAAGGGGCACAATATCATGGAGATCTTAACAAAAGGGGGATATGCTTAAGGGGACATAATATAAAGGGAAGCTGCTTGGGGGGGGTCATAATTTGAAGGGGAGCTTTTGGGGGCCCAGTATGAAAGGAAGCTGCTGGGGGGTTTAATATGAGGGGAGCTGCTGGGCAGGTCACAATATGGAAAGGATTTGCGTGGTGGGGCATAATATGAAAGGGAGCTGCTAGAGGGGCACAATATAAGGGGGAGTTATGGAGCAAAATAAGTATGTATTTCACCCATTTTGTTCTCTATGCACTTTTAAGTGCTATCTACAAAAGAGGATTTTTCACAGCATGTACCGTCCATGTGTCTGGGGCAGAGATGTTGTTGGAGAGCATTGCTGACAAGAGTCGCTAAAATTTATAAGTACAGATAATGGATCAATGACATGTAACGCAAGAGGCCATAAGGCACAAATCTAAATGGGCAGCACGGTGGCCTAGTGGTTAGCACTACAGCCTTGCAGCGCTGGGGACCTGGGTTCTAGTCCCAGGGTCAACATCTGCAAAGAGCTTTGTATGTTCTCTCCTTGTTTGTGTGTGTTTCCTCCAGTTTCCTCCCACACTCCAAAACATACTGGTAGGTTTATTAGATTGTGAGCACCATGTGGACAGGGACTGATTTGGCAGGCTCTGTGCAGTGCTGCAGAATCTGTGTGCGCTTTATAAATTATTAATTATTAATGCCCCATCAAAATCAGGAATGCCTTTTCTTTTCTTTTTTTTTATCTTCATAACCCTTCTCAAATGACCAGTCCTTATAAAATGGCCACATTTTCCAGACTTTACACAGTGCTGGGACCCATGCCCCAATCCATAGTAATGTCAGGTTCTGCCCCTGTTTACGCAACCTCAGGTTCTCTAATGGTTAATATAATCCACTGAGTGAGCTCACAGAAATCACACCAAGATCTCCCTCCGTGGTGATGTGATGCCGTCTGCTTTATTTACGCCACAAAAAAGAGAACTTCTATTAGGCAGGATCTGGGATGGTTAGTTTAGAGCCCCCTGTGTGAATGTAGTGTGTATGCATCTTCATTTCTCTATTCCTGTCAGTTCAGGTGTAGTGAATGGGGTGATGGTGGCATCCTATGTACCCACGCCATATACATCGCCGTACACATTGGGACCCCATTCTCATGATCAGACACCTATCCCCTATCTTATGGATAGGAGGCAGTTGTTGTTTTTTGGTTCCCTACAATTCACATTGTAGACCAACAATATTCTAAATGCAGTTCTCAACTGTACAATCGACAAGGATGGGTACAAAATGATAATAATGTAATCTCTATGTACAAATGTTGAGTGATATTCAGATTCTATTTTAATCTATAAAAGTTATACAACTGTTATAAAAAGTGTCCTATTTGCTTTGAGAAATTGTGTAGTGGAATCCTTAGTGAAATCACAGTTACAGAGCATATTTCCTTAGAACTTTGTACAAGGATGTTCCTTTGTTACTTTTCCTGAATTGGTATTAAGGTGACCCTTCCTCTCTGGTCTAATGCACCACATGATACACTTAGTATTGGTGATCCTCTCTCAATGTGCAGATAGAGTTCCATATTCTCCAAGTTTGCTGGAAATGTATCCAAGGTCCCTAAGTTGCACCAAATTGTACAAAGTTATGTAGTGTTGCAGTGAATTATTCAAGGCATCTGGTATCTTTGAATATACATGTATTCTTGCTGGAGACATAAAGTGACATTTATTGTGGTGTATATGTACGGTGTATGTATCTGCACAGTCTAGTACTGTCAGCATTGGGTTGACAATGTCAAACTGTGTAGGGCAAATAAGGGTGACGCCTATTTGGCAATTTATTACAAAGCATTAAGAAGCCATACCAGAACAAAAAGTATAGTTTTTTCTGTTCTATTACAGTTACTTTGATTCTATCCCCAAGGTCCAGCGAGTCGGCCCCTTTTTTCCACTTCCCATTTGCTTGTGTACATGGTGAAGCCTCCATCCCTTAGTCGTGGCTGGATGTGATTCTGTAACTAAGTACACAGAACAGTAAATCCTGCTGGAAGCACTCTGTGCAGTCCTGTAGTTTTAGCATTGTGAGTAATGCCCTCTACATGGACTTTGATATCTATTTATAAGACTTTATGGGCATGTTCAGGAGGTGCACGGTTCTGCTTTTTCATAAAACTAAATGTGAACATGGATTATATTTAGTAAAATGCTGCATAGTGTATGAACAAAGTCTAAGAGTAAGTCAATACAGAGAGTTAAAGGGGCGTTCTCATATTGGGAATTGACATTTCATTTAATTCATCTCCCATATACCTACATTTCTTCCATTGGATGTTATTAAAATAAATGTACATGTGTGAAGATAATTTTCCATAAATGTAGCCATGTTGTCCATTGGAAATGAGATTGTTGTCCTTGGATACGACCAATGCTGCTGAATAGATTGCACAAAAAACAAATTATTCACATACTGTACAAAAAAATCAAAGTTAAAGGAAATCTACCGGCAGAATCAGGTAATATAAAGCAGTGCCACTTATATGTTGCTGTGTGCTTGCTTGTTCTGCATCTGTTTTTCTTTTTCTTTTCTTTTATAAAAATTTGTTTTTAAAATATTCTATTGTGTCTGAAGGGCTTTGGGGGTGTCATAGGAGCTCCTCTGGGCTCCGTCATCTTAAAATTATAGAGTAGAATTAATTTGTCCCATAGAGAAATAAAATTGTCACATTAGTACATGGAAGACTTGATAAACTATAAAAACACACAGTACATATGGACATGATCATAAAAACATAAAAATATGTAAAAACAAGAGCAACAGAACACATCCAGTATTCAGCCATATGGTCATGTCTGCGCACTGAAGAGAAGACCGCACATTCTTCTGGACTAGTAGAAGGGGGAGCAGTAAGTAGGGGAGCAGTAAGTGAAAGCTTTAAAAGTTCAGAAGAAAGAGCCTATAGCTTTGTAGGTCTTCTACCTAGCACTGTCCAAAGGATTAAAATTTCAGAAAGGCTCCTTGCTCATGAATGTACGGTCACTCGGGTCATAGCCCAGGCAAGTGTACAGCCACGTGCAGGAGAAAGAAGGGGTGAGCGCTGCTTACGTGTGCTCACTACACCATGCAGGGGGCGCCATAGCTATGTCTATGAGGACCGGTATCCATCCGCAAATTGAGCTGCCGGATTTTGGTCCCCAATACATTTGTGTGCCTAAGAAGTGTCTATTATAAGCTACTGAGATAATAACAGTATGCACTCTCAGTGTATATGTTACAAAAAGAACAGTAAAGTGTATGTGACAAACACAATAAGGACATTTACCAATCATTTTTAAAGGCAGTCTACAAGGAGCTTTGACTAGATAAAGCTGCACAGTATGTTAGGTAACATCCCTTAAGATCAGTGTAACCATATCATATGTGTGTTGCTAGTAGCAGCAGGACTGTGAAAAATGCATTTATACTCCAGGATTGTAGATGGACTTGAATCACTGCGATGCACTGGTATGTGAGATCTCTTCACTGAACAAAGCATAGCTTTTCCCCTGTGCTGTGAGTCAGAGCAGTAGCAGGCTTCTGGTTAGATATTACAGCAGAGGGGAGGAGTTGGGGAGCAGATTCAATACAGAGATCTAAGAACACAGAATTGCAAAGAACACTTCCCCAGTGTTACAATATAATAGTATCTTTTAATTTCCTCAGGGTTCTATAAAGTTTTATTGTATTGTATTTTTTCACGGTCTGTGTTTTTGTTTATTTAGGATATAAACAATATTGAGATGATAACATTGTTGCTTTTTCTTTCTTTTTATCTGCACAGACTTTTACAGCTTGGTGTAATTCACATTTAAGAAAAGCAGGCACAGAGATTGAGAACATTGAAGAGGATTTTAGAAATGGATTGAAATTAATGCTCCTACTTGAAGTGATCTCAGGTTCGCTGCTCTTTCATTTTAGGATTTGCTCTATTAAAGTTCCTCTAAACTGGAATTAGAGGGCTGAGCTATATATCATTCATAGGATTATTTGATTTGGAGGATGGTTAATGTGATACAGGGAATATTCTATATCACTATATGTGGGCAGAGTAATCATGACTCTTACTGTGTCTCATAGGAGTCTTGACTTGATTTACTTTATTATTTAGGTATCATGAACACCATTGTGCACATTTTGCGGGTCACAAGCAATAGGCCCTATGCTGTTCCTTGCTGCCCGCCAGACATTGGTGGACGAGCATCCTTCACCTAATCGATGTCCATAGTAACTGCCTTCGCCCGCCACAAAGACGGGCAGGGATAAGGCCTGTTCAATCCAAGAAACACAAATCCGCTACACCCCACATGCTCGATTCGGAAGGGCGCCTTCCACTCCTTTCAGTTAGTATATGACCAGAACAATACGGTCAGCACTTGTTCAGGGTATAGTCTTTATTGAAACAGAATAAAAGCACTACAAATATACAGCTATGAAAATTATAGATGCCACTGATGCGTTTCAGACCTTTTTAGTCTTATGACTAAAGACCTAAAAGGTCTGAAATGCGTCAGTGGCATCTTTTATTTTTATAGCTGTATATTTGTAGTGCTTTTATCCTGGACCAATAAAAACTATAGCATGTTCTATACAAACAAGTGAGTGCTGATCGAATTATTCTGGTCATATAGGTATAGGGCCTGCCCTATCTTTTTTGGGTAGTCGGCAGGTTCCCAGGTCTTACCCAGTTCCTAATCACCAATATATCAAAGAACTCAACATCCTTCCCTCTCTCATATATAGGGCACCAGAAATCACCTGACAGGTTTGTAAAACAATGGATATCTGATGCAGCTCATGTCACTGTATTTTTTGCAGTTCTGGGTTGGTTTAAATGTGATCTCCAGGATATTACATTCTGCATCACCTCTAATAATACCAATCAAGAAAGGCTTTCATTACAACTTTACACTAAGATTGTGGTATATTATATTGATTTGTGCTTGATATGTTGGATATTCTAATTTCTAAAGAGGAAGATTTTACTTTTTTTCTGTAGGAGAGAGGCTACCAAAGCCAGATCGAGGTAAAATGCGTTTTCACAAGATTGCCAATGTCAACAAAGCTTTGGACTTCATTGCAAGCAAAGGAGTAAAGTTGGTTTCAATAGGAGCAGAAGGTATTTCTGTTGCCCAACTAAGAGGTTAAATGCAAAATGTTGAGAATTTAAGGTCATAAGCTTCACTGCACCCTTGTCACCAAGTCTGGAATAGTCTTGACTTTCTCATTCTTAAGGTTACCTGCTACCAGATTTCCATGCTGTGACCACTAGGCTGCAGTGTAGATGCATCCATAGTATTGTCCAGTGTTAGAACATGGGATTGTCAATGTTCACAACATTACTACAGACGTGACCGCAGCCTATAGGCTGTGGAAGAGACTGGCAGAAGACATGACATGACATGACATGACCGAAGTCTACTTTGTTCCAAAATTGTAACATTTTATGGCCTCTAGGAATGCAGCTACAGGAGGCCTAGCTGTATATATTATTTTAGGGCTCAAGTCATCGGCCAGTTTTGCTGCCAGTAACTGCATGAGGATGTGCGTGCAGTGATGCCAGGAGGAGGCGCAGCATGAGACTTGAGACCCCTTTTAATTGAAAATGATCTAAAATCGAGCACATGCCCCTTAGTGGTTGCTACAGACAGCCATTTAACTGTTAAATGGGAAGTATAACATCTTATAACATGTCAGGATAATTGACAGGTCCTCTTTCATGCCCAATTTGTTCTAATTAGCGTGAGGGTCCTGTGCGTATATTCCACCAACAGCGTCGGCTCCAGGTTTCAGTAGGCCTCTGGGGGACAGACCCTCAGTGGGCCCCTTTGCAGTGAACTCACATGGCGGGATTGAAAGTTCAGAAACTAAAACAGTCTCCTGTTCCCTAAAACATCCCTTGTTTATAGTCCTAAATAGCCCCCTCATGGTTATTTTATATAAAGCCCCCCTCACACGATATGGATTCATTAGATACATCCCCTCTTACTCCCATGGATTCCTTGTGTACAGCCTTATGTGGGCCCCCCAGCAGCTCTGGGCCCCGGGCACTTGCCCAAGTATACCCAGTGCTGGCAGCAGCCCTATCCAGCAGCTCAACAGCATGTCAGGCAATTGTAGCACAGAGGCTGGTGTTATCTGTAACACAGATATTTCAAGTGTTTGTCAGTACCAGAAGCAGATGTCTGGTGCTGGAGCTGACTATTCACTTTAACTTAATTTAGACCAGATCATGTTATCAATGTCTGTCTCTGCTGGTGGTATAGTACCATAGTTTAGGGTAGTGTTATAGTATGGGAGCCATTTTCAAAATGCTCTTAGCTGTTATTCAGGAAGGTGGCAGGGTTACAATAATGGCCTTCTATAATCTGGGAGATCCAGCATAATGATGAAAAGCTTTGAATGCTGTCTTCAAGGAGTCATGATGGCGGAGTAGTGTCTTGTGAGTATGTCCCCTCCTGGTTTAACTGATGTCTGGGAATCGGCAGCTGAATGTAGCTTATGATGATGTACCTGTCCTTTGTTACATTATTTAAGACAGATGGGAACATCCCAACATAACTATTCATTGCACGTTACAGGTCATTTGTAGGCAGAGTTAAAGTTCTCTCTCTGTGTAATGGTGAATCTCCCACAAAATAGAAGAACATCATTGCGATCCTGTCACCATCCGGCATAACAGATTGATGAAGGCTTGTGGCACTTAATTCTCATGACAGGTTCTCTTTAAACATGAATTTGTATTGATATTGGACTTCCATTATCAGGTAAATTATTAATGTTTTTGATTCTGGTTATTCTCTAGAAATTGTTGATGGGAATGTGAAAATGACCCTGGGTATGATCTGGACAATCATCCTTCGTTTTGCCATCCAGGACATATCAGTAGAAGGTAAGAAGTTGTTTTTTTTTTTACTTTTTTGTAGCTGATTTTAGATTTTAAAATAATAAAAACTATGTGTACCATATAATCAGTTTCATGCATTTTGAGTCAAGCAGGACCAATGCAGTGAACTGGAGGAAAAATTTCACATTTGTTCCTAACATGTAAACTGATATAGATAGCACACCTGGAAAACCTTTGAGGGTAAGCAAAAATAAAATTCAGTACACGGAGGCCCCTTTCACAATGGCCGTTTGGGGACTTATCTGGCCGCAAGTTTGCGGTTGGATAGACGTCCCCATAGACGGCTATGGCATCCAGCGACAGTACAGTGGCAGTGTACCGTACCATACCGTGCATGGTAAAAAGATAGACCACATATCTTTTCCAGTGTTTACGGGCGAGTCCTGTGCATCGATATGTAGAGGGGAGGGGGGAGCAGCAGCTGGTCAAGCACACAGCAGTGTGAAAGTAGCCTCTTCTCCGATTCCCATTTTACTATGGTACATCCAGTTGGTAGTGCCAAGGGTTGGCCGATCCACCACATCCTTAAACCATTTGTCAATAGATGAAACAATGGGGCAGATTTACTTACTCTGTGCTGACGCGATTCACAAAGGTCGTGCGCCCAAGGTCGCTGCTGCGCCGAGGTCCGCCAAGGTCCGCTAGAGTTCACCAACCTATTCCCGATGCATGTGAGTGATTGATTTTGTGACACAATTCGTTTTTTAAATTCCGCGGTTTTGCCGAATCCGTCGGGTTTTCTGATGGCCACACCCCGATTTCTGTCGCGTGAAAGCCGGGGCGATTGCGCCAAAATCCGATCGCGTGTGCCAAAATCCCAGCAAAATTTTTCGCAAAACTGAAAAAATCTGGATACCCAACTAAAGTGCGCCCGTGGAGCCCTTAGTAAATGAGTCTCAATGTCCCATGAAACCCTGCCCTGGCCCCCAAAGGCTTTTTCAGAGTTCCCAGACAATATATTTTGTAGAACAGCATTGTGAAGGTAAGATTTACAAGGATGTATCCACCTTGTCTACAAGCAATTATGTTTTAGCCACTGTTGGTATTTTTGGGGAATGGTATAGAGCTGTTTATTTTGCACAGTACTACTACTTAGACATTGTATAGTTTAATAATTAGCATTTTAGGTATAAATACATGCACAAGCGGTTTACACTAAAGAAACGTTCAAAGTCAGATAGAAAACTGGAGCAGGAGGCTTTAATAAATCTGGGCCATTATGTTGTTGCTGTTATGATACGGTATGTTTTATGTTCTTGGACGGCTTCAACACAATAATCTTGAGGATAAAGTTTTCTCATATTGTATCGTATCATATGGTATAAAATATAGTACAGGACACTGTCCGATGTTAGACAAGCCCTGAGTTAGGCCCATACCTGGGACTGGAGTCTAAGTGGCACCCAGGGTTGGACTTGCTGCTGCGTGGTAACACCAGGTCGAGGTCCAGAATCAGCAGGCAATCTCATGGTCAAGGGACAGCTTTCTCTTAGGTATGAGCACAAAGATCCTTCAGGAAGGGACTGGGAATTTATCAGGAAAGGCAGGTGGCCAGCGTGCGGTGCGAGAAACCACGAGAGCCGCAGCTGGAACCCAGCAAGGTGAGTAGCGCAACAGGCCACAGCGGTCCCAGGGGCACCCGTGACATGCATTAGACCTTAGTGTTGGGAACTTGCTGTATATATGTTACAATGAAAAAGGTAGTAAAATGAAATTAACATATTTCTCTGTATAACTTGTGCCATTACATATGGAAGATCATACAATCATTATTTGGTCTAGTTGTGCAGTTTTAAAAAATGTTGTTGTTTTTTTAGAAACCTCTGCAAAAGAAGGATTACTATTATGGTGCCAACGGAAGACTGCCCCCTACCGCAATGTGAACATTCAGAATTTCCATACCAGGTACACTCAAAACTGAGTATTTTGGAGTATTTAGGAAACTAAAGAACATCTTTTTTTCATCATACCCTACATCATTGCAGACTTGCAATCCCATGGCCATCTCCAAATATTACTCTACCTTTCTACAAGCTTTTTAGGAATCATTAGTCCTGTGTGTTTATAAGGAATAACACAGTTTCGGCTGCGCGGCTGCGGCTCCGGGGCCGGAACTACTGCGCATGCGCAGTAGCTGGGGGACTCGGACGAGGGCGCGCAGCTACCAGAAGCTGCGCGCTGATGATTACCTGGTAGGCGGAGTAACGTGGCTACTGGGGCGTGGAGTAGCCGCGACTAGTAGCCTCATGTCCGGCTACTCCACGCCCCAGTAGCCGCATAAAAAAATTTGCAGATAACTGCAATAAAGTTTTCTAAAAGACACCCGGGACGTGAGGATTAGCCCAAAAAAGGGCTCTCCTCACGTCCCATCCATCCACCTACCACCCCTTCTACCTTTATAGGTAGAATCGGGGTGGTAGGTGCCCTTTAAAGGACATCTACCTTCAGAATACTACATTTTCTAGTATCTGGAGCAGCTTTTCTAATCGCCAGGAACTGCAGAATGCGGCTGAAAAAGAACACATAAAAATAAGCTGATGAGGCGGAAGCATTTCAGCCTACGTCACCGGAGCACATCTGGACTTCGAAGACTAATTAAATATGAACACCCCCACTCTGGAGATGAGCCTGGTACCACCCGCTGATCCAGAGATAGTCGGTGATATCACCGGCTGGTCCCTCCCGGGCTCTACTAGAGATTGCATATTTAATTAGTCTTTAGAGCCATTAGGTGCTCCGATGACACAGGCCTGAGCGCCTCCGGCTAATTAGCATAATTTTATATACATAGTTTTGGGCATCTACCATCAGAAATTAGTATATTTTTGAAAGTACAGTATGTTTTATCGAAATGGATTACATCTGTCTTAGCTCCACATCACATCCACATTTCTCACATGACTTTTGGCTTTGTGTAATCTGAATACTGACACATAAGAAATGCCACTGAAATTTGAGAATTGTTTTGGCTGCTGTCTCTAAGTGGCATTTATACACGGTTAAGATTTCCTAGACAAACAACTGCAAGTGGAATGAATTGTAAGATGATTCCCTATACAAACTATTAATTACATTTATTACATCATTAACTTCCTGAATAGCACTGAATTGCCACATTTCTAGTAAATGAAATAAAATATCTGGATCATGTCCCTTTAGCATCAGGTGTATTAATAACTTACCAATAAGAATAAAAGCTGACTCAAAGTTCTGTAATATACGTCTCACCCATATGGTTGTCATACAAGTTTCCTTTGGATATAATTAGGGTAGATTTTTAGGGTTCATATAAGCATCTGTGAGACTATTTACATTTGTAGAACAAGGAGTACAAGTATTGTGTCCAAACCCCTAAAATGCAGGCATGTAATGAGTAAATAGTCTCTAAGCACAACTGGGTTTCTGCATATGTGTGATGTGAACATCCCCTATATGAGAGTCTCTCAATATAATCTGCAGAATATATCACTCTATACTAGCTAATCTACAGGGACTCACCAAATTGGGCTTTTACTCTTTGTTTTTAGCTTAACATAACAAACACATGTTAAAGTGGTTGTGCAGAAATAGCCAACTTTGGCTCCTTTCTTTCTGATTTAGCGCCACCTCTGTCCATTGGTTGTGCTTGGTATTGCAGCTCAGCCTTATATAACTTTGTTTAAATGAATAAGGCTGGGGAGGAGCTATAAAACCATTAAAATCTTATACTCTACTCACCTTCACCCAGCAACCGTTCACCCATGGTGCCGCCCGCCTCTATTTGTTTACAGAGGCAAGCGCCCCCCCTTCCCATGACCATTACTACGTACTTGCTACAGCATCAGTTTCAATGTGTACCAGGTACACAGTAAACCAGCAATGACAAGCTACACTGTGGGGAAAATGGGAGCACTGGAGGGTGTAAGTATAACATTTTTATTGTTTTTATAGCCTCCCCAGCATAATATCACATTTTTTTAAAATCCCAGTGCAGAGCTGCAATGCCTGATACAACCTATGGACAGTAGTGCTACAGATACTGGAAAGGAGAAGCAATGTGCTGTAAATTTGACCAATATTCCAAAATATATTAAGTTTTTTTTTATAGGTTTGTAATTTGGAATAAAAGATTATTAAAATAAAATGTGTAACCTTTTTCTTTTTCTTGCATTATTCATGATAAAGCTGGAAAGATGGCCTCGGCCTCTGTGCCCTGATCCACAGACATCGGCCTGATCTCATTGATTACTCCAAGCTAAATAAGGTCGACATCAGACTAAGATGAGATCTATTTGTCTTCTACTTACAGCAACTAACACTGCATGAACACCTGATTTTTATCCCTTATAACAGCTGCTTTACTATAGGCTTATGTTGAAATGTCATTTTAAAGGAAATATAGTTCCATTACATAAACCGCCCTGATCCAGAGTTAAATCCTATATTATGGGGCACATTTACTAAAGTCCTTGCACATTGTTTTATATGCAAACTGCTTGCACATATATTTAAGAAGTGTCCGCACCAGTGGCATAACTAGGAGAGACGGGGCCCCTAGCAGGCTACTGCATGGGCCCCCCCTTCCCACTTAAAAAATATACATATTAGTATACTCACACATATAAATACACTCATGTGCATATAGACATACATACAGTGCCATATGCAACATACTCACATACAGGGTATACAGACACCATACACACATCACAGATACTGCATATATACATCACAGTATATGTTATATACATATTATGCTGGACATGTGCAGTACAATATAGATATAATGGTGCACATCCTCCATTCTTTATTGTGTCAGGTCAGATGACGGGCCCCCTGACACTGCGGACCCCATAGCGGCTGCTATGGCTGCTAGCGCTGTAGTTACACCCCTGGTCCGCATCACATATGTGGCGCATGCACCCCTTTGGTGTTGCAGCTGCACTATGCTTCACGTGACACATTTCGTCACTGAAATGGGCGTTTTGGTGTACAGTCGGACTGTGCGCCACATTTATCATGGAAAGTCGGAGAGAAGTGTGTTGCACGTCCTATGTTAGAGGTGCACAAAAAAAAGTGGTGCACTCTGTCAGAGCAGTGCAGGGAGTCGCCAGATTCATGAAGAATGTGCGCCAGAAATCATGAGTTCATCAACTTTTTTGTGGTGCACCTTTACCATAGGGCGTGCGACAGACTGTGCATTATAAATCTGGCGCACAATTCTACTGAGCACTGGAACACCCACTAGTTTGTGTCGCCTGATGCCTAGTGCTGTGCCACAAAAGGGTCGCGTGTTACACAGTTGTGGTGCAAACACTTCTTAAATACCTGTGCAAACATTTTGCTTCTAAAGGAACGGCGCAAAGCCCTTAGTAAATGTGCCCCCATGTGCCAGCAAGAAATGTTAGCTGCGAAGGTTGCAAAAATGTGAAAATAGCTTTGAAGACTCAAGATGAGCACTAAGGGGGCTTTCCATGATAGACAACAATTTGATCACTGCCAGGGAATGTAATACAACAAGAACTCACCTCACTTGTGATGTCTGCTGACTATCACTGGTCTCAGCGGTGGAGGCCAGTGGTAGGTTGCAGTATTTACCTGCCAATCTACAAAAGAAGACTAGTGGAAACAGGATCTAGCGGTCCCAACCTCTTTAATGGATTGTACTGTATGTGCTCAGTTACTCCAGATTTCTGGTAGACTGCTTTGATATCAGAGTCCTCTAATAAATAGAAAGGACACTGCATGCTTCCCGTATAGTGCTGGCAGAGAGCAGTTATCATCCATTGTACAACACAAGTAGAAGGCAATGTTCACTTTATCACTTTATGTTACCATGTCTGGCATATTTGCGGAGATAGCTCCAGGCTTGTGTGTCAGATTTGTAAATCTCTCCTTATATTTATAGACGTAAAGCAGCCTTTTTATGGATTCTCAAGAAGAGCAGTTTTATAGCATAACTTACTCTATTATATTAATTTATAGTTTTTTGCTGCTTAGAAAGACTAATATAAAACAAACCTTATTTATAGCAGTTCATGTTCTGCCTTACCTTGTATATGACTTCATTGTATCCTGACCTGCCAGGCTTCACTCTGCATCACTGCCCTATTTTAAGGAACAAAGTATGTTGGCAGGACTGATAGCATAGCCTGTCTATACAGCATAATCCCAGTGAATACTTCTTAATCTTGCCTCTCTTTGGGACAAGAGGCTCAGCTATTTCTAAAAGAGGAATCATAAGGCATTTGTACAAACAAGATACTGGATTAAATGTCCCACAGTGTAGCATGGGCATAACTACCACTGTAACAGCCACAACGGCTGCTATGGGGCCCAAGGTGCTAGGGGGCCCAGAAGCACTGCCTCCACAGTCCTCTTCTACATATGTTAAGGTGATAAAGAAGACAATGTTACAGGTCTCCTTTAACACATTATAGGATGCTGTTTTTGTGGAGGTAAACTCATGTGAATTACAACAGCCATCCTGCACTTGGACTTGTGTTGCTTAGCCTGTCAATTTGTGTTCGAATGCGTTTACCATTGCCAGTATACATTAAAGGACATCAGTAGATGTGTGGAGTGGGGTCTGACAATAATAATTTATCAGCATCCAATGAAAATATTAGAATTGAACAAAGAAATAGGGATGCCCAAAATATATAACAATTTGTAAATATTTTATTGGAAAGTGAAATACATATATTTAAAAACATTTAAAAAAGCACAGATTGTGCAAAAACAAACCAGTAAATCCCGTGTCTAATTCATATTGGCTATAAATATCATCAACAATACATAATTAGAGTCAAAAAGATCTATATATATATAGTAGGTACTCAATCCACTAGTGTGGTATAGGTTGATGAGGTTATACAGTTAGTTAGATCATAATTACCTATATAGCATGAGTATAGGAGCTGGGCACCGGGAACTGGAAAGATCCTGGAAAGATCTTTCCAGTTCCCGGTGGTTTGTTACTGGTTTGTTTTTGCACAATCTGTGCTTTTTTAAATGTTTTTAAATATATGTATTTCACTTTCCAATAAAATATTTACAAATTGTTATATATTTTGGGCATCCCTATTTCTTTGTTCAATTCTATACATTAAAGGACATCTACCACCAGGATGAAGGACTTTATGCAAATGAGCCTGAGGGACTCCAGGTTCTATTGACACCTATGGAGCCCAGCGCCCCTCAAGCTCGTTTGCATACAGTCCTTCATCCTGGTGGTAGATGTCCTTTAAATGAATGGACATCGTTTGGGTGCAGACATTCAACGATATGCGTTTAAGCTTGTTATGCTCATGCTGATGTCATGGGGGCCCAAAGCACAATGGTTCCCAACCTCACCTAGTCATGGCCCTAGTGGTACAGGGTAATTAGTTAGCAGTGAGCTTAGAATTTTATACACTGACTCAATGTTGTCATAGAGAGCGTTGCAATGACATATTTGTGAACCGCCAGCAATCACAGTTATTTCCCTCCTTACAACATCTCCATGCCAAGGGGGCAGATGCTACTCCCTCTAGATGTATGAAGCGGCGCCAGAAGGGACGGGATTTCATCATATGCCGACTTATGAGTGCCGGAGTATGATAAATCTCTCCCATAGTGTAAAGTCTTCTACATAATGCTTTACAGTATTAACACAGAAACAATAGACTTTGTAATCAGTAATTGTAACCAACTAATTATTGTGTTATTTCCAGAATGGTTTCTAAGAGCATAACAAAAAAAAAAATCATTAACATCACATGAATCTGGCGAATCCCGATAATTTAGAAGGTGAATAGAAATAAACACCACTACTAAATAAAGGAAATGTATTATAGT
Source organism: Engystomops pustulosus (assembly GCF_040894005.1). Taxonomy (NCBI): domain Eukaryota; kingdom Metazoa; phylum Chordata; class Amphibia; order Anura; family Leptodactylidae; genus Engystomops; species Engystomops pustulosus. The sequence goes on from NC_092413.1 coordinate 48,791,097, forward strand.
TCAGATTACACATAAGTATTTTTTTTTTTCCAGGATGACCCAGTTGGAAACATTAACCTAGCAATGGATGTCGCAGAAAAATACCTAGATATACCAAAGATGTTAGATGCAGAAGGTAAGTGTCAATCTCCTGCACTTGTACAATATGGGGCACATTGGGGCACATTTACTTACCCGGTCCTGTCGCGATCCAGCGGCGGGTTTTCCGACGCTGATTCGGGTTCTGCCGGGATTCACTAAGGTCCGTGCGCCGATATTCACCAGGTGTCGCTGCTGCGCCGAGGTCCGCTGGAGTTCACCTGCTTTTTTCTGGTGTATGTGAGTGCTTGATCTTGCGACACAAATGGCTTTTTAAATTCTGCGGTTTTTCCGAATCCTTCGGGTTGTCCGGTGGCCACGCCCCTCGATTTCTGTCGCGCGAAAGTCGGCGCGATTGTGCCAAAAATCGATCGCGTGCGCCACAATTCCGTGAAATACAGCGCAAAGAGGAAATATTCGGGAAAAACCCGACGGATTCGCGGCTGCGGACCCTTAGTAAATGTGCCCCATTTACTTACCCGGTCACTGGAGTTCACAGTAAGTGCATTGTCCGACAATAATGCACCGTGCAGGGATTTACTAATATCGTGCGCCTGAAATCATGAATGTGTCACTCCCCTGCTCAGGTCCGACAGAGTTTGCCATCTTTTTAGTGGTGCATCTTAGGGCTAGGGCTTGCGACTCAATTTGAAAGTTAGTACAGTGAACAAACCAAAATAGGACAAAAAAAAAACAATACCAAAAAATCCCTACATAAAAAGTGATCTACAAGTCACATGTGGCAAAAAATGAACCAATGAAACAACAATTGGTCCCACAAAGAACAAAACCTTGCACAGCTTCTTCACTGAAAAAAATCATAATGTTATAGACCTTGTAAAGGGAAGGCGCAGAAAGCAGCACAATGAACATTGAAATATTTATATTGTCCTGCAAAAAACAAGCCCTAAAATGGCTATGTTAATAGTAAAATAAGTAAAAGTTATTACTATGATGACACTTTAATAATAGTTAACACCAATAGTATAACACTACTATAGCATTTGAGAATGACTTTTGCAATTGCAGTATATCAATAGGAGATGGATATTGACAAGGTATTGATCCGCGCCGAATATATGTAAAAGTATCCTTAATTGTGGATTTTTTCTGTGATATGTAATCTTTCTAATTTATAAATTAAACAAAATAAAATCAGATGTTTAAGATATATGTGATTTGTGAATATCCATCTGCACATAATGAATCTTTTCTGCTTTAAGCGCACATTTTCTGGCTTTTTGCAGGTAAATTACCAGCCATTATGCAGTGCAGTTTGTAGGCATCTATAGATAATCTAGAAGATTGTGGAAATTCATAAGATCTTTTTCTTTTATTTTCTTCCAGATATTGTAAACACACCAAAACCTGATGAGAGAGCCATCATGACCTATGTCTCATGTTTTTACCACGCATTTGCTGGTGCAGAACAGGTATACAATTGAGTTTTTGTTGCAAATCTTATGCATATTAAATTTACATAAGGGTGCCAGTCAAATTTGCATGCTTCCACATGATGCTAAAATCTTTTAGATGTGAATACATTGTTTGTTTTTTTAATCATACTCCCTGCTATTTAAAAAAAACTGTTTATAAATCCTTGGACATTATTTTGAAGGGATGACTTGAAGGTTGCACATGAGAAAACTAAAGTCAGTCAAGCAAATAGACCACTTTAAATCCTATAAGAAGACTATTATTTTTAAACACTTTGGTGGGGGGTTATCCCAGCGTATGATTAAACCCCTCCCCTTCCAAAGTGCCCCAGCTATCAGGAGGCTCTAGCCCCCTTATATATCCGGCGGGCTTCTGCACTGCAGGGTAATTGAGCTATAGTCGCTATAGGTAAGACGCAGGCATGTGCGGGCCACTCCGCTGTCCTGCAGGGTCCCCTTCATATCCACTTGGTGTGGAGATGGCATAACGGGGGTAAATAGTTGAAATACCTGGCTGTGTGACTATATCAGGGCTTGTACACCAGAAATCTGATAAATCTGACTCTTTGTTCTCTAGATGGTCTGACAACCTTATTGAAAGCTGCATATTGTATGGAACCGTACACGGACAGCTCTATACACTTTGTAGTGGTAGTGCTGGGTAACTGCAGCTCACTTACTATTAAAATCAATCATTTTATCAGCTGACCCACACAATCTGATGTTAACCTTTCCTAGAAGTTTGATCCTAATCCAACACAACCGATTTAGTAATAGCTATGAATAAGAAATAACCCTAGTCCTGCTTGAAAAATATTGTCCTTACAGTGAGATTTTTATGTAAAACTTATGTAAGAAACTGGATGACCATGAACCCCCAATTACTTAGTTTGATCTAGTCTAAAATCTTAGTTTGATCATGTCTAAAACCAGTCATATTATTTAGAAGTACTCCATACTAAAAACTTGTCGTATACCTTTTCTTTACAGGCAGAGACAGCGGCCAATCGCATCTGCAAAGTGCTTGCCGTGAATCAGGAGAATGAAAAAATGATGGAAGAGTATGAGAGACTGGCGAGTGAGGTAATAGCATACTTATTCATGAAATACTAGTCATCCAATGTCTGGTTCCTGCGGATCTCCTCTGGCTACTGATGATTTTATGGTTTCTAGGATTTTATGGGCTTCAGTTGCTTGGTCCTTCAATCTACAACACACTATATTGGATAACCAGGAGGCAGCTGATCTCAGGGTGCAAATGCAATGCTAGTGGACGGGGATAGGCTTCAACCCCATCGCATATGTGTTTCCAGTAAAATACATGAGATTGGTAACCAATTGTTTTCCATTTAAACAGTATAAGACACCAAGTGCTGGTTACTGATCACATGTGCCTTTTCCTGTTCTCTTTCCTTATAAATAATGGAATCATGATTGCTTCTGAGAGGTGTCTGAATTACTTTCCATATTTCTCCTCCATAACAGAAAAGAAGACATTACTCTTATGTATATGCCACTACTGTTTGCAGGTTTCAACTAAAGGAACCTATGGTTCCAAACACAAACACTAGATAAACCAAGCATTTGTTATAACATTCTATAATCCCTACTGCTGACCAGCACATGTCAGAATAAACCAGATCATGTTGTCTTATTTTATGGCAGACAACATGGCACGGAAGTCTAGAACACATGATGTTGGATTGTGGTTCCTTCTATCCATATCTATATGGACATTCACTTTCAATTAAATCATGTATCCGGTGGATATTATTGAATTAATCATCTGAAATAAACCATAATGCAAGCAAATGAATGCAAATTAATCTCCAAATAGGCTTTTGTATCAGAGCTTATAAGTGTAATAGAAAAATCCTTATTATCTGTATTATTATCTTTCCTAATATTGTGGTTACATTTAAAGCGAACCCGTCACCAAGAGTGTCTTTGTCAGCTGGTGACAGTTTCCAATAGCCTATACTAGGCGAATTTTAAAAATGCCTTTGTCCGCCTTCTGAATAATTTTAGTAGTTTATATAACTTTAATTCACATTACCTGGCTCCCTGCCTGCAGCATGTGGTGAGTCCCGGTGGAAGGGCAGCTGCAGCCTGTGTGTGCCTGTGTCTCCTCATTCTTCCTCCACTCCGCACCATCCCCCCCCCTATCGTCTCAATGCACACGACAGGAGGAGAGGAGACTGACACAAGCATACAGAGGCTGAAGCTGCCCCTCCCGAAATGATTCCGAATGCTGACAAAGGCATATTTAAAATCAGCTTATCATAGGCTATTGGAACAGCTAAAAATTACATTCCTGATGACAGGCTCACTTTAAAAGCAATGAATCATATATTTTTATGTGTACATTACACTTTTTGGAAACAAACCTAAACTTTTATAAATGTAAGTTTAACCTCATATTGAAGCTACATTGAAATGTAAAATGTGTAATATATATTTTTATGAACACATTTTAATTTTAAGATTATTAAGATCATTATCATTTTAAGATGATACATCTTACATCACAATTTTACTCAGTTCTGTTGCAGTTTAGGCTCCTATCACTCGGTGATGGTCAGTGTTATATTCCAGAATGTGGGCGGCGACTCTCTAAACAGACACTTCATGATCCATCTAGTTCTCTGAGCTAACAATGTGGTTAGATTATCAGGCTACAAGGTTTATATACACTTTCATTTACCTTCTGAACATTGTACTAGTATCTGACACATGGAAAGAGAGATGAGACAGATAAGAGATGATGAGATCCAAGAGATGCCTATTACACACAATGACACACAGTCAGCTCTATTACATCTTTGCTATTCCACAACTCACTAGATCTGCTGTGCCCTCCTCCCCTGATAAAGAACTTATCTGTCTGTAGCTTGTAGTTCTTCTCATGCTGCTGCCAGCAGTGTATGTGTCAGTGTGAGCTCCGTCCTGGACTGCAGGGGGGCGGTGCTAGAGGCGGGGAGCAGAGACAGAGAAACTCAGCTCCACAGCCGTCACACAGAAATCCAAGATGGCTTCCCTGACCCTAAGTCAGAAGTTACAGGGTCGTGTCTAGGGGAAACTGAAATTGTGTACATCAGGACTGATGAAATGCTGTATTTTTGTGAATTGTGAATTAGAGAATGTGTTATTTTGTTATCCTGAGTACATTTACGAAACGTGTCTTCGTGGGAATACCCCTTTAATAAATGGACAAATAAAAAACATACATACAACATACATCTGAACATAAAAAAATAATATACATTATTGAAATAACCATTGACTCCTGCCATTTTTAACTATATGTATACAGTATCTTTGTGTTTTAAGAGCCAGCTCATTTATTTACATAATTTCACACAAACTAGCTGCTGGAATGGATCAGACGCACAATACCATGGCTGGAAAACCGCACCCCAGAGAAGAACCTGCAAACCATGATGAAAAAACTGGATGATTTCCGGGACTACCGTCGCAAACACAAACCTCCCCGAGTGCAGGAGAAATGTCAACTGGAGATAAACTTCAATACCTTACAGACAAAGTTGAGGATAAGCAATAGGCCAGCCTTTATGCCTTCTGAAGGAAAGATGGTTTCTGTAAGTAGCGATGGGAAAATAAAACTAAATAAAATAAAACAAAACTAAAATAAATAAAACTAAAATAAAAATCATGATGTATGAACTTATTTCCAAGCATTTATTTAACCAATTGTCCTGCAGGATATTGCAAACGCATGGCAGAGGTTGGAACAGGGGGAGAAGGGTTATGAAGAATGGCTGCTGAATGAGCTGAGGAGGCTTCAAAGACTTGATCATCTGGCTGAGAAGTTCAGGCAGAAGGCAACTATCCATGAGACATGGTCATCCGGTAAGAACAGAGAGACAAAAAATGAAAGTGCATTATCATGCTCTCAACATGTCACTTTCTGTCACTGAAGCTCAGATATGAGGATTTGTTCAAATTGAGGTATAAACAACCCCTCTAGACTGATGGATATTAAATGAAGATCAATAGTTTATGACCTAAAAACATACTAAATCTAAACCTTCCAGAAACTACAATCACATTTTTAAGATTTTAGAAATCTATGATTGATATGGAATTGTTTTTGCACATTTCATATTGATACACCTTTAATTTACAGTTACATTTGGGAATATTAAATCTAAGTAAGCAGAGCCTAGTTTACCCCTAGTCGTTTTTAAGGGAGTGTTTTGAAACATTTTTCACATTCAACCCTTTCGAAAACTCCAACACGAAGACTCTCCGATTGATAAACATTGGCATCTGTTCTATAGGTGGGGAGTTTCACATTGAGGCCCCATTCACAAGATGCCTTTGAATTGAATTGAACGTGGCATGAGAAGCTCACATAGAGACACATGAGACATCTACTGAACTTTGTATAACTATAATTTCATATTGATGTAAGCTTTTGATGTTATGCCCTGTCTCAACCCAGAAGTTAGATATTCCTCAATGGGAGACTATTTCCTTACAAATGGCACCCACCGGATCATGTACTTCAGCACACATAACCCATGTAGCTCTGTACAAGGAGCCAGACTCTTCTGTGTATGAGCCCTATTTATTTTTACTTTACCTTTTTTATTTCTGTTTTCAGGAAGGGAGCAAATGCTAGTTCAGAAAGACTACGAGTCTTCATCTTTAACAGAAGTGCGCGCTCTACTAAGGAAACATGAAGCATTTGAGAGCGAACTGGCCTCCCGCCAAGACCGAGTGGAGCAGATTGCTGCCATCGCCCAAGAGCTGAAGTATGTTCCACTCACAGACTCACAGCTGCTGACATTTAGCTGATAAAACTATTTCCGTGGCATTCAATAGTGTCATAGGTACTGTGTAAAAGAATTCCTAGCATAGTTTGGTAAGAATATTATCTTGGGCTTTTCAAAACCCTCTTATTTTAGTGGCTAAATTTAGTCCTTACTCAGAAAGGTTCAGTTTATACAAATGACTCAATGGGCCTTTGGTTTTATTACTGTACAGAACAAGCAGCAGCGGCTAAATAGGCATTGAGTATTTTTAATGTCTTCTTGATAAAAATATAAAGAAAATCTGTTACTTATGAAGAAATTCAGTGACATAAGATAGAGCTTGTTGGCTCAAGTGCCAAATCTTTAACACATTGGTCAGGCCCATCAATCACTTTGGGCCTTCTCCTTTAGATTGTAGCTTCTCCAACATGTAAAATAGGTGGTAACTCACATAGTGTTGTTGACTCAAGTATTAAGGTGAACAGAAATATGTGAGTTACCACTTATGTTCCACATCGTAAGAGCTACGAAGTCTTCAAAGTAAAAACTGGAAAAAAAACACCTGACAATTTTACCACTACTTAGGACCCCTTGTTGATTGTTATAGAGTCTTATGAAGTGGTAGGAACACGGATGTGCTACAAGATCACAGAATATTTCCAACAATATTTTCCATAAAGAGGAAGAGTATTATACATCTGGAGTATAATTAAGCCTGCCATGGGCCCCGGGCTGTGTACATATTATAACCAACAAGTCTGAAATTCACTTCATATATATGGTACTAGAATGAAGCTTCTTGGAGAATGGTGGATGTGTCCCTTCTGACTTAATTCAATCTGTCGTTTCAGGACCTTTGGAGGAGCTTCAAAGGTCAAGAAATGGCGCCTGTGTACATGTGTACTGAGTGCTCGAACAGATGTATGATAATTTAAAGGATGATTGTCTACCTCTGTATAAAATTTGGTTGGTTGTTTGGGTGGCCATGGGCCCCATAGAAGGCGTTGGCCCTAGGCTACCACCCCAATACCATTTATTACAATCCGCTACTGATCTCAAGCACATTTGGAATAAATAAGGAGTTGAGCCTTCTGCTATTAACTATGTACCATTATTTGGGTACAGCACCATTCACAGTCTGGCTACAGACTCAAGAAAATACAATATATATATATAAATAAGTGTGGGAGATAAGCCATTGTGGCCTCTTTAGTTGCAGAACCGTTTTAAAAACTTAGAAATTTTCTAAAGTAAATTTGTGCTAAATAAACTAAATAATGAGTGGAAAATATAGTTTATAATGTGACTATACAAAATCACAAGTTTCTCAATAATCAGCATTCTGGCACAATTTAGAATTTATAATACAGTAGATAGACAATACATAATTCCAGCTGTAAACTGGTAATTGTATTAAACTAGTTTTGGAACACAATCATGATTTTCGCTTTTCTCTTCCCAGTGAGCTGGACTACCATGATGCAGCCAGAGTCAATGAACGATGTCAAAAGATTTGTGACCAATGGGACAGACTTGGAACTTTAACCCAGAAAAGAAGGGAAGCTCTTGAGGTGCATTTTGTAAACTAGTTACACTTGACTAAACACAATCTTCAGAATATTTGCACAAACTTTGCACAAAGTTCTACAAATACTCTTGAATATGATTCTTTACAAAGTTTTATTTACATTACAAGAATAAATCGCTAAAGAAGCAATAAATCACCCTCATAACTTCACAGAAATCTTACACACAAGATTTATGGAAACTGATAGAGGACTGCAAATCAAAACGCGCCTTGACAAAGGAGAGCTGAGTTTTTATAGCCGTCAAGCCTTCCATAGCTCATAGAATAGGAAATGATATGCAAATGTTCTTCCCCAACTTTAATGAATGCAGCTCATAAATTCTAGTCTGAATTTGGCTTAGGAACAGAGGCTGAAGTACGCCATCCCCTGTGAATAGAAGCTCTGTTTTCATATCATCCCTATCATAAATGAGGTTTTCTAAATAGACATGACGTATGTCTAAGGAACATCAAAGAAAACGTGTACACGAAATTTAAAGGAATTGGTCCAATCAGTGCTGTGTTATTTTGTACTCGGCTCATGTGAGACGCTTGTTGTGAACAGGATATTTACTAGTTAACTTTTTATGATGTGAAACAAATATAAACCAGACCATTATAGATTTATAGTAATTCTATGATCGGAAAGTTATGATGCTTTTCAATGATTTTATGTTTTAGTTTTAGTATTTGCCATCAAGGGTCAGGAGGGCTACAAAGAAACACAATGGGGGTCATTTATCCTTAGTGCGTTTCGTTTCTCAGTTTTTCTGGGTTTTGGTCTCGTAGAGGTTGATATATAATGCAGCTGAGTCTGTGGGGTGTTTGCGACTTTCAACTAAAAAGTTGCACAACAGTTTCAGTCTCTTCTGCAACACCTTCTAAAGTTATTCCTACGCCCGGTGGGGACTGGAGTTTATTTGTGAATTTTTAGCCAAGTTATGTGCCAAAATTGCAACATTTTCAAACGTCCAAATCTGGATATTAAAGATAAATTCTTGTGTGGCTAACTTTACTAGGCGAGTGGAAAAGTCACATATGTATAAAATGTGCCAAAAAAGTAATGGGAGAAAAAAGAGAAAATTTTAAGATAAGTGACCCCCAATTTATTACATTCCCATGGTTCTTAGTTTTATGTCCCCACCTTGTCTTAAAGTAAATATTCTTAAATTAGTTTTCTTGCTTGATTTTGATGGTAGATTTCCTCTAACAACTGTTATACATGCAGGCGCAGCTCCAAAGACTTCTCTATAACACACAGCATAAACCACATATATGAAGCTGTAAAAAAACAAAGGCATCAAGAAAATCTTACAATTTTTTAATCAATCCTACCATATTAGATTTTTTGCCAGTACAATATCCAGACTATTAAATGTTATCTCTAGGAGGTACAATTTGTCCCACACATAACAAGCCCTCATATATCTCTGTAAATTGAAAAAGTTAAAAGTTAGGGCTTGAGGTGAACCTGGCTTAATACAGCTAATTTTTTTTCTTATTTTTCTTATCCAGAGAACTGAGAAGCTCTTGGAAACCGTGGATCATCTTCACCTGGAGTTTATCAAGAGGGCTGCACCCTTTAACATCTGGATGGAAGGAGCTATGGAGGATCTCCAAGACATGTTTATTGTCCACAGTGTGGAGGAAATCCAGGTGAGCCGTCATATAAATAGTGGCTGAATTTGGTACACATAGAGCAGACAACAGCTTTCTAGCATAAACTACACTAACTTATACATATAGGTTTACATCACGATTTTACCATACATTTGCAACAACCCTGCCAATGCAAAGGGTGGGTAGTTGCGAATAGCGTCCTCTCTGATGAGACTGCGCAACTCACTCAGAAGCTACAGTCGAGTTAACTTAGTAATTTCAGCTGGAACCACTGCCCGGGGGGACAAAAGTTAACATATGAATTGTCTGTAACCAATTATATGATGTGTTCTAATTGTAAAGCAAGATGGAAGCTGATTGGAGAGTGCTGACACCTCACCAGGGGAGTATAAAAACCCCTTCTGGGTGGGAGCATATTGTCAGTCAGGTCCTGCAGAGTCAGTAGATTCAAGAAGCAGAGAAGAGTGCAATACCAGTCTGTGCTGCACAAGCCAGCATCATACTACCAGGAAGCAGAGGTCCACTGTATAGACTCGCCTCCACCTCACCCAGCCCAGCTATCTCCTGCCAGCTTTCCAGCCTGCTAACCTGCTTTTGATGTTAGGCCGTTGCCTGCTATTCCAGTTCAAATGAAGAACCATGAGTTGATTTTTACAACGTGCCTCCGTGTGATCCCTGGATCCGGCTGCTTCACCATCACGGGCTTCCCATCCTCCATCACTGAGGGATTCTTATAAACACCTCAGGGGATGGCCCAGGGAGAAACCTTCTTCATCAGGCTCTCCCAGCCTTCAGGCATCAGGATTTTACACACACCACCTGCTGGAGACTTGCCAGGCTGTAGGTCAGCCCTTCAGTCCCCATAGCAAGCACTGTGACCACAGCATGCCCAAGGCCGCATAAGCCAGTCACTCCGGTATACTGGGCCCGGATGTCTACAGCCACTGAGGAAAGGCTAGGCCCCAGTGGGGGATGTTGCACATTGCAAGTATTTGTCGGGAGGATTCCCAAAGTGTCTTCACAACTTATGGCCCCGACATATCCCAAGGTCTACTTATACAATAGAATACGTTGTCTGGTGCCTCCGAAGTGAACATTGGCAGCAGTCAGTGATTGTTTGCTACAGATGTTCAAGTTGTTTCCCCAGTAATGTCACTGTCCTTTTATAAATGGTGACATCACTGTGTCCTCCCTACTGCTGAGCAACATATATTATCAGCGGAGATCGGGGGAGATGCAGTGTTGCTGCATCTGTGTCCACATAGACTTTATTGGCCTCCACTGAGAATACACATTGCTCAGCAGGAGGCAGCAGGATGGAAAGACGTATCTGCATCTTGCCAACTTGCTTTTTCCACCATATACAACGTATATTGGTCTGACAGATGTAAATACTGTGGGGCACATTTACTTACCAGGCCAACGGAGTTCACCCGAAGTGCATTGTCCAACGTCAATGCACTGTGCCGCGATTCACAAAGATCGTGTGCCCGATTTCCTGCATCTGTCGCTACCTGCTCAGGTCCACCAGAGTTCACCATCTTTTTCCCAGTGTATGTAAGTGCATTGGTTGGTTGAATATTAAATCCTGCACTCCGTGTGAATCAGTTGGATGGCCAAACTCCGATCACGTGCAACACAGACGACTTCTAAATAGCTTACACCGTGACGCAAATCCCGAAAAATTTCTAAAATCCGACGAAAGTGTGTTCCACGGACCTTTAGTAAATAAGCCCCTATGTCTCTATCTGCCAATATAATTCTATGTATCCGCCAAGCATAAACTTCAGGAGCTTTCCCGGCGTATACTGAAAACAAGATGTGAACCTAGCCTTAAAACCCATCAGATTTATCATCCAGCATCAGACACAGTGATAAATCTGGAGCAGCAAAATTCTAATTTACTCTGCATCAATTTTGATAAAAACTCCCCCAAAATGTATAAAATGGGATAATCTGGCTCTGCAGAGTGATTGCCGTGGAATAATATGATCTGTATTTACTTCTGTTTTCATAGACATTAATTACGGCTCATGAACAATTTAAAGCCACTTTGCCGGAAGCGGACAGTGAAAGACAAGCAATAATAGGAATTCAGAACGAGGTGGAGAAAGTGATTCAGAGCTACAACATTAGAGTGTCTTCAGTTAATCCATATAGCTCTATTACCCTGGAAGAGCTCCGCACCAAGTGGGAGAAGGTAGATAATTATATTATATTTCATAGATTAAACTTTTTTCTCAATTACATCAAATATTCATTACAGTTAGAATATAAATTCATGTATTAAGACCTCTGCTTGCTGTCATTCGATAGAAACGTAACTGTCTACCTCCAGTGAAACAATCTTTGTGTGTCTTGTGATGGCAGAGATCAGTAGATGACACGATTCTTATATATGTACTCACACTTTATCTACGTGGTAACCACTTTTTTATTATTATAAAATGATTCTTTAAGGGACACACTTCATCAAGGGGTCCTAAGCCAATGTGAGCAAAGATTTGTTAGTTGTTTTCTATATACTAATATACTCATTGGTTTGACCGTGAAATGAGAAATAGAATTGATTTCTAGTTTTTATTTTTTAATTATTTTCGTGAAGGTGAAAAGGCTGGTACCTACTAGAGACCAATCTTTACAAGAAGAACTGGCCCGCCAGCAAGCTAATGAACGAATGCGCCGCCAGTTTGCTGCTCAGGCAAATGTCATTGGACCGTGGATTCAGACCAAGATGGAGGTAAAAAAAATTACTTGTTCATATAAATTAGAAGTTAAAGTACATGTATTTAACTCTTTATCATCCAAACGTGGCTTATTTTGCAGGAATTTATACCTAAGCTATTCTTATATGAAAAAAGATAAACATAATGGGGCTTATTTACTAAGGGTCCCGCAGCCGCATTTCCGTTGGGTTTTCCGGATTGCGTCGGGTATTGTGTCGCACGCGATCGTTTTGTGTCGCAATCACGGCTTTCACGCGACACAAATCGGGGGATGGGCCATTGGACTGCACGCAGGATTTAACAATTCATTTGTGTCACAAGCCAAGCACTTACATACACCGGGAGGAAGAAGGTGAACTTTGGGGACCTGATCGGGGAAGCGATAAACATGCAGGAAATCGGGCGCACGATCTTCATGAATCGCGGCAGATGGGCATTCCGGTGGACAACACACAGCGGGGATCGTGCAGGGACCGGGTAGATAAATGTGCCCCAATATTTCACTGCAGTATTAAAATAGTGCTATGGAGAAATATATGGTAATATGGAGATTATGTGTAATATTATCTGTCTGCACAGGAAATCGCCCGGGGATCAGTTGACCTCAGTACAACTCTTGAGGATCAGATGAACAATCTCAAGCAGCAAGAACATAACATTATCAATTACAAGCATAACATTGACAAGCTAGAAGGCGACCACCAGATTATACAGGAGTCGCTTATCTTTGATAACAAACACACAAAGTATACTATGGAGGTAAGCAAAGTTGTGATGCTTCCCATCCAGTGCTGGCTATGTTTTGTGAATACTCATTGTTCTCTGCTGTCTTGTGCAGCACATCCGAGTAGGCTGGGAGCTCCTGCTCACTACAATCGCAAGAACCATCAATGAGATTGAGACTCAGATGCTTACACGCGATGCCAAAGGCATAACCCAGGAGCAGATTAATGAGTTCCGCTCTTCATTCAATCACTTTGACAAGGTACTAAGCATTATTATAGTAAAATGGTGTGAAATCAATATTGATCTGAAATATGGAGAAGGTTTATCAAGACCACAGTATGGATGGAAAATATCCCTACCGGGAAATAGGATGTAGAAGATGATAAATCTGGTGACGGACATTGGCCCGGTCCACACTTAGTCATGCCCCTATTTCAGAGAATGTCTAAATGGTAGGAAAATGCCATTTGTGCAAAAAGAACATTTTAAAAGTCACCATTTGACATCTTTTTGCTTACTCTGATCCATCCTGTCTAAAATCAGAACAGAATACATTATTCCCATCTGTTTCTCTGCACAGAATGCAGCCTTATCAGGACTTCAGGAACAACCCTTCCACGGCCAGCTATTTTAAGCATGATACAATAAAGCTGTGTACATTGTGTTTAGTGTTATTTATAGCCTAACAATCCATGAGGAGATATGATTAAGTCAAGGTTATTTTTTATCAAGTTTCATTACACAGAATGGGGATATTGCTTGGAAAGGGCTACAACCCAAAACTAAAATAGTTTATCCTCATTGATTTGAATATATATCATGCACTTAAGTGATTCCCTTAAAAATAAAAATGTTGTATACTCATATAAACACACATTAATTTACTTATATATACAGTATATAGACATACTGTATAAACATACATACAGTATGCACACACCACATATGCACACATACAACAAATACACACATACATACAACACCATATACAGACATACAGCATATACACACATACATTATATACACACCACACGCATACAGCATGCACTCACTACAGCCTCCCTTACATTGAGGACCCCATAACAGCTGCTATGTCTGTTACCACTGTAGTTATGCCCCTCATTGTGATATTCCTATTCCAAGAGTTGGAAATCAGATTATATCCCTGGATCAGTCAGCAATGAGGCTCTAAACCACTTACAGGTCCATATAGGCTTGTGGACTTATGGTTTAGGTTCCCAAAAAGAACTTTACATTACATTTGTGCTTCGGACTCACATCAGTAAATGCTGTACTGGCGTTGTGGGATGTGAAGGCGGGACACTCTCCCAGTTTATCTGCACATGCACCATACCTACTTCGCTTGCGCAGTGCAGCCCAGGGTGTATGACGCTGTTTTCACTAGCCACAACATGCAGAGAGCTCCAGATGCAGGTAAGTATACACGACAATGTAGGAAGTGATTTGGGAAACTAACCCACCAGTCTATAAGGACTACCACGAGGAATCTGCTATTAGAAGTATCTGATGTTAGATTCCTCCTGCCTGCCTCTGCCCTAATCTGTAATAATCCTGGAACTGAATTTAACTTGTTAAAAAAATGTGATTTTAGTAATATGTTAATTAACAGCAGAGGTTACTGGGGCAGGTACTAGCTTTAGCTCCCAGTGCCCGGCCAGGCTAGTTATCGCCCCAGTAACCTGTGCAGTTAATTTACATATTACTAAAATAAAGTTTCTAACAAGTTAGGTTAGGTTCCAGGATTATTAAATTACAGATTAGGGCAGAAGAAGGAAGGGGAATCTACAATTGGATTTACTTCTGATAGTAGATTCCTCATGCTAGGAAGACAACTTCCTCTGGCTAAGGGTTCCATAATCTCATTGATGTTACAGTAAAAAAAACAGTTTTACGCCTGTTCAGAATCCTTCTTTACACTTACGTAGAGGGCCTCCCCTCTTGTTACAGTTACTGCCCTACAAATGAATAGCTGCTTGGAAATGTCATCATATTGACCTTGATAACATTATGAATACTTGTTGGGCCACTCCCTGCCTTATTTTGATTATATATTTTTTTAAGTTTTAGAGTCCACCAATTTCATAGAAAGAAAGACGTCCCACATTTATTAATAGTGAGACAAATGTTACTCACAAAGCAGTTTCTTTTTCATAGAGAGTAGTCCCATGTAAGAGACCCACCCTGTAATGTCCTTATGTAATGGATCTAATAGACCTTATAGATATTGGGTTTCCTTATAAACTAGGTCAACTGAGTTGACAATCGCGTTGGCTGTTCATGTATTGTTCAGATGTCCCGGATCTTACAGAATGAGAGAAGATCTTTATAGCACCATCCTATCTGTGGAATAGGAGTGGATGCTGCATTGGTGACCACCTTCTATTATTATTCCCTCATATCAGAAGATGTTTTGTATAAAGTACCCTAATAATGAACACTGTCAATTTTTTGGGGGGAATAATTATGATACGTTGCGCAAGTACTGACTTCATCTGTCTAAATATTTGATTGACTAACAGAGGAAAAAGGGGATGATGGATCACGATGACTTCAGGGCCTGCCTTATTTCGATGGGCTATGATCTGGTAAGGAATAAGTTCTTATCTATTTGTAATTATATAAAATGCCAATGTATGTATTCCCAGCCCATTTATCTTTAGTATTATTAGAAATAGTCGATACTTTGACTGTTTCAAGTTTTCACCTGAAGCATAGGATGTATTTCCCACTTTTTGTAGGTTGGCATATTATTACAACCTAACTGTGCTGTTCTTATAAAAAATAGTATATAACATTGAATCCAGTGCATCCCCAAAGGCTCAGGAGCTTCTGCAAAGCCTCCTGACATCCCACTGAAACAACCCAGTTGTCAAACCCCATTAGACCTAGGAGTTTGACAGAAATAGGTCATCCTGTGTTATGAGGATGGAGGTAAATGTTATCGGATTAGATCACCACTGATACCTAATGCAATAACAATCTATTACACGATCAAAAGTATTGAAATAATTGTGTAAAAAGAAAAAAGCTAATCCAGCAATGACGGGCTCTGCGAAATGAATCCTTAAAATAATGATTTAAAACATAATGACAAGGCAAAGATCAGTTCTGATGCTTTTCAAATCAACTCAGATTCTGAGTTGATTTGAAACGCGTTAGAATTGATCTTGTCCTGACCTTTTCATTTAAGAAATAAAGAACTTTTCTTAAAGATCTGCAGTAATAGGTGCAGATGATTTTTCACTCTTCTTTTTGTTTATTAAAATAATTGAATGGGTTCTGGCCTATGAAAAAACCCATATTGCTCACAAAATCAAGCATAGGCCATGTGAGTGGCTGTGACTAAGTCACCAATTGTCAATACATGTTTTAAAAATGGGATCAACAGGAACATAACTAAATCTAAGTTCCCAATAGAAAATGTAATAAATACCACAGAAATATAACAGTTAAATCAGGATTTTTATTGTTCCATTACATGTGTCTATATGCAGGTTATATTTTGTGATATGTGATTTCTTTCAGGGAGAGGCAGAGTTTGCTCGGATTATGGTCCTAGTTGATCCAAATAGTTTGGGAACTGTGTCTTTCCAGTCATTTATTGACTTTATGACGAGAGAGACAGCAGAAACTGACTCAGCAGAGCAAGTTGTCGCTGCATTCAGGATCCTGGCAGCCGATAAGGTTGGTAAAATATTGTTTTCTTCCCTTTTGTATAATATGTTGGTTGAACAAATTGTTGCATCACGGACACTGGACTGCCCCTTCATTGACACCTGTCAGGGAGATTTTGGAAACTAAATTACCCACAGATCCTTATGGACCAGTGGTTTAGTGTTCCGTGTTGCCCATTAGCTGTTCTGTCTATGCCCAGAAAAAAAAATATATGTATACTTACTGGGTCTGGAGCTCTTGGCACCTGCGCACTGATGGAATGAAGATACTGTAGTACACCAATAAATCACTGCGCTTGTGCAAGTGCAATGAAGCCAGAAGTTATCACTTAATTGAATCACTGTACAGGCCCAGGAACCTAAGTATGAAGGTTTTTTTTTTCTATTGCAGCCACGGTGAGACTTCAAACAGGGTAATTTACGACACTAAACCACAGGTCCACGAGAAAGTGCAGTTGGTATAGTGTCCCAAATCGCCCTGACAAATTCCATTTAATGAATTGAAAATTTGTACTCTTGGGCTATGTAAAAATAAAAGACACATTGGGTGAAATTATAATACACTGGCGTATTATAAAGGCCACCCCCCCCCCCTCCTCCCATGTCCAGGCAAATACGACCTCTTGATGTATCCGTCAGGCTGTAGCGCTGCCAGGCAAAACAATGCTCTAGAGTTGGTGTAATTGCAATTTCTTGCAGTGTGCAAGCAATGGCGATTATTTCAGTGCTTCTATGCAAAAAAACTGGCGTAGATGTAGTGATAAGTGTTCCCCATTCACCCCACTGCTCGTTCTTGACACTTTCGGGTTGACTACCACTCTGAGCCACTTAGCAAATCACTATAAATGTTAATGATGGCTGCAGCGAAGAAACGCCAATGGAAATGGACATTTGATAAATAAGGTGGCACAAATGGTCCGGCACCACCATAAATCATATAAGGCAGAAGCAATATTATTTAGACATTATGAAGTACTATTTAAACACTGTATGTCAGTATTATATGGTACTGCTGCAGCAGGGTTATTAAGGCAACTGCATAGAGGATTTATTCAGCATTCTGTATAAGGGTACATTCACACGCCATGCAGGCATACCGCCGTGTGCTGGAGAGGAGGAGGAGGTGACCCCTCTATCATGCTCTATCTCTTTGCGGTGTGCGGCCCGGATCGGTGCAACACATGTGTGGCACCGTATCTGCGCCGCTATTGCTATTGCCGTCTATGGGGACGTACATGTGGTCACATGTACGTCCCCACAGGCGGCCATGTGAATGAGCCCTAACAATTATTACCTGATGCTTTTTGTGGTACATTATTTTTTCTGTTTGTTCCCTACAGCCTTACATATTGGCTGATGAACTTCGTAGAGAACTTCCTCCAGAGCAAGCCCAGTACTGTATTTCCAAGATGCCTCCATACAAGAGCCGTGGCTCTGTCCCTGGTGCTCTGGATTATTCCTGCTTCTCAACTGCTTTGTATGGAGAAAGTGACCTGTAACAGATTTTCTATACAATGCTCATATCCAACCCTAAATTGTAGATGGTGTGCTTGCAGAGCTTGGTTGAACTTAAATGGAAACATGCCATAAAATATATACAGTGAAAAAACTGTGAAAAAACAAATTTATCTCCGTGAATATTTGTTTCCTTTTGATTGGAAAAACTGTTAAAGTATTATCTTACATACAGGATTGCTATATCATTTATTTGGCCCAATTCGCATCTCCGTTAGAGCAAACTCAAATTGGGGTTTTCTTTTCGCATCAATGATTTCTCACTGAAGCCATTTTGGCACTTCACACTTCAGTATTTTTTCTACTGATCATTAGTCAGTGGGAAAGTATTTTGAGCCCTGTCATTTTTGTGTTCATGGACAACCATGGATCAGTGGAAAAAAAGCCCATTGAGAAGAGTGGGTAGTAAGGAATCACTGAAACATCTGAAGCCAGGAAGAGAAACCCAATCTATATGTGTCCATAGGCCAAAATGGCTTCAGTGAAAAATCAATGATGTGAAAAAAAACAGATGTGGGTCCAACCTTAGGTCTTCACTTATTTGCATCAGTTAGTGTAAGCCAAAACCAAGAGTGGTTGAAATACTGAATACTTTCCATTATACCTTATCTCTGTATAGTCCCTGAAAAGACTTGCACCTGGTCAGTGTGTTCAACCACTCCTGGTTCTGAGGACCAGAGTTGTGAACTGGGCTTTAGACTCACATCTAACATGGCTGGATTTTGAGTTCATATCTAATCAAAATATATGAGGCAACCATAATCCTGAATTTATAATTTTAAAATTCCATATGATCCTAGAGATGAATCTAACCCTAAAGGACATCTACCACCAGGATGAAGGATTGTAAACCAAGCACACTGACATACTGATGTGTGACCCCCCTGGCAGGATCTGCTCTGTTTTTTATCTTAGTATGTCCTGGTTTTTAAGTAAAAAGGCTTTAAAAATTAGGCAAATTAGTCTGAGGGGCTCCCGGCTCCATTAATATCTATGGAGCCTGGAGCTCATTAGCCTTGTTTGCAAGCCAGAGGGTGCACACACCAGTATGGCATGTGCTTGGTTAACAATCCTTCATCCTGGTGGTAGATGTCCTTTAAAGCGGTTATTGAGTCATAGATATTGATAATCTGTCTTTCAGGATAGGTCATAATTTTTTGATTGTTGGAAGTCCACTCTCACTGATTGGCTATTCTTAATGTCAAGGAATTTTGTTAAAGAGAAAATAGAGAATACAGGGGTACAGGACCATCCAAAAGAATCCCTCGCAGGGGACAATGATGCATGTGTAATACAACAAAGCTGTCCAATGATTAGCTATTGTTATTTCCCTAAATTAAACCATTGAAACTGATACAGAGAACAGGGCAGCACTATAGCTCTATGCTCTGTGTAATGGCTGAGTTGGGTTATTGCAGCTCAGATGCTGGTAAAGTGAATGGCAGATAAGTTGCTGTGGCTCGTATTGGCCATTGTATAGCAATAATGGAGCTATAATTCTGCCTTCATTCTTTGTGGTTCTGTGGCTGTGTGGAGCTTGAGAACAGCAGATAGGTGGGTTTAAATCTCCACTTCCCAATCTGATATTGAGGAACTAAACTTAGGACAGAACAACAATTTATATAACCTGGAAAACTCCTTTAAATTCTATTAAATTACTTATATGTTAAAGAGGACTTTTTACCAGCTCCTGGAACTCCACTTATTACGGCATAGTTGAAATGTTGTCTCTATTTTCGTCTCTCTATTGTCACAGTGGTGGGGCCAGCATGTGTGCTACAGACCTAGAGGACCCTTCCAACAGTAGAGGGCCTAGTTAGCATATTGGGTACTGAATCTACTGTGAAACTATTCTAACTAGGCTCTCTGCTGTCAGCTGGGTGGTCCTTGGCTGGAGAAGATTGTCTGACATCACTCATTTGACAGTAGAAAGTTGTATATCTTGACAATGATTGCTCGGGATTGGTGGGAGCTATACAAATATTCCATATGTGCCAGAATCATTGAAACAATGCTCAATAAAATCAGAGTTGGTAAAGATGGTGAAAGATACTGTTTAAAGGAGATGCTTGTCTTGCTAAAGATGCTTGTCCCATTCTCCCACAGGACGTACGGTAATAGTTTTTAGAATATTATCATGGGTAAGCAGGGCTGTTGCAGCACACATCAAACTAAAGGGTTACATGTTGTACAAAACACTAAGAAACATCAATAAAGTCAAACATGATTTAAAACTAAATCCACATGCGTGTTGGTCATTATATAGCTAGTTCTACCCTGTAACAACACTATCTATACCGGATACATATACATGTTATACATATACATACCCATGTTTGACTAACAGGATTCTGATATAAGTTATGTTAGATAAAGGATTAGACCAGCCAATGTTTCAGTACAATGTGCTCAGTTAAACCCTTATTAACATGTTATAGCTTGCTCCATTACTTTGTTGTTTTGTGCTGCATTTGAGTTGTTCCTTGTAGTTTTTTCCATGTATAGATTGTGATTTTCACAATTCTCCTTGTTGCCCTGAGAAACTGACTACAATTGAGCTCTAACCCGCAGTCAGGCATCTTATCACACATGTATTGGAGTTTTAATGCAGTTATACTTTTTCTAGTACCAAATACTAGAGTGGATACAAAAAGTATCTTTTTTATGCTTTTCTGGCTTTATTTTCCAAAACTGCTTCAGAAACTGCATCAGATATGTGAACAAGCAAAATTGTGAATTAATCTTTGGACATGAACAGAAAAAAACATTAGGTCATTCAAGTAACGCGAGAAAATGACTCGGTTTTCTACGATTTCAACTTTAAAATGTTGATATTCTCACTAAAAGAGTTGTCATATAGTATCTCATCACCTTTGCTTCTCTCTTGTTTCTGTAACCATCGAGAGAGAAAAATCTTTCTGACTCAATCCTCTACCTTACTATAATTAATAACAAATTTATGTAAAATAAATGCAGATTGCTAAACTGCTACATAATAAAGAAAAGATGTGAAACCATATACAAAAGACTGTGTGATTTTATATATTTAAAATAGAAAAATCTACTAAAGATCCAGAAGAACTATGCAAATAGCTCTCTCATACCATATGGATCCAAAGGGAGAAACTTGTATTTGGTATTGGTTCTGGGGGGTGTCAAAAAGTCCACTGCAACATAAATAGGTTACAGTTATTAAAGGAGGCTCCCTCTTTGGAGATCATGCACTGGGGGTCTGAAGCTTCGTGTCTTGTTTCTGCTTACATGTTGCCTGTTACTAAAAAAAACTCTGGATAAAAGTATTTGAACACCTGAATATCAAACCAACATGAATATGGACCCAGTGTAAGACTGGGTTTCCTTGGTCCCACCAAATAAAATTATTGAAGAGGGACACATTTTATTATCCCCTAGAAAAAAAATTTCCCCAAAATGAGGTTGTAATCTGCTGTATCTCTTTGGTGCAGCATTAAGTTACAACCCAAATCCTTTGGGGGCTGGTACGACAGTGAGTGGACTCAGTCTGGTTCCTCACTCTTCTGGAAAGGCTTTCTACAAGATTTTAGAGTAAGGAATATGCAGGATGGAAAAGGAAGACTATGCCCCCTGTGAAGGCAGTTCCCTATTAACGCTGAATTTTCAGGAAGCCTTGTGGCATGACATGGGATAATAGCCATACTTTAGGCTAAGCTGGGTAAGAGGCCATAGATGTGGGTCAGGAAGAGAATTGACCTCCTTAGGTCCATTTCATTTGTTAATTTCCCAAAGATTACAGCAGGAGCTATGCATTTATATAGGTAGGTACCTTTTCTGTAGAAGTTACTGTGACTTGCATAAAGGCAGATAAAAACATAAATTGCATCACAAAGATGCAAAAAATACTAAATGATGTTATATGTTTCATATATAAAGAATTCTGTACAATGCCAGTAGATTTACTCTCAGTGTAACTGGTCTAAAGTCTATAGTGAGGGCACCGTCCAACAATTACACGATGCTATCGTAGCTGTATACATGTATCAGTAGGTAACGAATGTCCTGTCCTTAACATTTCGGAGGAACATATGGCTCTGTGTATTAAAAACACACTATAAATTGTTTATCACTCTTTAAACCGCCTCTACACAAGCCTGTATCCCTGGAGTTCCCTCCCTCCATTTCCTATGTAAACATATGGCATAGTACTAGTATTTTCCCATATTACCTAAAAAGAGGATTTTTTTTATATTATTTGTAACTGCAAACTGTTGTGTGACACATGTGGTATTTATAGTTTCCTGGAATAAAAATACGTTATGTTTCCCACTCACAAGTGTTCATAGCTGACCGGACAAACACTATAACGTTTACAGGCATCAATGAAGTGGGGCATCATGAGGGGTCCACACTCCGAGCCAATAAATAACGCAGTATCAAGCTGCTACTATAGTACAAGTAAAAATGTCTTGTTTTGTACCTTCCATTGTTAGACAATTTGGTCTTAAAAAAGACATGTGAAAGTTTTTTGTGAGTTGTCGTGGTTTCCACTAGAGGCTTTTGTGAATTTGGGGAATCCCATTGTTGCCTGTGAAATTTATTGTTCCTTGTCCGAGTAAGAGGCACTCACCACGCAAAGGTGATAAAATGCAGAAACACTTTTAAAGATTAGGCGTTTCCTTGATCACCTTCTCACAAGGAACCAGCTGTGAGAGTCAGCACTGGACTTCTGACCATCGATGAGTCGTGAGCTTCTGAAGTGTCCAAGATGATGAAGTATTTTCAGATATTCCTTGTAATAATCCAGGCTTCATTCCTTGTGGCCGATGCGGTAACTGCAGATAGTAATGTTGAGATAGGTAAGTAAAAAAATCTCTGAAGATCCGTAAATCCTGTGGTCAGGGCTAGGTTCATAGTTGGTGCTCTAAGACCAAATGCTCGTTTATGCTCTTGAAAATGTATGACTTTTATGAATTCTTATTTAGTGATATTTAATTAAAGGGAATGTCCAGTTTGAGGTCACTAAATTGACTTCTATTGAAACTACATGCAACTTATTACTGTACACAGTTATACTCTTGTCCATATTTCTCTGTCACTGTATGGAAATATTTGTGATCATCTCAACAAAATGAAAGTGACTACAGACGTAATTGTATGTAGACTAGACAGCTATGTGAGCTAAACTAAGATGGATTTCATTCTGACAGCTAACAAATATCGGTACATTGAAGCAAACCAAAACTAGACAGAAGTTATAGTTATTTCTGTATTGCTAGTGTAGATAAGCTCGTTGAGGTTTTATTGTATAGAGAAAATTCTAAACTTTATTTCAAATGTAAACAAGTATATTCACATTCACTGAAAGCAAGCAGTTTTCTTTGAAGAAATAATCAGTTGAACATATTCATTATGAAATGATACATCTCTGTTAAGCTAAAGTTTAATAAGCACAAGGTACAATTACAAGGATTCTTACATTTGTATATACACAGATACCTTCCGAAGCCACTAGGAATGTTGCTCCTAACATGGAATCGTGCTATATATGTGGATAAACTGTCATTCCTTCTGCCAGCTGTAACAACTTAAAGGAAGTCTCTACAATCACAGTATAATAAACCAGGGGCAGTTACTGATAGATCCAGGCACATGGCCTCCATTCTGAAATCAACTTTTAAAATTATGCTAATGAATCAGAAAGGCTCTGTAGTTATAAGATTTCCTCAATGCTGTATCTTCACAAACTGTTACACTGGGCAGGAGCACTTTCCTCCTTCTACTGCGTGAGATTACAGCAGACAGCCAGATGGGGGAAGTGCTATGGTAATGCCCCCTCAGCCTCATTAGCATAGTTTCATAGTTGATTTTAGAAGGAAGGAGGACATGGATAACAAATATAAGAGATTACCACAGTCTCAGTGCCTGAATTTATGAGTAAAAGTCCCTGGTTTATTATACTTGATTTTGGTAAATGTCCTTTGATACATTACATTAAGTTGCCCCAATACTCCATAAAGCAAAATACTCTTTTTATGTCCCTGTTCTCTTCCTTCAACATAAAAGTTAAGATTGTTCCCATTTCTATTATGTTGGTTACCATAAGTTTCATGCCATAGTAGGCCATGTAAAGTTCACACCATCTATAGTGGTTTATAGAATTAGGAAGGAGTTGTAATCACTCCAGCAGCATCTAAATAAAAGGGAATTGTCCCTGGTGATTGATACTAGTAAAAAGGCAATGTATGTATGTGACCCCCTTCTTTACCAAAAATAGTGTGGAATGACCTCCTGGCCCTTCTTGCCCTTGAAACACAAAGAGTTCAGATTGTGGAACTAAAATATATATCTTGAAAACATTTATGTCCAATGAATGTGGTCTAAATAAAGGGTATTTTTTTCAGATAGGTGGTCTTTTGGAAAGGTTTCATTGTATTTGTATGCAATGTTGGAGATGTATACAGTCTAAACACACAGAGGGTTTTATGGCAGCCTGTACTTGAAGGACAATTGGTTGGTGGGGGAGGTTGGAGAAGAACACAGTGAAAGAACATTGAGAACTGAATGATATAATATTCTTTTCCCAAAGGCAATAACTATTACATGGATGAGTACTATCATTTTGAGAAATTGTTAATAAATAACAAATTTAAAGTAAGTTAAGGGTGTTGTCCAGACAAAGAGACATTTCTTTATAACATTTTAGAATGGGTTTAAAAAGTACAAGTGCCCTACCCATCTCACTGAGCCCCCCATTACTTCTGTATCTGCTTACTCAGTGCTTACTCTCTGCATGGAAAGTACAGAGTGTGATAAGGAGCAGTGAAACCGGATCAGTGGGGGTTTGGAAATGTGAGTATTCTTACAGTGTATCCTTACAACGGATGGCAACAGTGTTACCCACTTTATACTTTTATAGTGGAATAGGTCCTTTTGTTCAGCCCTTTTCCCCTTTTCTATGTGTCAGATACTAGTAGAACATTCAGAAGCTAAATAAAAGTGTAGATAAAACCTGAACCCTGATACTCTAAGCACATTGTCAGCTCACCGCATTTCATAGCATAGAGGAATTATGAAACTGACTTAAAGGGAGCCTGTCAGCAGAAATTGACACCACTACCAGTATGTTGTCAAGGAGCAGAACACCTTCTAGATCATGTTTCTATCATGACCAGTGTAGTGGTATCATCCTGAAAATGTACTCTGAACTGAAATGTAAATTGGTTATATTGGTTATATAACCTCAAGAAGGAGGTGAGTTCAATACTGAAATTCATTGCCGGAGAACGCCCCCATCACTGTACTTGATGGTCCTACATCCAGAGATATCACTGACCAGATCTCCTGAAGTCCAGCGCATGATGTCAGTCACAGAAGAGAAGAGAGCTTGACTTCAATGTTAAAATCTCTAACTCTTTAACTTTGTATAACCACTTTACAACTCACTTGAAAGTAGATTTTCTGGATGATGCCAACACCCTGGGTCATGAAGGAAACATGATTTTGAAGATGTTTGACAATATAAGGCTAATGTTTTATTAGGCCAATTTCTGATGTCTGCAAATGGATAGCACACAGTGCTATCTGTCCCCCATAGGAAATAATGGCCTACTTTTATAATAGTATACTTTTTACAGTAGGCTGCAGGATGAAAATGCATAGTCTGAAAAGCTTGTCATCCTATATTTACTGCCTGATGCAACCTATACTGAGACAGAGGACAAACAGAGGTTTCGATCTACAAGTTTGTGTTTATGGACATGTTCAGCATATACATAGGGTACACAGGGAGCTTTCCTAACATACAAGTTGAATATATCTAAAACACCAGATGTGAATGTAGCCTCGGTTAGTAGCTCTGGAGATCTTTATAATGATACTTTTATATGAGTTGCTAGTGGTAACAGCACTGTAAAATATGTAAATATGTTCCAGAATTCTAGGTGCACAGGCTTCTGCTGTGATATCTAACCAGAATCCTGCTATAGAATCAGAGCAGAGGGAAGGTTCTATTCTGCCAGATCTCAAAAAGGGGTCCTCTAGCTACTGACGACACATACAAAGGTATGGTTACACAGATCTCCAGGGCTGCTATCTAACACTCAGTGCAGCTTTGTATGCTGAAAACCGCTGGAATACTTTGTTTAATCATGTCTAAGCTATTACTAGAAATTAGTAATTAATTTTGGTGAAATATATCACAACCACTTAGAACCTATGATGTGGAGTCTGATGGGAACAAAGTACATTAAACAAGCAGCCTGACTCCATTCACTTTTGTTATGATCCCCATAAACGTGGTGTCCATGACAACTCTCATTATTGAATGAAGATACTGGTGTAGTGAAGCTGGACACTAGGAAATTGTCTCTACTGATACTTTTAGGCCAGTCATAGTATATCAACAAAAAGCTTCAAATAATTTTTACCTAATTTATTTGTAACTGAGGCCATGATGTCAGAACCTGATCTGCAAACATGATCACTCAACTGTTCTATCTATATCGTAGTCTAAATGTAGTTCAATGGAACTATACTTAGTATTGCCCTATAGTCATAATCACAAAGTTGTCATGGTTATGGCAGTGTGGAGCCCAATCTGGATATGAAGATAGCATTAAAGGGAACTTGTCAGATGCCTTCTTTAGAATGAACCAATCCCAACATTGCAAACTCAAGTAATGATCTCTCCTAAGGTGCCCATTACTAAGCTTTAAGTTGTTGAAAAGTCAAGTTCGAATCTTTGAAAACCTTGAAGTTTACAATAACTAGTGATGGGGGCAGGAAGTAGCTTCATTTAGTCATACAGTCATTGCACTAAATCATGCATTTCCGATTGCAGTTTAGGAGGACATCAGTAAGTGATGGCTATGCCAGTAATATCCAACAAGGTATAATTTAGGATTTACATGTCTGCAAATTGTCTTTACAGCAACATATCTCTTGGTCATGGGTAGCATGGGAACTGACCAGGGTGGAAAATACACCTGACAGGTTCCCTTTAAAAGTTCACACATCTTTGGTTTCTTTAAATGTGTAGTATGTTCTATGAATGTTTTATATAAAAAAAAATCTTTAACTTGTCCAACTTTTCATGCAGAAATCAATGAAACTGTCATTTGTACAAAGGATTTGATAGAGGTGGAAATCCCAAGTAGTTTTTTCTTGACAAAGACTCCTCCAATTTATGTAAGTTTATTAAAATATAAATTACTGTATAACTGAACACATTTGTAATCCTTGTGCGGGAAAACATAGTACATGCAATCCCTGACTTAAGGACACCCAGTTTACAGATGACACCTAGTTACAGACAGACCTCTCTGCCCCCTGTGACCTCTGGTGACGCTGTCTGGATGCTTTACTTTAGTCCCCGGCTGCAATGATCAGCTGTAAGGTGTCTGTAATGAAGCTTTATTGCTAATCCTTGTTTCCACAATAGCACACATTTTTTTAAAATACAATTGTCACTGGGAAAAGTATTTTGCCAGTATAAATATAAATGTTCCAACTTAAAGAGGACCTGTCACCCTTACTTAAGTAAGCAGCTCCTAGCGCTACCCCATTTTTATAGTTACTGCTGCATAAAGCACGGCTAAGGGCTAAGGTTTGGGAGAGGCGGTCCGAGGGAGTAGCTGCCATATTGACCTAATAGCCAAAAAACCACTACTAGTATGCTGTCATGCAGCTAAACACATTTCAGATCATGTTTCTTTCATGGTCCCGTATAGTGGCATCATCCCGAAAATCAGCTTTGAAGTGAGATGTGAACTGGTTGTATAAAGTCAAGGAGGCGGAGAATTTAGCAATGAAGTCAAGCCTGCATAAAACGCCCCTTTCACTGTAATAGATAGTCCTGCATCCAGGAATCTCTCTATGCAGATATACTGAAGTCCGGTGCATGATGTCAATCACATGGGAGGATGTGGAGGAGCTTAACGTCAATGTGAAACTCTCCACCTCTTATACCAGTTTACATCTCACTTCAAAGTAGATCTTCTGCATGATAGAACCACACTGAGCCATGAAAGAAACATGATCTGGAAGGTGTTCAGCTGCTTGACATGAAATAGTAGTGGTTTATTGGGACCATTTCTGATGACAGGTTCCCTTTAAGCACAATTATAACAGAGAAACCATGTAAAATAAAATCTTAAACCCCTTGACTTGAAATACTCTAGACATGTTTGATGTACATGTATGCTGAGTGTACTTATCCTAGTTCTAACTCACCTCTTCAAACTTTTACTAAAGACTAACACTGTTCCCTTAAACATGCAGTTGTCATACCCATCCTCTTGACCCATCATCCACCTTTCCTACACTCACTCTATGCATAATTACAATCTGGTTTCCCAACTCCATGACTTCAATTAAAATATCCTTACCAAAGTATTTAATGACCTACTGTATGCCAAGGCCAGTCAACACTACTCTGCTTCTTGATTTGTCCTCTACCTTTGATAATGTTGACTATTCTCTCCTGTTACATATGCTGTATCATCCCTTGGCCACACTTATTAGGTTCTTTCTACAATCTCATCATACATATTCAACCACAACTTCAATGTCCATTACTATTTCACCTCATCCCTTTCTAATGATGTCATCCTGCCACCTCCACCTCAAAAACATCTCTGACATCCTTCCTCAACTAAATCTTTAAATGGCAAGCCTATGCCCTCATCATCACCTGCTTGGACTACTGCATCAATTTTCATAATTCTCTTCACACAGCTACAATCCATATTTAACTCTGCTGCCCGGCTAATCCATCTCTCTCCACATTACTCAACTCTCCTCTCTGCCAGTCCCCCCACTGGTTACCCACTGCACAATAAATTCAGGGTAATAGCCAATATTAACCTTGTCCTGTAAAGCTGTCCTCAACCTGTCCCCTCCATATATATTGGATCTAATCAACCAACACTGTTCATCTCCATTGCTTACAAGACCTTATTTTTTACTCTTCTAGTATTTGTTCTTCTTACGCCTGCCTCCAGGACTTCTCCTATGCACCCCATACTCTGGACTCTCTAACAGAATGTGTCAGACTGTCCTCCGCCTTCTATACTCCAACTCCCTCATCTAGTTTTTCTATCTACCCTCCTCAGGACTCAGGAGCTCTTATGTACAGGGTCCTGCTTCTTTTAACTTACCATATATTCCGGCGTATAAGACGTTTTTTGAAGACTGAAAAATCTTCTGTCTGGTCTGGGGTAGTCTTATATGCCGGTAATTGACACCAGTTCGCGACCGCCCGCCGTGTATTCACGGCGGCGGTCGGGTCGCACTGCATGGAGAGGGCTCACGGGCTGAGCCCTCTCCATAGCCGGTAAGTCTTTGCTGCATATTGCAGCAAAGGCTTACCGGTAACACCCGCGATCGGTGCTAGCACCGATCGCGGGTGTTTTCACAGCGATGGCTGCCGGCAAAGCTGCCGCCAGCCTCAAAAAGATAGCGGCGCATGGGCGCCACCATCTTACCTGGGATCGCTCCCCATGACGTCATCAGGGGCGGCGATCCGTCTCCATGGTAGCCCGGGTCTTTCGTTTTTACCCCTTCATTACAATGTGCTGATAGCACATTGTAATGAATGAGGAGGAAAATCCCCATATACTGCCATACTGTAGTATGGCAGTATATGATAGGATCGATCAGACAACCTAGGGTTAAAGTAACCTAGGGAGTCTGAAAAATAGTATAAATAAAAATAAAAAAAAGTAAAAAAAAAAATTATAATAAAAAAACCTAAAATTTCAAATCACCCCCCTTTCCCTAGAACTGACATAAATATAAATAAACAGTAAAAATCATAAACACATCAGGTATCGACACATCCGAAAATGCCCGATCTATCAAAATAAGATAACGTTTTTTCAATGCGTTTAACCCTGTAACGGAAGAAAACGCCTAAAGTCGAAAATGGCGCTTTTTTGCGATTTTGAAAAATATTAAAAAATCTATAAAAAGTGATCAAAAGGTCGTACAGTCCTAAAAATGATATCATTGAAAATATTATCAAATTTCACAAAAAATGACACCACCCACAGCTCCGTACAGCAAAGTACAAAAAAGTTATTAGCGCCAGAATTGGCAAAATCAAAAAAAAAATTTTTGTAGAGGTTTTCATTTTTGTAAATGTATGAAAACATTATAAAACCTATATAAATGTGGTATCCCCTTAATCGTTCCGACCCAAAGAATAAAGTAGACATGTCATTTGGGGCGCTCAGTGAAAGACGTAATATCCAAGCCCACAAGAAAATGGCGCAAATGCGTTTTTTCACCATTTTCATTGCATTTGGAATTTTTTTCCCGCTTCTGAGTACATGGCATGGAATATTTAATAAAATAAAAATTTAAGGTACAGTATGGTAACATTTACAGTAAAATGGACGATGGTAATGTTGTTGTTGTATGCCTTATGTTTATGAGCGACAGTTTTCCTGCTATATACCTGCATGTCATAAGAATTTAAATTTAAAAAAGGACCATGTTAAATTCAAATCTGTTTTTTTTTAAATTTTTACCGGTGTTTTGTATGCGTTGGAAAAGGGATAGTCTTATATGGCGAATATATCTTAAACTCTATATTTTAACAGGAAAGTAGGGGGGTCGTCTTATACACCAGGTTGTCTTATACGCTGGAATATATTCTTGTGTCTTTTACACTTTGATTTATTCTCATCTTCATTTAATGTATGTGAACCCTAGAATTTACAGTAGCATGAAATGAATGGTGCTTAATAAATTAATAATCAAATGATAATTTACCAATATAAAATCTGCTACAATTTCTCTATTTCACCTTTATCCTTTCTACATTCAATGTCTCCTTCAGATTTCTGAT
This sequence comes from Engystomops pustulosus, assembly GCF_040894005.1. Lineage (NCBI taxonomy): Eukaryota > Metazoa > Chordata > Amphibia > Anura > Leptodactylidae > Engystomops > Engystomops pustulosus. Next base: position 48,822,064 of record NC_092413.1, read on the forward strand.
CTGCACCTGAACGACCCAGAATGTCGAGGAAGAGAAACTGGTGATTCCTTTATATTCAGCATTCAGACAAACTTTACAGATTGTGGAACTATAATGGTAAATTATGTATGACCTGATCACATATGTATATGTATGTATGTATATTATCACGGGTGTATATGTATATTATCATGTCCTGGGTACCAGGTGCACCCATGTGCCTCCCTATGCCCCTGGAGACCAGGGGCAGCTCTTGCCCTCCCCCGTTCCAGCGGCGGTCCCTGCCCTCTGGCGCATGAATCTCCGCCTCTTAGGGCACGTGCGCTGGCTCTGGATGATTTAAAGGCCCAGCGCACCGATGATTGGTGCTTGCCGGCCTCTTCCTGTATCCCCTACCGGATCTTTGAGCCTTGTGCCTTAGAGAAAGCTTGTTTCCCGTTCCTAGTGGGTTTAGTGTGATTTCCTGTTGTAACTCTGATTCCGTTCTTGACTACGCTCCTGCCAGGCCTCACCTTCTGCTTTGTCTTTGACTCCGATCCCATGCCGCCTGTTCTGATCTCCAGTCTGACTCCGATCCTATGCCGCCTGTTCTGATCTCCAGTCTGACTCCGATCCCATGCCGCCTGTTCTGATCTCCAGTCTGACTCCGATCCTATGCCGCCTGTTCTGATCTCCAGTCTGACTCCGATCCCATGCCGCCTGTTCTGATCTCCAGTCTATCCACAACTTCATCACAGCCTTACGATTCTGTACCTTGTCTTGGCCACCACAGCGAGCAAAGTTGCTTCTGTGGAGCGACCTGGTGGTATCCTTTCGCAGCAAGTCCAACCTGCTTTGGGGCTCTGGTAAAAACCGGTTGCCACTTAGACTCGACTCCAAGGTGTCGGTTTCTGTCATCCCTCGCGGTGGTCCACTACCCCTGATCCTGACATATATGTAGTAAGAGTACTATCATTTCTAGAAAAAGTTTCCTCAGCATACTTTGTCTGGGGTCAGTTTTTTTTGTTTGTTGTGGAGCAATGATCTCCAAATGCACTTTCTGTGAACTCATCGGGACCGGGTAATTAAATGTGGCCCACTGTGATACCAATACCTCACCCTGTTGCTTTAGCTGGTCACTCCAGTTATATACATGATTTTCACTTTCATGCATCAGATTATAGTGAATCATTGTGGAAATCCTACAACACCACGCTAACAATATTGGAATTAAATTCGGTAATTATACATTTTATTACGTTTTCATTCCATTTCTCAAGACGCTGTCTACCCTTTTGTGTTACAGGCATCGGATGAATCCCACATTGTATTTATCAACACTATACACAGCAATTCTTCTGATGTGGTCACAAGGTCATATATTAATATTACTTTTTCTTGTCGCTACCCAATAAATTACATGGTGCAGCAGCCAAATGGGGAGAGCAGGATCAGTGTTGATATTAGGTAAGTGTTCATTTTTTTTCATTCTTATGGTAATGTACGTGGATTCGCCGTAGTCATTCATGGGTTTAAAACAGAATAAAGCTCAAATAAAGCAAATTCAGTTATAAACCAGGCTAAACCTGAGGTATAGGTCCACATCTATTAAAGACTCTGTGAAAGTTCTCTATCTGACTTTGCACATTCTTTTAGTGCACACTGCCGGCACATGTATTTATAAAGTGTCTGAGACACATTTGTGGCGCAGCTGCACTATATCTGATGCAACACAAAATTTCTGCACTGAAAGGGCCGTGCAACACTTTTATTATGCAAAGTCCGAAAGAATTATGTTGTTAAAGGTGCACCAAAAAAAAAGTTGGTGCACTCTGTTGGGGCAGTGGAGAGAGTGCCACATTCATGAAGAACGTGCGCCACATTTGATGAATCTGTCACCCCCTATGCACACTATACAGGAAAACTGCACCCTCTACAGGTAAACTGCACACAGTGAAGTTTGCACAGTTTTTAATAAATGTGGGCCATAGTGTCTAAAATGTGCACATTTGTGTTCTTTTCTCCTAAGTCCTCATGATATTTTAGGCTATAAGATAGCCACACAAATTGCAGCTATTGTTGGACCCCATTGACTTGCATGGTCACAGCATGATGAGCACACTGGGGGATATTTAACATACTTTAGCCTCTTGAAGCACCTGGCAGGAAGCACGGCTGCCAGGAAAAAATGGCATAGTTTTGAGTATAAACCTGTGAACGAAAGTTCAGCTGCCATGGGCAATTGCAACATTACCCCACCGCGGCCTAACCACAATGTTTGAACAGCTAGATTCCCAGGGACGGCGACTCTGGCTGTAGTGCAGACTAGCACCAGGGGGTGGTTGCAATGTAAATAAGGGATTCCCTTTGGGGCACTCCTGGTGTATGAGCTATGGAACCCTAGGCAGAAGTTAAAGGGGAGGCTGGTGATGTTAGTGGCGGGCCAGGGATCACACTGGACAATGGGGATCCTACAAAAACTCACAGTTCTTCAGTGGTACACAGTCCAGAACAGAAGCAGCAACAGGCTGACAACAGTTCTTCCTGGAGGCAAGCTCAGGCAAAGTTCTTGGTTGAGTGGCTAGTTGATCCCAGTTTTGGTTAGCAATTGGTACTACCTCAGTCCTGCACATTGGTGTCAGTGGACTAGCAATGGGACCCAAGTTGGCTCTGCTGCTTGGGCAACAATCTGGTACAGCATGCAGAGGTGCGATCACAAGAATAGAACAACCCAAAAATATTTTGCAGAGCTCACTTCAAGAGCCTGAGTTGAAGCCAGCCAATAAACACCTTAGCTTAGCAGGTAAAGATACAAATTCAAGTCATAACATCAATATCACTAACACCTATGTGGAAGATGTGCATACTCCTTAGTAGATGGTAGCAGGGAGTGAATTTGGGATAGCTATAGCTTAGGTTAGATAAAACCCAGGGGGGGGGATTACAGCCTTAAAGGTGATGAAGGCTTAAAGGTGGCAAGGGAGAACTGGCCAAACCCCTACCAGGTAGCTAACTAGATGCTGAATATTGTAATTACCTCCCTTGGGACATTACGCAATCAATTTCAAATGGAAAAGAATAGAATAGGTGGTTGCTATGGACAACATCTTTACATTTTATTTGGACATCTTTGGTAAATGATGTACATCATTTAAAATTTTTGGTCCAATTTTCAGAACAATAACTTTGACTACAGAAGATGGAAACTTTTCTGTCTCCATGATGCTGTACAAGGATGAAGAATTTCAGGACATGTGGACCACAGTCCCTTCTCTTAAACTTGATGACAACATATTTGTCAGAGTTTTTATGGTAAGTTTATAGTCATTTTAATGAATCTGGTTCAAGGCTATCTTAAAAGCCATCATTCCCTTAGAGTTTTGCAAAAAAATCTGTATTTCATGGCAACTTGGCAGGTCTAGAGAAGGACCTCTAGATGGACATTTAGGATATCAATCAGAGAGGATGGGTGTTCAGAAGCAGAGCTTAACTTTCGCACCATGCAATCCAAAGGGATGAACCATGTGGTCTGAGATGAACTATAGAAATGGTCCTGCTTTCTTGCAGATGACTGACCCCATGACGTTACCGTCTTTCTGAAGGTCATGCACAGGGGTGAACCAAGCCTTTCTGCTGCCTGAGGCGAGCCATAGAGAGACGCCCCCCCCCCCCCCCATATATGTAATGTAATATATCTGGGAGTGTCAGAACAAGATCCATCATATTGATTTGGTGTTAAAGGGAACCTACCACCACGAATCTACCTATAAAGGTAGATCGGGTGGTAGGTGGATGTATGGGACGTGAGGATAGCCCTTTTTAGAGCTAATCCTCACGTCCCCGCTAGCCTAGCATAAACTTTATTGCCCTAATATGTTAATTTAATTAAGCGGCTACCGGGGCGTGGAGTAGCCGGACACGAGGCTACACGGCGCGGCTACTCCACGCCCCAGTAGCTGCTTTCCCCCGCCTACCCCGCAGTAACTCCGGCCTCGTTCCCGAGATCGCGCATCTTGGCCGGAGTTACTGCCCTTTAAAATAAAGCACCACAAAATGCATACAGGGTGCCGCCATATAGTATAAAATGCATACAATGCACCGTCATGTAGTATAAAATGCATACAGCATGCCGCCATGTAGTAAAAAAAAATTCAGCGAACCGCCATGTAGTAGAAAATGCATACAGCATACCGCCATGTAGTTTAAAATGCATACAGCATACCGCCATGTAGTTTAAAATGCATACAGCATACCGCCATATAGTATAAAATGCATACAGCATACCGCCATGTAGTATAAAATGCATACAGCATACCGCCGTGTAGTATAAAATGCATACAGCATACCGCCGTGTAGTATAAAATGCATACAGCATGCCGCCATGTAGTAACAAATAGAAGCCCTGATAAATATCACAAATACTGCATATACATACAGCATATATACAAACATATACAAACAGTATATACAGCATAAACACACACTGCACATACATACAGCAAATATACATACACACACACACACATATATACAGAATATACATAACACTCATACAGCATATGCACTTATATACACACACATACACATATATACACACATACACACATACACATCTATACACACACACATACACATATATACACATACACATATATACCCATAAACACATACACATATATACACATATATACCCATAAACACATACACATATATACACATATATACACAAACACATATATGTAAGCACAGATAAAGTTACTTTACCTTCCTTTATGGTCCTGACAGTGGGGGATACCGGTGGCCGGGCACTCGGTGCAGGCCAGCGGACAATCCCATGGTGCCAGCGGACAGGCCAGCGTGTGGACTGGAGCTCGGTGCTGGACGGCCTGAAGATCGGTGCGTGCTGGCCAGGAGCTCGGTCCCGGCGGGAGCACGGGCAGGAGAATGGTGGTGGCCTGCAGGCGGTCGCATGGTTACGGCCGACGGGCAGTAGCATGTGCGGCTGGCAGCTTGGTTCCGGCAGGCAAGGGGGAGTGGGCGGCCAGAGCACGGGCGGGAGGATGGTGCTGGCCGGAAGCCATGCGGACGGGAGCTCGGTGCGTGTCGGCCGGGAACCCGGTGTCGGCCGGCAGAAGGGACGGGCAGCAGCTCTGTGCCGGCTGGCGCAGGGAGCCTTGGTGACGGCCGGAGCGCGGGTCGGAGAATGGGGCGGGCAGGAGAACGGTGCGGGCGGCTGGTGGGAGCACGGTGCCGCCCCCTCGGTTCAGCAGGAGGCGTGCCGCCTGAGGCGAGATTCTCAACTCGCCTCATGGCAGGTGCGCCCCTGGTCATGCACCCCTGAGGCAAAAGGATCTACTCTCCTCCTGGCAGGTGCACCCCTGCCTCTCCATCTCTGTGACTTTATACAACTGATCTGAATATCCCTTTGAAACTGATTTTCTAAAGTGATATTTGTTTTTTATACAACTACTGGACACACAGGTAGAGGATAAAAACTGAAGTTGGTACAATCCCTCTAACAACATACCAGTATTCTACAGCAGACATCCAACTAGATTGGTCACTGACATTTCACACCGTTACTCTATACCAGTGATGGCGAACCTTTTTGAGACCGGGTGCCCAAACTACAACCAAAATCTACTTATTTACCATCAAGTGCCAACATGACAATTTAAACAGCAACTTATTGCTCTCTGTTGTTCCACAACATTCAATAATATCGCCCCCCTGAGGACACCAATACAGTTGAAAGCAGGAGGGCAAATTCAGATATCATTGTAGCTTCTCTCCAGGGTCTCTCTGTACAGGAAGAATCGTGCGGCCAGCAGTAGGACCTCCAAAAATATTCTGGCCCTGTTCACACCTTCTTACTCCTCTTGCAGTTCCAATCAGTCAAAGATAAGTCACCTTAAAATAGTGCCAAGAGCCGCACCTCAATTGTCTAGGAGTGCAGGAAGATTCAAGTCCTGTATGGTGAACTTTGTCCCTGAGCGACAGCCCGGGTGCCCACAGAAATGTCTCCGAGTGCCACCTCTGGCACCCTGGCCATAGGTTTGCCATCACTGCTCTATACTTACCTCTACACCCTCTATGAAGATATTAAAAGGCGTTCGTACTGTACAGTGAAAACTGTAAAAAGAATGAAAATTGAATGTCTCCAGCGTCACAGTATGTTGCCCCCAGCCACCAATGGAATCTGTGGGAGAATCCAACAGGAATTGCTTACTTTCTCTGCAGCACCACAGGGGAAATAAGAGAATGCAGCCTTCATCTGATATAGAAAGCTGAGGGTGTGTGTTCTGGAGTGGGAGAGAGGGGCACACTGGGGCACTTCAGTCAGCCTGTTCATGTTCTTCATGGCTAAAACGGCTTGCACAGGTATTTAAGAAGTGTCTACGCTGCATTATAGACGGACAATGCACTTTCAGTGAACTCCGGTGACCCGGTAAGTACATGTGCCCCACTGACTATAGCAGCATGTCTTGTGCCCCTGTGGTGCACATCAGCCTGGGCAAAGTCATATCTCACCTGGTAGTAGAAAAGGCCATGATATACATACAGAAAGATAGATATATAATATTTTTTGTTAACAGATTCTATTTTATTATAGGGAAGCGCAGTTATTTACTATGCGGGGAAACACCGGGAGCTATAGGTAGCATTACATAAACTGGAATTCCATGCAATGCATAGATATACAAAGTCCTACAGATATGATCCTTGAAGCCACTGTGTGCTCCAGCTCGAGGTCTTCAATAAGGGCCCCCATGTATTACAAAGACTGAGCTAATAGAGCAAAGGAGACAACTGGTTTAGAGGGAGTTTCCAGATTATATACTGTACCAATAACACTGTGTACCAGATTCAAATATACTCCTCTATCAGGTCACCCACCATCCTAAGCCAGCACCTCCTAGTGGCCTTGTCATTTCCAACAAATATAAAATCTATGACGTTATTGTAAGCGATTTTTAATCAGGTTATATTCAACACTTCATGTGTTAAAGGAAATCTACCTTCAAAACCCAGCATAATAAACCAGGGACACCTACTCATAGGTCCAGGCATAATCACTGTGGTAATCTTATATTTGTTATCCAATGTCTCCTTCCTTCTAAAATCAACTTGTAAAATTATGCTAAGAGCCAGAATTGCTATGGGGGTTTTACCAGAGCACCTCTGTGCTGCATCTTCACAGGTGGTTTCACTATCCCCTCTGCTCTCTTAGCACTTCCCCCTCCCTCTGCCCAATGTTATCTCACAGCAGGAGAGAAGGTCTCAGCACACAGCGGGGCACATTTACTTACCTGTCCGGAGGAGTTCACCGAAAGTGTATTATCTGTATATTATGCACTGTGCTGCATTTCAATTAGATTGTGCGCCCCATATCCTGTATGTGTTGCTTCCCCGCTCAAGTCCGACAGAGTTCACCTTCATCTTCCCGGTGTATGTAAGTGCATTGGAATGCGATACAATTTGAATGTTAAATTCCGCACTCAGTCCAAATCAGTCGGATCATCCGACGTCCCAGCCCCGATTTCTGTGACATGAAAGCCGATGCAGCTGCGCCAAAATCCGCTGCTAAATACCTGTCACAGCATGCAACAAAATCACCTGCTAAATACCTGTCACAGCATGCAACAAAATCACCTGCTAAATACCTGTCACAGAATGCAACAAAATCACCTGCTAAATACCTGTCACAGCCGTGCAAATCTCCCAAAAAGTCGGAAAATCCAATGAAAGTGCGACCCTTAGTAAATAAGCCCCAGTGTGTGTGTGTGGGGTGAGTGCTCCCTTAAAATATAATAGCCTGTGAAGCTGCAGCATAGAGGGACTCTGGTAACACTCCCCAAATGTATTACCTGTTTTCACTTTCCCTAAAAAGTCTAGAAAGGGAGCATGGCTAAGAGACATGAAATGCCAATACTAGGGAAGGGGAAATCCGCTCTACTCATTGTAACAACCAATAAAAAGACATCACTGAGGGACTCAGACTCATTAGCATAATTTTAAGTTGGCTTTAGAAGGAAAGAGACCATGGATAACAAAAATAAGAAGATTACCACAGTCACAGTGCCTGGATATATGTCCCTGGTTTAAAATGATGGATTTTAATGATAGATTTCCTTAAAAAAAGAAACATTACATTATTTTACAAAAGTTCATTCTATAACCAAATCCTAAAAGTAGTAGTGTTAGTAGTATTATTTGCATGGTTTGTTTTTTTCCTCTGTATATGCATGCTGCATACTATTACATTTAATTAATATTATATTTTAGAGTTAGGGAATATTTAGTTATATGTGTGAACAGTCCGATTATGGAGCAGCACAGCAAGTATAATGGATCAAGTCCAAAGGTGGGTGCAGACCTCGAAACACCTTGATCGGCAGGTTTGTAAGGTCTAATATCAAAAAAAATGTGATGAGACAGCACTCCGGTAGATATAAAGGTGGTCTTTTATTCACCCATGGCAATATAAGGTGCATTATAATACCATGGGTGAATAAAAGACCACCTTTATATGTACCAGAGTGCTGCCTCATCACATTTTTTAGCAAAGTTATATGTGTGATATGTTCATCATGAAATATAAGTCTCTGCTGCCCCCTCCTGGTAGAGATGCTTCTCACTGGGGCAGACATGTAGTACTAGTAATATCAATCCTCATATGAGATCATTTTACAGGTTCCAGGACATTTAATAATAAGATTGGAGAAATGTTGGGCTACACCTACAAATGACCCGTCTCATCCTGTGCAGTACACATTTATCCAAGACAGGTCAGTTACAAGCTTTCTACAGATCCTTATTCCAATTACTGATGTCACTTTCATTTATTTAAGATTATTATGATCAAATAAAGCTGGCCTGTGATTAGTGGCTCTCCGTGTGGCCAGATGTGGGACAGGAGTTCATGGACACAATAAAGACTGAAGTAGAGGAACGTTATCCAAGAGGCTGCAATCTATTCTTGTGTCGGTTTTGGGGTGAATCAAATTGAAGGAAATACCTTTTCCTTAACATATAGGCATCGTCAAGAGTCATGCAAGTTTGATGAAGACGCCTAGGGAGCCCATAAGGTGCACCTTTCCTATATGACAAGACTAATACTATAAGCCATACATTATAATGGGGGGACTGGCACACATACATTATAATGGGGGGCCTGGCACACATTTTATACTGGGGCCCACCAACTTCAAGTTATGCCACTCCCCGAGATTTCTGTCGCGTGAAAGCCGGCGTGATTGGGCCAAAATCCGATCACATGCGCCAAAATCCCAGCGGGATTCGGTGCAAAACGGAATAAGTCGGGAAACCCGACAAAAGTGCAGCCGCGGAGCCATGTGATTGTATACTGCAAACTCATTGCAGCCTGGGACTAAAGTAATAGCATCCAGATAGCTTCACTAGAGGTCACTGCAGGCAGAGATGTGCTTCTGGGACTAGTCCTTGAATTAGGGACCACATGTTTACTCACACAAAGATTACAAATGTGTTCAATTATACAGTCATTTATATTTTAATAAACTTACATAAATTGGAGGATTCTTTATTAAGAAAAAATTACTTGGAATTTCCACCTCTATCAAATGACAGTTTCTTTGATTTCTGCATGAAAAGTTAAACAAGTTAAAGAATTTTTTTAAGTAGCGGATTGTATCCTGTATATCTAAATTGGAATGTTTGGGCCTGTGCAGTACTTTATTTTACAATTATACCTTACCTTTTTTAAGTTTGATTTAAATACTGTAGTAACTTATATTAAGCAGAGCACAAATCTTAAGGGAAACCTACCACCACGGATTTTCCTATGAAGGTAGATCGGGTCGTAGGTGTCTCTATTGGAAGTGAGGATAGCCCTTTTAAGGTCTAATCCTCGCGTCCCGCAATCTTTTTATAATTATTATTTCCCTAAGATGCCAATTTTCTAAAGAGGCTACTGGGGCATGGAGTAGCTGGAGCAGAGGCTACATGGCGCGCATACTCCATGCACCAGTAGCCTCTTTGATCCTCCTATCAGATATCTTTGGCGCGCAGCTATGAGGAGCTGCGTGCCCTTGTCCACAAAGCTGGCGTTCTGCTCATGCACGGTCACTGCTCCGAGGCCAGAGCTACTGAACACACGCAGAACTGCAGCTTCGCGGACGAGGGTGCACAGCAGTGCGCCGAAGATATCTGGTAGGAGGATCAAAGAGGCTACTGGGGTGTGGAGTATCCGTGCCGTGTAGAGTAGCTGCGGCTAATCCAAGCCCGAGTAGCCTCTTTAGAAAATTAGCATATTAGGGAAATAAAAGTTATTATACCCTCACTTCCAATAGAGGCACCTACGGTGTGGGTAGATCCGTGGTCAGGGGCGTAACTTGAGGGGGTGCAGAGGGTACGATCGCAACCAGGCCCAAGAGGCTTTGGGGGCCCATAAGGTGTCACTTTCCCATATGAGAAGACTAGTACTATAAAACATAATACATTATAGTTGGGGCCCTGGCACAGACTTTTCACTGGAGCCCATCAGCTTCAAGTTGCGCCACTGTCCGTGGTGGTAGGTTACCTTTAAGTTGTTGCCTCCTGGAGGCCCCTAAATGGAGGTGGTTGCAATAATAAGCCGATCCCCAATCAAAGTTTTTGGTCTATAAACCCCATCAGATGATACATTTAATCAGACTTTTCTAGTGAATTAAAGTATTACATAGTACAATGAAGAAATCAGGCGATACCTTTTTGAGGCTAACTAAGTATATTTGATGTTGAGCTTTGGAGAATTACTAGTTCTCTTCGTCAGACATGATGTTATGCACAAAACAGAAAATTCTAAGAATTTTATACAAACTGGGCAGTGATCACCAAAGGATATACACTCACCGGCCACTTTATTAGGTACACCTGTCCAACTGCTCGTTAACACTTCACATCAGTATGGGGAAGAAAGGTGATTTGAGTGCCTTTGAACATGGCATGGTTGTTGGTGCCAGAAGGGCTGGTCTGAGTATTTCAGAAACTGCTGATCTACTGGGATTTTCACGCACAACCATCTCTAGGGTTTACAGAGAATGGTCCGAAAAAGAAAAAACATCCAGTGAGCGGCAGTTCTGTGGGCGTAAATGCCTTGTTGATGCCAGAGGTCAGAGGAGAATGGGCAGACTGGTTTGAGCTGATAGAAAGGCAACAGTGACTCAAATCGGCACCCGTTACAACCAAGGTAGGCAGAAGAGCATCTCTGAACGCACAGTATGTCGAACTTTGATGCAGATGGGCTACAGCAGCAGAAGACCACACCGGGTGCCACTCCTTTCAGCTAAGAACAGGAAACTGAAGCTACAATATGTACAAGCTCATTGAAATTGGACAGTAGAAGATTGGAAAAACGTTGCCTGGTCTGATGAGTCTCGATTTCTGCTGCGACATTCGGATGGTAGGGTCAGAATTTGGCGTCAACAACATGAAAACATGGATCCATCCTGCCTTGTATCAACGGTTCAGGCTGGTGGTGGTGGTGTCATGGTGTGGGGAATATTTTCTTGGCACTCTTTGGGCCCCTTGGTACCAATTGAGCATCGTTGCAACGCCACAGCCTACCTGAGTATTGTTGCTGACCATGTCCATCCCTTTATAACCACAATGTACCCAACATCTGATGGCTACTTTCAGCAGGATAATGCGCCATGTCATAAAGCTGGAATCATCTCAGACTGGTTTCTTGAACATGACAATGAGGTCACTGTACTCAAATGGCCTCCACAGTCACCAGATCTCAATCCAATAGAGCATCTTTGGGATGTGGTGGAACGGGAGATTCGCATCATGGATGTGCAGCCGACAAATCTGTGGCAACTGTGTGATGCCATCATATATGGACCAAAATCTCTGAGGAATGCTTCCAGCCCCTTGTTGAATCTATGCCACGCAGAATTGAGGCAGTTCTGAAGGCAAAAGGGGGTCCAACCCGTTACTAGCATGGTGTACCTAATAAAGTGGCCGGTGAGTGTATACACGGACATCATGTTATGCTTCACAAGTTTTTAGTCTGTTTATTACAAACCTGTTGTAAATAAGATGTCTGTGTAAATAGCATTCTTTTTTAAAGTTGTTTTAATATCCTTTGATGAGCCATGGGCCCGGGAAGAGGAAGCCAAAATTGGTAGTAGGTTTTGTGATCCCCTCGGGGCCCCCCTTTTGATTGGAAAACTTGGGGACCCTTGAACACAGTCTCACTAGATCCCCCATGATGGCGGCCCTGAATATGGCTCTTCTGATCCCATTTTTAGATTAGATGAGTCAAGTTTAGTGATTACAGAGGGAGCATCACTTTAGAAGCCCCTATCTTTGGTTCTGTAGTATTAAAGTACCATAGTACCAAACTTTCATATTAAAGTGTAACCGTCATTCTGAGGGAAAAAAAAAACTAGAATACATAATTCTGCTCCAGGTGTCCCTGGGAATTATTCCTCAAAGTATTTTGCCTCTCGGTCCTCATTTAGTACCTCTTTTGGCCCATAGCAAGCAGGGTTTCCAGCTCTCAAAAAAACTACACTCAGCAAGATGGAGGGGCGGGACCTGCCTCCTGTCACCTCTTCACAAGAGCCTGCTGCTGGCCAATGAGAGCATAGTTATCTATCTCATATCTATCTATCTATCTATCTATTTATCTATCTGTGTATATCCTATTTCTCATATCTATCTATGTATCTATATCTATCTATGTATCTATCTATGTATATACTATCTAGCTATGTACCTACCTATCTAAGTACCACTCCAGCACAGCACATGAGGGCAGAGCACATGAGGTGACAGCTTGCAGTCTTGTAGAGTCTCTCCTGCCACTTCCTTGTGTGAGGTGATGGGGGAGGGAGGGCTGCAGTTTCTGTCTGGGTGGATTATGTGTGTATACACAAGTGTAGGGAAAGCTGAGGAGAGATAAGTGTAGGTGTTTGGTTATTACATTAGTCAGTGTTTCTGTCAGCACATGACTGCTGCAGACATGAGGTAATCAGCTGTGAGCAAGGAGGGGGATGGGGCCATGTCTCTCCTTTCATAGTCTCAGCTTCTTTATGAAGACAGGAAGAGCTTAGCAACAGACATATGTGAGATTGCTGACATCTAGGGGAAGGAGCAAGATTCGGGTAACTAATCCAATTGCAAAAGGGCTTAAAATTACCTGCCCTACAACATATCAAAAGTTTTTTGAAATGACGGTTACACTTTAAAGATACGATTCTCATTGTTTAGATCCTATTAAGCTTATGGTTGTGTGAGCTATAGAACTGGACATATAGGCAGTTAAAAAAATGGTGGTAATTGGATATTTATAGCAGCATGCATTTTCTGATTTATTTAGATTGGTTGTCTTTAAATAACATTTTTCAGACATGTTTTACTATATGTTTATATTTGTCTATTTTTAACAGCTGTTCTCATGTGTTTCTGGATGAGACCTTATCTATAATCATGAATGGCATGAGTGCAGAAGCCATGTTCAGGATTCAGATGTTCAAGTTTGTTGGCCTGGCTTACAACAACGTCTTCCTACATTGCAGCGTCCAGATATGTCACAACACAGAATCCATCTGCAAGCCGGTAAGCATTTCTATTCATAACATATTGCACCTTAGCTATTCAGAGGAATATAACAGATCTGGCAGAAATGAATGTAAACATATATTTTACCCCTGCACTAGAACTGCACTAACCACAGGAGAGCAGCCAGAGATAGGAGAGACCTACCTGCTTCTCACACCGTCACCTATGGACCAATAAAACTGATGGTATCCGACAACGTAGAAACTGATTCAGGTATGTTATGATAATTTGGTATTCATATGGAAAGAAGTTATTTAAGAAACATTTTTGTTTAATGTAGATAATAAAAAAACATGCAGTCTTGATCTAAAGCTCTTAAAGGAAACCTGTTATCAGGAGGGTTATTTTTACATGATGCAATAGCCTCTGGTAAGATAATTAAAAAAATGCTTTTGTGGAGCATCAGATTAATTCCGCTGATTTGAGTGATGAATTGAGAAGACCCCTCCCCTAACCCAAGGACTCACCATACACTGCAGATAATGTTAAAGAGACAATTAATTAGATGCACAGCAAAGGAATTTTTTAAAATCAAACTGCCAGGTTCCCTTAAAGTAGGTAAGTAAGTAACGGTTCCTCTCCATTAGCATAATTTTAAAAGTTGATTTTAGAAGGAAGGAGTCCCTGGTTTATCACATTTGATTTTGATGGTGGATTTGCTTTAAGGGGCCGTTCCAGTAACCAGCACCCTAGATGCACCAACAGCCACAGTACAGTACAAAATGCCCCATTAAAAATTATAAATAGCACAAATACCACCCCAGAAACCAAATACTGCATTCACAGCAGATAATAATATTGGAAACCCCAGAACTGATAATATGATAATAATATTAATAATACGGGAGATCCCCCAGAGCAGACAAATAATACTGAAGATCAAGTCCGGATTAAAGGGTGAGCTCCCAAGGCACGTGCCCCGGGCCCCCCACCTCACCAAGTGTGGGAGATTCACGTGGTCAAATTGTGCCCAGCTCTTCTTTGAACCGGCTGCTGATTTAACAACTGGTTCAGAGAACCGGACAGTATCCAAGAGCCTTCAGCAAGGGAAGAGTAACTTCCCAGTTCTGCCATTGACCTGGAGCGCATACAGGATGTCGGTGTCCTGGTGCTGGTGGCCCAGTGACGTCATACACTTCGCCGCCAGTGCCATTATGCTGACACCAAGGGGGAAGAGGAGGTTGAGGCTATATATATGTTACAGGGTGGGGGCCGTTTATTTATGTGTTACAGGGTGGGGGCTGTGTGTATATATGTTACTGGAGGTGAGGGCCGCGTTTATATGTGTTATTGTGAGTGGGGGCCGTGTATAAATGTGCATTGCTGTGGGTGGAGACCAGTTATATATGTATGTTACTGGGGGTGGAAGCTAGGTATATATATTTATTACAGGGGGCTGTATATAGTTATTAATGGGAGCGCACGGTGGCTGAGTGAGTAGCACTTTTGCCTTGCAGCACTGGGGTCCTGGGTTCGAAACCCACCCACGTCAACATCTGCAAAGAGTTTGTATGTTCTCTCCGTGTTTGCGTGGGTTTCCTCCGGGTACTCCAGTTTCCTCCCACATTTCAAAAACATACTGTTAGGTTGTTTAGATTGTGATTGTGTATATAAATAAAGAATTATTATTCTTCTTATTATTATTATTATATTTATTACAGCAGGGCTGTATATATTACAGAAGGTGCTGTATATATGTATTAAGGGTGGTATATATATTTATTACGGGAGGTTGTATGTATGTACTACCAGCAACATTAAATTAATTAAAAAAAATTGTGGGGAAGGTCCCCACCAATTTGAGCCCAGGGGTCCCCACCACTCTTAATCCGGCCCTGCTGAAGACCCCCAGAGCAGACAGCTACTAATACTGGAGACCCCCAGAGGAAACAGCTACTAATACTGGAGACCCCCAGAGCAGACAACTACAAATACTTGAGATCCCCGGAGCAGACAAAAAAATCACATGGCAGCTTCTCTCCTCCATGCACCCTGCAGCTGATCTCAGCAGCAGGGTGCGGGACACAGCACTTTGTGCACTTCTGATTCAGGCTTTTAAATGATATGCATGTGGCTGCACTCTAACTAAATTCTCATTAGTGAAGCTCCTCCACTACAGATCAGAGGAAAAAGGCACTGGGAAGGACCCCTGCAAACATCTTACTGCTAGAGTGATCAGGAAAACGGGGCTGTGGAGTCGGAGTTGTGGAGTTGGAGTCGGTGACCATTTTGGTGTTGTTGGAGTCAGAGCTGGAGTTAGTGAATTGGAAGTCGGAGTATGAAGTTTGGCTAACTGACTCCTCAGGCCTGCTGAACACATGCGCTGTTAGAGACCAATGTACATTACAGCTCTGACTAAATCAATTAAGCAACTGTTATGAATAAAGAAAGGGGAGTAAAATGTCTGCTTCCAATATTAATCTAACATGTTCATACCTTCCAAATTTTTGGCTAGAGAAAGATGAACAAAAAGCCCCTCCCTTTTTTCCTATATAATGCCCATTAGCCCATACAGTGGCGTAACTAGGAGAGGCTGAGCCCCATGACAAACTTCTGCATGGGGCCTCCCTTCCCCTGAAAAAAAAAATATATACATATTTTTTACAAACATATTTATACAACCACACACATTTATATACTTATATCTCCTTCACACTCTGTGCCGTACAGAGCTACAAAGGGTGTATGACGAGGTGAGCCTTCTTCATACAGTGGTTGGATTTACTGCATATTGCAGCAAACACCCACTGCTAATACCCACAATTGATGCTAGCATTGATTTCGTGGGCGCCGCCTTGAGATCGCTCCTCCCCGTGACAACATCGGGGAGCCGCGATTGGATGCCATGACAGACTTGGGTCTGCTATATGGCTTCTGGAGATTCATTACAATGCACCAGTGGCTCACTGTAATAAATCCTATGTAGAAATGCCACATACTGCAAAATCCTAAAAATTCAAATCACCCCCCTTTCCTTAGAACTGATATACAACTAAACAATAAAAATTACAAACACGTTAGGCATCACTACGTCCCAAAATACCAGATAAAAATATAAAAATGGTAAAATAAAACGTAAAATAGGCAAATGTCTGAAATGCCACTTTTACACCATTTTACCTCACATAAAAATGTAATCAAAAGGTCACACAGTCCTCAAAATGGTAGGAATGAAAACGTTGGCTCATTTATCAAAAGATGACATATAACACAGCTCCGTGCACCGAAGTATGAAAAGTTACTAGCGTCAGTAGATGGTGAAACAAACTCATTGAAAAAGTATTAAAACATAATGGGGCTCATTTACTAAGGGCCGCGGACGGCACTTTCGTCGGACATCCCGACGATTTCCATTTTGCGTGGCTGGGACAGGGATTTCAAAGGGGTTTTTGGCGCACGGGATGATATGATATGGCAGTGGTACTGACAAGGATCCCATATGTTTTAGGATCATCCTAAGTAGGAGTACGTTTCTGGAGTGAGGCACCAAGCAGAGGACCTCTGGTGACAATATGGTCAGATGACAAAGATCCTTAAGGCCCCTTCCACACTTGCGTTTTTCATGCGCGTATTCTGCGGGTGCTTTTGATGTGCAGAACTTGCATTGCACTCTGACCCATTGGGGCAGATTTACTTACCCGGTCCCTTCGCGATCCAGCGGCGCATTCTCTGCGGTGGATTCGGGTCTTCCGGCGATTCACTAAGGCAGTTCCTCCGACGTCCACCAGGTGTCGCTGCTGCGCTGAAGTCCGCCGAGGTCTGCTGGAGTTCACGTTCCTATTCCTGGTGAAGGTAAGCGCGTGCCAGCGACACTTTTTTTTTTTTTAATGCGCCGGTTTCTCTGAATCCGTTGGGTTTTCGTTTGGCCACGCCCCCGATTTCCGTTGCATGCACAACGGCGCCGATGCGCCACAATCCGATCGCATGCGCCAAAAACCCGGGGCAATTTAGGGAAAATCGGCGCAAATCGGAAATATTCGGGTAACACGTCGGGAAAATGTGAATCGGGCCCTTAGTAAATGACCCCCATTGTATTCATTGGGCTTTTTCAGACTTACATTTTTTTCCATGCGCACACACGTGTTTTTTAACGCGCGTTTAAATCTCGGCATGCTCTACTTTTGCAAGTCACGCGCGTGAAAAACGCACCATACAAGTCTATGGAGACGCATCAAAAACGCATTGCACTCTGAGACACTAGTAAGTGCAATGTGTTTTTCACGCATCAATTGCCATAGGAAAGATAGAGCTCAGTCCTGAGCTCATTACCTGCGCGTGAAAAATGCACTGAAATTGCATTTAAAACGCGCGTGAAAAACTGAGACACTGAACAAACTCTGACTGAAAACTGACTGAACTCTGATGAAAAATGTCAGTTTTTTACTGACCAAACCCTGATCGCACCCTGATCAGACTCTGACGTGATCTGCAACACAAGCGGCCTTAGCGCCGAATGTCCAGCCAGGCCTGCGCGCCGGATGTCCAGCCAGGCCTGCGCGCCGGATGTCCAGCCCG
Source organism: Engystomops pustulosus (assembly GCF_040894005.1). Lineage (NCBI taxonomy): Eukaryota > Metazoa > Chordata > Amphibia > Anura > Leptodactylidae > Engystomops > Engystomops pustulosus. The sequence goes on from NC_092413.1 coordinate 48,840,127, forward strand.
GCCTCAGCGCCGAATGCCCAGCCAGGCCGCCCTCTCCTATGCGGTCCACCTGTCCCTGTCCTGACCGAGTGACATCCAGCTGGGGTGAGTATGATTGTACATATGTAAATGCATGTATATTTGTGTGTATGTATACTGTTGTATATACTGGATGTGTGTATGTATGCTGTGTATAGTGTATATATGCTGTATATCTGTGCGTATGTGTTGTATATATGTTGTATGTCTGTGCGTACGTGTTGTATATACTGGATGTGTGTGTATATATGCTGTATGCGTGTGTATATATGCTGTATATCTGTGTGTATGATGTATATACTGGATGGGTGTGTATATATGCTGTGTATGGTGTATATATGCTGTATATCTGTGTGTATGATGTATTTACTGGATGGGTGTGTATATATGCTGTATATCTGTGTGTATGTGTTTTATATACTGGATGCGTGTGTATATATGCTGTATATCTGTGCGTATGTGCTGTATATACTGGATGTGTGTGTATATATGCTGTATATCTGTGTGTATGTGTTGTATGTACTGGATGCGTGTGTATATATGCTGTGTGTATGTTCGTATGTGCTGTATATACTGGATGTGTGTGTATATATGCTGTATATCTGTGTGTATGTGTTGTATATATTGGATGTATGTGTATATATGCTGTATATCTGTGCGTACGTGTTGTATATACTGGATGTGTGTGTATATATGATGTATATCTGTGCGTACGTGTTGTATATACTGGATGTGTTTGTATATATGCTGTATATCTGTGCGTATGTGTTGTATATACTGGATGCGTGTGTGTATATGCTGTATATCTGTGCGTATGTGTTGTATATACTGGATGTGTGTGTGTATATGCTGTATATCTGTGCGTATGTGTTGTATATACTGGATGTGTGTGTGTATATGCTGTATATCTGTGCGTATGTGCTGTATATACTGGATGTGTGTATATATGCTGTATATGTGTGTGTGTATGCTGTATATACTGGATGTGTGTGTATATGTATGCTGTATATTCTGAATGTGTGTGTATATATGCTGTATATGTGTGTGTGTATGCTGTATATACTCGATGTGTGTGTGTATATATGCTGTATAGCTGTGTGTATGTGTTGTATATACTGGATGCGTGTGTATATATGCTGTATATCTGTGCGTATGTGTTTTGGTATTTTAAATGTCTGTTTTTTAATGTCACTACTTAAGTTCACTGTTAAGGGGCCCACTGAGGCTCTATCGCCCAGGGGCCCACTGAAACCTGGAGCCGGCCCTGGTACTAAGGCACTGCAAAGTCTAAAGGTTACTGTAAGCTTTATACATTTATGAAGTTAGGTATGTTATTGATATTATAGCATAAAGGGTAATAAGCGGCAATGGATCCTAATCTCTCGTAGGAACCACCGTCTTAGTCTGGTTTTAGCTTAGATTTTGCTTCAACTGTCCTCTCCCTTTCTGAGTGACTGTCAAGTCAGTGACCTCAGTCTGAAAAGAATTTGTACAGCTCAGGACTGAGAGATAACTCACTGGGTAATCATTCTAACACTTTAACACTGTCAAATGTAAGAATAGTAATGTCCCTTATAAACAATATCTAATACCTACACAAGACCAGAGCTGGTCTCAGACACACACACAAGTTGGAATTTGCTGGTCAAGGGATTTGTATAGTCAAGGTCAAGGGATTCTATATATGGCGCGAGATGCTCAATTATATATATAGAGACTGATTTCAGTTGACTAGGAGCACTTGGGCTGATAAGCAATCTTCCTCATGTACATACTTTAATATGCAACCATGTTTTACAGTCATAAAGATATTACAAATACCAATTTCTCATGAAACCTAAACAGTAGTAAAGCCATTAAAGCAAGAATTATATTATAATTCTGTTCCTCTAAGAGATTAGCCTTGTAATACAGATCTCACACACCTATCCCCTTACTGATGTGATGGCAGCACATGAGCCACTCTCTGCCTTTACTTGTACACGAGTTCCAAAAATAGTCATTGCCACCTCCTTTAAAACTTTTACCAAAGTAGTGGCATTATCCAGAAAATTAACTCTGAAATGAGTGGTAAATTGGTTGTATGTAAGACAAGAATGCAGCTTAATGCTGAAGTCAAGCTCTCCCCACCACCTTTGCTTTTAATTACGTCTCTACATCCAGGGCCTTTAACAGCTCTCCTAAAGTTGTAGAGTGATCTCCGCACACAGCGGAGGGGATGTTTTGCGGTGGTTTGAGCTGGACTTCAGTGAGGGTCTCTCTGCCTCCGTGTCTTTATACCACTCACTCAAAGTTGATTTTATGAATGATGGCACTTCACTGTGCTATGAACAAAGCATAACTTGGTAGGTGTTAACCTAGTTGACAACATTCTGGTAGTGGATTTTTAGGTCACTTTCTGCTGACAGGTTCCCTTTAGCCCTTTCATTGTGGCTGGCTTCTATTCCCTTTGTTGTTAGGAAGCTGCATGTATGGCACAGAGTGCTCTGATCACTAACCACGATTCTCTACTTTCTCCATACAGCTCGGGGGAAACTCATCTCATTAGAGGCAATGATCATTGTCTGCGTTCTGACGGTGGTGTTAATCATCATTGGAGTATTCGGAAAACTCATCCTTCATTCCCGGAGATCATATCCTGCCATGCACCCTCAGTTAACACTCGCTAACATCCACCACTCAGAGGTGGCTTCATGATAGAAATGTGCCTATGTATATGAACAGAATAGTTTGTGACAAAATCAAGCATAATGTGGATGGATAAGGCTCGTACTGCTCAATGATAAATATTTTTATATTTGTATACATTTGTTTACTTACATTTCAGAATATTTTGGGAATCTCAGGTTACAGAAAATTACAATAAAAGTATAGCAATGTTTGCTGAATTCAAGGCTATTGTATAGAAACAATGTTATAACTGACATTTCATAAAACAAATGAAGAAAATTATATTGGTACATTTTTTTTAAAATTGAGACTGTGTTACAAATGCATGTTTTGTAGTATTTTACTGGCAATATTGGGGCACATTTACTAAGGGCTTTGCGCCGCACTTTAGTCGGACTGTTCCTGTTCCTGTTCTTCAATGTTAAAATGGCTTGCACAGGTATTTAAGAAGAGTCTGCGCTGAGATTGTGTCGCACGTGACCCTTTTGTGGCAAAGCTGCGCTGGCTTCTATGCGAGACAAAGAAGGGGGTGTGCCGTATTTAACTTTCAAATTGTGTTGCACGCCCGATGTTAAGAACGCACCACAAAAAAAAGATGATGAACTCCATCGTACCTGAGCGGGGAAGCGACACATTCATGATTTCAGGCGCACGATCTTAGTGAATAGCCGCACCCAGCATTATAGATGGACAATGCACTTTCTGTTATCTCCAGTGATCAGGTAAGTATATGTACCCCATTGAGTCAATACATACAATACAGTTACAAAACATAACCACAAGAGGGGGCAAAATATTTTCACTTAGGTTACCACAGAATTAAGCATCACTGTATGAGTTACTCTACTTGGCAGAGGCTTCATGGTGTGAACATAATGCTAAAATTCCATCAGATAAATTCTACAGTGGGTCCCTCTGCAAGCCACCAGAGCAGCAACCACTCAAATCTGCTTCGAGATTAGTCTACGTTCCAGCCCAACACATACTACTTGAAATCAAATTTCTCTATCATTTATAACTTGTGGTATAAATGATAGTAAATTTGTCAGGATGCAGGAGGCACTGCCACTGCCCCTCCTATTGTCTATTGCCCATTAGCGTGCAAGATTGTGGACCACGGACTTCAGTAAAAGAATGTCAGAAAGGTGAGATCTGAATACCATCTGTAGATATCCGAGATGATGATGGGTAACTAGGTGTTTTGCAATCTGATTTTTGCGAACCATCCGTTTTTATTTTCTGCTGACATAAGAAAAATCGGATCAATTGATGTCACACGGGCATGAAAAAAATAGATATAGATGCAATCATGACACATAACGGACTGTGTTGTACAAATGTATTGTATAAAAGACGGGCAACAAGCACACCAGTGTGAAAGAGCCCTTGGTTCAAATGAGATTTCAGCAAAACTTTGTCACTTTTGTAAGTGGATTAATACAGTGTCACTATAATTTTCATTGTACAAACCCACTTGCTTTCATTTCTCCCCCATCTTTATATAAGGAAACAAAAAGAGCATAAAAATTTTGGGAAAGAAATTGAAATTGATTCCGAGTACTTCATGTGAAGTAATATTGTGCACAGTCATCCATACACCACAAGGGTAAGATTCAAGTGGCTGACACCATAGTCCTGTCCAGTTCTCCTCCAGAGCTGCCTTCAGCAGTACAATGACAGATCCAGAATTAGAGAACAGCAATGACTGTAGCACAGAGAAAGATTATAATTACATTTCCTGAAGGTTACACCAGTCACCAATCAGTAGGTTCTTGCTTGAACTGATCCTTGCTGTGAATGACTTCAACACATCTACAGCCACAGGACATCACTAGTCCGTCATACTCCTCTGCTGTGATTTTTGGTCCACTCTTCTTCCAATCTCTTCCACAGTTCGGTAACTGTTATGGCCATAACTTTGTCACCGAGGATTCTCCATAGGTTTAGATCAGGACTGCTTCAAGGAACAGCTTTACCTATTTTGATGTGTAACCGGGAGCATTGTCCTGTATGAAAATTGCTGGGTGGTTGCGTAAAGAACACAAGGAAGGAACCGCAAGTTGTTGAAGGTTCTGATATACACTTGCATTCACATTTAGCTGTATGAGAGGAAACTCCTGCTGCAGAAAACATTCCCCAAATCATGACACTTCCTCCACCACCTTTCACTGACTTCTTTGCACACTTTTGTCTTTCCCCAGTTTGTCAACAGACATAATGTTTCCCAAATAAATTACACTTGCTTTCAATAATAAATTGAACTGTGGACCACTGCTCTGTCCACACAACATGCTCCTCAGCAAAGGTGATACTAGCCTTTTGAGTCTTTCTGCTAATGAGAGGTCTGGTCACTGCAGATTGGGCGTATAGTCAAAATGTTCTTAAGCATCAGAACTAAACAAAGCAATGATGTCATACATAATGGGGCATATTTACTTACCCAGTCCCGTCGCGATCCTGCGGTGCGTTGTGCGACGAGGATTCGGGTCCGTCGCAATTCACTAAGGTCTGTGCATCCGGGTTCCTGCAGGTGTCGCTGCTGCGCTGAGATCTGCCGGAGTTCACCTTCTTCTTCCCGGTGCATGTGAGTGCTTGATCTTGCGATACAAATAGTTTTTTAAATTCTGCGGTTAGTTCGAATCCGTTGGGTTGTCCGACGGCCCGCCCCCTGTAGCGTGCAAGCCGGCGCCAACGCGCCAAAATCCGATTGCGTGCGCCAAAATCCCGGGGCAATTCGGCGCAAAACTGAAATATTCGGGAAACCCGACGAAAGTGCAGCGTTCGGACCCTTAGTAAATGAGCCCCGATGTCTTTTGTCAAACAGTGTCACAAACTAGCGTGGCCACTCCAGCTGCAGTGATGAAGTGATTACCCAAGGAGATTCTCTGCATTATCCTGTCCTCTCTTGCATTTGTCTTTTGTGGGTGACCAGCTGTCTCGAGGAAATTGAATGAATTTGTTAAGTTGTAAATGAATGAATTTGTTAAGTTCTTTTGCTATAGCTGATAGGGTTTCCCTGTTCGCCTTCATCTGGACCTGCTGTCAGTGTAAACTGGAAAGTTAGGCTGCCAGGTAAATAGGGTTTTGTCAAATAATAAGGAAATTAGCACCAGGTACCAGATTAAGACCAATTAGGGCAAATAAATACTATTGTTGGCGGTTCATGGACCACGGATCGTGCAGAGTCCTGTGGCAAAAACCAAGTCCCATCCAGGTCAAATCTACAAAGAGTTTGTATGTTCTCCCAGTGTTTCCTCCAAGTCCTCCGGTTTCCTCCCACACTCCAAAAAAACATACTGGTATGTTGATTAGATTGTGAGCCCCATGGGGATGGGGACTGATTTGGCAAAGTCTGTGCAGCGCTGCATAATCTGTGTGCGCTATATAAAAAAAGTAATTATTATTATAATTAAACCGTCAATACTGCTGCGGACAGTATTCCTTAAATGATAGCATTCTATCATTCTTACCACTGCTGATGTAAAGACGGAGACCGCTACTCCATCAGACGCCTCCCGAAAATGCTGCGAGCACTGTGCTGTGACGTTTCGGGGTCAAGCCCCCTTCCTCAGACATGTCGAGATACGTGACTTGCATAAAATTGGACATTCATTGGATGGACTTTCACTACGCTTAAGCGAGTATGAATGATCATTGATTTACTCACAAGTCTTTTGGTCTAAAAATGCAAGCAGCTGTTATATTACTTGGAAAGTTTTATTGTATATCGATTGAAAATGTGAATGTTTCATGAAGAATATTCAAGTAAAAATATATTTAACGTGATATCTATTGTGGTCAATCTTGTTTTTGGACACTATTCACTTGAGCGTTAGGTTGGTGCCACGCGCACCGCTTTGTCTGCGTTTGAAAACGCAAACGCAGACAAAGCCTCGCCTACCGGGACGGGCCGCGGCGCGATCGCATTGGCGTTTCTATGGAAACGCCTGCGATCGGGAACGAGCTGTCTGTGTTTTGCGTTAATTTAATGCAAAACACTGGCGGCTTGTTCCCGATCGCAGGCGTTTCCATAGAAACGCCGATGCAATCAGGCCGCGGCCCGCCCCGGTAGGCGAGGCTTTGTCTGCGTTTTCAAACGCAGACAGTGGTGGTGCGTGTGGCCCCAGCCTTATGGAGTAATAGGAGAGCTCCTAGTCCTAGACCACGGTTTGAGAATTCATCTTCTCCACTGATTGCTCTTTGTATTACAGATACCTGGAAGTGACATGGAGCACCGTGGCTGAACAGGAGCGTAGGAAGAGCTGCATATATGCTCTTTAATATTTTTAAAGCCCCCCAGCCATATATAAGTATGAGCGTATAAACCTGGAAACCACTTTAAGTGGTCTGTGTGGCAACATGCAAATTATTCAGATGAGAACACCGCCAAAAGCAGCACCTGCAACACCTTATTCTCTGGATTACAGTTATGGATACTATGCTCTATGTATGGGTACAGTCAGACTGCCGAAGTGGGGACGCATATCAGGCTGCAAATTTGCAAACATAGATATATATATATATACACTCACCGGCCACTTTATTAGGTACACCATGCTAGTAACGGGTTGGACCCCCTTTTGCCTTCAGAACGGCCTCAATTCTTCGTGGCATAGATTCAACAAGGTGCTGGAAGCATTCCTCAGAGATTTTGGTCCAAATTGACATGATGGCATCACACAGTTGCCGCAGATTTGTCGGCTGCACATCCATGATGCGAATCTCCCGTTCCACCACATCCCAAAGATGCTCTATTGGATTGAGATCTGGTGACTGTGGAGGCCATTTGAGTACAGTGACCTCATTGTCATGTTCAAGAAACCAGTCTGAGATGATTCCAGCTTTATGACATGGCGTATTATCCTGCTGAAAGTAGCCATCAGATGTTGGGTACATTGTGGTCATAAAGGGATGGACATGGTCAGCAACAATACTCAGGTAGGCTGTGGCGTTGCAACAATGCTCAATTGGTACCAAGGGGCCCAAAGAGTGCCAAGAAAATATTCCCCACACATGACACCACCACCACCAGCCTGAACCGTTGATACAAGGCAGGATGGATCCATGCTTTCATGTTGTTGATGCCAAATTCTGACCCTACCATCCGAATGTTGCAGCAGAAATCGAGACTCTTCAGACCAGGCAACGTTTTTCCAATCTTCTACTGTCCAATTTCGATGAGCTTGTGCAAATTGTAGCCTCAGTTTCCTGTTCTTAGCTGAAAGGAGTGGCACCCGGTGTGGTCTTCTGCTGCTGTAGCCTATCTGCCTCAAAGTTCGACATACTGTGCGTTCAGAGATGCTCTTCTGCCTACCTTGGCTGTAACGGGTGGCGATTTGAGTCACTGTTGCCTTTCTATCAGCTTGAACCAGTCTGCCCATTCTCCTCTGACCTCAACAAGGCATTTCCGCCCACAGAACTGCCGCTCATGGATGTTTTTTTTTTTTCCGGACCATTCTCTGTAAACCCTAGAGATGGTTGTGCGTGAAAATCCCAGTAGATCAGCCGTTTCTGAAATACTCAGACCAGCCCTTCTGGCACCAACAACCATGCCACGTTCAAAGGCATCAAATCACCTTTCTTCCCCATACTGATGCTCGGTTTGAACTGCAGGAGATTGTCTTGACCATGTCTACATGCCTAAATGCACTGAGTTGCCGCCATGTGATTGGCTGATTAGAAATTAAGTGTTAACGAGCAGTTGGACAGGTGTACCTAATAAAGTGGCCGGTGAGTGTACGTCCCAATAGACATTTATGGAGCCCGGCGGCGGTACGATGTCACGCATGTATGGCACTGCACCATTCTGTGCACGGGAAAAAGGAATAACATGCTTTATCTTTCCCCGTACGTACAGCCAGCTGCTGAGCAGCGCTAAGCAAACCCCAGCCCCATATGAAGATCCACAAAACTGATCGGCGAGAGGCGCTGCTGCTGCAATTTACACATTCACACAGCAACGGCTGGAGCTACTGACATGATTCATGTAACTGGTGTCGTGTTGCGATTGAAGAGGAGCCCATGCCGAACGCCTGGGGAGCAGGGAGAAGATAAGTACAGGGCTGGAGCTATATACTGCTGGGGCTGTGCAGCTAGATACTAGGGGCCTGGAGCTATACACCAGGGGGTCTGGAGCTATATACTCGGGCCGACTTGTTGTTAGCATGGCCATGAATGGCAAGGTTGTGGGACACATGGCTGCAGCTTGTAGTGTTTGGCCTGGCAGTGTTGGTACAGTTTGGGTTGGAGGATGGCTGCAGCTTGTAGGGTTGTTGCAGGGATGGAGTTAGATTGTAGGGTTGGTGCGTGCACAGCTGTGCCCTGAATATTTGGGACTGACTGTCTCTCCTACATAATTTCATGTATTAATTCTGCCAGTTGCACTAAGCAGCATGTTGCTGGTTTCCAAATCACATTTTTTTTTCAGTTGCCTTTATCCTGCCTTTATTCATGTTCTATTGTCTAAATTTTCCAAAATGTTATTGTTTTTGCGCAATTTTAGTTGTTTAGGCACAAATTGTGCAGATGTTAAACATATGTGCGACCGGTGCAGTCTATTCGCACAGAACGCACACAGCTGATACTTGCGTCTGAAGGCTTTTAACATTCCACATACACAGGCCTATAAATCAGGCTGCCGGAAACCAGCCAGTCTAACCACATAGCCATCTGCGCAAACCACCAATATATGACATCCATGTCCAGCCTCAGCTAAACATACACTTTGAGTGTTTCTTCAACATTCAAAACTGTAATACTATTCATATAATGTATATATAGATAGCGGGGTTGTACATAGTGATTACTTGGGTCCTGTATATAGTGATTACTGGGGGCTGTATATAGTTATTGTTAGGGGGCTGTATATAGTTATTGTTGGGGGGCTGTATACAGTGATTACTGGAGGGCTGTATATATATTTATTGTTAGGAGGCTGTATATAGTGATTACTTGGGGCTGTATATACTGGGAGCTGTATATAGTTATTGTTATGGCGCTGTATATAGTGATTACTGGGGGCAGTATATAGTTATTACTAGGAAGGCTGTATGTAGATATTGCTGGGGGGCTGTAAATAGTGATTACTGTTCCCTGTCTGGACTACATTCACTGGGGGACCCCACCAGATTTTGAGCCCAGGGGCCCCCACCAACCTTAATCCGGCCCTGCTTATCCTGTTTATTTGGAGCACAGTACTACTACTCTTATTCTGTATATTTGGATACAGGTCAGCATGACTATTTCTATGTTATATTTTTGAGCACAGCATTTCTACTCTTATCCTGTATATTTGGGCAAAGCACAGTACTACTACGCCTAGCCTGTATATTAGGGCACAGCACAGTACTACTACTACTAGCCTGTATATTTGAGTACAGCACAGTACTAATACTCTTAGCCTGTATATTTGGGCACAGCCCACTACTACTACCATTATCCTGTATATTTGGACACAGGACAATATGACTACTTCCAGCTTGTACTTTATATTTGGGCATAGAACATCATTTGGGCACAGTACTACGGTACTACTACTAGCCTGTATATTTGGGTACAGCACAGTTCTACTACTCCTAGCCGGTATATTTGGGCACAGTACTACGGTACTACTACTAGCCTGCATATTTGGGCACAGTACTACGGTACTACTCCTAGCCTGTATATTTGGGCATAGGACAGTACTACTACTCCTATCCTGTATATTTGGGCACAGCTCAGTACTACTACTCCTAGCCTGTATATTTGGGCATAGCACAATACTACTACTCCTAGCCTGTATATTTGGGCATAGGACAGTACTACTACTCCTAGCCTGTATATTTGGACACTGCTCAGTACTACTACTCCCATCCTGTGTATATGGTAAAGTACAGGATGGAGACACTGATGAGGTAGATTTATACAATTAAATACAACAGATTTCTGTAGTAATTTGCACCATGGTAATATAAATGGGACGTAGCTTTTGTAAAAAGGGCAGTTGCAGCAAAAATACATCAACTCCCATATACTTCCTGTATAACCTGTCCCGGTTACAGGAAATCCGCGTCTTTTTTCTCTCAAAATCAGTTATCTTAGTTGCTTCAAACTGTAATGCAAATGTGATTAAGAAAATGTAAGATGTAAAACATCCTCTCCCGTCTACTATCAAGGCCTCACGTTTTGTAACTCACTAGACATCGTCTCCCACTTATTCATTCCTTCCAACAAAATGGCTTCCAGCGCAGGACTGGCGACAGCTCCGTGACGTCACTGTAGTGTCCCTTGTGTTAGAGCTGGTGGGCGGGGAGGAGGAGGAGGAAATTCGGTGACGCAGGTGATGACGACATAGCGACGGAAAGGACGGTGGAGAAACAGAGCTGGGAGACAGGCGAGTGCCGGGGGCTCCGCAGATGCAGCGGGAGCGGTGACCGGACTACCCGCGCTTATAGGGGAGTGGAGAGGCGGCGGCTCCCGGCACTGAGGAGGCTCCGTCCAGGCGAGTGGAGGCCGCGGCTCCTGTACCCTGCACACGGGCGGGACGAGGTGAGACCTCTAGGCCCCTTGTAGCTCAGTGGCCTGGCGCAGCGCTGCTGTGTGATATAACCGGGGGTATAATCGTGCAGGAGTGACGTCACAGGGACAACTTCCCCCATAGCTCCCTGTGGGGCCGCCAGTCACTCCTCGTCACACAAGTTTCCATGAGTTTGATAAAGTTTCTGGCTCCCCCCTGTCACTTGTGTTCCCCAGTATTAGGGTGTCCCATATACTTTATACATCTATACCACTACTATACATCTGCTTCTGCCATGGTATTACACTCCTCTATGGACTGGGGTGATGACGGAATAACCTAGTTATAGTACAAGTATAATGGGGGGTTTCCGTACTCCAATACCTGTTTGACCTCTTATTTCACCCCATAAAGGTGCCCCCCCCCCCCCAACTAAAAAAAAACCCAGATAATCAGCGGGACACCTGATTGTTGGGGGTCTTCTATATCCCCTGTACAAGTCGGGGGTCCTGCAGGACATATGGGGGGGTGTTCCTAAGATGTCGGGGAGTCCCAGGTGTCAGAGCCCTGTCCCCAGCCTGTGGCGTGCAATGACACATACTGCACATACCACAGGCCCTAGTTCACACTCCTCCGGACCTAGATTTCTGCCTTGTCACTCACTTATGTTCATCTATCAGTCCATCATGACACTGGGGTCTTCTCTGTGAGGATTTTGTAGTTTCACTATTGCTGTCCCTAGTCACAAGGTTTTTGTGTTGACAGACTTTGTGTAAAAGAGGTTTCGCAACAGTCATAGGATGGACAGGTCTGGGTATAGTCTCCCCCGACTCCCCCATATTCATGTCTTCACACCCGGTCCTAGCGTGTATATTGGGAAGTATTGATGATCTTGAATGCACTATGACCTCCTGGGTGTAAGACATCAATCTCAAATCCTGGATGTTCCTTTAAACTGGAATGCTGGCGTATCACTTTGTAATTTGGGTAGAGGCCCCAGACTGAGACCCCTCTGACCCTGAGAATGATGTTTAGCACTACATCTTCTAGGCTTTCGCTGTTGGGTAGCGCCTCTGGGCCTCCTGTCTGTGCTGGACTCATCCTGTAATTCCCTGCATAGGGGCGTAGAACTGATTCTGTACCAAAGTCTACTTAGTCTAGGGAAGGGTGGGGGGAGCTATCCCTACCAAGTGATGGCATGGCCTAAGGACGTGCCTTTACTTTATAAGAAGAAAATACACTTTAGGCCGTTTATCTTTCAATGTATTTTTATGTGCTCGTGCACATGGCTGTGACTTTCATATCCCCGGAAATGATCCGACTGCCCGGGCCACAAAACTCAGGGCAGGTCCTATTCCTGGCCTTGTCTGCTGTTCTCTAGCAGTCTCTTCTGCTGTTAGCAGACCTCACATGCCAATGACACATGGACGGGGTAACCAATAAACCCCGCAATGGTTTATAGCTTATTCTTATTTTTTTTTTTTTATTATTGCAACGCATTTCGGCTCTGCTAATCGGGCATCATGCTTCTGGAAAAGGCTACCGACTAGTACGATGCTCACTTGCTTGTGACCAGAGTCCACGTATCTACCTGTTACCACATGATGGTTTCGTCTCTATACACTGCACTAGGGTTTGCACTTCATATGTTTCACTGTTTGCCTATACCCCGTTCTTGTAGAGTCGGGAGAGATCGGGTCCTTGTGGTTGACGTGTAAGTTACTCCAGTTGGAACAGAGCCTGGTGTTCATTCATAGTTGGAGTATTTGCTATGGATAATGGGAAGCCAGTATCTGCTATAAAGGGGAACTAGGCTCAACTCCGGATACCCACAGTCCTTCGCTCTGGTGTGAATCATGGAAGGATCAATACACTTATCATTGTCCCTTATTTGTTCTGTTCTACTGATGTAGATAAACAGATCCAAATACAGGGTGACACATGGCCCTCATCGCCCTGCCCAGTGCACAGTCACTGGTTTTATCTGCGGACAAGAAGAGCTGAGTGCTTTACCTCGTATCTCCCTGCGGTCTGATAAAGGAAAAAGACATTCCAAGGCTCAGACATTCGTTTTTGTATCTTATGGCACTTGAAAAAAAGAGATAAAGTTCTCAAAAAGTGATCATATATGTAGAGGGATTCTTAAAAACTGTAGAGCAGAAGGCAGAACAGTGGGACATATGAGATTACTGGTGCTATGAGAGGTGAAGGGGCTGTATTAATGGTGCCTAGGATAGGCCCAGAGAAGGCGGCGAGGGGGTAAAAAAAAATCGATTACACGGATACTGATGCTTGTACATGACAAAGGGCAGGCGGCAGAAAAATGGCCTCTACGTATCCAGGAGTCATGATCTCTCGCTGTGTCACATCTAACAGAACACTACACAGAAGATGCTTTGATCTACTGATGGTTCTACAACCACACAGAACACTGACATTGTGTGCTGGGCGGCCTAAGTCTCCCCTGGCATCACAGATCCCATCTTTATGCCCCCACTTTGATCAGTTAGATTCTACAGGCTGTTGTCTCTTGCCTGGAAGAGAACCATCATCCCCCTCCGCCTACTCCAGTTCTTACCTCCTTTAATAGCTGCCGCTCCGTTGATTTCAGCTTAGCTGGTATGTCCTCTATAGCCCTGAGAAATGCTCAGTGCCATCATTTGTAGCTCTCTACTGTTAGCTCCCGCACTGATCGGTCACTAGAGAGCCTTGATCACATAGTTTCATGGTAGTTTGCCAGATTTGCTCTGTACTGTCATATTGGTGCTTCTGAGCAAACAGATTGGCTCCAATCAGCAGAGACCTGCACATTATGATGTTTCTGTCTCAGGAACAATTGGGGGGTAGGTAGGAAAAGGTTTTTATTTGGCCTGTGAAAAGATGTAATAAAAGCTGATACATTTACAGGATCAGGAATAAGTATCTGAGCCCTAAGAGTGTGCAGAGGGTGGAGGGGCTGCTTGCTAATCCAGGGCACAACCCCTGGTAAAGTAATATTACACTTCCCCTGTATCATAAAAACTATATAACGGAACTTGCCATGTCACCCACATCAGCCAATCACCTTCCAGCTGAACTGGATCTCTTGGATAACAGCTGAATGCTTACCATAGAGGACTCTGCCAATGAAGGTCTCCTTGTAGGCATGTGGAGACTGATAGCCATTGGTGCATCACTAGCGGATTCTGGGAAAGATGCAAATACATTTTCCAGGATAAGGCAAACTATGTTTATTTTTGCTACCTTGTAAGGCAGCCCCCTAAACATCAAGCGTGATCTTCAAGAAGCCAAATCACATGAAGTGAATGGATTCCTAACTGTAGACAGCACGGTTTGGATGTCTCTTCAGTACAGCTTAGGGAACTGGTTAGATTGAGTGAGAGGTTGTTGCTTAGGGTCAGGAAATAAGTGCATGCTGCATTGAAGAGACCCAACCATACATGTTGGCTATCTGTTCCTTCTGATATAGATTAACTGGTTTGGCCTTAATGTTAGAATACAGATATATAGATACAAAATTTGGGATTATTCAGTTTAGAAAAAAAAGAAGGCTGAGGGGAGATCTCATTACAATGTACAAATACCTGAACGGACAGTACAAGGATCTCTCCAAAGATTTTTTTATACCTAGGTCTGTGACCAGGACAAGGGGACATCCTCTACGCCTAGAGGAGAGGCGATTCTACCATCAACATAGACAGGGGGCATCCTCTACATCTAGACGAGAGGCGCGTCTACCATCACCAAGGACAGGGGGCATCCTCTACACCTAGAAGAGAGGTGACTCTACCATCACCAAGGACAGGGGGCATCCTCTACACCTAGAGGAGAGGTGACTCTACCATCACCAAGGACAGGGGGCATCCTCTACACCTAGAGGAGAGGTGATCCTACCATCACCATAGACAGGGGGCATCCTCTACACCTAGAGGAGAGGTGACTCTACCATCACCAAGGACAGGGGGCATCCTCTACGCCTGGAGGAGAGGCGATTCTACCATCACCATAGACAGGGGGCATCCTCTACATCTAGACGAGAGGCGCGTCTACCATCACCAAGGACAGGGGGCATCCTCTACACCTAGAAGAGAGGTGACTCTACCATCACCAAGGACAGGGGGCATCCTCTACACCTAGAGGAGAGGTGACTCTACCATCACCAAGGACAGGGGGCATCCTCTACACCTAGAGGAGAGGAGATTCTACCATCACCATAGACAGGGGGCATCCTCTACACCTAGAGGAGAGGAGATTCTACCATCACCAAGGACAGGGGGCATCCTCTACACCTAGAGGAGAGGAGATTCTACCATCACCATAGACAGGGGGCATCCTCTACACCTAGACGAGAGGCGCGTCTACCATCACCAAGGACAGGGGGCATCCTCTACACCTAGAAGAGAGGTGACTCTACCATCACCAAGGACAGGGGGCATCCTCTACACCTAGAGGAGAGGTGACTCTACCATCACCAAGGACAGGGGGCATCCTCTACACCTAGAGGAGAGGTGACTCTACCATCACCATAGACAGGGGGCATCCTCTACACCTAGAGGAGAGGAGATTCTACCATCACCAAGGACAGGGGGCATCCTCTACACCTAGACGAGAGGCGCGTCTACCATCACCAAGGACAGGGGGCATCCTCTACACCTAGAGGAGAGGTGACTCTACCATCACCAAGGACAGGGGGCATCCTCTACACCTAGAGGAGAGGAGATTCTACCATCACCATAGACAGGGGGCATCCTCTACACCTAGAGGAGAGGAGATTCTACCATCACCATAGACGGGGGGCATCCTCTACACCTAGAGGAGAGGAGATTCTACCATCACCATAGACAGGGGGCATCCTCTACACCTAGAGGAGAGGAGATTCTACCATCACCATAGACAGGGGGCATCCTCTACACCTAGAGGAGAGGTGATTCTACCATCAGCATAGACAGGGGGCATCCTCTACACCTAGAGGAGAGGCGGCTCTACCATCACCATAGACAGGGGACATCCTCTACACCTAGAGGAGAGGTGATTCTACCATCACCATAGACAGGGGACATCCTCTACACCTAGAGGAGAGGTGATTCTACCATCAGCATAGACAAAGGTTCTGTACTGTACGAGCAGTGAGACTATGGAGCTCTCTGCCACAGGAGGTTGTTATAGCGGACTCT
Organism: Engystomops pustulosus; assembly: GCF_040894005.1. Lineage (NCBI taxonomy): Eukaryota > Metazoa > Chordata > Amphibia > Anura > Leptodactylidae > Engystomops > Engystomops pustulosus. The sequence goes on from NC_092413.1 coordinate 48,856,483, forward strand.
ATGTACATGTTCAAGAGAGGCCTGGATGACTTTCTGGAGAGCAAAATATCACAGGTTATGGGGAAAAAACATGTGTTTAATTTTTAAAGGTTGGACTTGCTACTTTTTCCACCCTTCTATACTATGATACTAGTTTCCCAACTGTATTAGTAGGAAGCCGTCATATAGGCCTAACCCCCTACTCTCCATATTTCGTTACTTTTGGGTGTTATCTGTGTACATCTCCTTTTCCCCCTCCTCATTTTGGATACATGTGACATGGTAATATTCCTCTCCTCTTAGATCTGTGTGCACAGTGAGGTATTGTGGAGGGCTGATAGATGACTGTTTATACAACGTCCTCTGCACGGTTACATTGTGACCGCCGCAAAAATAAAATCACTTTACCTAATAAGGATTACTAATAAGGGTAAGCCGCTCATCTGGTGATCGGCCTGTGAGTTACACGTAGCTCTGAGATTAACTGGTTAAATATTTAGTACAGTTATAAAGTCTCAAGCATTTTGCATCTTTAGGATCACAGGGACCTTCAGTAAGGAGTCCTTGAGCTAATCCACGTGATGTTCTTAGATGGCGATGTTGATGTTTGTGACTTGGATTTTGGTTGTTTACTGTAAACTTCAACATCAGTCACATGAACAATCAATAGTTTTAGTTCTCAGCCAGTAGGGGATTTTAATATTCATGGCTTAGCCACGGGACAGGCCATAAGTATCTGATGGGCAGAGGCCGACATCCGGCACATGTATCAGCTGCTCAGTGCTTCATATACAGAACACATACAGCCAGAAGAAGTTGGTTCCATGTCCTTGTAGGGACTGCAACTATGGTTCCTATTCACTTAAAGGCTGTCTTCACACATGCGTTTGATACAACACAGCTGTGGAGAGAAGTTTTGCATAATTACATTGTGTTAACAGCACATTTTGTAAACACAAATATTAGTGTTTACTGCGAGTATACTGGTTCAAGCGCTGTGTACCCTGATTATGTAGCAATAATTGGAACAAGTGTATGGGGGGGGGTGTTGTTTAACCCCAACAATTATACATAGATGGTCTGTTGGGCCCACTCATCCTGTTGTATTTCACTATGTTTTAGCAATAAAAAAACACCCCTTTAAGAGGTTACTGTTTAAATCTAATGCCTTATTCTTTTTGACATCCAGGCTGTTTTTATTTAGATTACGTAAAATACAAGATGAACCCTTTAAGTCATCATGTATCAAATGAAGAATGTTAACCACCCTCCCCTTTTTATGGGCATAAGTAGGAAATCAACCAGGGTTGAGCTCCCAAACACAAGACTTTGGGTCCCTTCTAACCTCCGGTGGAAGCTGATTTTTGGAACTTTTCTATACAGGAATCTATGTAGAAACTGCTTGAATGGCCAATTAAATCAGCGATGGTGCATAGTGTATCTGTTTTACCACTTCGAAGGGTCACCAAGAACCCCTGTTTTTGGTCAGTTTGGTGCCAGATCACGTCCTTCTTCAGGAGTTGTTGGTCACCCAGAACAACGCGGTTAAATGGGTTTAATAAGTATAAAAGCCCTCTGTTACACAGGAGCCTCAAGGTATGTTTTGGTGCTTTTTGTTTCCCACCTTTAGAATTGGTTCAGTATATTGGATAACTAGTTATTGGATGTTGGATTATTAAAGGGAAGCTGTCATCAGCAATTGGCCCAATAAACCACTAGCAGAATATTGTCAAGTAGCATAACACCTTCTAGTTTTTGTTTCTTTCACGTCTGTGTGAGGGCATCGTCCAAAAAAATCAACTTTGAAATGAGATGTAAATTGCTTGTATAAAGTAAAGGCGGAGGAGAGTTTAACATTGAAGTCAAGGTGAGGAGCCCTGAACGCCTCCTCCTCAGTGACTGACACCATGCATTGGACACCAAGGTTAGTGATGTCTCTGGATGTAGGACCATCAATTACAATGACGGGGGCTTTCTGAGGAAGAGAGAGCTTGACTTCAGTGTAAAAATCTCCGCCTCTTTGACTTTATACAACTAGTTTACATCTGACTTAAAAGTTGATTTTCTGGATGATGCCACCACACTGGGTCATGAAAGAAATATCATCTGGAAGGCGTTCAGCTGCTTGGCAACATACTGGTAGTGGTATATTAGATCAATTTCTGATGACAGGTTCCCTTTAAAATCTTACTATTTATTAGAGCGTTTATTTTTACCTTTGTATCTCTTGTTGTCTCTCTCTTTCTATGTAAGTGACTTGCGTTGCTCTTGTAGCCCAGCATTTATCACGCCAGCAGTGGATGTGTCTATATAAGAGTGAATGTCCATGCACAGCACTGGGGGGGATGTCATTGTAAGTTACCATAATTCCAGTCAGGGTTCACTACTGCCGTCTCTCACATGATTCTCTGCTCTATGTTTAGATACAATATTGCAGAAAAGTAACAGAAATAAATGGCTATTTTTAGAAAATGGTGTGAACAATAACACGCCTTGTGAAATGAGACACGCAAGTCTGTCTATTCTCTGCTCAGGAGACGCCAGGTTTTACTAGGTTTGCATTACTTGTGGCCTGTGTGACTGCAGAGAAGGGTAATATGTTACATACACATTCATTTTTTGAGCACATTGAGGCAGAGGAAGGTTTTGCTTTGCTAATAAAAGCATCGGGCTTTAACAACACAGGAGGAGTTGTCATAGGGACACAAGAAGCTTCTTTTATAATTGGTTAGAATATATTTGATGTATACTACTGTGGGCTGGCTGGCTGTATACTACTGTGGGCTGGCTGGCTGTATACTACTGTGGGCTGGCTGGCTATATACTGGGAGGCTGTAACCAATGCATTTCCCACCCTTGGCTTATAGGTTTTCCAAGTTTTTGGTAGTAAAATTAGGGGTCTCAGCTTATACTCGATCATATAAGGTACCCTAGGAGGTCTAAAAGGCATTTTAAAAAGATAAATTAAAAATGTATGATATAAAAACATTTAAGAACCCCATATCCCACAATGCAAATAAAAGCAAAATAATCATAAAAATGTTTTGTATCACCTTGATCACCTTGTATCAATTCTTGATCTGTAAAAAATATATATAACATAAAAAATGTCCAAATCCCCACAAGTTGTTGTTGTACAACCCCAAAGAATAAAGGGTAGGTGTAGTTTGTAGCAGACTGGGAAAACTGTAAAACAGTGGGATATTTTTAGGAGCCACAAGGAAGTACAATTTGTTGTGCAGAAAACAATGCTAGCTTAGATTCCAAATAAAAGAAAAAATTCTTTGGTGTGTGAAACCTGGTAAATCTATAATCTCTCGGTGTTTGCGTGGGTTTCCCCCGGGTCCTCCTGTTTCCTCCCACACCCCAAAACATACTGGTAGGTTGATTAGATTGTGAGCCTCATTGGGGACAGGGACCGATGTGGCAAAAACTCTGTGTAATCTGTGTGCACTATATAAATAGAGGAATTATTATTATTAATCCAGATATATGATATAAGATACACAAGTAACGGCTCATCCAGCTCTGGTTTGTAGGCAAAAAAACACCCTGAGATCAATTTTTTTACATTGAGAAATGTAAGATGCGTATCACAAAGCGGTGATTTCTGCTGTTCCTAGTTCTGACTACAGTTTCGCATCATATTCTTTTCTCTGCACCCGAGGTCAAGTGTGACTAGCAGCTGTCCTGGCCACAAATGGCAGGGAGGCGAATACATGGGGGGAATGCTCAGATGTCTCTGTATATCATCACACATTGGGAGTTGTGCATACCAGGCCACCAGGGCATATGCTGTACTCTACTAATCCTTACAGCGGACACCCACAGGGGCACACTACTCCCTTCTTACAGAATTGACTTGTGTTACATCATTATCTTCATTTCATCTCTTCTTTTTATAGCCTGATAAACTTAAAGAGCATGTGTTACAATTGATGCTACAATATTACAGTATATTCTGGTTGGTGGCTTAAAATAAATGCAAAGATGTAACACTTATAAGTCTGTACACTGTATTGTACTGCATCCCATCAGTGGGATAAGGCTGGATACAGCTAAGAGAAACCCCTTGTACACTGATGCCAATTAGATCAACTGGTTTAGGCAGGCCCAATCCCAAATCCAAATGTGTATAAGAGTGGGGGCTCACAGCTTTCTGCTGATGGCTGATATCAGTAGGCTGAACATGCTCAATCCCTATGTCCAGGGGGCAGATAAGCACAAATAGGCCTAAGAGTGGGTTCCCTCTGACAAATAGACCTTGATAAGGTTTCCGCAATAAATTGGACAAGTAATAAGCTTTCTGTAATTGTTTCACTGTCAAGTCTGTGCATTCTGTTAACACATAAAAGTGGAGATTAATCCGGACAAATAAAGATCAAAATGACCAAGGCATTGGGCATCCCCCCATAGATGCTGGACTGTGAATTTGGGGTCCTTCTGAATACTACGAGGTATGGTGCACACCCCAAACTAACCTGGGTCCAAGGTGCATGTAATACAGAATGCAAGGAAGCCGCATACAACATATCACATTTTATTAGAATTCTGCTTCCTTGGATACTTATAATAATAGACATGGCATTGCAGCCCTCTGGATGTTCACATACAGTATTTTTATAGAAGAATATAGAAAGAAGGTTTGACACTGTCCTCCCAGCAAGCACAGATGACACGGTTTCTAGCTCACAATGCGGGGCTTGATAAATAACATAGAAGATGGCAGGAGACTGCACTGTGTGGAAGTTATTGTCTGATGCTAGTAGTTATGGTATTGTGTTTTAAAGTGTGTCTAGTGATACCTGTAGGATAATTATGGCTATGTGTGCAGCATTATACAGGGCATTATGCAGCTCCATAGCCCTAATCTGACTTTGTCTTGTAAGATTTCTTCCTTGTTGGCCATGTTTCCCGTTGTTGGCTATGTAGCTGGTCTGCTGCCCAGAACTGACTGTGCACAAAATCTTTCTACTTTCCTTTTAAGGCCAGACAGGAGACGGCATTATAAGCACAAACTATACCAAAATAATAAGCTGTACATGGCCGTATAGAGTAACTCCTATCTTGTTTATGTGGTATTGTGACTGCAAATCTCTAGCTGGCAGCCAAACTACATTAATGTCTCAGCAGAAAGATGGCCAGGTTCTTCCTATTTGCTTTTTGATGGATTTCAGGGCACTGAAAAAAATTGAATATATACAACAAGGAAAGACAGGAATACCTCCTGTTATCACTTGTCCAGGTTGGCAGATTTCCATTGTACATTATAAATTGGGCCCTATGTTATTTTTCATAAGAAAATACGGCAATACATTATCTCTTACTAATAATTTTATATGAATTTCAGCCTCGGAGCTCCCCAGGACAGTGACATATAATGTATATTTGTCTTATTTTGGTCTATTTATTGCTCATTTAAGAGGTTTGACCAAGAATCCTGGAAAACCCTTTGGGGGTCAGGGCAGAGTTAAACGAAAAAAATAGTATTATCCGGTTCCATTTGGGGACTGGTAGACCGCTGTGACGCCACAGCCAAGCAGGTAAGTAAACTTTGTTTATTTGGCTTGTACCTGCTTTGACCCGCTTAGGGTTTTTTTGCAGGACAAAACCCCAATTCCCAAGTCTACAATACGCAAAAATTGCTATTGTACAAGTGAAATCTCTAGACTTGACAGGGAATAGAGGTTACAGTACAAGTCCAGATGCCATGGACTCTAGTGACTGGGGATCAATAAAAAATCCTGGAATACCATTTATTATTAATATTATTTTTCCCCCAGATTCCTATTACAGGCGGTTCCCTACTTAAGAACACCCGACTTACACACGACCCCTAGTTACAAATGGCCCTCTGGATATTGGTAACTTACTGTACTTTAGTCCTAGGCTACAATAATCGGGTGTAACAGTTATCACAGGTGTCTGTAATGAAGCTTTATTGTTATTCCTGGTTCTTATGACAACCCAACATTTTTAAAATCCAATTGTCACAGAGACCAAAAAAATTTTGTCTGGAGCTACAATGATAAAATATTCAGTTCCGACTTGCATACAAATTCAACTTGAGAACAAACCTACAGAACCTATCCTGTACGTAACCAGGACACTGCCTGTACTTCTATGAGGTATCTGGCTTCATAAACAATATCCCTCAAATGGCTTTCTTCAAAATTAAAAAGTAATGGCACTTGTAAAAAGGGGAGAGAAAAAAAGTAAAAATCTGACTAAAACCTCTGTTTGCTGCCTGTGTAATCTCTTCCAATGTTGCTGCTTACTAGATCTATACTGAAATCTGAGATTGATGATTGTGTGTCCTTAAATACACTCTCGAGGTCTTGTCCTGACAGCTCTCAAGGAGCCCAATACATGAAGCCAAAAGTGATCTCGAGTAGAGCGGAGCTCACGAGCTGAGAGTGCACCGGGGATGCGGGAAGAATAGTCTAATAAAATATACTTTGTTTTCAGTTTATTCTGTCAGGATGAGATATTAAAAGGGAGACCTATGAAGATGCTTTATGGAAGTTTTTATGATATCCCTACACATCTGTACCAAGCAGAGAAGTCCTATAGCAACTCTATAAAGCCGTTTGCTCGCGTTAAGAAATGGAGCGGCTAAGCATTTCTCAGTATAAATAGTGGCACATTGTTATGTTGTTAAATAATTTATAGAAAAAATCCTCAAGGCCAGTGTTGTTGGCATGAGGATGCTTATATTGTGGATATATCAGTCTTACAAATGTGCACTTTTACATTGTGCTTCCATGCAAAGTCCTTCAAGAGAAACTCGACTTTCTCTTCAAGTCACACTGCCTCCTCTTCTGATCTGTCACTTTTGCTGGTTTTGTGTCTTCTGGGGGAACAGTACTGTGAGGAGCCGTTTAGTACAATCAGCGAGGCAGCACGATTCCTTGGTTTACATCTGCGTTTGGTCTTCAGTTATTTCCTGCAGTTAATGTGAGCCAAAACCAGGGCTGGTGAACGGAGTCTTTTCGGCCATATAAGAGTGGTTAACCTTCTCCCTTAGAATGTAACAGACCCATCGGGAGAGATTTATCATACACTGGTGCTCCTCCATCTGCGTATGATAGTGCCCCGCATCCGGCCAGGTACATCAAGAGGCCCTTCTGCCCTACTATCTAGTGCTAGAAACACAAAGGTTTCACATTATTTGTGATCAGCCCATGATGGGCTGACCACATTGCTGAGGACAGGTTTCTTTGCATCATATTGATTTATGATGCAAGGAGTCCCTACAGCACTTAGAAAAGTGATCATTACAGTGTCAATACTTATGTTTATCAGGGAATCCTTGCATCATAGATCGTTATGATGCAAAGAATTCTGCACCCATCAGTTTGGGCCGCTGGTGGCACAGTGGTCTGGATGGTGAATCACATATATGTAACCGCCCTAGACTGACTCTTGATAAGCCACAATGGAGCACATGCTAATCTTGAGTTTTTGATGGCACGTGCCGCTTTACAAGAAAGTTTATGGACTGAAGCCTGAGTTCTTTGGGGCATATTGGTTCAGCATTTGTATATCAATAGTAACACTACTTGTGGTTTTCCATACTAGTGTGGATAATAACTGGTTATATAGTACCGTCCTCCTATGCTGCGTGTGATCTGCCTCGTGTGTGATCTTCCCGAGCAGAGAAGTTGCATAATCACCTTCTATACAGAGAGCACAAGTTGCAAGTCATGAGGTGTAGTCAGGCAGCTGTCCTCAGAGCCCTCAGTAGGAAATACCCTTTATAGCCATCCGCCCAGCTGGCCGTTCATAAAATTGTGGGCTGTTCACAGAAAGGGCTTAATGGACATCTCTGGGGAAATATGTTATTTATAGGTTTCCCTACAACCGCTGTGTTCTGGGGGGATCAACTTTCTTGGAAAACTTCTCCATTACAGGTTCATAATCCCTAATGTAAGCAGAAAACACAAGTAACCTTTGTGTCGCATCTGCATGGCCCAACTAGATGCCACCAGTTTGTAACTAATCTATATTTTTGCGGTCTTTCATCTCGACTATCTTACTAGCCTTTACATGTTATATGTGTTGTTATTGTTACGTCTTGTATTAGGGAATTAATTTTCTACTCTAATGGAGAGTAAAAGGATGTGTCGGACAATCCGAATAATCTTGAGCGCTGACATCCCATGATGGTAAATGAGGTGCGAATAATCTAGAAATGGTTGATCTAACTTTGCATTGATGGAATAGGTAACTTGTTTTGACCCTTCAGGCAGAGTACTATGGAGCAGGCTCCTTTCATATCCATTTTGGATCAACTATGTATATGGGCAGGATCCTGCCAGAAGGCAATTTACACACCTGGAGGGGTTCAGGTACGGTTCCACAAACAAAAATCAAATATGAAACCTACTCAAACAGGGACAAGGGTCTGCAGCTGCTGCTTCCTTGTGTTGAAGATGGGCAGCTGGATATGAGGTGGGATTATGGAGAAACGGACAAGGGGGTCGGCTGCTGCTGAACAAGACACTGAGAAACGTAGTGTTACATAGCAATTCATTTTGACATGGCACCATATGTGCATTTATATACCGGATAGGGATTGTATAGCCAATTCCAAAAATGCTGCATGTAGATTTCTTTTAGTCATTTTGTCTATTACTTCTGTAAAAAAAAAAAACAACAACTTTAATATAAATATCCCTTCGAGAAAAAATGAAGAAAAAAAAAAAGTAAAATTGTTATATGTAAATTGTTCCAAAGTCATTTAAAGAGCATCATCCCTTCAATATTTAATTATTTTCTTTCCCTTTTTTGTTTTCTTTTTAGACCTGGCCTCAACATGGATGAAGAACATCTACATTCACATTGCGCTTGTTGTGTCAGCCGTCGCTGTATGATAAGACCAGAGACTGGGATCTCCTGTGATCTGATAGGCTGTCCGCATGTTTGCGGAGCCGTCTTTCATTCGTGCAAAGCCGAAGAACATCGTATGTTGTGTCCCCTAGAAAGAATACCGTGCTTGAACAACGGTTTTGGTTGTCCTTTTGTCATGACACGTAATAAACTAGCAGAACATTTACAGATCTGCCCTGCAAGTGTAGTTTGCTGCACCATGGAATGGAATAGGTGGCCAGTTAGCTACGCTGATAGAAAATCGTATGAGAATTTGAGCAGAGACGTTGATGAAGTAGAACAGCTAGATATGGCTCTTGCATTGCAAGATCAGCGAATGCTGTTGGAGTCTCTTAAAGTGGCCACAATGATGTCCAAAACAACTGAAAAACTTGAATCTCCTGAGCCAATATCTGTAAGAACAGAAGAGGAGGACAACGTGATTACAAATGGTGTATCCGGCGATGAAGACTCCTACAGTGCACTTTATCAAGCAACAGTCGAGACTACAAAAAGCTTAGCTGCTGCTCTCGATATCCTTAATAACGCCACGAGGGACATTGCAATGCTTAATGGGAAACTACGGGATGCAAGCTGCGAAATGAACAAAAATTTCCAGCTTCCTGAGCACCATAATGAATCTGATAACGTACAGGATCAGGAATTGAATGAAGAAAGCAATGGGGCTGCTAGCGCAACGTCTTGCAACTCCTTAAAGGAAACGTATCACAATGGCTCAAGCGATTTCTATCCAGGGACAAATGGAAGTTATGTGGTGAAAAGTGACGATGAGGAGTCGGATAATGGTCTACCAATGCAAGTCCCGAAAGAGTTTCTTTTGTGCAATGGTTTCCATGATGATGATTGGAGAAAAAAAAATGCATCCACCAAACCACCTCCTGCCCCTTTAGAAGGTAGTGAAACTCTTGTTAGTCAGTGTAATTCCTTGCCTGGTACTGAATCCATCGCCTCCCCTCCATGCCTAAATGGCTCAATTGAACAAATATCGGAAAAAAAAGATGAACAAGGATTGCGCAATGTTGCCATCTTTGGAAGACGTCCTTTCTTGGTAGATGCCTATTGGTTTAAAGCCAAGACTGAGAATAAAGCGGTAGACACTTCCGACTTGGAGGTTCAAGAAGACCCAATGGGACTTAATGGTATTGACTTGATTACAGCTGCTTTGCTGTTTTGCCTCGGGGATTCACCGGGTGGTAGAGGGATTTCAGACAGTCGTAACGTAGATGGATATCATGTTGACTTTGGCACACAAACATTTTCGTTTCCATCTGCAATATTGGCAACAAATACCATGGTTGGGGAGATAGCCTCAGCCTCTGCTTGTGACCATGCAAATCCTCAACTATCCAATCCTAGTCCTTTTCAAACTCTTGGTCTGGACTTGGTTCTAGAATGTGTTGCGAGATACCAAACAAAACAGAGGTCTATGTTTACATTTGTGTGTGGACAATTGTTTAGAAGAGATGAGTTTTCTTCTCACTTTAAGAACGTTCATGGTGATATTCATGCTGGTCTAAACGGCTGGATGGAACAAAGATGCCCTTTAGCTTATTACGGATGTACTTATTCCCAACGTAGGTTTTGTCCCTCAACACAAGGATCAAAAATTATCCACGATAGACACTTGAAATCGTTTGGGGTTCAGCCTCATCTACCCAGTGACCTTGAATCTTCTATGAGGAGTTCTTCTTTAGGACCAGTCGTGGATCATTTGAGTAATTTGCCTTATGAGGTCCTGCAGCACATGGCAGGATTTCTTGATGGTTTTTCCTTGTGTCAACTTTCAAGAGTGTCTAGACTCATGAGGGATGTGTGTGCCAGTTTATTACAAGCCCGTGGAATGGTGGTTCTGTTGTGGGAGAAGAGACAGTATCCACATGGAAGTTCCTGGCAAATTAAAGAAAAGGTTGGTATTTCATTTTCCTATAACCTCTTGCAGTGATGATGTTCCTGACTGTTCCTGTACTAGAAATTCATCAATGAATTACATTTTGGATGCTTTTTTTTTTTTTTTTTTTTTAGAGCTGCAGACTTCACATATGAGAGGAATTCTTTTCTTGCAGACTGATTTTTACTTAAAGGGAACCTACCACCCCGATTCTACCTATAAAGGTAGAAGGGGTGGTAGGTGGATGGATGGGACGTGAGGATAGCCCTTTTTTGGGCTAATCCTCACGTCCCGGGTGTCTTTTACAAAACTTTATTACATGTATATGCAAATTTTTTTATGCGGCTACTGGGGCGTGGAGTAGCCGGACATGAGGCTACTAGTCGCGGCTACTCCACGCCCCTGTAGCTGCGTTACTCCGCCTACCAGGGGCCGGAACTACTGCGCATGCGAAGATTCCCTGGTAGGCGGAGTAACGTGGCTACTGGAGTGGAGTAGCCGCGACTAGTAGCCTCATGTACGGCTACTCCACGCCCCAGTAGCCGCATAAAAAAATTTGCATATACATGTAATAAAGTTTTGTAAAAGACACCCGGGACTTGAGGATTAGCCCAAAAAAGGGCTATCCTCACGTCCCATACATCCACCTACCACCCCTTCTACCTTTTATAGGTAGAATCGGGGTGGTAGGTTCCCTTTAAGTCATTGGTTATTTTTAGAGTTTGTTTGTTTTCTTTGTTTTCTTTTAAAACTTTTTGAAAAGGCTATAAATTTCTAAGGTTAAAATACGGCTGCCCGGGGACGGAATCACGAGGCAGTTTTTAAATGTCTGTTGTATATATTCTCATGTTGTATCATTTCTAGTAGTTTTGGAGGGTCACTGCAGACTCCACTATCTTCTTCCTTGCAGCTAGAAAGATTCTTTTATGTCATATTAAAGATAAGAATCTCCTCTATAAGATCACATCAGACTCGTGGATCGGTGAGCTACAGAACCAGAGACACAGGTAGTTAAACAATAGGCTCCAACTTTACCTGCAGCTTGCATTTCCTACTATATCTTTAAGCAACATATAGGTGGTCCCCTACTTAAGAACACCCCACTTACAGACAATCCCTAGTTACAAACGGACCTCTGGATGTTGGTAATTTACTGTACTTAAGTCCCCGAATACAAATAATGGCTATAACAGTTATCAATGGTATCTCAAATTAAGCTTCATTGTTAAACCTGGTTCCTATGAAAACCCGACATTTTTAAAATCCAATTGTCGGGGACCAAAAAATATTTGGCTGGGGTTACAATAACAAACCTACAGACCCTATATTGTATGTAACCCATGCACTGCCTGTATATATGTTTACCAAGAGGTTTGTTTAACACCTTGCCGACCAAGGACGAACTATATCGTCCTCGTGCGGCAAAGGGTATATGGAGAAAGCTCACGAGCTGAGCTCTCTCCATAAACACCGGGTAATGGCTCTATAAAACAGCCAACACCCGAATGTCACTGCTGTGGTCGGTGCTGCCACCGTTCACGGCAGTTAACCTTTTAAGTGCAGCAGTCAAACCTGACTGCGGCACCTAACTTACCGTTATATGCGCGCCGCCATCTTGGATGGCCGCCCCTTGGAACGTCATCGGAGGGCGGCGATCGGTTGCTATGGCAGCCTAGAGTCTCATTGAGACTCGTAGGCTTGCCATGTGCAATGATTTCTAAGAGCCAGTAGATGGCAGGCTATTAGAAATCATAGTAAAATAGCTATATACTGCAATACAGTAGTATTGCAGTATATAGTATTAGCAATCAGACACTGCAGGGTTAAATTACCCCGGAGGATCTCCCCCTCTTTCCCTAGAACTGATATAAATATAAATAAACAGTAAAAATCATAAACACTTTAGGTATCATCGCGTCCCAAAATGTCCTATCTATCAAAATATATTAGCATATTTTCCCGGCATTTAACCCCGTAACGGAAATTGGCGCCCAAAGTCAAAAATGCCACTTTTTTGCCGTTTTGAAAAATATAAAGTGTCAAAAGCCCATACAGTCCTCAAAATGAAAGCATTAAAATTGTCATCAAAAGTCGCAAAAAATGACACCACCCACAGCTCCGTGCACTGAAGTATGAAAAAGTTATTAGTGCCAGAACATGGCAAAATGAAGAATTTTTTTTTTTTGTACAGAAGGTTTTAATTTTTTTAAATGTATGGAAACATTATAAAACCTGTACAAATTTGGTATCCCCGTGATCGTACCGAACCAAAGAATAAAGTAGACATGTTATTTGGGGCGCTCAGTGAAAGTTGTAATATCCAAGCCCACAAGAAAATGGCGCAAATGCGTTTTTTCATCATTTTCACTGCATTCTGAATTTTTTTCCCCGCTTTCCCAGCACACGGCATGGAATGATAAATACCATCACTATGAAGTGTAATTTGTTATGCCGAAAACAAGCCCAAACAGAGCTCTGTACTTGGAATAATAATAAAAAAAAGTTAGATTTTTGAAGGTGGGGAGTGAAAAATGAAAATACAAAAACGAAAAAGGGCCACGTCCCCAAGGGGTTAATCCAAAATAGTCTAGATATAGAAGGGAAAGGGTTGAGTTATGTAGAAAAGCTCAAACGTTCCTGAATCTTCATATTGTATCATCTTATTATTCCTATGTTTAAGTACTGACTACAAAGTTTTAAATAAGAGTCGATAACCTACTAATTCCAATGTATACAGAATAGATATACAACGGAGCAAAACCTCATCATATAGCAATACTGTTAGTATAACAAATCAATATGGTGAGACCCCTGGGACACTCGCCAGCTTTTACATCCCTAAACTGTCAGCATCCTCAGGAATGGTATGATATTATGATACGTGTTTTATGTGAAATGGCACCCATGAAATGAAAAGAGATGAGGAGAGCCTAGATCCGAGCTTTTGGTGTCATATTAAAGATGAGGCTTACACCTGTAATGTCACACCAGGATTGAGCTTCTAGGTGCCACTGTATTGGAGATATTAATGATTAGACTGCATTCACACATGTGCTGCAACGTATTGCTCTGTGTGCCCATTGTCGTCTATGGGGGACGTATGTACCGCCGCAAACTTAAGGCCATACATGCATCCCGCCGACGGTCGTGTGAATACAGCTTTAAAGTGGGGAGTGAGATCTGTAAGAATCACTTTTCTGACTGGAACTTTAAAAGGAGATACTGAGGCATCTAGAAACAAGAGTTCTGGGGCTTTTGAATGAGAGATTCTTATCTTTAATATGAAGACAAAAGCTTTTGTTTCTGGTGTTACTGAGTCCAGAATTTGGGAAACCAGGTGCCATGGTTCACACGACATGGCCCTCTGAAGTGTGCCCCTATAATGATGTAGTATCTGAGAGTGGGGTATGTACAGTTATGAGGCATATATAGCTGATTATTACCTGCTGTATTTCTGAAATAAAAAAATAAGAAAATTTCTTCCGCTTTAGTTACTTTTTATAGAAAAAGGCAGCAATTGGATTTTCCTCTTCCTGTACCTCTTGTTCTGTAGAACCACAGATCCACAATCCTGATGTGATTTGAGAATCTTTAGGATGACACCAGAAGCATGTTTCTAGGTGCACTGTGTGTATTACATCTGGACTGTAATATCATTGTGTTATGATCCAAGTCTTGTGAACGGTCTCCTGTCCTAGTGCTCACTAGTTCCCCCTCTGAGTGTCTCTGCCCTGTTTTCCAGGTGTGGAGGTTCAGCACTGCTTTCTGCACAGTGAAGGAGTGGAAGTTTGCGGATATTGTGAGCATGGCCGACCATCTGAAGAAATGCAGCTACAATACGGTGGAGAAGAGAGAAGAGGCTGTCCCTCTCCCATGTATGTGCGTGACCCGGGAACTGACAAAGGATGGCCGCTCGCTGCGCTCAGTCCTGAAGCCGGTCCTTTAGTAGGAGGAGATCAGCCACTCTCCGCTATACCATATCCTTAGACACTTTACTACTAGACTGAGCGGCCTCTCGATCACTGTAAATAACTGGATTTGGAAGTGATGTTTATTTTTCTACAAATCTATTAAAGAGAACTAGCGTAGTGCAAGTGGTAAGAAATGCCTTAACGTTTGCAGGACTCTTCTGGTGGATCTCGGTCATGGGATCATCACGTGTGCTGGTATCAAGCACTTAACTCAGTACTAACACCTTTCTTCATCCTGACCAAAAGCCGAATGTAGGTGTCACGTCCGTCTAGCATCGGTCGCAGGTTAGACACTTCCATCAGTGCTGTACATGGGATTCCCTCCGCTGTCCTCTTATCGTGCCATTAACCCAATCGTAACCTTCATATAACACAGATTAAGCACTTGTATCCAGAACGGGCTCTGTGTTTGCACTTTATCTCCAGGTTCTAGAAGTTTGCAGACTGCGCTAGGGATCAAGTCCAACCTGTTGTGGTGCCGCGTGTAGGACTGTCATGGGGTCTGTGTCCCTTTTCTGCATGTTTGGTCTTCTCCGTTGCATTCACTACCTTATTTATCTCCAGCAGAGTCCACGGCTTAGCACACACACACACATACAAGCACACCTACCGTTTTTACTTACATCTTTTACACTTTTAACATGTTTTTGTTTTACCTAAATGATATTTAAGAATATATGAGACGTACAGACTTTTAAGACTTTTTTTTTTTTCTTTCCTTGTTTTGGTTTTACTTATCATCTTTGTGAGATGAGACGAATCAGTTTTTTGGATTATGCTTTTGGGCTACAGATTTTTTTTTTTTTCTAAGCAAGTCTTCCACAGCTGAGCTTCACTACAGTGCCTTTTAGGCAGAAAGTGCAGATTTTTTTTTTTTTTTCTTAACTTGATTGGTTATAGGGATAATGGAATGTGCTGTGGGTATGGGTGCAGAGATCCCGGTTATCAGTATTGGCCAAAGGACCAGAAGATTGTGTTGTAGTTGAAATAATCATTCTTGTAGTCCCTGTATTCTTTGATGGGCACTATATGTAATGAATACAGATGCCTTACTAGAGTTGTATTGAATAGTTTATGTCCTATCTAAATAGGTTCAAAATTCTCAATTGATTATTTTCTTTAAGGGGCAGATCTAAAATAATAAAATGACCCACTTGTTTCCATCCTTCTCTCCAGTCTGGTGGCTCACGTCACTACCAGCATTTGCTTGTACTTAGAGGCTGCATACTATACATAGGACAGAATATATATAATATATGTGTGTGTGTGTCTGTCCATTGCTCACCAGCCATATTGGTCCGATCAACTCGCTCCCTGTGCTTTCAGGATTTACTGGACCAAACCTTGAATCATTGAACTGAAGGGACATGAAGAGTTCAGGTCAGTGATTGGTTCAGTCTGGTGCAGTCAGCAAGTGCATAGAGCGGGTTTATTGGACTATACTGACTCATGAACAACAGGCTCATGAACAACAACATTGCTGGTCTGATGTAACAGGAGTAACTATGAACATATCACCACTGCAGCCTCTGTACAAATTGGTGGTGACGGGAGGTGCTGGACTAAGGCAGAGGCTTTTATTTTAGGTCAATAACAATATGTCCTAGTTAATCCATTTTATATTTATAGAAGTTGCAGATTTTTTTCCTATGAGAGAGATTTCTCCAAATCCCTTGTACACATATGTCTGGCTTCTTTGGATGACCACTAGGGGGACACAGAATCTTCCCAAATACTGTTTATACATTGAGCTCTATGATCAAATACAATATGATAACACAATAAAGGTCTATGCTCCCCCTGGTGGTGGCTGTAGGTTGTCAGATTTTTTTCACTTAATTCTATCTATGCAGGGAATTCGCCACATCTTTTAAATGGAAATATAACAATTCAGAATATTGGCCCTAAATCGGGCATTTAGCAGGGGTTGTTCACTTATGGCAGATAATTGATAGTTTAAAAAATACTTTCTGTATCAATTGCTCGCAGTTCTCTAGATCTCTGCTTGCTGTCATCCAACAGGAAGATTCTTTGTTTACTTCCTGTGGGTAGAAATCTACCCATGGTCATGTGATGTCACACTGGTGCAGGGCTTGTATCACACAGCTCTGATTACTCGAGCCGTGCACCTGTGTGACATCACATGACCAGGTATCAGTGTTTATCCACAGGAAGTAAACCATGAAACTTCTTATAGAATGACGGCAAGCAGAGATCTAGAAAATTTTGAAGTGTATTGTAAAATCGAATATTCTACAGTATGTTGTAAATGTATAGCTTTCCATTGCTGAGAGTGGACAACCCCGTAAAGATTCACTGTGACCTGAGTACACTGTACACAATCTATACATGTTAGTGTTTCTCAGATGACGTTTACATGCAAGCCCTTGTATGTGACTGTGATTAGGTGAACGTCCCACTATGTAAGAATGGTAACAGTGCTACCTGCACCCGGCACAATCTGACCATTACCTGACCCCACGGTTGTGCTGAAGCCTTGCTAATACCTCATGGTCTATTATGTACAGTATGCAGATCTGCCCACCAGGTGGCAGTACACTATTGATAGGCGAGCATGGTGTCTGAGCCACCAATCAGATGATGATGCCTCTTCCCTCTCCTGATTTACCGTTTGATTCTGTTACTTATCATTGTGTTCAAATGCTTTACTTTCCGTTATGAAATATTTTGGTGTATAATAAAAGCTAATAAAACAGTTTCACATTTGGTTGCACTTTTTTCATCATTATTATTATTATTTATTTTTTTTACAACTATTAAACGGTTATTGTCTGTTAAATGTGAAATGTATTGTCATATCTCCAATCAGCAGCATAATCTACATCTGTCTCCAATAGAGAGGGAAATCCACGGCCCTCGCCACCCATACACACTGTGCGGATTACTCTTTTTATTTCTGAGCGCCACTTCTATCAGGAGCGCCCAGCGTGTATAGAGGTGGTTCTGATAAAGCCGGCTGTGACTATAGCATCAGCCACTAATCTTCATTTACTCTGGATAGAATAACTGGCAGCCATTTCCCTGCCATCACTATGATAACTGTTCCTGCGATACTAATGGTACATTTAAATGTTAAAGGAAATCTGCCAGCAAAATCCATCTCTATAAACCAGGGACACTTACTCACTCAGCTCCAGGGTACGGGACTGTGGTAATATTCTTATATTTGTTATCCATGGTCTCCTTTCTTCTAAAATCAACTTGTAAAATTATGCCAATGAGCCAGAAGGGTGTTACCAGGAGGAGGTAAGTGCATGTTTATTATTTTAAATAGCCCAGCCCGGCCCGAAGTAATTTTTAACACCCGGATAACCCCTTTAATCATGATGTGAAAAGTCCTGTTAAATGCCTCAGCGTATAAGAAAGGAGAGTAAGGAGGGAAAGTGACTCCATGGGCTGTCTGCATAGAAATAGCTGAAGCTCCCTCTAGTGGCTAACAGTGGGAGATATTAAAATGAATGGGATCTATTTTAATATTTCTTCAAATGTGTAAATCCAGTCACCAGAAAAATTGAAAAAATTACGCAATTCTTATTGGTAAAAATGTATACAATAAGGCTATTAATGTATACACACAGCATGTATACAACAGGTATATTATAATTACTTTCATTTGTGTAATCTGTTCTTTCCTTGTCCAGATTCAGGAAATAACCTTTCAGTATAACAGATGCCCGGTCCTGTGACACCGCAGAAATCTAATTTGTGCTCTATTCGCCTGCAGAAGCCTTTTAGTCTTGCATCATTGGTAAAGGTCATGACATTCTCTGAATTGTTACAAATATGAGAAGTTAATTTGCAGTGACATCTCTATCTGTGCAGCGCGTAAATGTGTATTATTAGTCTACAGCTGATAAGGAAATGGGCAGCAGATGAAGCTGCAGAATCTAATATAAACCAGTGTACTGACATTAAAGGGGTTGGCCACCTTTCCAGAAACATTTTAATAATGCACCACAGTTACAATGGGTGCAGGAAGTTTCAATGCAGCCAATTGGTGAGATCAAGAGTTCTTTTTTTTTTTTTCTCAAATAATGTGCACTCTGCTCCCCATCTTGATAGGAAAAAAAAAACCCTGAAATGTATTTTTTTTTTGTAAATTTATTAAGAAAAACTGAAATATCACATGGTCTTTGGTATTTCCTTGAAGATCCTCTCCAGTTCCCTCAGGTTGGATGGTGAATGTTGGTGGAAGCCATTTTCAAGTCTCTCCAGAAATGCTCAGTTGAGTTTAGGTCCGTGCTCAAGCCAGTCAAGAATAATAATAAATAGTAATTCCTTTATTTATGTAGCGCACACGTTGCACAGAGCTTTTGCCAAATCAGTCCCTGTCACCATGGGGCTCACAATCTACCAATATGTTTTGGAGTGGGAGGAAACCCATGCAAACAAGGAGAGAACATACAAATTCTTTGCAGATGTTGACTTGGATGGTACTTGAACCCAGGACCCCAGCACTGCAAGGCTGTAGTGCTAACCACTGAGCTGAATGGTCACAGGGTTGCTCTGAAGCCATTGCTCTGCTTTGTTATTTTAGCTGTGTACTAAGGGTCATTGACTTGTTGGAAGGTGAACCTTTCAGCCCAGCCTGATGTCCAGAGCACTCTGGAAGAGGTTTTCATCCAGGATATCTCTGTACTTTGCCGCATTCATCTTCCTTCAATTGCAACCAATTGTCCTGTCCCTGCAGCTGAAAAACACCCCCATAGCATGATGCTTCCACCACCATGTGTCACTGTTGGGATTGCATTTGGCAGGTGATGAGCAGTGCCTGGCTTTCTCCACACATACCACTTAGAATTAACACCAACAAGTTAAATCTTAATCTCATCAGACCAGAGAATCTTATTTCTCATAGTCCAGGAGTCTTTCCTGTGTTTGTTTTTTCCCACACTGTAAGCAGACTTTCGTATGTCTTGCACTGAGGAGAGACTTCAGTCAGCACACTATGCCATAAATCCAGGACTGGTGGAGGCTGCAGTTATGGTAGACTTTGTAAAACTTTCTCCCACCTCCCTACTGCATCTCTGGAGCTCAGCCACGGTGATATTGGGGTTCTTCTCCCACTATTGCTTAGTTTGGCTTGATGACCAGGTCGAGGAAGAGTTGTGGTTGTCCCATAATTCTTCACTTCTTCTCCACTGTGCTCCTACCTTGAGTGCTGCAGAAATTCTTTTGTAACCTTGGCCAGGTATGTGACTTGCCACAAGGCTCTGAGCTCCTTGGGCAGTTCCTTAGGGTGATGCCACACGTTCAGTTTTTCAGATGCAGTTTTTGATGCCCAAACCAGACTTTGATGGGGTTTGTTGGGATGGGGTCTGCTGGGATTGGAATGAATTGGAGAGGATGGTACATGATTTAATGGGATGTTTTGGGAATGGATGGGATAATTTGATATTTGATGGGATGTTTTGGGATTGGATGGGATGTTACAGAGGGGAACATTTTAGAAATGGATGTGATTGGAAGTTAAAGAATTGAATAGGATGATTTGGGAATGGAAGAGATGTTTTCACATTGCATAGGATGGTTTAGGACTTCATGCAATGCTATGGAATTGGATGTTACAGAAGGTTATGGGACTGAATGGGCTTTGTTGGGACAGGCAATGTTGGATGGGATGCATTGAGATTAGCTGTACTGTGTTGGAAGTGGATGGGATGATTTGGGAATGGATGGGATGTTTTTGGATTTGATGGGATGTAACAAGTTGAAATGGGTTTATTGGGGATTGGGTGAGCTGTGCCTAGAGTGGATGGGTTGCATTGGGATTGGATATAATGATCTTGGATGCAATGTTATGAGATGTTTTCAGAATAGATGGGATGTTTTAAGAATGGAATGTTTCAGAATTTCAAAATAATGTTTTTGTAATAGATGCATTGCGAAATGATAGGATAATGTAGTATGTAACAGGGTGTTTTTGGAATTGCTGAGATGTTTTGGGGTTTGATGCAAATTTTGGGGATTAAATGGGAAGTTGCTGTATAGGATGGGATGTTTTGGGACTGGATGGTATGTATTGGGAATGGATGCTTTTAAGAAGGCTAGGATGTTTGGGGATTAATGAGATGTTAAAGGATCTAACAGAATGAGATGTTTTTGAAATGGGTTGGATAGGAAGTTTGTGAATTAAGTGGGATGTTATGGGAATGGGTAGGCTGTGTTGGGATTGATTGGGTGCAATATGATTGTAGGGGATGTTATAAGATGTAACAAGTTGGGATGCCTTTAAAATGGATGGGATGTTTATGGTTTTGATATGATGTATAAAGATTTGATGGGATGCGTTGGGATCGGATGTTTTTTTTGAGATTAGATGTAACCCATTATGATTGGAGAGGATGTTATAGGATGTAACAGGATGGGATGTTTTGGGAATAAATGGGATGGGTTAAGATTGGACGGAATGTTTTGGGAATGAATGGGCTGTGTTGGGATTGGAAGGGATGTGTTGGGATTGGATGGGCTCTTTGGGATTGGACATAATCTTAAAGGATGTAATGAGATGAGATGTTTTGGGAATGGATGGGATGTTTTAGGATTTGGGAGTGGAAGGGTTGCAGTGCAAAATGATGGAATGTTATAGTTGTAAAACAATGTTTTTGGAATGAATAAAGATATTTTGTGATTTGATGGGAATTTTTGGGATTAGAAGTTTCTGGATAGGATGATTTGGGAATGGATAGGATGTTTTGGGAGGTGATGGTATATATTTGGATGGATGATTTGAGGGTAAATGTGATGTTTAGAGATGGCTAAGATTTTTGTGGCTTTTATGGGACCTAAAAGGATGTAATGGGATGGGATGTTTGGAATGGATGGGAAGTTTGTGGATTGGATGGGATGTTATGGTAATTTATGTGTTGGGATTGAATGGGCTGGATTGGGGTGGGATATTATAGGATTGGATGGGATGTTTTGGGAATGAATGGGATGTTTCTGATTAGATGGGATGGTTTAGGACTTCATGCAATGTTATGGAAATGGTTGGGATGATTTGGGATTGGATGTTACAGAAACTGATGTTTTTTAAATGGATTAACAGCACTGAATGGGCTCTGTTGGCAGAGGCTATGTTGGATTGGATGCATTGAGATTTGATGGACTGTGTTGGCATTGGATGAGATGATTTGTGAATGGATGGGATGTTTCAGGATTTGATGGGATGTTACAGGGTGCAATGAGTTTGAATGGGTTAGTTGGGGATTGGGTGAGCTGTGCCTGGATCGGATGGGTTGCATTGGGATTGTATATAATGATATAGGATGTAACAATGTAAGCAGTTTTGGGAATGGATGGGATGTTTGGGGAATAAATGAGATGTTTTAGAATTTCAAAATAATGTTTTGGGAATAGAAGGGATGTGAAATGATGGAATGATGTATGTAACAGGATGTTTTTGGAATTGATCGGATGTTTTGGGATTGGATTGGAATTTTTGGGATTAGATGGGAAGTTTCTGGATAGGATCATTTGCACTGGGATTGGACATAATGTTATAGGATGTAATGAGATAAGATGTTTTGGGAATTTATGGGATGTTTTAGGAATGGGTGGGATGGTTTGGGAATTAATGGGATGTTTCAGGATTTTAGAATGTTTTGGGAATGGAAGAGATACATTGCAAAATGATGGGATGTTATTGGATGTAACAGGATGTAAATGTGATGTATAGAGATGGTGAAGATGTTTGGGGAATTGATGGGTTGTTAAATGATGTAATGGGATGAAATGTTTGGATTGGATAGGAAGTTTGTGTATTGAAAGAGATATTATGGTAATTGATGTGTTGTGTTGGGATCTGATGGGACGCATTAAGATTGGAGGGGATATTATAGGATGTAAAATGATGTAATGTTTTGAATCCCATGTGCTGGATTGGATGGGATGTGTTGGGATTGGACGAGATGTCGTAGGAATAGATGATTTGCCGGGATGTGTTGAGATTGAATGTAATCCATTAGCAATGGATAGGATGTTCTAGAATATAACAGGATGGTATGTTTTCACATTAGATGTGTTGGTGGTATTTGATGGGATGTTTGGGGAATAATTGGGATGGGTTGGGATTGGATGGGATGTTTTGGGATTTAATTGACTTTTTGGAGATTGTATGAGCTGTGTCTGCATTCAGGGGCGGACTGGCCATAGAGCTTAATCAGTAGGATTCCCATGGGCTGCGGCTGATGGGGCCAGTCCCTCCCTCCATACTGTGCTGGGCTGTCTTCGGCCGGGCAGTTCCTGCTCCCTGTATACAGGCTGCCTGCACTGCTCTTCCTCCCTCCCTTATGCATCCTTATGATAATCTAACCTTATTATATGGATGTACAGTGGAGGGGTGGCTGTGCAGGAAGCCTGTTCTCCCCTGCAGACGTCAGTCCCAGTGCTAGGGCTTGTATATGGTGAGTGGAGGAGAAGAGCTTGTATACTGTGAGTGAGGGAGAGGAGAGCTTGTATCCCCAGGCCTGGTAGAACCCTCTGTGACCATGATTGTTGCATTGTCTCCCTTCTCCACTCACAACAAATAGGGTATGTTCACATGTGGCGTTTTGAGGATGTATTACATGTTTCCAAAGGTTTGTCTGCTTTTAAAGTGTTTTCTTCATTGCTGGAAGTGTAAGCAGCTGTGAAAATGATGACACATCTGATAACACTTCCAGCAATGAAGAAAAACAACTTTCAAACCAGCCAAATGCATGGGAACAGGTAAAACACATGCATTCAGACACATGCATTTAAAATGCATTCCCAAATGACCATATGTGAACGCACCCCGTGAGACTGCAGCTGGTCATTTTAATGAGCGGAGGCTGCAGCCGGTCATTTTAGTGAGCGGAGGCTGCAGCCGGTCATTTTAGTGAGCGGAGGCTGCAGCCGGTCATTTTAGTGAGCGGAGGCTGCAGCCGGTCATTTTAGTGAGCGGAGGCTGCAGCCGGTCATTTTAGTGAGCGGAGGCTGCAGCCGGTCATTTTAGTGAGCGGAGGCTGCAGCCGGTCATTTTAGTGAGCGGAGGCTGCAGCCGGTCATTTTAGTGAGCGGAGGCTGCAGCCGGTCATTTTAGTGAGCGGAGGCTGCAGCCGGTCATTTTAGTGAGCGGAGGCTGCAGCCGGTCATTTTAGTGAGCGGAGGCTGCAGCCGGTCATTTTAGTGAGCGGAGGCTGCAGCCGGTCATTTTAGTGAGCGGAGGCTGCAGCCGGTCATTTTAGTGAGCGGAGGGGTCTTCACTGTCTGCATTGTAGGAGATGGATTGGAATAGGACATAGTGTTATAGGATGTGATGAGATGTTTTAGGAATGGATGGAATATTTTTAGAACAAATAGGATGTCTCACAAATGAAAAATGTTTTGGGAATGGAAGGGATACAATGGGAAGTGATGGGTTGTTTAGTATGTTTTGGGATTGGATGAGAATGGATTAAATGTTTTGGGAAGTGATGTGATGCTTTGGGAAAGGATGAGATGTCATAAAATCTAAGGTGTTTTGGGAATGGACGGGATGTTTTTTGATTGGATGGGAAGTTTCTGGATTATATGGGATGTTTTGGGATTGGAATGGTGCAGAATGTTTTGGGATTGAATGGTAAAATTTGGGATTGGGAAGGATATTTGGGGTTGGATTGGATGTTTTGGGAATGAATGGGATGTGTTGGGATTGGATGTGATGTGTTGGGATTAGATGGGAAAGCACTGAATCAGCTTTGTTGGAAGGCGATGGGTTTGTTGGGATTGGATAGGATGTATTGCAAAGGATTGAATGTGTTGGGATTGAATTGGCTTTTGGGGTATTGGGTTAACTGTTTCTGAATTGGATGAGATGCATTGGAATTGGACATAATGTTATAGGATGTAAAGAGAAAATGTTTTAGGAATGGATGGGATGTTTTACAAATGAATGGGATGTCTCATGCTTGAAAAAATGTTTTGGGAATAAAAGGGGAACAATAGGAAATAATGGGATGTTATAGGATGTAACACGATGAGATGTTTTGGGAATCGATGGATGGTATGGGGATTTGATGGGAATTTTTGAGATTGGATGGGAAGTTTCTAGATTGTATGGGGTGTTTTGGGAATAGATGGAATGTTTTAGGGAAGGATGGAATGTTTTTGGATTATTTAGGTTATTATTGAACTGTAATGTATGTTTTGGTATTGGATGGGAATGGATTGAATGTTTTGGGATTGAGTAGGAAAGTTTGGGAAGTGATATGATGCTTTTGGAAAGGATAATATATCATAAAATATAACAGGATGGAGTGTTTTGGAAATGGACAGGATGTTTTGGGATTGGATGGTGAACTTGGAGATTGGAAGAGATATTTGGGATTGGATTTGATGTTTTGGTAATAAATGGGATGTGTTGGGATTACATGGGATGTGTTGAGATTTCATGGGAGGTTTCTGGATTGTATGGGATGTTTTCTGAACAGACGGAATGTTTTTGGAGGATGTTATGGAACTATAATATATGTTTTGGGATTGGATGGGAATGGATTGCATGTTTTGCGAAAATGTGATTTTTTTGGGATTGGGAAAAGATGAGATGCACTAGATGTTAAAGGATGGGGTGTTTTGGGAATGGATGGAGATGTTTTGGTATTGGATGGAATCATACAGAATGTTTTAGGATTGAATGGTGAGCTTTGTGGTTGGAAAGGATATTCTATGAATAAATGGGACGTTTTGTGAATGGATGGGATGTTTATGAATTTGATTGTATGCTGTGGGATTTGATGGAATATTATTGGAATGGATGGGATCTTTTGTGAAATGGATGAGTTGCTCTTGGAGGGGATGTTATATGACGGAACGGTTTAGAAGGATACAGGATTGGATGGGATGTATTGTGAAAAAATTTTATGACTTGTGTAGGATTGGGTAGGATATTTTAGGAATGGATTGGATGTTTGATGAATGGGTGGTAGGTGTGATCAGATGGGCTTTGTTGAGACTGGATGGGTTGTGTTGGGATGCTTTGGGATTGTATATGTATGTATGATTTTATAGGATGTAATGGGATGAGTTGTTTTTGGATAGAGGGTGATGTTTTTAGAATGGTTTGGATGGTTTAGGAATGGATGGGGTGTTTTTGATTGAAAAGCATATTTTGGAAATGGATGGGATGCATTGGGAAAGGAAAGGAGGTTAAAGGATGTAACAGAATGGATTGTATTGGGAATGGATGGAATGTTTTGGGATTAGTTGGAAAGTTTTGAGTTCGTTTGTGAATGGATAAGGTGTTTTTGGATTGGATTAGCTTTGTTGAGATTGAATGAGATGTTAAAAAATTGTAACTGGATGCATTGTTTTGGGAATGGATGCGATGTTTTGGCATTGGATGGAAAGATTCCAAAATCGATGGGATGATATAGAACTGGATTAAATATTTTAGGATTGGATGGGCTGGGATTGAACTGGATGGGTGGGGAATGAAGAGAAGTTATATAATGCATGGGATGAATTGGGAACAAATGAGATGATATTGAATAACTGATAGGATAGTGTTGTAACGAATGGAATCTGAAGGGGAAGTTTCTGGGTTGGATGGGATGTTATGGGAATGGATGGGATATTTGGTGATTGGATGGGATATTTTGGGATTGGTTTGGATTTCATTTAAATGGTCAATCATTTTTTTAATTTACTTGAATAAATCAAAGTACAATTAAGATATATTACAAAGATTCAAATTTTTATCAGAGTAAAGGATTTCCTTATGACTATTGCTATTTAATTTCTTCTCTTTAGAAGTCACATAATAACAGTGTTATTTCTATAAAATATATATACACCGATCTAAGGACTACTACAAAGTTTGTTAAAAATGTTAATATGCATTAATTTATCAACTTGCACATTCCTGTTCCCTTGCTTTGCAGAATGCTTGTTTTATTATCCAACTATATAAAAGGTTAACTAATGTATACCAGTCTGGATGATGCCTTTAGTGTCTATGGACACATCCAACAAATATTTTGTTTTCTTTAAAAAGTTCTATGGATGGAACTTTAGGCAAAATGGTGTTAATATTTTTTATTTTGTGACAGTATCCAGTACCAGGACAGATGCCCCATCTGCTGGCCATACTGAATATTACAGTGATATGGTGGAACTTGTGTTTCTAGAATATAAAATGCACAGTACAGCATGGACTATATTTTGCATACAGCCAGATGACATTTTTATATGCTTTTGTATTTAAGAGGACCTGTTACCTGTAAAAACGTCACTAGGAGCTGCTTAGTAAAGTAACAGACGCAGCAGTGTTACACTGCTAGCGTTATTTGAAACATCTGATAACTCTAGCAGACACTGCCCCGCTGTACACTAGAAACGCCGGACTGCGCTGTTAGTGGTCGGGCATATTCATGAGGGGGCGGGATTAGGGGTGGTGACTGCTGCAAAAGTTGCAAAACACTCCACTCCCCTGCTGATCAAGGAAAAATATTAGAATGGGTTGCTCAAAAAGCTGCAAAAACCCACAAATGGTAATAATAATGTTTATTTATATAGCACCATCATATTCTGTAGCTCTTTACAAATCACTACATAAAATACTACATTACAGAGTACAAACAGTCATAGATTTAACTCCCTCTAAGACAGTGATGGCAAACCTTTTAGACGCTGAGTGGCCAAACAGCCAAAACCCACATATTTTTTTGCAAAGTGCAAATGCGACAATTTAAGCAGTAACTTATTACTCCCTGCTCTGTCACATGTTTACATTGTATAGGCACCTGAGGAAACCAATACAGTAGATAAAAAGGAGAAGTTGTTTGGATTATCATTGTAGCTTCCTTCTAGGGTTCTGGGCTGCCTGGGACTGCAAGAGCCCTTGAGCCCTTGTACTCTGTTGTGGGTTGATGGCGCGGGTGCCCGTGCCATAGGTAAATCAAAAATGGCCAAACAACTCACCCCCTAAAATAACTCTCTCCCCCAAATATATGTCCACCAACAGCCGTGTGAATGAGGCCTTACACTTGTTTCGCAAATTTCGCCGCAACAGAGGTGAAGGGTCACACGTACAGTTAGCGCTGTGTTTACAAAACTACGTGGGTGAGCCTCGGCCAATCGCAAATGCAAGTGATAGATAACCAGATACCACTGCATTGTTTTAGTGCAAGATCCCGGGTTCTGGTTACAGGTGGAATAAACCTCTAGATATATGTGAGAAATCAGGGCGCAGTCACACTATGTGTCGTGTTGTGCATCGCGTTTTTGACGCATTCCATTGGCTTCAGCCTTGATAAGGTTACATTGCGTTTCCACTGCATCTGCTTAAACACAATGTAACCTTAGCATGTGATCAAGGCTGAAGTCAGTGAAATGTGTCAAAAACGCGGCGCACAACGCGACACAATGCATCGTGTGAATGCGCCCGTATTCACAGGGGACTTTGCTGGGTGTTTGAAAAAGAATCCTCAAATCCACTAATACGCGAAACCAGATAGAAGATCCCTCCCATTGACGGGTTACTGTAGGCAGGGACCCGCTGACCACTTTTGGGGCTCACCTCTTGTTGCAGCCTCTAAATGTGTATGTGACACTTTATAAAGATAGATGTAATTGTGAAGAGAAGCAGCATTTGTGAGATGAGAGAAAGCGCATGTAAATAGTTACACATAACGCGCCTCTTATGTAGCTGCTGCAGAGCCCTGTTCACACGCTGCAGAGAGCAGCACTCCGGCCCGTCACTAGTGAGCATGCGCAGTAGCTTCCTCCAGCACAGGAAGCAGTCAGTGCACGGCCACATACCGGCTCCATAGAGTGAGCACGCTGCTCCGGTGTCTGCGCGCTGTGCTCAGGCGAGCTCCGTCATTGCCGCTCCCGTGTCCCGGAGCCATGGCCCCCACCATCCAGCACCCCGGCCCTGCAGGTAATGGCGGCACATGTGCTGCTTATGTAATGGGACGCGGCGGCTGGAGAAATTCTGCCACAGAGACATTATCATGCGGGGACTGCCCGGGTGTAGGGGTGGCATCAGGAAGTTCTAGGTGCCATGTGAGTGACGTCACTGATGTTTTCATGTGCCAGCCTGGAGCTGCCAGGGGTGAGGTGTAGTGGCTGCAGCTGTCTCTGTATACTGTATATGTAGTGTATACTGGAGGTGTATGGGTGATGTATACATCATGTGCTCCACTGTATACCACTGCTGCAGGCACCTCTGTATACTGTATAGTATGTGTAGTGTATACTGGAGGTGTGTGGGTGATGTGTATATATCATCTGCTCCACTGTATACCACTACTGCAGGCACCTCTATATACTGTATAGTATGTGTAGTGTATACTGGAGGTGTATGGGTGATGTGTATATATCTATATATCATCTGCTCCACTGTATACCACTACTGCAGGCACCTCTATATACTGTATAGTATGTGTAGTGTATACTGGAGGTGTATGGGTGATGTATACATCTATATATCATGTGCTCCACTGTATACCACAGCTGCAGGCACCTCTGTATAGTATGTGTAGTATATCCTGGAGGTCTATTGGTGATGTATACATCTATATATCATCTGCTCCACTGTATACCACAGCTACAGGCACCTCTGTATACTGTATAGTATGTGTAGTGTATCCTGGAGGTCTATGGGTGATGTATACATCATCTGCTCCACTGTATACCACTACTGCAGGCACCTCTATATACTGTATAGTATGTGTAGTGTATACTGGAGGTGTATGGGTGATGTATACATCTATATATCATGTGCTCCACTGTATACTACTGCTGCAGGCACCTCTGTATAGTAAGTGTAGTCTATCCTGGAGGTCTATGGGTGATGTATACATCTATATATCATCTGCTCCACTGTATACCACTGCTGCAGGTACCTCTGTATATGTAGTGTATACTGGAGATCTATGGGTGATGTATACATCTATATATCATCTGCTCCACTGTATACCACTGCTGCAGGTACCTCTGTATACTGTATAGTATGTGTAGTGTATCCTGGAGGTCTATGGGTAATGTATACATCATGTGCTCCACTGTATACCACTGCTCCAGGCACCTCTGTATACTGTATAGTATGTGTAGTGTAGCCTGGTGACCTAATTGTGTTTTTATACATCTATATGTATCTGCTCCACACAGCAAAAACCCTGGATCCATTGATAGATCCGAATACTGAGATTTCCGCTAGCAGTGTAACATTGGGTCGTCTGTTTTATAGCACTTTAGTAAGCAGCTCCTAGTGCCATTTTTGCAGGTGACGGGTCCTCTTTGGAAATGATCTCCCAGTGGCTGCACATTTCTCCAGAGAGGACCACACTATGGAACATTTGTGGATTAATATTTTAATGGGACATTTCAAGACACAGAGGAAAAGATTCAACACCTTACAAAGTGGTCCTAACATTCACGGCAGCTTCGTGACCCCCTACCTCTGACCTGGAGGCCACAAGCAGATAAGAGCCAGAGCTCTCGTCTCGCCTCACAGGTTTTTAGTCTGTTTATTGCCGTCCTGTGGTAAATAAGATGTCCTAGTATTTGTCAAAGTTTTTTTTTTTTCATATACTTTGATGATCACTGCCTAGTGTGTAAAAAATGCTGAGACATCATAACTAGAGATGAGCGAACACTAAAATGCTCGGGTACTCGTTATTCGAGACGAACTTTTCCCGATGCTCGAGTGCTCGTCTCGAATAACGAACCCCATTGAAGTCAATGGGAGACTCGAGCATTTTTCAAGGGGACCAAGGCTCTGCACAGGGAAGCTTGGCCAAACACCTGGGAACCTCAGAAAAGGATGGAAACACCACGGAAATGGACAGGAAACAGCAGGGGCAGCATGCATGGATGCCTCTGAGGCTGCATAATCGCACCATTATGCCAAAATTATGGGCAACAGCATGGCCATGACAGAGTGACAGAATGAAGCTAGATAGCATCTAAAACATCCAATAATTGACCCTGACACTATAGGGGACGGCATGCAGAGGCAGCGGCAGCAGGCTAGAGAGTGTCATGGCGACATACCCTAAATGGACTCAGGCTTCAAACCAATGGGTGGCAGAGAGGAACCAAAGGAGGTGAGCAAGAAGCGCTCAAATAATATCGGTACATGATAAAAGTTTGCCAGTATATTTTGTGGATTACACAGCAGGGTGGCGACAAAGTTAACATGGAAGCCATGAAAACAACCCAAAATTCTGCCTGACACAGCTCGTTTGATAAGGGGACGATGTATGGAGGCAGTGAACTAGTAGTAGATTAAAGGTGCTGCAGTTAAAACTATGTTAGTTGGATCTTGGCATGGAGCTGGCGCTCCGCTGCCAGGCGAGCTTTCGCCAATCCAAGCCCCTGTCTATAGGCTACTCCCCAAACAGCACTTCTAAGAACCTTTTGTATAAGATCAAGTGTAGTAGCGTTCTTATAAGTTTAGGATATGGCGGGTGAGGGGAATGTAAACAGATGCGCAAGAAGCGCTGAAATAATATCCCTAAATGGTAAAAGTTTGCAAGTATATTTTGGGGATTACACAGCAGGGTGGCGACAAAGTTAACAACTTTGATGTGGAATGCCCTGTAATAGCTCTTGGGCGGTGTGCCTTTTATCGCCTAGGCTCAGCAGTTTCAGCACCGCCTGCTGTCGCTTAGCGACGGCACTGCTGCTGTGCCTAGAGCTACCGACTGATGGCGCCATGCCCACGGATGGTAATTCGGAGGAGGAGGAGGTGGAGGAGGGGTGGGAGGAGGTATAGTAGGCCTTTGAGACCTGGACCGAGGTAGGCCCCGCAATTCTCTGCGTCGGCAGTATATGACCAGCCCCAGGGTCAGACTCGGTCCCAGCCTGCACCAAGTTAAGTGTAGTAGCGTTCTCATAAGTTTGGGATATGGCGGGTGAGGGGAATGTAAACAGATGCGCAAGAAGCGCATGATGCGCATGGAGCTGGCGTTCCGCTGCCAGGCGAGCTTTCGCCAATCCAAGCCCCTGTCTCTAGGCTACTCCCCAAACAGCACTTCTAAGAACCTTTTGTATAAGATCAAGTGTAGTAGCGTTCTTATAAGTTTAGGATATGCCGGGTGAGGGGAATGTAAACAGATGCGCAAGAAGCGCTGAAATAATATCCCTAAATGGTAAAAGTTTGCCAGTATATTTTGTGGATAACACAGCAGGGTGGCGACAAAGTTAACAACTTTGATGTGGAATCCATGAAAACAACCCAAATTTCTGCCTGACACACCTCGTTTGATAAAGGGACGATGTATGGAGGCAGCTATATGGACGACTTTTGGAGGTAGCAATGGAGACAACGTGTGGAGGCTGCTATGGAGACAATTTAATTTGGATAGTGCCTGTATGTGGCAGTCCCAAACATTTTTCAAACCAGAGGAGCAGGTAGGTGGCCCTCCAGTAAAATGGGATAGATTGAGTGCCTGTATGTGGCAGTCCCAAAAATGTTTCAAACCAGAGGAGCAGGTAGGTGGCCCTCCAGTAAAATGGAATAGATTGAGTGCCTGTATGTGGCAGTCCCAAAAATTGTTCAAACCAGAGGAGCAGGTAGGTGGCCCTGCAGTAAAATGGAATAGATTGAGTGCCTGTATGTGGCAGTCCCAAAAATTGTTCAAACCAGAGGAGCAGGTAGGTGGCCCTGCAGTAAAATGGAATAGATTGAGTGCCTGTATGTGGCAGTCCCAAAAATGTTTCAAACCAGAGGAGCAGGTAGGTGGCCCTGCAGTAAAATGGAATAGATTGAGTGCCTGTATGTGGCAGTCCCAAAAATTGTTCAAACCAGAGGAGCAGGTAGGTGGCCCTGCAGTAAAATGGAATAGATTGAGTGCCTGTATGTGGCAGTCCCAAAAATTGTTCAAACCAGAGGAGCAGGTAGGTGGCCCTGCAGTAAAATGGAATAGATTGAGTGCCTGTATGTGGCAGTCCCAAAAATGTTTCAAACCAGAGGAGCAGGTAGGTGGCCCTGCAGTAAAATGAAATAGATTGAGTGCCTGTATGTGGCAGTCCCAAAAATTGTTCAAACCAGAGGAGCAGGTAGGTGGCCCTGCAGTAAAATGGAATAGATTGAGTGCCTGTATGTGGCAGTCCCAAAAATTGTTCAAACCAGAGGAGCAGGTAGGTGGCCCTGCAGTAAAATGGAATAGATTGAGTGCCTGTATGTGGCAGTCCCAAAAATGTTTCAAACCAGAGGAGCAGGTAGGTGGCCCTGCAGTAAAATGGAATAGATTGAGTGCCTGTATGTGGCAGTCCCAAAAATTGTTCAAACCAGAGGAGCAGGTAGGTGGCCCTGCAGTAAAATGGAATAGATTGAGTGCCTGTATGTGGCAGTCCCAAAAATTGTTCAAACCAGAGGAGCAGGTAGGTGGCCCTGCAGTAAAATGGAATAGATTGAGTGCCTGTATGTGGCAGTCCCAAAAATGTTTCAAACCAGAGGAGCAGGTAGGTGGCCCTGCAGTAAAATGGAATAGATTGAGTGCCTGTATGTGGCACTCACAAAAATTGTTTCAAACAGAGGACCGGGTAGGTGGCCCTCCAGAAAAATTAAATGCATGAAGTACTATAGCAAGAGCCAGTGGGCCCTGTCAAAAAATAGCCAGTTTCCTCTGCTTTACTGTACAAAGAGGAGGAGAAGGAGGAAAATGAGGAGGAGGAGTGGATCAATTATTCAGGTTGAGCTTCCTTCACCTGGTGGAGATTGGAAATTCTGAGAAATCCAGCCTTTATTCATTTTAATAAGCGTCAGCCTGTCAGCGCTGTCAGTCGACAGGCGTGTACGCTTATCGGTGATGATGCCACCAGCTGCACTGAAAACCCGCTCGGACAAGACGCTAGCGGCAGGGCAGGCAAGAACCTCCAAGGCGTAGAGCGCCAGTTCGTGCCACATGTCCAGCTTTGAAACCCAGTAGTTGTAGGGAGCTGTGTGATCATTTAGGACGATGGTATGGTCAGCTACGTACTCCCTCACCATCTTTCTGTAAAGATCAGCCCTACTCTGCCGAGACTGGGGACAGGTGACAGTGTCTTGCTGGGGTGACATAAAGCTGGCAAAAGCCTTGTAAAGCGTACCCTTGCCAGTGCTGGACAAGCTGCCTGCTCGCCTACTCTCCCTCGCTACTTGTCCCGCAGAACTACGCACTCTGCCGCTAGCGCTGTCAGAAGGGAAATACTGTTTCAGCTTGTGCACCAGGGCCTGCTGGTATTCATGCATTCTCACACTCCTTTCCTCTCCAGGGATGAGAGTGGGAAGATTTTGCTTGTACCGTGGGTCCAGGAGAGTGAACACCCAGTAATCGGTGCTGGAATAAATTCTTTGAACGCGAGGGTCACGGGATAGGCAGCCTAGCATGAAATCTGCCATATGCGCCAGAGTACCAACGCGTAAGAATTCACTCCCCTCACTGGCCTGACTGTCCATTTCCTCCTCCTCCAACTCCTCTTCTTCTGCCCATACACGCTGAACAGTGAAGGACTCAACAATGGTCCCCTCTTGTGTCTCGCCAACATTCTCCTCCTCTTCCTCCTCATCCTCCTCCACCTCCACCTCCTCCGATATGCGCTGAGAAACAGACCTCAGGGTGCTTTGGCTATCAACAAGGGAATATTCTTCCCCCGTCTCTTGTGACGAGCGCAAAGCTTCCGACTTCATGCTGACCAGAGAGTTTTTCAACAGGCCAAGCAGCGGGATGGTGAGGCTGATGATGGCGGCATCGCCACTGACCATCTGTGTTGACTCCTCAAAGTTACTCAGCACCTGACAGATATCAGACATCCACGTCCACTCCTCATTGTAGACTTGGGGAAGCTGACTGACCTGACTACCAGTTCTGGTGGAAGTTGACATCTGGCAGTCTACAATCGCTCTGCGCTGCTGGTAAACTCTGGATAACATGGTCAGTGTTGAATTCCACCTCGTGGGCACGTCGCACAACAGTCGGTGAGCGGGCAGTTGGAGGCGGCGCTGCGCTGCCCTGAGAGTGGCAGCATCTGGGCTGGACTTCCTGAAATGCGCACAGATGCGGCGCACCTTCGTGAGCAAATCAGACAGATTGGGGTATGTCTTGAGGAAACGCTGCACTATCAGATTTAACACATGGGCCAGGCATGGCACATGTGTCAGTCTGCCGAGTTGCAGAGCCGCCACCAGGTTACGGCCGTTGTCACACACAACCATTCCCGGCTTGAGGTTCAGCGGTGCCAGCCACAGATCAGTCTGCGCCGTGATGCCCTGTAATAGCTCTTTGGCGGTGTGCCTTTTGTCGCCTAGGCTCAGCAGTTTGAGCACCGCCTGCTGTCGCTTAGCGACGGCACTGCTGCTGTGCCTAGAGCTACCGACTGATGGCGCCGTGCCCACGGATGGTAGTTCGGAGGAGGAGGTGGAGGAGGGGTGGGAGGAGGAGGAGGCATAGTAGGCCTGAAACACCTGGACCGAGGTAGGCCCCGCAATCCTCGGCGTCGGCAGTATATGAGCAGCCCCAGGGTCAGACTCGGTCCCAGCCTCCACCAAGTTAACCCAATGTGCCGTCAGCGATATATAGTGGCCCTGCCCGGCAGCACTCGTCCACGTGTCCGTGGTCAGGTGGACCTTGTCAGAAACGGCGTTGGTCAGGGCACGGATGATGTTGTCTGACACGTGCTGGTGCAGGGCTGGGACGGCACATCGGGAAAAGTAGTGGCGGCTGGGGACCGAATACCGAGGGGCGGCCGCCGCCATGAGGTTGCGAAAGGCCTCGGTCTCTACTAGCCTATAGGGCAGCATCTCCAGGCTAAGCAATCTGGAGATGTGCACATTAAGGGCTTGGGCGTGCGGGTGGGTTGCACTATATTTGCGTTTCCGCTCCAGCGTCTGGGGTATGGAGAGCTGAACGCTGGTGGATGCTGTGGAGGATCGTGGAGGCGACGATGGGGTTTTTGTGCCAGGGTCCTGGGCAGGGGGCTGACTAGCAGCTGACACAGGGGAAGGAGCAGTGGTGTGCACGGCCGGAGGTGAACGGGCTTGTTGCCACTGAGTGGGGTGCTTAGCATTCATATGCCTGCGCATACTGGTGGTAGTTAAGCTAGTAGTGGTGGAACCCCTGCTGAGCCTGGTTTGGCAAATGTTGCACACCACAGTCCGTCGGTCATCCGGTGTTTCCTTAAAGAACCTCCACACTTCTGAAGATCTAGCCCTCGCCGCAAGAGCCCTCACCACGGGAGCTTCACTAGTTGACAGTGGCGCTGATGCACCAGCTCTGGCCCTGCCTCTCCGTCTGGCCCCACCACTGCCTCTTCCAACCTGTTCAGGTCGAGGACTCTCCTCCGTCTCAGAAGCACTGTGTTCACCCGGCCTCTCAACCCAGCTTGGGTCTGTCACCTCATCATCCTCCGATCCCTCAGTCTGCTCCCCCCTCGGACTTCCTGCCCTGACAACAACTTCCCCACTGTCTGACAACCGTGTCTCCTCATCGTCGGACACCTCTTTACACACTTCCACTACGTCAAGAAGGTCATCATCACCCACAGACTGTGACTGGTGGAAAACCTGGGCATCGGAAAATTGCTCAGCAGCAACCGGACAAGTGGTTTGTGACTGTGGGAAGGGTCCAGAAAACAGTTCCTCAGAGTATGCCGGTTCAAATGCCAAATTTTCCTGGGAGGGGGCAGACTGGGGGGGAGGAGGCTGAGGTGCAGGAGCTGGAGGAGTGGCGATTTCGGTGACATGGGTGGACTGCGTGGAAGACTGACTGGTGGTGGACAAATTGCTCGAAGCATTGTCAGCAATCCACGACATCACCTGTTCGCACTGTTCTGGCCTCAACAGTGCTCTACCACGAGTCCCAGTAACTTCAGACATGAACCTAGGGAGTGTAGCTCTGCGGCGTTCCCCTGCTCCCTCATCAGCAGGTGGTGTCTCACCCCGCCCAGGACCACGGCCTCTGACCCCTGCAGTAGTTGGACGCCCACGTCCCCGCCCTCGTCCTCTACCCCTAGCCCTCGGGTTAAACATTTTTAAAATGAGAGTTATAACTTTATTTTTTTTTTTTTTACTTTTTTTTGTTTTTTTTTGTGTTTTTTTTTTTTTTTGTGTTTTTTGTTTTTTTTTGAGTTTTTAAAACCAAACAATGCTATCCTATTGCTATGGCTATTTTCTAGCCAAGTATCAAAGCACACTACTATGCCAGATGAGATGACACTGAGTTATTGGCTAATAGAAATCCAACCCCTACTGAATTTTGCCACTTCGGCCTTTGCTATGGATATGTGCGCCACTAAGCGCAGAACACAGCGGTCGCAAGTCTCACTACAAATTGCTCAGAATTGGCAAGTACATGCACTGCAGAAACTACAGCCACCAGCAGATCAACCAGAAATCAAATATATAGAACGCTACTGTAGGCTTCAAGAAGCTGTTTGTATTCTCCTATGGCTATTTTCTAGCCAAGTATCAAAGGAAGCACAGTACTATGCCAGATGAGATGACACTGAGTTATTGCCTAATAGAAATCCAACCCCTACTGAATTTTGCCACTTCGGCCTTTGCTATGGATATGTGCGCCACTAAGCGCAGAACACAGCGGTCGCAAGTCTCACTACAAATTGCTCAGAATTGGCAAGTACATGCACTGCAGAAACTACAGCCACCAGCAGATCAACCAGAAATCAAATATATAGAACGCTACTGTAGGCTTCAAGAAGCTGTTTGTATTCTCCTATGGCTATTTTCTAGCCAAGTATCAAAGGAAGCACAGTACTATGCCAGATGAGATGACACTGAGTTATTGCCTAATAGAAATCCAACCCCTACTGAATTTTGCCACTTCGGCCTTTGCTATGGATATGTGCGCCACTAAGCGCAGAACACAGCGGTCGCAAGTCTCACTACAAATTGCTCAGAATTGGCAAGTACATGCACTGCAGAAACTACAGCCACCAGCAGATCAACCAGAAATCAAATATATAGAACGCTACTGTAGGCTTCAAGAAGCTGTTTGTATTCTCCTATGGCTATTTTCTAGCCAAGTATCAAAGGAAGCACAGTACTATGCCAGATGAGATGACACTGAGTTATTGCCTAATAGAAATCCAACCCCTACTGAATTTTGCCACTTCGGCCTTTGCTATGGATATGTGCGCCACTAAGCGCAGAACACAGCGGTCGCAAGTCTCACTACAAATTGCTCAGAATTGGCAAGTACATGCACTGCAGAAACTACAGCCACCAGCAGATCAACCAGAAATCAAATATATAGAACGCTACTGTAGGCTTCAAGAAGCTGTTTGTATTCTCCTATGGCTATTTTCTAGCCAAGTATCAAAGGAAGCACAGTACTATGCCAGATGAGATGACACTGAGTTATTGCCTAATAGAAATCCAACCCCTACTGAATTTTCCCACTTCGGTCTTTGCTTTGGATATGTGTGCCACTAAGAGCTAAACACAACGGTAGCAAGTCCCCCTGCTAATTCCTCACAAAATGGTAAAAGATGCAAATTAAAATAAAAAAAGTAGAACGTTATTGTAGCCCTAAGAAGGGCTGTTGGGTTCTTTGAGAATCACTCCTGCCTAACAGTAAGCTAATAGAACACCCTAACGCTTTCCCTGACCAGCAGCAGCTCTCTCCCTAGCGGCATCCAGAGACAGAATGATCCGAGCAGCGCGGCCAGCGGCTAGTCTATCCCAGGGTCACCTGATCTGGCCAGCCAACCACTGCTATCGACGTGTAAGGGTACCACGTCATGCTGGGTGGAGTGCAGAGTCTCCTGGCTTGTGATTGGCTCTGTTTCTGGCCGCCAAAAAGCAAAACGGCGGGAGCTGCCATTTTCTCGAGCGGGCGAAGTATTCGTCCGAGTAACGAGCAGTTTCGAGTACCCTAATGCTCGACCGAGCATCAAGCTCGGACGAGCATGTTCGCTCATCTCTAATCATAACATAACATCATGTTGACAAAGAGAACTAGTATTCTCCAAAGCTCCACATCAACTATATTCATCCTCAAAACATTATCACCTGATTTCTTCACTCTTCTGCTTTATATGATGCTGTGAGACAAGTCATTACTGTCTGAATTGGTCTCAACATAAAATAAAACCTTAAAGGGGTGTTCTCCTTCTCCAGGAGCTTGTATTGCTAAAACAAATAGAAAATGATATCTTATCTCTCAGGAGACGCCCAGGCTCCGGCTGCTGTGCTTGATTTCTGCTGCTTCCAGCCCACTTGGACCTAGTGATGATGATGTTGCGTTCATTCTATACAGAATGTGTATGTTGTGTAGTGTCATTGTGAAGTCAGCAGCAGATGGGCTTTTTTGAGGTCCATATGCTATCCCTTCTTTTTGCGGATGGCATACTGAACTATTGATTCCTATGGGTCTGTTCACACGGAATCTGACGGAAGTACAGACAGTGAGAAGAAAATTGCAGCAAAATCAAAGAAACAAAAAAAAGAATAAAAAAAAACGGCACATGGATCTGTGTGCAGTGACTTTTTTTTCTCAAATGTGCAGAAAATACATTAGAAAACCATCTGTCTTTTTTGTGAATGAGAAAAAAACTGCATGACATACGGATGTGAAAAAAACAGATGCAGATACAGTATGGACTAAACACGGACATCACAAGCACGTCCATCTGAATAAGGGGAGCTTTGCTAAAAGATTTTTTTTCTCTATTTTTAAAGAAACCTAACCCTTTGAAAATTAAAAAAAAAACTTTAATAGACACCAGATTTCCTTCATACAGGTGAAAGCCCTATGGCATAGCAGTAGTGCAGTCTAAAGCCCATGCTGTGGTGTGGTCAGTGCGAGGAAATAACCTATAACATGCAGATTTAGCTCCGAAATGTTGTTTTGTAAGAATGGAGCTGGCAGATGCCACATATAAATGCAGTATTTTTAGTATTCACTTTGTCTTCACACTCAGATCATGTTCATACACCGTCCTTGTTGCGTCACTAAACTATATTAGTGTTTCATTGTTTCCTTTGTGTCTTTACCATGCTGCAGTGTGTAGACGTCCTTTAAAATTTCTAGGAACACAAAACCTAGTAGAAGATTAGCTTCCCAGCGAACTATCCATCCGTGAGCTGTTTAAAAGCTATGAGGGGAATTGATTGGATGAGATGAAGACCTGTGTATAAAATGCTGATGTGTGTTGGTGTAAGGCAGGATAGCAGTGCCAGATTGTGATCGTGATTTGTGAAGAAGCGACTCCATGTTTCTTATATAACTGTGATGCAGGGAGCCCCGTCCTGTGCACCTGGTCAGCTTGTGAAATCTGTCAAGTGCACATGGTGTGTTTCATGGATAGACCGTAGTTTTGTGCTGCCAGCATAATGTGCATGAAATGTTTTAAAATAAACTTCTTTGTCTGTGTGCCACTTACAGGAAATCTACCACCAGGATCAAGGGTTGTAAATTAAGTACACTAACATACTGGTGTGTGCCCCCTTTGGCAAGATCTGTTCTTCTTTTCTTATGCCTTTACCAAAAAAGGCTTTAAAACATATGCAAATGAGCCTTAGGGGCCCCATCTCTGGAGCCCCTTAGGGTAATTTGCATAATGTTTAAAGCCTTTTTTTTTTTATATATAAATAAGAGCAAAAGAAGATAAGAGCAGATCCTGTCAGAAGGTGGACCCACCAGTATGTCACAGAGCTTGGTTTAAAATTCCTGATCATGGTGGGAGATGTCCTTTAATGATATCCGTGCCAACTATAATTTTTTGTTAATTGTATCTGTCATTTTAAAAGTGCACTAGGGAAAACAGTGGCAAATAAAAATTACATTCCCTAATATTTTCAACTAAATCCACCTGTCACAGCTGATATGTGATATGAGTGCAACAAGAATCTGCTGACAGGATCCCTTTAAATATCCTGTGGTAAATGTACCATGTCAGTGCCATATGCTTTATCACTCATGGCACGCTCTCACCTGCTCTGGCTACATAGCCCTCCCTTACAGCCTGATAAATAGGGTGTGTTATACGTCCCAACAGCTGTATATACAGCATAATGGGTGAGGGGAGAAAAACCTTGATTTCACATTCCCTATATTGAACTGATTGTTACAGATCATACATTACTGCCCTTTTTATCTATGAGTATTGTTTGTGCCATTTGCTGTAGTGGACGTGTGCCTCTATCTGTACTGGAGCCAGCTGGAAGGTGTCTGAGCTGTCCTTATGTGAACTACATGGGACTAAGCATATTATTTTGTTGGCTTTACCAACCCATTATTCTGTAAGTTTGATAGTAAGGAGGATATTTTTTTTTAATATTATATCAAATTATCATGTACATTATTATATGAGTGGCCCTTGACCTTCCCATGCATGTTCTCCTATCACGAATGTTTCTCTCTGTGTGCTGTACACTTTTATATATTATATTTGTTTCTTATTGTTTTCAGCTGCCGCTCAAGCCAACACACATGAAGAACTGGACTCCATCCTTCGGGAACGGATCATGGTCTTGGATGGTGGCATGGGCACCATGATCCAACAGCACAATCTCTCAGAAGAATCCTTCAGGGGGCAGGAATTTGTGGACCATAGCAAACCGTTAAAAGGCAATAATGATCTATTAAGTGTCACCCAGCCGGACATAATCTACAAAATACACAAGGTATTTCTGCTCATCTGTATTTGTCATCATTGTTCATGGCAGCTTCTAAGTTATATAGTGCTGGGTTTCAAGGGAATATGCACTTTCACAAAATAATTATTGTTTGTGTACTTAAAAGTTATACAATTTTTTAATATACTTTATTTTTTTCATTCCTTGATTTTGTAGATTTCTGTTTTCTGTCATTCA
Source organism: Engystomops pustulosus (assembly GCF_040894005.1). Taxonomy (NCBI): domain Eukaryota; kingdom Metazoa; phylum Chordata; class Amphibia; order Anura; family Leptodactylidae; genus Engystomops; species Engystomops pustulosus. Next base: position 48,897,998 of record NC_092413.1, read on the forward strand.
ACAGGAAGCTTTATGGTTTACTTCCTATGGATAGAAACCGGTCCCTGGTCATGTGATGTCACACAGGTACATGACCCTGTGAACGAGCCGTGGCGCTGTGTGACATGATCAGCAACGAGTTTCTATCCACAGGACATAAGTATGAGGCCTCCCGTTGAATAACGAGCAGAATTCTAGAATATGGCAAAATATGCAAATATGTTTTCCAACACCTAGCATGACTTCCATGAAACCCAATGATGTGAGATTAAGCCAAAAAAAGTATATCTATTCCAGAAGGCCTAAAAACTCTTACTTCCGGACCCTAATCAATGGACTCTCACTCAGCCAAATGCTGTCTACATTTGGGAATCTGTTCCTTCTGGAATATATACACTGGTTTGCCTTAATCCCACACCATGTTATTAGACTTATTGTAGGTCCTGCTTGGTATCAAGTGGGCTGCCTTGCAAGGTGGCAAACAGAACGTCTGTAAAACGTGCTGGTGGCCATCTTTATAGTTCACTGTTGGTGGAGGTATTTTGGAAAAATTATTAAAATATAACTTTTATTCTTTATTAATATCTAAAATAACAGGACTAGACGTACAGACATACAAACATCCATTCTTACTCAGTGTACTGGAAAAGTAGCGGGTATGTTTGCACAGTTTTGTGCTTTTATATCATTCTACCCTAGTTGATGTTTTATATTGTTTTCCAAACATCAACCTCCCACTGAGAAGCATATATTGTGGCAGTGTATGTGAATTGTCTTGCCTACACTTCACACTGCCACATTATGTTTAGTTGTGAGCTGTATTGGTGTCAGGCTGAGACTGAGCCAGAGCATTGGTTGAGCAGGAAGGCTCGTCAGCGGTGACGTGCCATGGATCTTGAATATAAACAGGGCTGTAACAGCGCGTGGAGCGGCCGGAAACATGCCGACGTGCGCACAGCACAGACCTACAAGGCATATACCCTAGTTACAATAGCCAGCAATAGTGACCCCTGATGAATTAAGGCAAAAGAAACGCGTGCAGCTTAGCAAATAGTGAGCGGTGTCTAGTCAGGCTTAACTAAAGAACAATTTAGCGAAGCATTACCTTAGCCTGGAACATTAATCAGTTTAGCTATAGCTGTTGGATGCCCTCGCCGGGGACACCCACAGTAGCGGTGAAAAGAGCGTAGACTTCCACAGCTAAATATCCCAGCATAAGCCTTCACTCAGGTAGCCATAACACGGTCTGAAACATATGATCGCAACCATTAGCTGTCTCCAGATATCCGGCAGCTTTACAGTATATAAGCTGCAGTGCTCGAATTAAACCTGAGACATAGCACTTTGGATTAGTTTCACCATATGGAGACAGCTATATGAGAGAGAGACTGAATGTGGGATGCTTTCCACACACGGCAGCCTTACAACATATAAGCTGACGTGTTTGAATCAAAGCTAAGGTTTAATGCTCTGGCTCAGTCTCAGCCTGACACCAATACAGCTCACAACTAAACATAATGTGGCAGTGTGAAGTGTAGGCAAGACAATTCACATACACTGCCACAATATATGCTTCTCAGTGGGAGGTTGATGTTTGGAAAACAACATAAAACATCAACTAGGGTAGAATGATATAAAAGCACAAAACTTACCCGCTACTTTTCCAGTACACTGAGTAAGAATGAATGTTTGTATGTCTGTACGTCTAGTCCTGTTGTTTTAGATATTAATAAAGAATAAAACTTATATTTTAATAATTTTTCCAAAATACCTCCACCAACAGTGAACTAATCCCATACCAGGAGTTATTTTTCAAAACGACTTACCGCGACACCTCTCAGTGATATTTGGCCATCTTTATAGCTGGCTAGTTAAGTCTCTCCTATTATCAGGATCACGCCTGCAGGTCATGTAAAAGTTAGATTTTGATTGTTTCTTCCTATAGGAGTATTTGCTTTGTGGAGCAGATATCGTGGAAACCAACACATTCAGCAGTACGAGTATTGCACAGGCGGACTATGGCCTTGAACATATGGTAAGATTCCCTGTTATCTGTGTGGTATGTGCTCACCCTGCAGCTGGAGTCGCCTTTCTGTCCAGATCTTATTGTACATTGTTACTGGGAAACAATTAGTTTATCTTATGAGAGAGACTTTATCAGAGGTAAACGTTTAACATCTTGAAGGGCTGGTTCACAAATCCTTCCATTGCACCTTATCTCTGTGTAGTCTCCACACCTGGTACCTGCAAAAAAAAAAAAAATTCTTAGATAAATGAGCTAGATGTGTACTAGCTCGTACATTTATCCAGGCTAAGAATTATGGAGGAGGGGGTAGAGGTGGGGGGTCGTATTTGTCTAATATAAATGCCATTTTATGAGCTGTACAAAAAACTGCTGAGGAGCCATTATCTTATTTTTTACTTTTACCACAATGGGTAAATCAATATCTCTAGCTCACAGCCACATCACTTTCTGTGTGTTCATGCACAAGGCGGTGGATTCCACGCTGCCCGGGCCACTGGCCGGCAAACGCCACACATTTGTGTGAATGAAGTCTTTTTTGAGGATTATTCAGGATTTCATTGATGTGTCTATTCATTTCCAGGCTTACCGCTTGAACAAAGTCTCTGCAGAAGTAGCAAGAAGAGCAGCAAATGATGTAACAAGTGAGACGGGTATGAACTTGTACATTATTTAGGTGTTTAAAGGTAAAATAAAAATACTGGAGCACTTTGAGTTTTTTTTTTTTTTTTTTAAAGGGAATGGCTCAAGATTTGTTATCATCTATACCAAGGGTCTTTTCCACTGATGGGCTAAGGGCTCTATTAACCTGGTAAAAATACAACATGTAGAGCCTGTCAGGTTGTCTGTATCCGGATTTTGACAAGTTTGATTTTGGAATTGTCATAGGTGTAAAGGGAACCTGTCAGCAGAAATTGACCTAATAAACCACTACTAGTATGATGTCAAGTAGCTGAACACCTTCCAGATGATATTTCTTTTATGACCCAGTATAGTGGCATCATCCAGAAAATCAACTTTAAAGTGAGATGTAAATTGTTTGTTTATAGTCCGGGAGGCAGAGATTCTAACACCTGAAGTCAATATCTCTTCCTTAGAAAACCCTCTTCACTGCGATTAAAGGTCCTGCATCTAGGGACATCAGATCTCCATCCGTCACAGAGGAGGAGGCGGCGTTCTGAGCTCCCCACCTTGACTTCAGTGTTAATCTCTCCACCTCCCTGACTTTATACAACCAATTTACATCTCACTTCAAAGTTGATTTTCTGGATGATGCCACCACACTGGGCCATAAAAGAAACAAAGAATAGAAGGCATTATACTGCTTGACAATATACTAGTACAGGCAGTACCCGGGTTACGTATAAGATAGGTTCTGTAGGTTTGTTCTTAAATTGAGTTTGTATGTAAGTCAGAACTATGTACTTTATCATTGTAATCCCAGTCAAACATTTTTTGGTCTCTGTGACAATTGGATTTTAAAAATGTTGGATTGTCATAAGAACCAGGATTAACACTAAAGCTTCATTACAGACACCTGTGATACCTGTTACAGCTGTTTATTGTAACCTAGGACTAAAGTACAGTAAACTACCAACATCCAGAGGTCCATTTGTAACTAGGGGTCGTAAGTAAGTCAGGTATTCTTAAGTAGGGGGCCGTCTGTAGTGGTTTATTAGGCCAATTGCTGATGACAGGTTCCCTTTAACCTCATGGCCTAATTTTCAGCACAACAATTGATTTCCTGCTAATCACAGCACCTTTTCATTATTTTAGGAATAAAGAGATATGTAGCAGGAGCAATGGGGCCAACAAATAAGACGCTCTCTGTTTCCCCTTCTGTTGAGAGACCAGACTACAGAAATATCAGTAAGTTTGTGTGTATGTGTTATGACTGCTTTTTATGCACAGTACAACATTAAATCACATAATGGGTATCACAATGTTGTACTTTTGTTTCTTCTTTTAAAGAGGACATCTCGCCTCTCATCATTATACTAAATCATCATCATCATAATCATTATTATACTACCGTAAATACTTTTATTTCCAAATAAATTAACAATTCTGCCACATCTTTCCCTCCTGGGAATGTATGAATGTAATGACTACTGGGTAGTCCCCCTAATATGTTTTGGGGTAGCTGTAGATGATGTGTAAACTGCACATGATACAATAGTATTTTATTAAATGAGATTTTGAAATTCTTATACTTGGTACTGATTTATCTTTTGGAAATTGACATGCAGTATGGCCTTTTTTATGTACTGGCTGTCAATTTTCTGTGGCAATTTGATACAGATTTTCATTAAAGAAAATCATCCATCATGATAAACCAGGGTCACTTACTTATAGATCCAGGCACCATGACTGTGGTAATCTTCTTATATTTGTTATCCATGGCCTCCCTAAAATCAATGTTTAAAATTAAGCTAATTTGTGCTCTTTGACCATGGATAGGTTTGCATCGGGTGTCAGATTATTGATAACTTATAGTGAAAATAGTACAAATATACCAGTCAGAAGAGGAGAGGGGGACTTGTTAATATCTAGAGACCAGAGACTTCGTCTTCTTTTGGTTAATGCTCTTTGGGTTGCTTTGTTTTTCAGCATTTGATGAGCTTGTGGATGCTTATGCGGAACAGGCAAGAGGTCTTTTGGATGGTGGGGCGGACATTTTACTGGTGGAAACTATTTTTGATACTGCTAATGCAAAAGTAAGTGAAACATTTATGTGAGCTCTATGGGAAAAGTATTGTCCAAAATATAATTTTATATATATATATTTTTCTACTAGAAAATACTCTACATCAGTACATATACATAGCTTATGTCTGCTATCAAGTTGTAGCTCTATTTAAATGTTTGAGACGGGGTTCCCTTGCCACTTACAACATGTGGACTGGTGCAGCACTGTAAACAAGTATAATAAATCAGGGCCGCTTACTCTAGTAACTGGTAATCTTATATTTGTTATTCATGAACTCCTTCAATTTTTAAAATGATTCCAATTATGTCCTTGGGGTGGTGTCGGAGCCCCTCCATGCTTCTGCTTCACAGGCTGTAACACTGTCTTCCCCTCCCCCTCAGCACTTTCCGCCTCCATGTGCCTGTTGTAAACTCAGATGGGAGTCTTGGAACACAGTGGAAGGTGGGGGGGGGGGAGTGCTTCTGTACAGTCTAACACCCTGTGAAACTACAGCTTGGAAGGGCTCTGGTAACGGCCTTCTGGCTAATTGGCATCATTTTATGTTGAGTTTAGAAGTTTTAGTTTTAAATATATATTTTTTCGGATTTCTTTTTCTCACTATATTTAAAGGGAATCTACCACTTTTGCAGCAACTATATGAACCAAAGGCAGTCATTGCTCAGCATTTTCACAGTGATCCTGGGTCATATCTTGAATAGCCTCAAAAATTTTTACTTTCACCAGGGGTGCTCTGGGGTACTCTGTGCTCTGCTTCTAATTATGCTGCACTCCTTCCTCCTATGAGATTCTATCCTCTCCCTCTGATTCTTTCTCAGAAAGCCAGTGACCTCACCCTGCGCCGCACATGGACATTGGTATCATGCAGCTCCTGCTGCGGCAAAACAACGCGGAGGCGGCTGCGGGAAAAGGAGACCTGACTGGCCTCGCATTTTTTTTTATTACTAAAACAAAGGTTACACTATGAACCTATCCACCTAAACAGAGGGAATGATATACACTATAGCCGTGATATAAAAGAATATCCTTTAGGTTACACTAGCCCATTCAAGCTGTAGTGCAAATATGTCTTTCTGCTTTTTCTAAGAATTTGCATTACAATATAACTGTATGTTATAACTTATCTTGCACCCTGACCGATTCCGCTGGTTAGTCCTAGGGGTTGGGCTTTGGTTTGGATGCATTTCAAAAAACAAGTGCTCAGTTCTCAGCTAAGAGTCACATGTTCTTTTTTTTTTTTTTTTTTTTTGTAATGCATCCAAACCAAAGCCCAACCCCTGGGGCCACACAGAGGATTCTATTGGGGTGCAAGGTAAGTTATAACACACAATTATATTGTAATGCAAATACTTAGAAAAGGTAGAAAGGCATATATGTAATGCAGTTGGAATGCGCTTTTGCAGCCTGTCTTTAGTGAAAATGAGGTACCTGGTGACAGGTTCCCTTTAAAAGACGTCCTCCACTGTAGTCTATTATATCCTAAGGCTGCATTCACACTACCGCAAAGGGGATGTATAAATGGCCGACGTATATACGGCCGATATACGTCCCCCATAGACGGCAATGGGCGCGCGGCGCCCTACGGGAGCGGTGCTGTGCCACACACGTGCGGCACCGTACTGCTCCGTGCCCCGTGAAAAAAATAGGACATGTCCTATTTTTTCAGGGCATACGGCGCCGTGCGCCATATATCCCTATGGAGAGGGGCGGGGGTGAGCAGCGCTCTTCCCCTCCTCCTCTCCCCGCACGCTGCCGTGTGCCCGCCGTGCTACATTACGGCGGGCACCGGTCGTGTGAATCCAGCCTAAGGCTGTAGTGATCTCTTTATGATACCCTGTCTGTAATACAAGCTCATGTTTATGTAGCAAACAAGTCATGTTGATGGTTGAACCTGATGAACCTTCAGCTGAGAACATGCAGATGGTGCAATATGTACAATGTGCACGGTGCTGCCACCATGTACTGAATCCTGCATCGGCCTGATATATCTAGGCACAAGAGCACTAGGTGAAACGTCCAGTAAATTAGTGTTCTACCCCATGTATTACACAGCAGCAATACTTTTGTTGTTACATGTTCATGTGCAATATCTGCTCAGTGAGCACGAAAACACAGCGTAACCGCTAACACGATTCCATTACTGGCACGCGCTACCCCAGTGATTATTAACAGTTTCAGGGCCAGAGTGATTTGTGTCCTAACAACCAAACGCAAAGTTCTGGGGGTTTTTTTCTGTGTGATCTTTTAATGGCTAACATTTTGACCTTTTTTTTTTCTTTTTCTTGTCTGAATTTTTGTTTTCAAGCAAAACTTTGCTTAATGGTTGACAAAACACAAAAAATATATATATTTTTTGGATTTTTCACTCTTGCTATATATTTTTATCTTGATATAACTTGGTTTTGTATCACATCCTTTCTTTTATGGTATGTCTCAAAAGATTTTTTTTTTTTTCCGGTTATTTTTTTATTTTGTTCATTTGGCTTTTCCACTGTAACTTGGGTCGTAATGCAGCTCCAGTTATGTGTGGAAGGTTTACTTTGTAGTGACATTTGTCACTATTTTGGGATGTGCTGGATTTAGACAGCCCCAGCAGCAGCCTCTCTGTACTGGTATCCCAGTGGCCTTGTGTTCATTCTCTTCTGCCTCTGTTCGTTGCACGGAAAACACTGTTAATTTTGTTAAATTCACTTTGAGCCTTTTGTAAGAATTTCTTCTGGAAAACCTCTTTAGCACTCGCGTGGATATTATATGATATTTATGATAATGCCACTACGTCACCGACATGTAATGTTGCTCTCTCAAAGTTCACTTCCAACACATTGTTTTAAAGTCCATGATGTTCAGGGAACTTGTGGAGCTGACATATAGTAAAACCTCATGTAGTATGGAGCTCATTCATTATGCAGCATTATACATATGCACTTAAGATAAAAAGCTAATTCAATAAATGACAAATAGTTTTACAGTCTTTTAATATGGTGGCACTTCTGTGTTTCTGCATTTTATCCTCCAGTAGTTAAAACTGATGCAGAAGAAACACATTATAGATCCTTACCACTACATTTAACCTCTACAAAGCTCCACCAGTGCCTTGTAGAGGCTAAAATCCCTAATACCTTTATTCTATAAATTATCCTTCTGAAAAAATTAATTACCATGTTTTTTTGGACTATAAGGCGCACCGGATTATAAGGTGCACCATCAATAAATGCCGGCTAAAACATCTAGCTTCATATATAAGGCACACCAAATTTTAAGGCGCATCTAATTATAAGGATGAATGACTCGCAAGTGGCAGACCTGTGAACAGCTCAAGGCAGCTGTTGCTCCTTATAGTCCGAAAAATATGATATACACTCACCGGCCACTTTATTAGGTACACCTGTCCAACTGCTCGTTAACACTTAATTTCTAATCATCACATGGCAGCAACTCGGTGCATTTAGGCATGTAGACATGGTCAAGACAATCTCCTGCAGTTCAAACCGAGCATCAGTATGGGGAAGAAAGGTGATTTGAGTGCCTTTGAACGTGGCATGGTTGTTGGTGCCAGAAGAGCTGGTCTGAGTATTTCAGAAACTGCTGATCTACTGGGATTTTCACGCACAACCATCTCTAGGGTTTACAGAGAATGGTCTGAAAAAGAAAAAACATCCAGTAAGCGGCAGTTCTGTGGGCGGAAATGCCTTGTTGATGCCAGAGGTCAGGGGAGAATGGGCAGACTGGTTCGAGCTGATAGAAAGGCAACAGTGACTCAAATCGCCACCCGTTACAACCAAGGTAGGCAGAAGAGCATCTCTGAACGCACAGTACGTCGAACTTTGAGGCAGATGGGCTACAGCAGCAGAAGACCACACCGGGTGCCACTCCTTTCAGCTAAGAACAGGAATCTGAGGCTACAATTTGCACAAGCTCATCGAAATTGGACCGTAGAAGATTGGAAAAACGTTGCCTGGTCTGATGAGTCTCGATTTCTGCTGCGACATTCGGATGGTAGGGTCAGAATTTGGCGTCAACAACATGAAAGCATGGATCCATCCTGCCTTGTATCAACGGTTCAGGCTGGTGGTGGTGGTGTCATGGTGTGGGGAATATTTTCTGGGCACTCTTTGGGCCCCTTGGTACCAATTGAGCATCGTTGCAACGCCACAACCTACCTGAGTTTTGTTGCTGACCATGTCCATCCCTTTATGACCACAATGTACCCAACATCTGATGGCTACTTTCAGCAGGATAATGCGCTATGTCATAAAGCTGGAATCATCTCAGACTGGTTTCTTGAACATGACAATGAGGTCACTGTACTCAAATGGCCTCCACAGTCACCAGATCTCAATCCAATAGAGCAGTGATTTTCAACCTTTTTTGAGCCACGACACACTTTTTATACTTAGAATATCCTGGGGCACACCACCAACCAAAATAGCACAAAATGACACTAAAACAGTCATATTATACATATAGTCTAAATTTATTTTACTCACTCATTGTGAAACTTGGGCCTGTTTTGATAAACACAAAAGGGATATCCTGGCAGGAATGGTGGAAAGACACACACGAAGCTCTTCCTCAACAGTTCTTAGTTTCTCCCTGTTTTTAGTATATGGTGCTGATTATTATGTGGCTCATATACTGCAATATACAGGGGTACAATGAGAAGTACTATGGCCATGAGGCCAGAGTACAAGTGCCAGGTCATATACTCAGCATATGAGCTGTTAGTACCAGCTCATATGCTGAGTATTCTGCCAACAGTTCATATACTCAGGCAAAAGCTCATATAGTCAGCATTATTAGTGGGCATTACCTTGGCGCTGGGCAAATGCGAGAGTCTCTCCACTCTCAGGATGATGCGCCAGCCTCGGTGACGTCATTTTGTCGCGAGAGGTTCAATGCTTGCGCTTGTGTTATTGTACACGTCTCCTACATTGTAAGAAGCCGAGACTACGCATCGCTGCACATTGCCAGGAAGCAAAACACAGGGGGCACCATAGTTTGGGGAACTTTCCCTGCGGCACACCCGACCATGTGTCGCGGCACACAGGTGGAAAATCACTGCAATAGAGCATCTTTGGGATGTGATGGAACGGGAGATTCGCATCATGGATGTGCAGCCGACAAATCTGCGGCAACTGTGTGATGCCATCATGTCAATATGGACCAAAATCTATGAGGAATGCTTCCAGCACCTTGTTGAATCTATGCCACGAAGAATTGAGGCAGTTCTGAAGGCAAAAGTGGGTCCAACCCGTTACTAGCATGGTGTACCTAATAAAGTGGCCGGTGAGTGTATATTTAAGTAAATAAAGCAGAAGTGCTTTGGTGGACCTTGTATCACAGCCATCTCCAGCCCAACTACTTCTCCTCCACCAAAATGCTATGAACTATTAGGTGGGAGTGTGGTGTGCTGCATTACAACTGATCAAAAATTAGTGATTCTATGCTAAGAATAGATATTATTTATTTTTATCCCTTTTAATTTATAGGACCTTTTATACTGTTTAAAAAAAAAAAAAATATTATGTTGGCGGGCAGATGAAATTGCCAAATATGTGTTGCATTTGTTAGGCTGAAATGTCCCCATATTCTGTGAATTTCAGCAATACTTCAATGAAACGCAAGCACAGGCTCCCTAATTCACTAGAAGAAAAATTGCCCAAAATGTAAAATTTGATCCAGATTAATGTCATATTTGATTCTCGCTGTCTTTATTGCAGTTTTGCTGCTAAAATTGCAAACCTTTCTTCCATTTCCCTCTAGTGTGCAGTAATTGATGTGGTTTGTTCTTGTCGTTTCTACAGGCGGCTCTCTTTGCTATCCAGAAATTGTTTGAAGAGGATTACAAGCCCAGACCTATATTTGTAAGTATTACTGGCGGACTTCTACAACATTTCCAGGCATAACTCTCTGGTATGTAGACTCCATGTATGCTTCTGTGTCTTCTAGAGATAAACCATGATGAAGGAGTCTAAGATAATTCACATCACTATTTCCCCATAGGAGAAATATTTTGGTTAACAGAATCAAGCATGATAAACCAGAGACGCTTTTAAAACTATGCTAATAAGCTTCAGGGACTACCATAGCCCTTCTGTGATCTGGCTTAATACTGTCTAACTCCCCCCTTCCCTTTCACTCCCCCCTCCCCCACACCCCAAGCAGGTGTTCCCAGAGGCCCTTACGGCTATATCTTCACAAGCTGTTGTAATAAGGAGGGAGATAGTAGAGGGAGACATGTTCTACTCATTATAACAGCCTGTGAATGTGCAGCATTGAGGGGCTCTGGTAACACCCACCTCAGGAGCCCTTCAGGCTCAACACTACCCCTTATTCCATTTACTCACCAGTATGTTCAGGATAGGCTCAGTATGTAGTGCATTGTTTTTATTGAACATATTGCTTACCCCTTTTATACTGAGCTGACTTATTTACTTATTATAGGTGTCATTGTGTTGTAATTTACATTTTTTTTTTTTTTTTCAACTGCAACAATTAGATTTCGGGGACCATTGTAGACAAAAGCGGGCGAACACTTTCTGGTCAAACAGGAGAGGCATTTGTGATAAGTGTCTCACATACTGAGCCAATGTGGTAAGAGACCCTGTATTTGTGGATATATACAGTATGTTTACTTTTCCTTTCCTGAATTGTAACAATTTTGTTTTTCTTGCTCCTACAACTTAAAGGTTTACATATTTTGGTTCATCTGGATGTTGTGTTGTTTCTTTGGGGACAGCCTAAATAGCAGAGATTAAAGGAAATCTACCATTTCAGATCGTCGGTGTAAGCTGTAAACACCGAGCACCAGCTCAGGGTGAGCTGGTGCCGGTGCTTAGTTTCGTTAGTGTTATAAACCGCGGTATCGCGGTTTTAACACTTTTTAAACTTTATAGCAGAAGCCGCTTCGGCGCTGCGCGCGACCGTGTGCGCGCAACGCCTGCGGCATTTCCTATGTAGGCGCGCGCACGATCGTGCGCGCGCAGCGCCGAAGCAGTTTCTGCTATAAAGTTTAAAAAGTGTTAAAACCGCGATACCGCGGTTTATAACACTAACGAAAGTAAGCACCGGCACCAGCTCACCCTGAGCTGGTGCTCGGTGTTTACAGCTTACACCGACGATCTGAAATGGTAGGTTTCCTTTAAGGAACTCTTGGGGCTTATTCATCAGATGTGTTCGCTGCGCATCTGCAAAAATCATGAACGTGTGATATCTGTATACAATACATATTGTATCTGCATCAGTTTTTTTCACGTCCGAATGTAATCCGTTTTTTCACATCTGCAAAAAAAAAAAAAAACGGATGGGTTTTTTATCTCCTTTTTGCCCTGCCCGGTTAGTTTCCTAGCAACAGTTGATCCATTGATTTCTATGGAGGTCTGAGGTTTGCATGTGAAAAATATTGTGCATGCAGCATTTTCTCGATGTCCGCACATCTGTGAAAATATCTGACGTGTGAACAGACCCATATGAATCAATGGGTCAGTATGCCATCTGTCAAAAAACTGCATAGAGTGCGAACATCAAAAACGCCTGTCTTACCGGTTGAAGAGGGAGAACAGTACGCCAGAGCTACTAGTATGAAAAAAACTCATCCTGGCTGTTTAACCCCTTAGATGTCATGGTACATAGGGTACATGAGTTTTTTTTCATACTAGTAGCTCTGGCTTACTGTTCTCCCTCTTCAACTGGTAAGACGGCCGTTTTTGATGTCACACTCTATGCAGCGGCATATAAGGGGTTATTATAGGAATAGCAATTAAACCTATAATGAAAAAGAAAAGCGCTGTAATTGTGCCATTTCTGTATTTCTATGGGCCTGGATAATACATTTTGTTTTTAGTCACCAGGTGAACGGTGTAAAATTAAGCTTATAAACACACTGATTTTTTTCCTTTTTTTTTTTTTTTTTTCCTCCTAGTCAGGGTTAATAAGTGAGATGTATGTATCCCTAAATGGTAGCATCAAACTCCACAGTTTGTGGCAAAAAAACCAAAACCTAATACAGCCACATTGATGGAAAAATAAAAAAGTTTGATATGGGACGCTGAAAAGAAAACCTTAGGGATTGATTTTATAAGGACCATATCACAATATCATAATACTTTTTTTTTTTTTAAGTATTTTTTTATTTATTTTAACAAACAATAAAGTTATATACAGTAATTTGTGTTGCAACCTAACATACTTGATTGCATAGTGATCAGTGGACATATATTTTGAACATTACAACTGAGTTGATCAATTAGTCGTACATTAGGTAGATCTTTATTAATGTTCAGCTATCTTTTCAACCTTACTTACTGATAATGTGTTAGTAAGCTCTGTATGTCCCTAATATCAGAGCTGTGTCTTGTACTGATCCGTGCACATCTGTCTCCGTACATGTCCCCACACATCAGATTATCCACCCCTAGAAGTGTACTGATATCACACTATAACTCTTATCTCATATTTTAATATAGGATGACATATGTATAATGTATAATGGTTTCAGTGCTTTCTATTAAAGAACCTCTTCAAACTAATAATTGTTTAGATGACGTTAAAATTTACTTTTGGTATATTTCCTTTTTTTTTTTTTTTTCTTTCATTTGTAAGCATTGGCTTAAACTGTGCTCTGGGAGCTGTGGAAATGAGACCTTTTATTGAAGCCATTGGAAAATGCACAACATCCTATGTTATCTGTTATCCAAATGCAGGTGAGTATTTGCTGTACACTGTTTGCACTTGCGTGTGGAGACTTATAGCTATGGACGCTCCACTAGGGGATTCTGGGAAAACATGCAAATAAGCATTCTGGGATGGGACAAGGATAACCACGTCTCTTTTAGATTAAGAGCGACATAGAAGGGTTTTGTTGCTATTGGCCGTAAGACTTTGATATCTTTATTAACCCCTTAACGCTCTGCGTCGTAGCTCTACGGCGCAGAGGTATAAGGGATGTATGAAGAGGGCTCACGGGCATATTGCAGCAAACCCCCACCGCTAATAACCGCTATTAACCCTTTCAACACTATTACGATCACCACGCCCCCGAACGTCAATGGGGGGGGGCGCCGATCGGTTGCCATGGTAGCCTCGGGTCTTCGTTTGACCCGAGACTATCTGGCAATTGCAGATTCGTTACAATGAGCCAGTGGCTCATTGTAATGAATGTGCTGCAAAAATGCCATATATTGCAATACAGAAGTATTGCAGTATATGGTAGGAACGATCTGACTATCTAGGGATAATGTACCCTAGATGGTCTAAAAAATAGTGAAAAAAAAAAAAAGTTTAAAAAATATTTATAAAATATTAAAAGTTCAAATCACCCCCCTTTCCCTAGAATGGATATAAAACATAATAAACAGTAAAAATCACAAACATATTAGGTATCACTGCGTCCCAAAATGCCCGATCTATCAAAATATAAAAACGGTTACGGGTGGCGGTGACCTCCGAGGCGGGAAATGGCGCCCAAATGTCCAAAATGCGACTTTTACACCTTTTTACATAACATAAAAAATGATCAAAATGTCGCACAAAATGGTAGCAATGAAAACGTCTCCTCATTTCGCAAAAAATGACCCCTCACACATCTCCGTGCGCCAAAGTATGAAAAAGTTATTAGCGTCAGAAGATGGCAAAAAAAATTTTTTTCTTTTTTGTACACATTCGTTTAATTTTTGAAAATGTATTAAAACACAATAAAACCTATATAAATTTGGTATCACCGCGATCGCACCGAACCAAAGAATAAAGTGGGCGTGTTATTTGGAGTGAAGAGTGAAAACTGAGCCCACAAGCACGTGACGCACGTGCTGGTTTTTTTTCAATTTTTCCACATTTGGAATTTTTTTCAGCTTCGCAGTACATGGCATGTTAAAATAAATATCATCACGGGAAAGTAAAATTTGTTACGCACAAAATAAGCCCTCACACAGGTCTGTACACGTAAAAATGAAAAAGTTATGGATTTTTGAAGTTGGAGAGCGAGAAATGAGCCGAAAAACCCTGCGTCCTTAAGGGGTTAAGGATGTATGAAGAGGGCTGACAAGGTGAGTCCTCTTCAAACAGACATTAGGTATGCTGCATATCGCAGGAAACTCCCATTGCCAACATCCGCGGTCGGTCCTAGCATCTATCACGATAGTTACACCCTTGATTGCCACCGCTGGCACTTGAAAGGAGAAGCCGAAGGGGCCCCGCCATCTTAGTGAGATGGGTGCTTCCTGTGATGCCATCAATGAGCCGGCGATCGGTAGCTATGACAGATTGGGGGCTTTGTCAGACCCCAGGCTGAATGGCTTCTGAAGATTTATTGTAATGAATCCTATGTAAAAATGCTATGTACTGCAATACAGTAGTATTGCAGTATATGGAAGGAACGATCAGACCATATAGGGTTAAAGTACCCTAAAGGGTCTAAAAAAATAAGTTAAAAAAATAAAAGTAATAAAAAATGATATAAAACTAGAACTTGTACAAAACGAAATAAACAGTAAAAATAAAAAAAACATGGGTATCGGTTAGGTATCGCCGCGTCCCAAAATGCCTGATCCATAAAAATATAAAAAATTATTGCCAGAGGGGAACCACATAACAGAAAATAGCACCCAAATGTCTGGAACGTGACTTTTACACCATTTTACATGCGCACTGTGAAAGTCGTAAAAACTGAGCCCACAAGAAAGTGATGGAAATGCAATTTTTTCCAGTTTCCCTGTAAATTACAGAGTTAGGCTACATTCACGCTGCTGTTGCCCGCCATGCCATAGCGCCGCTCACCCCTGCCCCTCTCCACAGGAATATATGGCACGCATCGCTGTATTCCAGAGAGTGAGAGGACATGTCCTATCTTTCTACGGGGTCCGGAGCGTTACGGTGCCTCATGTGTGCTGCACTGCACTGCTTCTGTTGGGCGCTGTGGGCCCATTGCCGTCTATGGGGGACGTATATCTGTCGGCCGTATATACGTTCCCCATATGGCAGTGTGAATGTAGCCTTATAGATTTTTGAATGTGGGGCGAGAAAAATGATGGAAAAATCACTGTGTTCTTAAGGGGTTAACAACTGAAATCACAACACTTTTACAGATCACTCATATGACTGATATCACTAGCTCCCTTAAAGCAAACCACACCTTTAAATAAACTCGGCAGTAATCAGTAGTCCAGGGTGTGTGCATGAGGAATAACACCATCTCTAGTCATTGTGTGACGGGCAGCAATCCTCTTTGTGCTGGTGGGTGGGACGTAGCGGCGCTGTTATACCGGAATATATAGGGTACGTTCTATATTGTTCCATGCACGGTCATGGTGTAGTGAGACGTCTTTGGTGAACGAGATCTGTCTGCAAATTGTGTTCCCCAAAATGTCTGTGTCCAAGAGGCCTTGAGCTTGGTTCACGCTTCTGTTAATTCTTTAGTTATTCTTTACGCTTATTGTTAGCCATAGTGGTAGAACTGATGTTTGTCCATGTATTTAACGGATAGCACATAGACTAATTCATTTCAATTGGCTTATACACACACAGCCGTAGTGACCTTGGATCTGCCTGTGAGCTGTCGGGCTGAGCCGCTCTGATTCCTGCCTGTGTTTTCATCTTGGTCAGTCTTTATGTTGTCATCCACGTGGAAATGGACTGCAATCCCAGATGATGCATGGGCCGCAAATAACAGATTTGTGGAACTATTGTTTTCGGTGTGAGATTTGTACGAAAAAAGTCAGCGAAAAATCTATGCTAAGCTCTGTCTACCTAGCAGGATGGACAGCAGCTATGTCTCCACCCAGCAGCTCAGAAACTACAGATGTTAGCTAGAACCTGCAGAGATGAGAACTGCTGGAAAATGAATACTATGAACTATTGAGTTATTATATAGTTTTTTTAAGGGTAAGATGGATAGTGTTCAGAAATACAAATATTTAACCAGTGTCTCCTCTGCATAGGTCTGCATGGGATGAGGAACAAAAGCGAGCAATGTTTACTTCATTTACAAATGCAGGAAAGTGGTGAATGATGTATGAATGTAAGAGAGAATTAGAAGTGCTGGACCCATATACATTAGTGGAGCACTTGCACCCGTCCAGCCAACA
Source organism: Engystomops pustulosus (assembly GCF_040894005.1). Classification (NCBI taxonomy): domain Eukaryota; kingdom Metazoa; phylum Chordata; class Amphibia; order Anura; family Leptodactylidae; genus Engystomops; species Engystomops pustulosus. Next base: position 48,914,787 of record NC_092413.1, read on the forward strand.
GCACATGCGTGAAATGGAGTAATTTTCTGTCATCCAAACACGTGTCTAGTTGTTTAGGGTGTACAGTATGGCCCTATGGATATTTACAGGAAATTTGACTAGGCTACATCGCTACATTCCTGACTACTATCTATTATTTGTTTTTACTAAATATAATACGGTTTAATACGTTTTTTCCTCTTTTCTTTCATACATTCAGGTCTCCCTAACACCTTTGGTGGTTACGATGAAACTCCAGAAGTGACGGCTAAGCACATTCGGGTAACCTGTCATGCTAGTGTTATATATTAATGTACAGTATTCGCTGATCTATGATCATGGAGTTAAAAAAGGTTTAGGCTACTGGGTATCACGTTTATGACTTATTGTCTTCCTTATTTTCCATAAAGTGATTCCCCTTTTAAAGGAAATCTTTCATCAAAATCAAGCATGATAAACCAGGGAAACTTGGCGATAGATCCAGGCACACAATTATGCTAATGAGCCTGAAGGGCTACCTTATAGCCCCTCTTTGATCTGACTTTACTCTGCCGCACCCTGATAAGGTATCCCCTCAGTCACACCTCCTGGATCTAGGAGGAATAGCCACTGGTTTATCATGCTCGATTTTGATGGTTGATTTCATCTAACATTTTGTATTATTCCTAATGCGTGTTTCATTCTTAGGACTTTGCTGTGGATGGTTTGGTGAACATAGTTGGGGGCTGCTGTGGAACCACTCCAGCACATATCAGGTAACGCTACAGAAATAATTTTTTCTATTCTTAACATTTTTCCCTTAATGAAAGCTAAAATGTTTTTTTTGTTTCTTTCAGAGAGATTGCAGAAGCAGTCAAGCACTGCAAACCAAGAGTTCCTCCTTCCTCCGTGTTTGAGGGCCACATGCAGCTCTCTGGTGCGTATGCTGAGAAACTTTGAAATCTGACATTGTGATATTTCGATTTAATATTTTACTACTCTGGGAAGAAAAATGTCTATGAAATTAAACAAAGTCTTAAAGGCGTTGTCCACTTTTCAGCAAGTAATTAATATTGCCTGTGTAAAGAAAAATTGTACAATTTTAACATATACTTTATGTATTTATTCCTCACTGTTTTCTAGATCTCTGCTTGCTGTCATGCAGCAGGAAGCTTCATTGTTTACTTTTAAGCTAGTTGCAATTAACTGTGCATTTTAGTTAACTTTCTATGGAGAATAAAGACCTTAATGGATGAATGAGAAGGAAATTGTCACTAGGTGTTACCTTTTCTGTAGTAAAAGGGATGTGTCCACATGGGTTCTGATGCTGTCAGCCCATAAAGACAAGACATAACTGCTGTATTTGTAATTGTCTGCTGTGAATAAATGAATAACAATTGTTCAACTGCATGAATGAACCCTAGATAATTGCTACAATCCTTATCTGTCAATGAATTGGGTTTGGTTTTCCTTGCACAGGTTTGGAGCCATTTAGAATGGGGCCTTATACTAATTTTGTTAATATTGGGGAGCGATGCAATGTTGCTGGATCCAGAAGATTTGCCAAGCTCATTATGGCGGGAAGTTATGAGGTAAGTTGTTTTGAAATATTTATTCACTTATTTTTGGTTTACAGTAAGTATTGTTATATGGCAAGGTTTCTTAGTACAGGCGGTCCCCTACTTAAGAACACTCGACTTACATACGACCCCTAGTTACAAACAGACCTCTGGATATTGGTAATTTATTGTACTTTAGTCCTAGGCTACAATAAACAGCTATAACAGATATCACAGGTGTCTGTAATGAAGCTTTAGTGTTAATCCTGATTCTTATGACAATCCAACATTTTTAAAATCCAATTGTCACAGAGACCAAAAAAATTCTGGCTGGGATTACAATGATAAAATATACAGTTCCGACTTACATACACGTTCAACTTAAGAACAAACCTACAGACCAGGCCCGGCGCCAGCACCCGGCCAACCCGGGCAAGTGCCGGGGCCCCGGGGTACTGGAGGGGCCCACTCGGGCCCCCGGATCAATTGTACCAGTGTCGCTATAAGACACTGGTACAATTGATCACCATCCGGATCGATAATTTTTCTGCCTCTATGCTGCGCTGGTCGGGAGCGCAGCATAGAGGCAGAATCTAAAACTCACCTGTCCCGGATCCCACAATGCGGTGCTCCGCAGGGTATGCGACGGCTCTGAAGCCGGCGCACATGATGACGTCATCGGGTCACGTGTGCCGGCTTCAGATCCGGCGCGTACGGGAGGCCCAGGCCGAAGACAGCTGCAGGTGCTGCGCCGGGGGAACCAGGACAGGTAAAATACTTCTTTCCCGGAGGGGGGGTTTCAGTGTGTCCGAAGGGGGAAGGGGGAAGGGGAAGGGGGAGGGGGAGGGATGGGGTCAGTGTGTATACAGGGGGAGAGGGGGGGTCAGTGTGTCCGCGGGGGGAGGGATGGGGTCACTGTGTATACAGGGGGAGAAGGGGGGTCAGTGTGTCAGCAGGGGGGGGGGGTGTTTCAGTGTGTCTGCAGGGGGAGGGGGGGTTCAGTGTGTCCGCAGGGGGGGTGAGGGGGTCAGTTTGTCCGCAGGTGGAAGGGGGGGTGTCAGTGTGTCCGCAGGGGAGGGGGGGTGGTCAGTGTGTCCGCAGGGGAGGGGGGGTGGTCAGTGTGTCCGCAGGGGAGGGGGGGTGGTCAGTGTGTGGGGAGGGGGGGGGGGGGAAGTGTGGCCACTGGAGGGTGGCCCACGGAGGGGCCCACTAAGGCTCTGTCGCCCAGGGGCCCACTAAAACCTGGAGCCGGCCCTGCTACAGACCCTATCTTGTATATAACCCGGGGACTGCCTGTATATAGCATTGTTCTTATGCTTTTCGCATGGAGCAAGTTGTGTAAAATGTGCACTGACTTATCAATCATCTCAGGAAAAAAAATGCCTTCTTTCCTCTATCGGAGTTATTACTAATTGTAATGAAATGAGGCATTATAAATTTACAGCATAGGTATTAGCAGATGGAATTTACATGCAGTGTATCATGTTCTACACTGAGGTAGAAACATTGAAACCATGTGGAAACATTGGCTTGATATGCATAGAAATGTTTATATTTGTCTGCATTGCAATCACATGAAACATGTTATGTTGTCTTAACAGGACGCGCTGACGGTCGCAAAAGCACAAGTAGAGATGGGCGCGCAAATCCTGGATATCAATATGGATGATGGAATGTTGGACGGCCCCAGAGCCATGGCACGCTTCTGTAACTACATTGCATCCGAACCCGATATTGCTAAGGTATTGTCCTAACTTTTTATACGTAAAGAGAAGCTGTCAGAGATATTTGGGACAATAAACCATTTTTTAGACCTGTAGTTGAGTGTCCCATATTTCCCTTTATCATTTTTTTGGTCGCTATAAAAATATATTTTTAAAAAACCTTTATACTTGCTTACCTATAGATCAGTCCAATAAGATGCATGAGACGCCTCTTGGGCGCTGCTGCTGCTGCTGCGTTGCTTCAATGTACCATATTTATCCCCACAGGTACCACTGTGTATCGATTCATCCAATTTTGATGTGATTGAGGCCGGGCTAAAATGCTGCCAAGGGAAATGTATAGTGAACAGCATCAGTCTGAAAGAGGGCGAAGAAGACTTCCTGGCCAAAGCTAGAAAGATAAAACAGTACGGAGCTGCGGTGGTTGTCATGGCTTTTGATGAAGTGGGCCAGGTATGTGTTTTGTCTTTATGGCAAGTTGTGAGTAGGTGATCATTGACTGTCATGGCTATTTATGGCTATCATAGCAAGTGAATGAAAAGCGTTACATATTACCAGCTTGCTGTATAGTGGAAGTGCCCAGCTGTGCATGGAACCTGGTCCAATTCATTGTACGGCAATGAGCTACAGTATCTGATATAATTGTTACAAAATGTACAGCAGTGTCCCCTGGTAAACCATGAAGATGTCCCAGTGTTTGCCTAATTGGCCCTTCTGTAAACTGAGGAGTGGGGGTTATAGGAATCGGACACTAATGATATATGCACACGATTTTATGCACAGATGTTGTTGCACAATACAGTAGCTTTAAAGTGAATTCGATTTGTAAAAAGTAATGCAGACAATTTAGGGGTTTTTTTTCTACATTTGTTGCTCAATGCGAAAAATGAAGTAATAATCATGTCAACTTTTCTTGTTTATTTTTGTACGTGTGGGTTTTTTTTGCATTGTAGTCTATGGTAGAGTGTAAATCTGCATCAAAACCACATCATGGTGCGGATTTGATGCTGATTTTTGCTTGAAATGGCAGTGTGAAAAATAGTACAGAAAATGTACTAGCATGTAAATCCGCATCAAAAAACACACTGCACACAACAAAACATTCTCGTAAAGACACATGTATTTGATGTGGCTTTACATGCAGATTTTCCGCATGACCTGTGCAGATACCTTTACTGTTCTTCTATTGATGGCAATCATTTGTAAAGTCCTAGGAAAAACTAATAACCATGTACTGATGTGCCTGACTCTAATATTGAATTTTATCCACACAGGCAACTGACTCCAAAACAAAAGTCAGCATTTGCACAAGAGCATACAACCTCCTGGTTGACAAGTTAAAATTTAATCCCAATGATATCATTTTTGACCCAAATATCTTAACAATTGGCACCGGTATGGAGGAGCATGACAAGTATGCCATCCATTTCCTTGAAGCTACCAAAACAATAAAAGTGAGTAGCAACAGATGTTATGATTAGAAACTCATGCATGGAACAAACATTGCTGCTTTTTACATTCTAACAAATTTGGTAATTTATTTTGCTCTTCAGCTAATTACACTCACAGTCCATAAAATTCAATCCGTTTAGATTTTTGTATTGGGTGGTAACCACCTTGTTTCTTATAACATGTGATGCCCTGTATTGCAGCTATACAAGCATTGTAGTTAGGAAAGTCCTACTATATAAATTATGCTATGGACTTGTGACTTCTTTTGGACACCGATTTGATTGTATTTTCTGTTTAATTTGAATACTGTTAATTGTAGCAAATTGTTTCTTTCTTAGGACACTCTCAAGGGGGCTAAGGTCAGCGGTGGTCTTTCCAACCTTTCTTTCTCATTTCGTGGTATGGATGCCATAAGAGAAGCCATGCATTCAGTATTTTTATACCATGCTATTAAGGTAAGGATGTGTTTAAAGATGTTTTTGTTGCTTCTTGTTTGTGAGGTTATTTTTACTGGTTAGGGAACAACTCCCCATTGATCATGAGAACAGGGTTCCCATTCCCATATGATTAGAGCAGCAGGGTGCCATTCTCTTCATTCTTTATATGACTGCAGACATGCCCCTTATTAAATATATGAAATCTGTTTGTTGCACTCTTATTCCCAGCGATTCAACTTATACTTTTGTATACTTGCATAACTGCATCCCAAAGACACAATTGTAGAAGAGGTTTTGAAAGTGTTTTGTTTTTACCTCCTTCTGTAGATTGGCATGGACATGGGGATAGTGAATGCAGGAAACCTTCCCGTCTACGATGACATTGAGAAAGAGTTACTTCAACTTTGTGAAGATATCATTTGGAATAAGGACCCTGAAGCAACAGAGAAGCTATTGAAATATGCACAGGTAACTATACAGACAAGATAGGTTCTTTAGGTTTGTACTTTGCATTTAAGGTTGAATTTGTATGGAAGTTGGAACAGGTATATTTTATAACTGTAACTCCAGGATAAAAATATTTTTGTCCCAGTGACAGTTGGATCTTCAAAATTTCTTGCTGTCATGGGACCAAGGATTATCAATAAAGCTTAATTACATACACATGGCAGCTGATCATTGCAGCCGGGTACTAAAGTAAAGCATTCGGCTGCTTCACCAGAGGGCAGAAAGGTCTGTCTATAACCAGGGGTTGTCTGTAAGTCAGGTGTCCTTAAGTCGGGGATTGCCTGTATTGTGATATTGAGTATATGAGAAAATAAAAAAAATTAAATCTGCAAATACCCATAGATGGGTAGTTCTAGGGTCTTCTCTTGGAGATCAGAGATGTTGTCTGGTGAGATTAACATAGATATAGTTTGGGCAGTATACAGTATATAGCTGTATAAGATATCTCTTTGTTACCACCATTTGCAGTCAGTATTAGTGGTTTCGCCATATTATTTATTACCTACCTCTTAATTATACTTGTAACTTTGCTTTCCTCCCCCCCTCCAATAAGACCACAGCAAAAGGTGGGAAGAAGGTAATCCAGACTGATGAGTGGAGAAACGGGTCTGTGGAGGAGAGACTGGAATATGCACTTGTCAAGGTATATATTTGGAGCAACTATGCAAATGCGGTCTAAACAATGAGTGCACCCTGCCTATTATTTGGTTAGGGGCAAAGCCTTTAATCAAGGCTGTTTTTGGGTTCTTGTGAGGCTCCATGCACAAGACCGGATTGGGGGCTGTGATCTAATTTTAGCCAGATTAGGGCCCCTATAGAGGTCTATTACACCCACAAAGTGTCTCGCCGTGTTCACGGGTGTGTGCCTGGAGCCTGAGACAGATCATCAATTAAGGTCTTGTCTGATATTGCTTCAGAGATAGAGCCAGGTGCAATTTGTTGCACACCTCATACCATTGCCTTTCCTAAGCATGATCAGGACTGGCGTGTTATATAGTCTGGCGTGGCCATATAGTCGCAATAGTATAATCGGGAGCAAACGTCTGTAAAGAGGTGCAATGTAAGAACAAATAGGGCGCAACACCACACGGCGAATTGAGGCGTAACATTCCAAAAAAGCCTAAAATAAGCACAAAACAGCCATTACGCAGTAAAAAGGTGCAAAAACACCAACAGCAAGGGGTAAAAAAGATAAATGACCCCCTCCCTTGTCTCAGATATTATTTTGAGTGCATGGTCTGAATTCCACTGAAGGACCATGGTTATATGTGAAGGCTTTGTTCCAATATTCAGTGCATTGACCCTTGACAATAATAAATTGTAAAATTAAAGTGTTTTCTTAATTCTTTTCTTGTCCCTTTTAGGGTATTGAAAAATATGTTGTTGAAGACACAGAAGAGGCAAAAGCAAATAAAGAGAAATATCCCAGACCCCTCCATATTATTGAAGGACCTCTCATGAACGGCATGAAAGTTGTTGGAGAACTGTTTGGTGCTGGGAAGATGTTCTTACCACAGGTATTAGAGGACATTGTAAATCACGTGTAATGCCACTGAGTATTTTTTGTTATTCTCTAAAGATGAAGGTGTCTTCACATATGAACAGTTTTACATTCTCCCCCTTCCAAGTGTTTTAATTTGCTCACAGCATTAAAAACTTTTCTACATTTCTGTACATTAAGGAACATTTAGCTTGGAAGAAAACAATATTTTCAATCATTGAGCTCATGATACAGTCAATGCACTTAGTATTCTGAACACGGCTCTTGCCATCAGAAGCAGTTCCCTCTCCTCTCATTGCCGCCCTGTGGGTCCAGAAAGGAGAAGACACTACCAAATCACCACATCCATTTTGATAGCAGCATATATGGCTTATTAGTTTCTCCTTACTGTAATTCTATTTTTGATTCTTTAATAAAGGTGATCAAGTCTGCTCGAGTCATGAAAAAGTCTGTAGGATATCTGATTCCCTTTATGGAGAAAGAGCGAGAAGAAATTAAAGCTGCAACTGGCAGCACAGCAGAGGATGTGAGTTTCTCTTGTAACATGCCGACCAGAAGAGACTGTACTGTGCATAGCATTGTGTGTGGTGGAGAGAACAGGCTGCTCCGACCCCCTGCTATGTTCTCTATGGGTCAGGGATCAGTGCATACACTATGCATCTCTATATTAGAGATTGACCATTAGTTTTGCCGTCTTTGTCCCACTCTGGCGAAAAGGGGTGAGCTGGGTAAACTGATAAAATCAATCAATGCTATATAAATAATATATCCTACCTATCACGCAGTTTTAAATTTTGCTGTTTTTGTCATCTTTATAGAATCCATACCAAGGAACCATTGTAATAGCTACAGTTAAAGGGGATGTCCATGATATTGGAAAGAATATTGTTGGTGTAGTGCTGGGCTGCAACAATTTTAGGTATGTGATTGTGAAAAGATGTATTGAAATATGAGGCTTTATTATACATTTTACCTAATTAAAACCTGAAATTTTTGTAAGGCGTCTGCAGGCTGCACCATATGGGGTTTTATTCTGTAGATGCAGCCTTTGGAATTTGTATTCATATATTTCATATATTGTACTTATGTTGTTTTCACATATATTGATGCTGGTGCCATAGAGACAGTAAAAACATCCTCTGCATTCAAATTTAGCTAGAGGATAAAATAAGAAACGGCATGTTTATTGTGATATTTTTTTTGCTTGGATCCAGGGTTATTGATCTGGGTGTCATGACTCCATGTGATAAAATTCTGCGAGCAGCCATTGAAAACAAAGCCGGTGAGTAAGCATTTCTTTTAGGTTCGATTTTAAGATTTTTTTTTTTTATTATTTCATGCAATCGTTAAACTTCTTTATTTTTTATTTTTTTTGGTTGCTTGACCTTTTAAAAGGGTTTGCTAGTTTTCTAGCTAGTTTTATTTTCCTATGGATACTAAAATGCAGAGGGGCCGAAAAAAAAAAAAGAAAAGTTCATTGAGGGGTTGGGAAGTTGATTCTTTTGCTAGCTCCTATGGAATGCTATCAAAAGTAAAAATAAAAAAGTAACTGAGCCTGCTAGCATCATATGACCAACTTTGCCGAAAAAAAAAGATAAATGATAAAGCACTGACCTGCTGTTTGTCTGCTGCAGATATAATCGGTTTGTCTGGCCTTATCACCCCTTCTCTTGATGAAATGATCTTTGTTGCCAAAGAAATGGAACGTCTCGCAATAAAACTTCCATTATTGATAGGTGGAGCCACAACATCCCGGTAAGTTTTTTACTTTTTTTTTTTATTATCTTTAATTTTTCTTTAATTCTAGAAGTGGTAATATACCATATTGGGACTACAATACTCGTTAACATGTCTTTGACTTGTCTTCTGTCTATATATCTCACAGTTGCAATTTTCTACATCTATGCAACTTTTATTTTGCAGGACACACACTGCTGTTAAAATCGCCCCACGTTACAGCGCCCCAGTAATCCACTGTTTGGATGCATCCAAAAGTGTTGTGGTTGTAAGTTCTTTATTTGTAATTGCATATTCTTAAAAATGTATCTATGTTTACATATTGGACAGCTACAGGACCATCTCTGGGCCCTAAATAATAATAAGAATAATCCCTATCATCCAATAATAATCTAGGTGGTAGCATATACATTTCACTTCTTTGGAAGTTCAGAGAATAACAGGATCCAAAGGATAATGTATCTTTTTTTATGTTCAGATGTTTAAGATTCATGATTCATGCAGAAACTACTGCGCATATGTGGTGATAACTGTGACCCTCCATAGATGTTCAGCTTTTCTGTGATTGCTGATCATTTCATACAAGTTACTCCACGTTTGTCTTATGACTCCATGTATATGCAAATTTCCAAAAAGTAACAAATTCCGGCACAAGTCCTCTCAATCCTTCAGTCTAGTACGATCTTAGGAACTACTTGTGCCAAAATTGCCACTTTTATCCACTGCAGACATCAACATTTCATGTGCCACTATAAAGCTGTCTAACCCACTAACCCAAATAAATGTGATGTGCAGTAATCATCTAAAGACCATCCTAAAATTCTCTAAAAAAAACTGAGTAACAACCTGTCTAATGATGAATCTGTTTAATATTGCCACCGCCCTGAAAAAGTTTATATATTTAGTGTTCACAGCTCCTGGATGAGACTGTCCGGGATGAGTTCGTAGAAGAAGTAGCAGAAGAATACGAGGACATTCGCCAAGAACATTATGACACTCTGAAGGTAGGTCTGCTGAGAGAGAACTTTTCCTTAAATATCTAGGAAGTGCAGCTGTCATCTATTTCCCCTCTGTTACTTCTATCATGGATAATGGTAGTACTGATGTCCTATAAGGACTAGAAGCTTGTCCTAAACATTTAGGGGGACACTTGCAAGAAAATTGGTGTAGAAGCCCTGAAATAATCACAATGCCTTGCAAACCACCAGGCATTTGATTGTTACATGGAGTGCAGCCAGCAGGTGAGTGAGCCAACATGGGTCACTCCTGGACACTCACTGCAGCCAGTAAAAGTTTGCAGTCTACTGCAGGTAGGACCTGGCATAAAAATATATGTTGCATGGCCACCCAGCCAGATACATCAGGAGGCCCAATTCTCTTAATATATCCGGAGGGGGATTGGTGTATAATAAATCTCCCCCTTAGATGGCTTAAGATGCCCTAAAAATTAACCTGTCATCAATGGAGAGATGAATTGAAATTGAGAATAAATCAAAACATGATATACCAGAACACTTACTCCTAAATCCAGCACCTCCTAAATGTGGCTGTGGTAACCTTCTTTATATCTCCACAACCTCCTTACTTCTGAAATCACCTTTTAAAATTATGCTAATTAGCTAGGAGAGCTCATGATGGTGTTACCAGAGCCCCTTTCCTCTCCTACTCTGTACTGAAACTTCCTCTGCTGCAGTGAGATCACTTCAGGCAGCGGGAAATGCTGGGGATAAGACAGTGTTGCAGCCTGTGCAGCTGCAGCACAGAAGGGCTCTAGTAACACCCCCAGGAGCCCATTGGGCTCATTAGCAAAATTTCAAAAGTTTATTTTAGAAGGAAAGAGACCATGCATGACAAATATATGAAGATTACCAGTCACTGTGCATGGATATATGAGTATCATGCTTGATTTGATAGTAGATTTCCTTTAACAATATAAAAAATGCTCTTCCCATTAGATAGGGAGGGCAGAAAGTGTTAACATTCACAGCTGTGTAACAAACAGAAGATCGAGAGAGACCTGTCTTCAATCCTGTAGACCAGGGGTCCCCAAACTACGGCCCGCGGGCCACATGCGGCCCGCGGACCGTTTCTACCCGGCCCCCATCGCATTGAGCACTTGGAGCGCACATTGAGCCCCCGGGTCCGGATTTATTATTTGGGGACCCCCTTGCTGGCGCTCCAAAAGCGTCAATAATTAGGCCGCGGTGGTCGGGCAGGGGCCTCCGTCCGTCCGGACAGGAAGCTCCTGCCCGTCACTGAATGGTGCTCGATGCGGCCGGAAACGGCCGCTCGAGCACTATTATTGCAGGTGGAGCGATGTGGCCGGAAGACAACCCCGGCGCACATCGCTCCTTGAACCTGGATGCGCGGCCGCGTGATGACGTCATCACGCGGCCGCGCACCCCTTGCTGTCCGGCAGCCGCAAGAAGAAAGAAGACGCTGGAGCCAGAGGTGAGTACAGGATTTTTTTTTTTTTTTAAACAGCCGTAAAAAGATTGTGGCAGCCGGGGCCCAATATATGAAATAATTAATTATGGGGCCATTATAGAAAATAATTCATGGTGGAGGGGCAGTATAGGGAATAATTCATGGTGGAGGGGCAGTATTGGGAATAATTCATGGTGGAGGGGCAGTATTGGGAATAATTCATGGTGGAGGGGCAATATAGGGAATAATTCATGGTGGAGGGGCAATATAGGGAATAATTCATGGTGGAGGGGCAGTATAGGGAATAATTCATGGTGGAGGGGCAATATAGGGAATAATTCATGGTGGAGGGGCAGTATAGGGAATAATTTATGGTGTGGGGCAGTATAGGGAATAATTTATGGTGGGGGGCAGTATAGGAAATAATTAATGGCGGAGGGGCAGTATAGGGAATAATTAATGACGGAGGGGCAGTATAGGGAATAATTCATGGTGAAGGGGCAATATAGGGAATAATTCATGGTGGAGGGGCAGTATAGGGAATAATTCATGGTGGAGGGGCAATATAGGGAATAATTCATGGTGGAGGGGCAGTATAGGGAATAATTCATGGTGGAGGGGCAATATAGGGAATAATTCATGGTGGAGGGGCAGTATAGGGAATAATTTATGGTGGGGGGCAGTATAGGAAATAATTAATGGTGGGGGCAGTCTAGTAATTAATGGAGGAGAGGGCAGCATATTCAATAATTAGTCTAGAGGGTTTAATTGGGCCAATATATAAAATAGTTCACAAGGGGGGTGCAGTATATTAAATAATTACTTTGGGGGGACCCAGTGTATTACGGATACTAATGTATTACGCTAACGCTGTGTTTTCAAGGCAGTTCTTTTTTTTTTTTTTTAATTTTTAAACTTTAGCCCGGCCCTCCAACTGTCTGAGGGGGGCGGTAAACGGCCCCCTATGTAAAAAGTTTGGGGACCCCTGCTGTAGACAGATTTGCCACAGCAACGTAGAAGTAACAGTGTAAATAAGTGGCTCCATTGCAGCCTGTTTCTTTACAAACTAAGGCTACCTTCACACACATGTATGGGGGACGTATATACGGCCGATATACGTCCCCCATACACTCCTATGGGCTCACGGCCCTGTACGGTAGCGGTACGGTGCAGCACACGTGCGGCACCGTACCGCTCCGTAGCACGGGAAAAGATAGGACATGTCCTATCTTTTCCCGTATTACGGCGCCGTGCGCTGTATCTCCCTATGGAGAGGGGCGGGGGTGAGCAGCGCTCATCCCCTGCTCCTCTCCGCAAAGCCGATGTATGCCCGCCGTACTACGGTACGGCGGGCATACATCGTGTGAATGTAGCCTAAGGCTGTATACACACGACAGTGACCGTGTGCTTACCTGGGCCGCATCCCGGGCATAGCACATGGCTGGGTGCAAAAGGAGGTGGACTGAGCACTCCCCACCCCTCTTTCTACAGAAATCCGATAGGCCTTAGGCCATATCCTATCTTTTGCCGGAATGTGGCTATCTTTTGCACCTTCGTCTTCCTGGTGCATGTTAGTGCTTGGGCTTGTGTCACAATTTGAAAGTTAAATACCGCGCACAGTCCGAATCATTCGATCGCCCGATGGGGCCCCTCCCCCCTCGATTTCTGTCGCATGAAAGCCAGCGAGCCGCACCACAATTCCATCGCCTGTGTCACAATCCCCTGTTAAATACCTGTCACAGCAGCGCAAATCCCGAAACCGTCGGAAAAAACTACGAAAGTGTGGCCGTGGACCTTTAGTAAATAAGCCCCACTGTGTGCTCACCGCATCGTGACCAGGTGCTATAGACCTATATTGTGGCTTTGATCTGGTGCGGACAGATCACTGCCACAAATACGGTTGTGTGCATGTAGCAGGGAAATAGGGTCACTGTAATGGAGATGACTAAGGTAAGATCTTCTCCAATCTTAAATGCATCTCGAGCCAATTCAGTGGATAGGTTATAAATGATTCTGGATGGAATATCCCTTTTAAGATGATCACAATATATACATTTCATGTTTTAGGAAAGAAGATATCTGTCTTTACAGCAAGCAAGAGATAAAGGCTTCCATATTGATTGGCTTACTCATCCAAGGCCAGGTGAGATCACCACACCTGGGGTAGATCACACCCCTTATCACACCATCATACCCCTTGTCTAATGTCCAGCCTCCACTTTTGCGAAGCAGTCAGTGCCATCAGTTTAACTCTACTGTCATATAGGAAGTCCTGGGCTTTTGCCTTCCCCCAGGACCAGCCAGAGAACCTATGTGGTACATTGTTTGTTCAAACTAAAGGCATTGATGACTCGGGAGCAGTGGTGGTTGTGAGGCAGGTGGTGGGGGTAGAGAAAAGATAACATGAGTGTGGGAGGTGAAAGAGCAAGGTGCACATAATTGGACATATTGGAGGTGGTGAGAGGCGGCTCGTTAATCTCATCTCTAGGTAAAGTTTGATTAAATTCCTTTAACCATGCGCCAGAAAGCACTCTGATGATTTGGACTCTGCATTGCTAGTCCAGAAGAACTTTTAGTGTTGTTTAGTGTCGCAAACACCCCCAAAAAGTTCCCTTTTTAAGGGAATATCTGGGCAAACCACACAACCTTGCATCATTGTACTTCTCTAGGTTCATAATTTCCATGTTAATTAACATATTTGATTTTCTTTTTTAAAACACAGTAAAACCAAAGTTTTTTGGAACCCGAGTATTCAAAAACTACGACCTGGAGAAACTTTCTCAGTACATTGACTGGAAGCCGTTCTTTGATGTTTGGCAACTTAGAGGGAAATACCCAAACAGAGGATTTCCTAAAATCTTTAATGACAAAACAGTTGGTAAGAAAATGTTAAAGAATGATCCTTCAAAGTCCATATATTGAATCAATGTATTTTATATTATTCATATCCTTTACCTGTAGACTTACTATAGTCCCTGTAAAATTGTGGATATTGTAATGGTCTTGGTTTCTGGACTTTCTCATAGTGGTATAAGTTTTCCGTTCACTTGTTGCCGCTATTCTATGAATTGCATCTGGAATATTTGTTGTATGATGCCAGCAAAATGAGATTCTACCTAATCTGTTTCTGGGAAATGTTCATTATGAGCGGACAAACGTTTATTTCTAAAGTAATCCATGCCTTAATCTATCAACCTGTCTCTTATTCAGGGGAGGAAGCGAGAAAAGTTTATGAAGACGCACAAAAATTACTACAAGTTTTAATACGACAAAGAAAATTTGATGCCCGAGGTATTTTGGGCATATGGCCAGCTCAGAGTGTGCAGGATGACATCTTGCTGTATTCAGAAGAACATGACCTGCATTCCTCCGAGCCTATCGCTACTTTTTATGGCCTGAGGCAACAGGTAATTTATATATACAGTGTCTGGAGGAAGCCGCTGAAAATGTTCTGACACATCTCTCACACACACAACTTGCAATGTGTGGTATATGTGAAGAGCACAGATCTCCAAGCAGCTGGATATTATTAATCAATTTTGCTCTTATAATTATGTTTTTGGGTATCTGCACATGTAACGTATTAGATTTGAAATCTAAGGTTTAGATTTGAAATCGGCAGTATATTAGGGTAGCTTTGTAGTGTACGGGATTGATGGCAGTCCCATGCGCACAATGCAAGGAAAAACTACAGTGCAAATGTCTATCCACTGCAAAATTTTCATCCTCAACAAATACCTGTTACTTAATACTATATAACTTATGTTACTCCAACTGAATGGAGTGAAATAACAAAAGACAAAGGCATACATTTATAATGTATAAAAAAGTCATATTGTATATTACAGCCAGTTAAAAAAAATACTGTTCACAAGCAGTGGAACACAAAAAATAGTAATCCCAGGCAACATGAGGAGTATCACAATGTAAACTTTACAGACTGTGCAGGCGTAAAAATGTGGCTGCGCGGCCGCGCACCCCTTCCTGCCCGGATGCGGCAAGAAGATAGAAGACTTAGGTGAGTACAGGGTTTTAATTTTTTTATTAAAGGGCATTAAAAAGATTGTGGCGACTGAGGGCTAGTATAGTTAGTTATGAGGGGCAGCTTAAGAAAGAAATAATCATGAGGGGCAGAATAGGAAATAATTAATTATGAGGGGCAGCATAGGAAATAATTAATGGTGGGGGCAGCATAGGAAATAATGAAATATAAGGGTCAGCTTAGTAAATAATTATGAGGGGTAGAATAGGAAATAATTAATTATGAGGGGCAGTATAGGAATAATTAATTATGAGGGGCAGCATAGGAAATAATTAATGGTGGGGGCAGCATAGGAAATAATTAATGGTGGTATAGGAAATAATTAATTATGAGGGGCAGTTTAGTAATTAATGGGGGGGGGGCATATTCAATAATTAATGGAGAGAGGTCCCAGTATATTAATTAATTGGGCCAATATATAAAATAGTTCACAAGGGGGTGCAGTACCGGTATATTAAATAATTAATTGAGGGGGGTGCCAGTGTATTATGGATGCGGTCACATGTACCGCTATTTATTTTTAGACTTTAGTCCGGCCCTCCAACGGTCTGAGGGGGACAGTGAACGGCTCCCTATGTAAAAAGTTTGGGGACCCCTGGTTTAATGTTTCATCATACAAGCAATAACATTAATTTGCCAAAATAGGAAACCCCTTTAACTAGACATGCATAACTTTATTTTTATCATCTCTATAAATTTTTAGTAACATACAGGCACTAAACAAGCATTGTGTCAGTATATTACACGTTATAAATTAATGATGCACAGTGTTCATTATATAGTCATAACATTAAATGAAGACAAACTTGAAGTGAAGAGGTTGTCTCATCAGATCCTCCCAAAAAACAATCCATACGTCCCAATAAGATATATAAACAAGGAGTTATCCTTGACCGTCTCTTTATATATGTTAATACGTAGCTTTTAAATGTACCACCTTTTATTAAAATGTTTGTTATATTTGACTGTTACCTCTAAAGATATTGAGATCAATTTCCATCTTGTTGTATATTGTATTATATATATATATATATATATATATATATATATATATATATATATATATATATATATATATATATTGTATATTACAGGCTGAGAAGGACTCTGCATCCACAGATCCCTACTACTGTTTGTCTGACTTCATAGCCCCGCTGGAATCTGGAGTGCGTGACTACCTGGGTATGTTTGCAGTTGCCATCTTTGGCGTGGAGGAGCTCAGCAAAGCTTATGAGAATAAAGGAGATGACTACAATAGTATCATGGTGAAAGCCCTTGGAGACAGACTGGCTGAGGTAAACCTGGAACCAGGGTTGGGAACATTTTCATGGTGGTGTTAGGTGATGGCTGGTCACATAGATTCTGTGGTAAATTGGGTGGCAAGAAGCTTTACATCTTTTATCTGCACAACAAAATCTCCACAAAGCCTCTGGACAAAGGCAGAGTACTGTAATCATGATTACAATTCTGCACTTTTCAATGGGGAGGAATAGACTCTGCACCATATATCACTATGGGTCTTGGAGTCCCATCCTCGACATAGTGCTGGGTCAGTGAAATATGGCCGCCTTGCAATGTGACCATGGCAATCGTGTGTTTTTTAGCTTAAGACTGTGTTCACACACACGTACCGATCACATATGCGCTTCTATGAATGCGCAAGCAATTGGTAACCAGAACCTGATGTCTTGCATTTTTTTAATTGATTCTGGTTACCAATCGCATTTGTTTTGATAGAAATGGATATGTGATTGGGCAGAGGCCTGACCACGTACACTAGCGCTGCGCTTGTAAATGTTGTGTAGTGGTTCTTGGAACGTTATTGGTGAGTTTTTAAACAAACTAAAAATGCTACGTTTATGCATATTTACCCTGCCCTTGGCTGGTTTGAATCTGTTTTTCTTCATTTTTGGAAGTGTAAGCAGCTGTGAAACTGATTCAAACCAGCTAAGAGCAAGGTAAACATGCAAAGGCGCATGCCTTTTCAGTGCGTTTTAAAAGGCATTAAAAACTGTCCAAGAAGGCACCGTGTGACATCACCATTAGACTTAGATTCTTCTCTGTATTTGCATCACACATACAGTTTTGGATACATTTTCTCTATCTAATTCTCCAAGGCTTTTGCGGAGGAACTTCATGAAAGGGCAAGGAAGGACCTTTGGGGTTACTGTGGAGATGAAACCCTGGATGTTGCTGACCTGCGCAAAATTCGCTATGAAGGCATTCGCCCAGCTCCAGGATATCCCAGTCAACCCGATCACACAGAGAAAATCACCATGTGGAAGCTCGGGAACATAGAGGAAGCAACAGGTACTTGAGGGGAGATTAATTGGCCGATTGTTAAATCCACCCCACAGAGGGCCTTCATCATTTTTCTGCCTATTTTATGTTGTTAAAAAGTTGCATTTGACCGGGCACATTTTTGTTTTTATTCTCCAAACAAACTTTTGAATAGACCACCATCACACTAAAGTGTATGGCTGGAGTAACTGGATTCATGATGTGCAAATTTAGGTACAAATCCATTCCAGTTCACTCCAGATGTAGGAAATACTGAGGAACTGGTTGTGCAAAAATTCATACATTATTCATTGTAAAATCATCTTTTCTTTATTATGTAAATGAGGCTGGTCACATGGTCAGGGGAAGTGATGTTACCCCTCCCCTCTCCTCCCCCTGTTCATGTCTGTGTGTAATTTATAGTAAAGCATTGCTGGTGTCTGTGCTTTGCCTGCTGACCTATACACATGTGTGAGACACAGACATCAGCTACACATGTACCTGACATGTTCTGCTATAACATGGCAGCCTTGAGCTGTTGTATGGAGGAGCAATTACACCATCATACCTCACATCATTGTACCTCACATCATTACACAGCCTGTCAGTCAAGCACTGGGGGTGTGGCTGTGCCTCCCACTCACGAATAAGCTGGATTGCTGAATATGATAATGACTCATTGGACCTCTCCCACGTCCTTTGCATACAGCTTAAGGACCTCATTGGTTAAGTTTACAGATATGTAGGAGGGCAATGCTTTGTAATGACAGTTTATGGAAATATATTTAGTTTTAGGGGATAATATGCCTGACAGGTTCTGTTTAACACTTCAATTTATTAAGCAGTCTAAACCTCTGTGATAAAACTTGTATGCAGAAGAGCTTCTAAGACGCTCTAAAAACTGTTGCACAAATCATGATAAACCTCCCCCTGTGGCATCCAAGGCAGCAAGGCAGCAATAAACATGTAGTCAGACTCTGATTTGTCATTTACTGGCAGGAATTTCTGTAACATCACAGATTATTAGATGTAGGAAAAAACCTGTCAATCAGTAGCAGGTGTGATTGTGGTGATACACCTGTATACCAAAGGGTATAATTTATCATGAATGGGTGTATTGTGTGACAAGTTGTGTGTTAGTTCTTACTCCTTAAGGCAGTGGTTCTCAACCTTTCTAATGCTGGGACCCCGCAATACAGTTCCTCATGTTGTGGTGACCCCAAACCATGCAACTCGCAGTAAAAACACAATAAAATTGCGGCTCCGATGGCTTTAGGCGACCCCCGGTTTTGGCCGTTCGACCCCCGCTGGAGTCCCGACCCACAGGTTGAGAACCGCTGCCTTAACCCCTTAAAAAAATTAATAAAAAGTGATCAAAAGGTCGCACAGTCCCAAAAATTATAGTAATGAAAACGGCATCAAAATTCGCAAAAAATGACACTATCCACAGCTCCGTACACCAAAGTATGAAAAAGTTATTGGCCCCAGAAGATGGCAAAATAAAAAAAAAAATTTTGTACAGGAGGTTTTAATTTATTTAAATGTATGAAAACATTATAAAACCTATACAAATTTGGTACCCACGTGATCGTACCGACCCAAAGAATAAAGTAGACATGTCATTTGGGACGCAGAGTGAAAGCTGTAAAATCCAAGCCCACAAGAAAACGTCACAAATTTGGTTTTTCACCATTTTCACTGCATTTGGAATTTTTTTCCCGCTTCCCAGTACACGCCATAGAATATTAAATACCGTCACTATGAAGTGCAATTTGTTACGCAGAAAATAAGCCATCACACAGCTCTTTATGTGGAAAAATAAAAAAGTTATAGATTTTTGAAGTTGGTGAGTGAAAAATGGAAGTGAAAAAACTAAAAAAGGCCAAGTCGTTAAGGGGATGCAGGGATCGCATTGGGGTAGTAAAATATATCTCAATAATAGAAGTCTTGTAGGTAGAAAACCTCTTCTGGGATCATATATTTGCATTGTAATCTTTTAGTTTTCACGCCTTCCACATTTTCAGCTTGTGTAATAAAACCGATTTGTCTCCTTTAACACAGGAATAAAGTTGACCGAATCTCTTGCAATGTCACCAGCTGCTGCAGTTTCCGGGTTGATGTTTTCTAGTCCACTGTCTAAATACTTTGCTGTCGGAAAAATATCCAGAGATCAGGTATGGATCTACAACTTTGTATCTCATTGTAATGCCACATGGACACAGGACAAGCCAGAGCGGTCATACAAACTGCAACAGAATATTAGCGTTCGGGGGCTAAAATGTGTAAGTTAGGAGATTTTATAGCTAAATATATGGCTGTATATACTGTTGTAACATTTGCACCCATACAACAGGTGTTTTCTTCTGTTTGCTCATCCACTGTTGACTTTTTATAGGCCAATGTCAGAATATATAGGGACTTATGCTCAGCTGGTAACACCCAGTTGTCAATTTAGCCATACATTAGAAATATAAAAACTGGGGAATGGCACAATGTAGAGTTCTAAGAAAGTTGTTCCAGAACTGTGGGTTTTAAAGTGTTTATTGTACCAATACAGTCAAATCATAGAGTGGACCGGTCCTCTGTCCATAGGACAGAAGACAATGTCTCGCATATAAGAATATGCAATGATTGATTCCTAAGTGTTTATTATATACTCATTGTTTTAGGTTGAAGATTATTCACGCAGAAAACACTTGACAGTAGAAGAAGTTCAAAAGTGGCTTGGTCCCATTCTTGGCTATGATTCGGAAGAATGAATTAACATTTTTCACCATGAACTATCCCTGGACTTCACTAAGTGCTGCTCACATATCCTCTTTCTAAGTTGTATCAGATCCAGGATTATTTTATGTGCTGTTAATGATTTTCCATTGGATCTAATCTTTTTATGTCTTTGTCACCTTTTTGGTGATATTTTAATACAACGGAGTCTCTCTTGGGAACTATCTCTACATAGATCTTTGTTACTATGTGTTTTGATGTACAGTAGGTGCCTAAATTAAGCAAAATTTAGGATGATTCCTCAGTTTTGGTGTGCTCATATGTTTAACTTGAATGGGTGGAAAACTGTCAAATTTAGAAGCGAAGTAGAAAAAAATTAGTGTCTGAATGCATCTACAATGGGCAAATACTGTCCGCCTTGGGTATTAATTTGATAAAATTCAGTCTTCGTCGAGAGACCATGTGCATTTCATTGTGGAAACCACTAGCACATTGAGCTTGGGTGTTTTTCACTGTCCTGATCTCAATATTTTAAAAAATCTGCTTGTGATCGTTTAACTACTGGACCCACACAGACACTAATCATGGTAATGTGTCACTTACAGTCATCATTTTCTTATTTTCAATTTGAAACTGGTTCTTTTATTACTCTGGAGCTTTGAACACATTATGATTTAAATGGGTATTACCACGAAGATAAGCTTCTTAAATATACTCAGGATAACAAAATAACACATTCTCCAGTTCACTGTTTTATCTGTGAAATGCTGTATTTTTCTTAATAATTCCAACCTGACTCTATCAGTCCCTGGATACGACTGTAAATCTTCTGACTATGGTTGATTTCTTCTTATGAATAGCTTCCCCTGTCTGCACACTACAGTGCTCTCTAGCTCCTGCCCCTCCCCTCTGCATTACAAGACCAGCTCAGACACAGGCACTTTCTGCCAGTAAGCGGCAGAATGCAGAGACTTAATTTACTTGTAAGATAAGGTCTCTATAGCAGAGCTGACTGTGTGTTTTATCTATCAGGTGAGATTGCAGAGCTCAGAGTGTCATTTTGTTTTTTATCCATCTATTTTCTCCCCTTTTCTACGTGTCAAATACTAGTAGAATGTTCAGAAGCTAAATGAAAGTGTAGATAAACCTGTGCCATGATAATCTACATTTTCAGCTCACAGAACTATAGGGATCATAATGTGTCTGTTAAGAGAGTTCTGCCCATACTATGGAATCTTAAACTGACCATCACTGAACTTTTAATTTAGTTCAGATGTACATAATAGAAGTGTCTGCAGCAGTGGAGCTTGAAGTAAGAGTTGTTCAGTGATAGGGGCCATAGCAGGAGAGAGTCCATCTATATAGCGCTCCATTCATTATCTATAGGGCTGATTGACGATTTGTGACAAATTGCCCCCGTAGTACAACCCTTTCCATTTACTCAGGTTACCACCGAACAGTTTGTATGTGTATATTAACACATACATATATAATTTTGCCCAGAACCAACAGCAGAACCTAAAGAGTAAATGTGTAAAGGAGGGAATTTTACTTCTGTCTTTTATGGTTAAAAGAGAATCAAAAAGTGGTGTGGGGCGGCCACTGTTCATACCCCTCTTCTGTCTTAAAGTGCACTTTATATATTGCAATCTTAAGAACGGTTAATTTAGGGAAATTTAGTTGAAATTGCGCAATTTTACAGAAGACATCAGAAACTAGTGGCTAAATTATGATTTTAGATTTAAAAATACAGTATTAAAGTGATTTCAATGAAATTATGCTTCTATGCAGATAGTAAAATGCACTACATGTTGTGGTGGAGACGCCATATTAGGCCTTCTTGTTTTTAATATCTATGTGGTATATGGAAAACCTGCTGTACGCTGGAAATTACTGTACTTGGAAACACTTGCATCGGAAACATTTTATATGAAAGCTATTTTTTAAATGGTTTTTGAGAAATAAAGTGTGAACTCTTTTATGCCAATTTGTCTCGATTCTCTTTTAGTTACATAACTGAATAGTAGGTCTGTCTTCTACATAAATGAAGTGGGGCTCTGTATTGTGACTGTATTGTGAGCCCTCTTTACACAGCAGAGCACTCGCCGTTGCCACCCTTGATCAGTGCTGAAACATATTGGGGGCATCAGTACCAGCTCTTCCCAGGTCACATGATGTCATCAGGGGATGCTGATTGGTTGCCCTGACTTCTGGAATTCTGAGAATCCCCGGGCTGTCAGTCAGTGATTAGTAGCCTGCCAGAAGCAGAACATTATTACCAATACAGTTGTATTTAGGAAAATCTACCATTTGATTTCATGCATTGTGAACCACAAATACCTTGAGACTGCTGTAGCTACACTAATGCAGGATCATATCTTGTTAAATCCCTGATCCAAGTGGTTTTGTTCAAAAAACAATTATAAAATTCAGGACCTTGGGAAAGCTGGGTTGCATGCTGGCTGCCGTTCATAAACACATTACACGGAGCTTTCTGAACTGTCCTGACAGGACTGTGTAGACTGAGCTAGATGCCTTATACAGCAGCTGGGGGATGGTGCTGCGATTGATTACTTCTGCCTGTCGGGGACAACACAACAACAAGTGATTGCAGCATTCTCTGGTGCAGTGCATAATTAGGGTAAGAGGAGAAGCAAAGGAGCGACAGAGCCTCATTATCATAATTTTATAATTGTCTTTTCAGCAAAACCACTCAGTTCAGGGATTAAACAAGTTATGATTTTGCATCAGTGTAGCTACAGCATTCTCAATGTATGTTTGGGTCACAATGCAGGAAAACAAATGGTAGATTTCCTTTAAAGTATATTGTATTAGCAATCAGAATTCAAGCACCATTGGAGGGCAAAAAAAGTTTAAAAAAAATTCAAACAACCCCCTTTCCCTAGAACAACTGAAGTACTGATCCAATGAATAAAAGTGAGGTTGAGGTCATTTGCACCAAAAAGTCAAAAACATTAGTCCAATGCCTGTTGGAAAATTTGTCAATTTAACTGCATTTTGAATTTTTTTTTCCTGGCTTGATAGAAGATTCCATGGAATAATAAATGCTTCCACTAGAAATTAAAGACTTATAAAATGATAATAATGGTATTTTAAAGGTAAAAAATTGTAAAGCTAAAATGCATAGATTGCAGTGCTAACATTCTAGTATATTGTCACATTTTCACAATACATATTGGGGGGTTTTATTACTGATTTGTGCAGTGATAAAAGAGAGCAAGCCATTAATTTGAGGCTTTGCTCCTAAATTTTGTGCATGTGCCCTGTCCTAAATTTTGTGCATCCTTCGCCAGTGCTGGCATTTATCAAGATGAGACTTAATGCTCAGATTTACTGCTCTGAGAAATAAATTCATATATTGAGTACTTATATATTCCACTAGATGTCAGCATAAGCTGCTGCGTGATGCTCTCCATGGACGTCTCTCTCCGGTAAAGCCGGATTATTGGGATGTATTGTAAGCTATGCAGATACATAACAACAATTTTGTCCTTTTTTTGTAATTATTATTCTTTCTATCCAATAATTCTGAAACAACTTTTCTTATAATTTCCCTGTTATTCCCACTGGAAATTTGTGAATAAATTGACAATTTGGTCTTCCAATTTCGGCGCAGTGGTCAAACAGCCCGATGATGCAAAACCATTTATAAAAAAAGACATTTATAGGAAAAGCACAATAGAGTTAAAAAAAAACATTGTACCATAATAATATACTATACCGGACTGGTCAGGAGAGGTAACAGGCTCTGTTAAATGACACTGGACGAAATAGATCGTCCTAATTTAGTTGTTGCGGCATTTGGATAATCTATTTCATCCTGCTGATCAGGCTAGACAGTAGTGAGATCTCATTGCCGGGCGGGTTAATCCCTTAACTGCCGCAATCAATCTGGGTGCCAGGTGATTGCCATAGCAACTGTAAGTCAGATGAAGACCTCCGTGTCTGCCATGTATGTTGGTCCATTAGGCCCAGTCCAGGACTAATAGTCTAATAGGCAAACTATCAGTATGACACTGACAGATACAATACATTGCATTGCAGAAGTAGGTGTCCTCAATGTTAAGTCCCTAATGGGACAGTTTAAAAAAAAAAAAAAAAAAAAAGTTATTTTTTTTTAACAAATAAAATAAAAACACAAAAATCATCGATTTCCCTATTTATATTTAAATTTTATATTTAAAAAATAAAATAACCCCCCAACTTCACAAAATTGGTATTATTTTACCTGTATTGTGAAGGGTTTAAAAAAAAAAAATTTAAAATTGCAATTTTAGTGCTTCATAACTGCCAAAGAAAGTTGTGACCCCATTCTCAGATAGAAAGGCACCATTGTAGACCTTTGTATGAAATATTTGTCACTGAATCTTGCTTTCCATTAGAACTGCATGTGTTCAGAGGGAACAAATGGTTCGTATTTTCAAAGAAAAAAGTAATGTCATTCTTCCCAATCTGGGTTTTCGGTTGCCAGAATGATTTAGTCGGTTTCAGAAAATGTATTTCACAAATTACAGTACGATGTCATCTTCTGCTATAATTGATGAGGCAGTGAATTTCTGCCATGATTGGGGTCCACTCAAACATTCCACCATGCTGCTCTTTGCATATCTACCCATTGACCCTTAGGGTAGAAGAACCCCGGTATTAGGTGGCAACTACAAAGAAGACAATAATACTGAAGACCCCAAGAACAAACAATGATAATACTGAAGACCCCCAGAGTAGACATCTATAGTAAAGGAGAGGAGCATACTGGCTGGAGCAGGCAAAACAATAAAAAAAAACCTCACGTCTCCCAGCACCATACTAGAATTCCTTATCTACTCCCTACACCGCTCTGCATCTGGGCACTGGTAATATACATCGGTGTCAAGATCCACATCATGCTGCCAAGGATGCAGAACATCTGACATGTCCTCCCTGCTCCTGGGTCCCCTTCTTCTCTTCTACTAGCACTGCTTTGCTCTGGGTCCTGAGGTCGGGACATCTGGAGAGGCCCGGGGAGTTGGAAATACTATTCCATCAGTTATGGAAGCGCTCATTGGTCTCTGCTGGAAACAGGCTCCAGGGCGTGAATTTTGCACCCCAGCTTTAGGATACTTTATGGATATTATTGACAGAATAGATAAAGTATTTTCACAAAAACCGTAATAACTATAGCATAACTAGTCACACATGAACTTTTCTCAGCTTTTTGTAATAAAGGTCTAAAACTAATATTTCTTGGAATATTCAATGCAGGCAGAAGCCAAATAGTTCCTTATCTATTAGACAGGCCCTGGATACGGTCCATCTAGAATTTATACATGGTGAAGCCTCTCATTAAATTGCACTCGAACTTGTAAAGCGAAGCCAAGATTATGTTTCCTTCATAAACAAACATGTTGAAGTAGCGTGATTGCGTGAGAAGGACAAACCACCAAGGCTTGCCAGGCTAGCTGATTGCCATCATTCGACAGTCACACGCACAGAGTAAACTCATCGGGGTGGGATAGGGTTAAATGCGCCAGAAGCGGGATCAAGAAAATTTGCATTATGTGCTTTTCAAATAAAGTAAAAGAAGGTGAAGTCTACAGCAGTGTGTACAGAGAACATTGCCAAGAATAACAGGCAGCCTACATGTACACTGTAGTAATGTGACCCTTTTATGTACTCGGTTGTGCTTAGCTACTGTGCCATTACCATCTTGTGGTCACCCAAGTGAGACCATTCATAATGTATTTACTACATCTGATTATTTGTGTGAAATTAGAATGTAAAATGAGTACAATGGGGCTCATTTACTAAGGGTCCGCAGACGATTTCCGAGTTGGGCCGCATTTAACAGGGGTTTTTAAATCGCACCGACTTTCATGCAACGCAATCGGGGGCGTGGCTGTCAGACAACCCGACTCATTCGGACTACGCGCAGGATTTAAAATTCAAATACACCAGGAAGAAGAAGGTAAACTCCAGCGGACCTCAGCGGGGAAGCAACACATGCAGGATCTCACGCGAGCTACGCGAATCGCGCCGGACTTCATCTTCGTCGGATCGGGGATCGCGACAGGACCGGTTAAGTAAATGTGCCCCAATATGTCATTTTATTGCACTTTTATCTTTCAAAAGTATTAGAAGGTTTAGTAAGAGTGGGATACCCATTCTCTGGATTCTCTCATTCTTGTGATCGCTGGGGTTCACAGCAGTCGGAACTCACTCATCACATTGGGACAAAAACTTTAAGCTTATCTTTATCACCTATTAACAATGGGCCAGGCATGTAAGATGTGCTTTGTTTTTTTGTTTTTATTAAATGATGGCCTCAATTTTTTTTAACATAACTTTATTGGTCAAAAGTGCTGAACATAAGCCAAACACATTGTACTGTTAGACAGTAGTACCACTCTGAGTCTCAACATAAAGCTATGTTCTTCCCCTCATGGAAGAAGATATAAAGGGAACCTATCATCAGGAGCCCTTTTTTGCCTCCCCCAAAAGTTTACCTATCTATAGGCAGTGCTGTGTCCATTGTCCCATGGGAGTGGCCAGTGAGGAGCATTTTCTCCTCTTCTTCAGGAAACTGCTCCGTCGTGCATCAATTTCAAATTTTAAAAAGTCCCATGTCCCCCATATCCTCCCCCCCCCCCCACCTGTCGCTACCACCCTCTGGACATCATACATCTCTGCTCCACTCCTCACTGGCCACTCCCATGGGACTAGGGACAATTTTCATCTAACTTATCTTTTTTTCAGAAAAAGTCATTTTTACTATAAAAACTCTTTGGCGACTCTTGAGAAGCCAGAAAATGGTCTCCTTACGTTCCCTTTAAGTAGAACAATTTCATCTGTTTCCAGGTAAACCAACCTGTGTTCCGTTATTGTGCTATTTATTTTTATCTGTACTAAAATGTTCACTGTATCACTGCAGTATGACCGGGACATTGGTTGCTCACACAATAAATCATTTGTGACCTTCAGATAAGTTGTCTTTGGCATAATTGGCACCAAAAAAGAACATTCCTTTGACTCAGAGTCAATGGGAGAGCCTATTGTTGTGTACAGTAAAAAACAATAGACAATGATCATCTCATTCTATATTGATAGCATTGAATATGAACTACTAATCTCTTCCAAGTACAGACATATTGTCTTTTATTAATGAAATGTTCGCTCCTATTGAATCTCATTTGTTTGGGGGCTTTTGCTCTATTGTCCTAGTTGCGGATTGGACTCCTGACAATTCAGGACTTTTTGATCCGAGAACATTTTGGGGCACATGTAATCCCTAGTGAATCATATGAGAATGTTTGGGAACTGGTAATCCCTTCAGTTAGCCTGAAAACTACAATGTATTTGCAATTCACAGCTCAGAGAGCCACCAATAACAAATATATATATTCATACACAAGTGCATGTACTTATAGTTTTAATAGATTATAATAAAATGTAAGCAAATTGATACATTTTGCCGGATGAGATAAGGAAACCCCCTTCATTAGTTGCACTCAGACAATTGCCATAAAAACATATTTACAACCAAAAAGTGCCAGAGATTACACAGGACATTACATATAAAGGGGGGGACAGGGGGATGGGACAAGTATGGGGATACTATAAGGAAACATTGAATTTCACTAGGACGTGGCTAATTGTTAACTAGTGCTATATCGTCATGAAAGGTATCGTGTGACAGTTGTAGTGTCTCATTGCTAAGTGACAGTGTATATTGTCACGATGGGGGCGGCGTGACACTTCCAAGTACTGCAGTAACTTCTTCTAAATTAGGAGATAGCGGTAACTCAGATTTATTGAAAAGGATCAATGAGCAGTGGGGACCAAAAAGGAAGCAGCTCATCATCCATCTTGTCAGAAGAACTGAGCATAATGTAGTGTGGCCACCTCTTAGAAGAAGGGTTACTGTTCCCTGTTGTGAGAGATATATTTCTCTACAGACGCCATTTTGTAGAACCGTACGCCATCTTGTCTTAGCTGGGGGTCATGCTGACCACTGTCCAGCCATGTCCTGATTCAAACATCATTTTGTGTGAACTGTTTAGAAATTACTTTGTCCTCGCTATTGTTTACCTGGTCTTTCTGCAGCTTCTCTATTTGAAGGCCATGTTGGGACATATACAAAGCTAACACAAGGACAATTAGTGTAAACATTCTGCTTATATGAGAACAAGGCCAACGGTACATAGTTTATCAACATTTTAGGGGAACGTCTTAGAGGGGAGGTTTTGGTATATTCAGCTGACCTATAGCGTTGCAGTATTTTATCACCTTTTCACACCCTATGCAGATCATTTTCTGTGTTTTATATATACAGCTGTGCTGTAATAAACACTGTGATTCTGCATTTTCTAAGAGACTGGTGTCTGCTCTCACCCCGATACCGGTAGCCATTTGGGATATCACAGTTAATCTGGAAGTCACTTTACAACTGATAAGGGCTGTTTGAGCCCTAGATAATGATCTTTAACACTGCTCTGTTCCCTGGTGTAGCTCTAGTGACATTAATATGGAGTTGCCAACAATAATATATAGTAGGTGTTAAACCATAAGAGGGTCAGATGGCAGACATTTCAATAGAAATGGTGAAAATAGAAGTTGACAATATTTTGCATATCATTGGGTGTAAGAGATTATTATGCTTCTTCTATAACTTCGTTTTAGACGTAAATTCATAACAGAAGATCAGACTAAGGGCTTATGCACACTAACGTGTGCCTGCCCGGCCGTTCCCGTACGGGCACACATGGGGCATGCTGGAGAGGAGGAGAAGCGCCCCTCCTCTCTCTATAGGGAATAGAGCTGCACGGCCATTCTTATGGCGGGTGATAGAGCACCCTCTATCTATTTTGCGGCCATGGCATGGTACGGTGAGCACGCGTTGTGCTCACCGTACCAAGCCCGGGCACCATAGACAACTATGCAGGACTTATATGCGGCCATAAATTTGTGGCTGTATATATGTCCCCCATATGTTAGTGTGCATGGACACTAAGACAGGTTTATTAAAACAAAGACTCTCAAAACATCTTACAGCTGAATATAATAAAAGTTTTGATTTGTTTTAAAGAACATCTATCACCAGATGAAAAACTGTATGCAAATGAGCGTGAGCGGCTCCAGGCTCCAATAACACATATGGAGCCGGGAGCCCCTAAGGCTCATTTACATACAACTCTGCCTCCTGGTGGTAGATGCCCTTTAAATTCAATGGAATTGAACAAATCCCAGAAGATTAAAAAATCATTTGATGGCTTAAACAAAGTGATAGAAATCCTTACCCACAGGATTGGGGATAATTTGTTAAATTAGTGGGGGGTCTAGCTTCTGGGGCTCCATCATTTATGAGAACATAGCACTGCAAGTCCTCTAAAATGTCTTATGTCAGTGGCGGGCTGGTGGGCATGCCAGACCTACACTTCTATGGGACTTCCACAAGTTAATGGAGTGGCAGTAACTTTTTAACTGAAATACATTAGAATCCATAGCTCAGTATGCTATAACCCAGTATTGGCTATAGGACAATAAATAATCAGATACATTCGGATTCAGTAGCAATTGAAACTTCCCACCTTAAACATTGCACTCCAGACTACATGCCAAACAAGCAAAGTGGGATGAGAGGGATATCAGTGTTCTTCCACAGCTATGTCTGAATTGGAGCACCAACAACAACGACTTGCAGACATCAGACATCACTTATCTTCTATGCTATGGATAACAATAATAATAATTCCTTTATTTATATAGCGCACACAGATTACTCAGCGCTGCACAGAGCTTGCCAAATTAGTCCCTGTCCCCAATGGGGCTCACAATCAAATCAACCTACAAGTTGCTTTGGAGTGTGGGAGGAAACCGGAGGACCCGGAGGAAACTCACACAAACACTGAGAGAACAGGAAATAAAAGTAATTTGTGGTACAACCCCTTTAACTGTACGTTGTCATTTAAACTTAAAGCAATTTACAGGTGCATTCATATCTGTTCTTATAATTGGTATCTCACCTTGGTTTTCCCGAGGGGTTTGGCATCTTTACACCTATTAAACACTTCTTGGCTTTAACTTTACTTAATTTATAAACATGTTTCCAGAAATGTGTCCCTAAATCAAGCTCTTCCTCTTTTGTTATGCATAGGTACACAGCGAATAGAAATGATAGTGTATACATTGGAGGGAATGAATTCTTGGTAGTGGCATATGCTTATCATATGATTTTATAATCACCATACACTAAAATGACAGCTATATAATGTGCACAGTATGGGGTGTATACATTAACTTGTATACTTGGGTGAACCAAGCCTCTCTGCTGCCTGAGGCGAATTATAGAACAACACCCCCCATAGTCAAAGAGTTTTATACTGTGCTTAGTGGTAATAATCAATTAAGGTACCCACATATGACAATATTAATAGAAAAGTCTGTCACCCACACTTCCTGCCATATATTGTGTTATATCCAGCTGTCCCTGATGTAAAATGCCTTCTTTCCTGCAGCTGCCCCCTTTTCTGTAGCCCCTGATGATAATTACTACTTTTTATTTTTGCCTTTTAAGAAGGGGCTACAGAAAAGGCGACACTATAATACCCCTTGTTCTATAGCCTCACACAAATCTATAATGTCCCCTTGTCTTTGGCCTATTCACCAAGAGAAAAAAATATACATACCTTATATATACCTGAGTATAAGCCAAGGCACCTAATTTTACCACCAAAAAAACTGGGAAAACGTATTGACTGGAGGGAAATGCAGCTTCTACTCTTTAATAAAATGTCCAGCAGCCTCCCCTAACTTATGAAATGTCCACAGCAGTACCCCTTTAATGAAATGTGTACTGCAGTGCCCCCCTTTGATGAAATGTCCGCTGCAGAGCACCCCTTTATCGTAATGAGGGCTGCAGAGCCCCCTTTGATGAAATGTTCACAGCAGAGCCTCCCTTTACAGACATGTCCACAGCAAAGCCTCCCTTTACAGACATGTCCACAGCAAAGCCTCCCTTTACAGACATGTCCACAGCAAAGCCTCCCTTTACAGAAATGTCCACAGCATAGTCTCCCTTTACAGAAATGTCCACATCATAGTCTCCCTTTACAGAAATGTCCACAGCATAGCCTCCCTTTACAGAAATGTCCACATCATAGTCTCCCTTTACAGACATGTCCACAGCATAACCTCCCTTTACAGAAATGTCCACAGCATAGCCTCCCTTTACAGAAATGTTCACAGCAAAGCCTCCCTTTAGAGACATGTCCACAGCATAGCCTCACTTTACAGAAATATCCACAGCATAGCCTCCCTTTACAGAAATGTCCACATCATAGTCTCCCTTTACAGACATGTCCACAGCATAACCTCCCTTTACAGACATGTCCATAGCATAGCCTCCCTTTACAGAAATGTACACAGCATAGCCTCCCTTTACAGATATGTCCACATCATAGCCTCCCTTTACAGACATGTCCACAGCATAGCCTCCCTTTACAGAAATGTCCACAGCATAGCCTCCCTTTGCAGACATGTCCACAGCATAGCCTCCCTTTACAGATATGTCCACATCATAGCCTCCCTTTACAGAAATGTCCACAGCATAGCCTCCCTTTACAGAAATGTCCACAGCATAGCCTCCCTTTACAGAAATGTCCATAGCATAGCCTCCCTTTACAGAAATGTCCACAGCATAGCCTCCCTTTACAGAAATGTCCACAGCATACCCTCCCTTTACAGAAATGTCCACAGCATAGCCTCCCTTTACAGAAATGTCCACAGCATAGCCTCCCTTTGCAGACATGTCCACAGCATAGCCTCCCTTTACAGATATGTCCACATCATAGCCTCCCTTTACAGAAATGTCCACAGCATAGCCTCCCTTTACAGAAATGTCCACAGCATAGCCTCCCTTTACAGAAATGTCCACAGCATAGCCTCCCTTTACAGATATGTCCACATCATAGCCTCCCTTTACAGAAATGTCCACAGCATAGCCTCCCTTTACAGAAATGTCCACAGCATAGCCTCCCTTTACAGAAATGTCCACAGCATAGCCTCCCTTTACAGAAATGTCCACAGCATAGCCTCCCTTTACAGAAATGTCCACAGCATAGCCTCCCTTTACAGAAATGTCCACAGCATACCCTCCCTTTACAGAAATGTCCACAGCATACCCTCCCTTTACAGAAATGTCCACAACATAGCCTCCCTTTGCAGACATGTCCACAGCATAGCCTCCCTTTACAGATATGTCCACATCATAGCCTCCCTTTACAGAAATGTCCACAGCATAGCCTCCCTTTACAGAAATGTCCACAGCATAGCCTCCCTTTACAGAAATGTCCACAGCATACCCTCCCTTTACAGAAATGTCCACAGCATAGCCTCCCTTTACAGATATGTCCACAGCATACCCTCCCTTTACAGAAATGTCCACATCATAGCCTCCCTTTACAGAAATGTCCACAGCATAGGCTCCCTTTACAGAAATGTCCACAGCATAGCCTCCCTTTACAGAAATGTCCACAGCATAGCCTCCCTTTACAGAAATGTCCACAGCATAGCCTCTTTGTACAGATATGTCCACATCATAGCCTCCCTTTACAGAAATGTCCACAGCATAGCCTCCCTTTACAGAAATGTCCACAGCATAGCCTGCCTTTACAGACATGTCCACAGCATACCCTCCCTTTACAGAAATGTCCACAGCACAGCCTCGATTTACAGACATGTCCACAGCATAGTCTCCCTTATAGACATGTCTACAGCATAGCCTCCCTTTACAGAAATGTCCACAGCACAGCCTCGATTTACAGACATGTCCACAGCATAGTCTCCCTTTACAGACATGTCCACAGCATAGTCTCCCTTTACAGACATGTCTACAGCATAGCCTCCCTTTACAGAAATGTCCACAGCATAGCCTCCCTTTACAGAAATGTCCACAGCATAGCCTCCCTTTACAGAAATGTCCACAGCATAGCCTCCCTTTACAGATATGTCCACATCATAGCCTCCCTTTACAGAAATGTCCACAGCATAGCCTCCCTTTACAGAAATGTCCACAGCATAGCCTCCCTTTACAGAAATGTCCACAGCATAGCCTCCCTTTACAGAAATGTCCACAGCATAGCCTCCCTTTACAGAAATGTCCACAGCATAGCCTCCCTTTACAGAAATGTCCACAGCATACCCTCCCTTTACAGAAATGTCCACAGCATACCCTCCCTTTACAGAAATGTCCACAACATAGCCTCCCTTTGCAGACATGTCCACAGCATAGCCTCCCTTTACAGATATGTCCACATCATAGCCTCCCTTTACAGAAATGTCCACAGCATAGCCTCCCTTTACAGAAATGTCCACAGCATAGCCTCCCTTTACAGAAATGTCCACAGCATACCCTCCCTTTACAGAAATGTCCACAGCATAGCCTCCCTTTACAGATATGTCCACAGCATACCCTCCCTTTACAGAAATGTCCACATCATAGCCTCCCTTTACAGAAATGTCCACAGCATAGGCTCCCTTTACAGAAATGTCCACAGCATAGCCTCCCTTTACAGAAATGTCCACAGCATAGCCTCTTTGTACAGATATGTCCACATCATAGCCTCCCTTTACAGAAATGTCCACAGCATAGCCTCCCTTTACAGAAATGTCCACAGCATAGCCTGCCTTTACAGACATGTCCACAGCATACCCTCCCTTTACAGAAATGTCCACAGCACAGCCTCGATTTACAGACATGTCCACAGCATAGTCTCCCTTATAGACATGTCTACAGCATAGCCTCCCTTTACAGAAATGTCCACAGCACAGCCTCGATTTACAGACATGTCCACAGCATAGTCTCCCTTTACAGACATGTCCACAGCATAGTCTCCCTTTACAGACATGTCTACAGCATAGCCTCCCTTTACAGAAATGTCCAAAGCAGAGCCTCCTTTTAATGAAATGCCCACAGCAGAGCACCCTCCTCTTAAGAAATGTCAACAGCAGAGCCCCCATTTAATATAATATCCACGACAGAGCCCTTCTTTAATGTAATATTCACCGCAGAGCCCCTTTAAAGAAATGTCCACAGCAGTGCCCCCCCCCCTGCTAATGAAATGTCCACAGCAGTGCCCCCCCCCCTTGCTAATGAAATGTCCACAGCAGTGCCCCCTTCCTTGCTAATGAAATGTCCACATCAGAGCCCCTCTCACTAATGAAATGTCCACAGCAGAGCCGCCTTTGAAAAAGAAAACCTTTATATTCACCTCTGGCTTCTTCTACCCGTGGTTCTGTCTTCTTCTCTTCCTGGCAGAAACCTGTCCGCGCACACACACTATGATGTCACATGGCCGCAACATCGCATGACATCAAAGTGTGCACGCCCGGGCACATATATTCATGTATGGCGAACACATGTACATTTATACATACATGGCAAATAGAATCTAGATGCATCAGCTTACATCAGCTGTCCACAAATCTGAAAACTATGTTAATTCAGCTACTTTAGATTAAAAACATTTATATACATATTTTTTATCTTTAGCAATACATTTCATGCCTAGTTCATTAGAGGTGACCTGGAAGTAATTAAGATTAGCTCTGTAAGCACTAGCTTAGTACTGTGCATTCAGACTATTCAATTGGCATTTCTATGTTTTTTCAGATCACATCAACTATAAAATAACATGTATATACAGTGCCATGTTCAATTTTATTTTGTGTTTTGCACATTTTGTATATCTTATAAAAACCTGCAAATCCTTAATCTAACTGAAATATTGATAAATAAACAGATAAAAACACAATGCAAATTGAAATATAATGCAAAGACCTTCCCTCTACCGCTCGAACCGATGGAACTATATTAACTATTACAGCCCTAACTTGTCCCCGAGAGCCCAAAGCTGCAGGACGTCAGCGGGCACCAGTCCCCAGTCTACGGTGATGCCTTTCAACGTCGCTATATTTTTATCCTTCACTATTGGCTGTTGACCACAGGGAGAAGGGAGGAGCAGTTTATTACCACTTCTGCCTTCTCCTCTCCTCACTGCGTAGCACTGAAGTAATACCATTCAGTGAATAGCAGAGCTCGTGCTGCAGAGTCTGAGCTGCCGAGTCTGAGCTGCTTAATCAGAGCTGCTGGGTCTTTTCAGACCTAGTACAACTTGGCCCAAAACATTTTACCCCACAGGGGTCCTTTGCCCCTTATACTAAGGCTCTTATCGATGACTCAGGGAAGGTGAAAATTTCCCCTTGTGGTCTTTTATGACCTCATGGGGGGGGACATATGAAGTAAAAACATATACACACACTATATATTCATAAATATTTACAAATAAACATTAATATTTCCTAATAAAATTTTTAAAAAGTCACCATAGTCACCCATTTTGCCCAAGACTACACATATTACATGTCAAAATGACCTTCTTATACTATGGAATTGAAGGGTTTGGCCACTCTTTCACATAAATTGTCCATGTGCCTTTAATGCCTTAATAATATTTCCTGAATGTTCACCAATTCCGTTATCTCTGTGTGCAGACTCTCTGTGCACTCTGTAGGATCTTTTTTACATTTCTATGCACTGATAAATAGGAGGGACCCGCAGCAGGAGATTAGGACTCATCCTGCCCCCCCCCCCTCTCCTTGTTTCTGTCAGTGAGACTGGCTGAGAGAAAAAAGTCACACTGGAGGCTGCCATTATGGTCGGACTGAAGGAGTGAAAAACAGCAAGTAGATATGCAGAGAGCAGCATGTGGAGAACAGGGAAAGGCTGAAGCAAATGGCCATTTTGAGTTAATATGGAAAAATATATACTATATATATACTAAGTAAATCTTTTTCTACAGTGTTTGTAGCTTTAACCCTAATGACTAGAAATGAAAAAAGGTCCTTTATCGTTTTAAAATTTTTAACCTATAAGTCCTATCTGTCACGAAAAAAAAACCTCGCAAAAAAGTTTTAAGGTACTGTAGAAAACAAGAAGTTATGGGCCATAGACCAATACGTATAAAAATTAGCTAAAACTGCCCAGTCATTAAATGGGAATTATGAGAGTTTTTTATAAAAAAATAAAATAAAGCCTTAGTCACATCCTCCAGCACTCCCAGTGTCCAGCGCCGCGGTTTGTCGGAGTCGTGCCCGTTTGTTTACAAGAGCACAGCAGCTCAGCTCTGACAACTATGCCTGGCACACCTACCTGCCTCCCCATGCCTGATACGGCCTGTGAAAGGAATTTGTAGGACAATGTTTGCAACTACAACTTTCCTTCCTGAAATCAGCTTCCAAAAGTTCTCAAGAATGGACGTAAACAACCTACATTGTAAAATAAGATCGGTGACCCACCTATAAGGGCGGCACGGTGGCTGAGTGAGTAGCACATCTGCCTTGCAGCACTGGGGTCCTGGGTTCGAATCCCACCCAGGTCAACATCTGCAAAGAGTTTGTATGTTCTCTCCGTGTTTGCGTGGGTTTCCTCCGGGTACTCCGGTTTCCTCCCACACTTCAAAAACATACTGTTAGGTTGTTTAGATTGTGAGCCCCTTGGGGACAGGGACCAATTTGACATGCTTGTGCAGCGCTGCGTAATCTGTGTGCGCTATATAAATAAAGAATTATTATTATTATTATTTTCTGCTATTAATTCAGTACAAGTATGATATTTCAGTATGGAAACCATTAGACATGACTCTTACCTACTTGTCTACTTCTAAAATTTGGGCAGGATAAACATTTTTTTTTTGCATTTACACTTACCTTTTGCCAAGTTGGACCAAGATTTGAGATCAACAAGGACCTGGCAAATTGATTCTGATTGTACTGATTCTGTCTGATGAATAAGCTCTTTAAGTGCTTGTTATTTTTTTCTTGTAACTATGGCTGATCCAAGTCATGCTTATGTGAACTAAGTAATGTTTGCTGGATTTGGTGCTAACAGCTTTTCCTTTGGTATCTGTGATGAAAGTACAAACCATACAGTCAGGGGGAGGCCAGTACACATCAGTCACATCCCCCAGCTAGCTGGATAGTATGTTTTACTCCACCAACAGTTTACAGAGAGTTCTTTCCACTTTTTACAAAGGCACAAAGAGCCAAAGAAAGCCAGTAACTTATACAACCAATATGCCAGTTATGGAGTTATGGTCCATCCCAGTCCAAGGCCAAATACATATTTGGGATCAGGACAGCAAGTCAAAGGTATACCTGAGTCTCAACTTCCTCTGACAGCCTAGAAAAGGCGATATACAGAACTCTCAATGGGAGCATAGGAAGCTGGACATGTCTGGTCTCCCATTGAGAAGTTATAACTCATCCAAGGTCCTGGATCTGATCCAGGGTGATATGTTCTCTATAGCCACCTAGAAGTTGTCAAGGGGTGTGACTACAGCTAATATAAGCAAACCACCCCTTCTGCCCATTGTTTCTGCCTGGGGGAATTATTTACCATCACGTCAAGAGCTGGAAGGATCTTCATTATGGACCGATATCTTTCCCAATTAGTCTAGCACAAGATAACTGACGCAGTGAATTGCTTATACTTGTAGTGCTCCGCCTGTACTCTGTTAACTTCATATAAATATATGTTGTACATATTGTTTTGTCTAGTGTGCCCTTAAGGCAATTTAATATAAAATGTTACCTGCGTTGTTCTTTTATCTCGATTCCTAAATCCCCTAAGTCTGCATCTCGGTTAGAAATACATGCTACCCTGGGGTTGACTCATGACCTGATATAATCCCGTTACAAACTAGGCTAGTGAAAGGGGCCTTTCAGCTGTTGTGGGTGAATGTTGTGCCATACTGGAGGTTGTGTGGATTGTGAAACATTACAGTATCCAAGACCCTTGCACCAGACCCAGGTCTTATTTTACTAGAACTACCTTTTGATTCTCCTGCCAACTTCACTTCTTGGCAGAATATGTTTTTTTAATGCACACATATGTTTCCAACAAGACCATTCTCTATCTTTAGTTTCTCCTTTCTGGCCTTCTGAAGACTCATACTCTGACTCATAGGTGCATTGTCAGTGTTGGCAAAGTATACAAAGTATACAAACAAAGTATATCATCTAACATCATGGAATTAATATTTTGCCATATCTAGGTGAGAAAATTATAGATAGCATTTTAGGTTGGGTTCTTTTCTATCCATTTTAAAGGCCTATTAAAATATCTTCAGGAAATTAGGCACCCAAAATTTGGTGGGAAATATAGGTTCAGGTACAACTAATGACATGTACAAGCATCAGTCCTACTTAGAATCCTCTGATTGTCATCCAAGTCTGAGTTCGCTGGGAATGTACAGGATGTATTCCTGGCAGCCTCATTTCCTCACTTTTGTTAGCCTATCTCTACAAACCACACGTAGTACTACATGGTGAGTAATGCTATGAAAGCTGTTCATGAAAGGACATGTTTGTTGTAGCAGTGCACTAAACATTCTTTTTTAGATATTTTTTTTCCCTTTTTTTCTTTTAAATGCCAGATATATAATTTATATCATAACTGTAAGGGTAGATTATATTATTCTTCTAGCAAACATTAATGTTCACTAACTTTTAAACAAGTGGCTACAAGACATTAGTGATAAATTTAATCAGAGCAAAGTGCTTCCTTTCTCACTCCAATCTCTGCTGAATGCTAGCAGGATGGATAGAACGTCACCTAAACAAGTATTCCAGTAGCATCAGGTTATCCCCTATCCAAGGGATCAGCAATGGGGGTACTTTGCACCCCATACCAATGGAGCAGCAACCCAGAACAGTCTATGGCACTGACAGAAATAGCCAATTATTTCGATTGGCTTTCTGCATTTGGGTCATAGAGATAAATGCTGCTCTATTCATTTTGGTGGCACTTCTGACCCTTTTCTCATGATCCATGGGATCCCACCACTGGAACCCCCACTGGTCAGCATGTTATCACCTATTTTTTGGCTTCCCTATTAAAGTGCTCCATCAAGAAATAATACTAATAGGGGTTAGGGCTGTGGCTTAGGGCCTTAAAAAATTCTGTCCCTCATTCCCCTTTTGAAAAGTTGTAAGGAATGGGTGCATGGCCTGTCCAGGAATGCATAGTAATGACAGAGAAACCCCAGGCTCCGGGGGTAGTGGAAACACTGGACCACCGCGGACAATGACACAAGCCAACGCCTGGGACTGGAGCTAAGTGGCACCCGGTTTTCACCAGAGCCTGCCGCAAAGTGGGTTGGACTTGCTGTGGTGTTGTATCACCAGGTCGTTCCACAGGTGTGACTTTGTCCACAGTGGCTGCCAAGGCGAGGTACAGAAACACAAGGCAGGTTCGTGGATAGGCAGGAGGTCAAGACAGGCGGCAGAAGTTCAGGGTCAGAGGCAGAACAGCAGGTCAGGGCTGGCAGCGGGGGATCATAAACAGGAAAAGGTCCGGAGTTACAACGAGAAAACACACTAATCACAAATAATGGCGCGCTGGCCCTTTAAATCTTGTGAAGCTGCAGGATACGGGGACACGCACACACGGCTGAGGACCCGGAAGCCGGAGCAAAGACAGGTAAGTCGTTGTGCAGCAGAGGGGAGGCACACGGAAGGGCACGTGTGAGCCCGCGACCCAAGACATGGGTTGCGGGACCACCTGTGACACTCTAGAAGAGAGAGACATCTCAGCACAGAAGAACTGGTTGAGGTGGCTGACCATTCCTGCCAATCCCTATTCTCAACACTGTATCATCCGCCATGGCCGGACAGAAGCCGAACTCAGCGGAGAGAGACGGCAACACAGGACGCTAGGAGAGACCAGAGGTATGTAAATGTTTATTTTTTATGCAGCCCCCTCAGACAACTCCTTTAATCAGGTTGTCAATATGTTGCTTCCTCTTCATCATGCCATCCACATGCAGGTATCATCATAACTGTGAAGACAAGTTTTTAGCCTCAAGAATGCTTCCATTTACAAATATGATAGTAATTCTTGTTATGTACTCAAACAGCTAGCAAAATGCTTTATGACATGTGGTATACGTGCTGGTATGCGAAAATAGCATCTAACAGGACTAGGCATTAGTAAGTATATTAATGTGTATAAATGGACCTCCCGAAGAAGGCTGTAATATGTACATTGGGCCTTGGTAACATCCTAGGTCTGGCCTCATAATATTTGCAGACCAAATTAAAAAAATAATCTTTGTATAGATGAAGATAGTTATATCAGTGTGCATATATTCTACTGCTTAAGGTTATTGTCCTCTTACAGTTTTGTAGTACATAATTAGATGTACCAAATATGTAGACTATTTTCATTGCTAAAATAGCAACAGAAGGCAACTGTCAAATAAAACATAATGCAAATATTTTTTATTATTTTAACAAATTTATGTATTTTTTGAAAACCATTTTTTATTGTTTTACAACACAAAACGTGAAAAGGGATACAGTTTCTGCCCACCGCACTGTTAATACCATAATATAGACAAATGATAGAGTATTCATAGTTTTACATTCATGCTGTTTGTATTGGACATTGCTATTGCTTATTATGTCTCTGTACATTTGACAAAGGTTTTCTATACTTCTAGAGATAGAAATAAAATAAACCAGCTACCTGTCAGCACTCATTTAACAGAAATACGTTTACACAAAAGGAACAAAAAACATTCATAACATTAACAAGACCTAAGGTTGGTCAAAGTTTATTCTTGGTAATAAGCACTTTCTATCCATAAATCCCAGTGTGTTCTGAAATTGTCATATTTATTATTCTGTAAAGCTATTGCTTTTTCATATGCGCAAGTAGTATCAATTTGTGTGATGACCTCCCTGATATTGGGGCAGCTAGTGTCCTTCCAATATTTTATAATAGTTAGTTTGTTAGACATTAAAATATGAGATGTAATTGTCAGTATTTTTGGGGGAGATCCTTAATCCCTATCGAGTAGAGCTGTTGATGCGGTAAAAGGTACACTGATTATTCCTAGACTGTTAATCAGTCCATATGCCTCTTGCCAGGACCATAAAATGTGGTCTTAGCCTGGTAGGGATGTGTTGAACATCTTCTGTAAGCTAGTAGGAGAAAAGCATTATGGGGCACATTTATTTACCCGGTTCCGCAGAGTTCATGGAAGTGCATTGTTTGACGATAATGCGCTGTGTCGCTATTCACTCTTTCACTATTCAGGTCCGAAAGAGTTCACCATAATCTTCATGGTGTATTTAAGTGCATTGTCTTGCGACACAATTTGAAAGTTAAATACCACGCTCAGTCCTATTCAGTCGGATTGTCCGAGGGCATGCCCACCGATTTCTGTCACCTGGAAGCCAGCACAGCTGCGCCACAATCCAATCGCGTGCGACACAATCCCAGCGCAAACCCCTGTTAAATACCTGTCAAGCTGCACAAATCCCGAAAACCGTGAACAGTCTGACCAAAGTGCGATCCGCGACCCCTAGAAAATAAGCCCCTATATGTATTTGTCCAGCTGTGCCCTGGAGAGGAGCAGGAGGTGACCCCTCCCCCCTCCATAGAGAAAAGCAGCGCTCGGCCGCACACATGGGGAAAGATAGAGCATGCTATATCTTTTCTCTGTGTATGGCACGGAACGGTGCCACACATGTGTGACACCATACCGTTGCCGGACCCCCCTTTGCCTTCTATGGGGACGTGTATGCGGCTGCAAATTTGGGCCGTATTTACGTCCCCATAGATGGGCGTCTGTATGTACCATTACTTGTCAACCTTTTTGTATCATAACCCCCTTGTGTTTGTAAGCACTGTTCAAAGAGCTATCAAAGGGTGGTCCAGTGAGACCCGATAGTCCCTACCTTAACCTAAGTCTGTGATGCTGACCATCATACACCCAGTAACCCCAGCTGTTCTTATAATAAAACAGTGAGCAGACAGCTCTATTCTTTGTAAAGGTCAGATTAGGTTACTGCAGTTAAGCATCCATTTCTGTGAGGGTCCTGGGTGTTGGACCCCTACCAATGTGATATTGAGGACCCATTCTTAGCATCAGTCATTAATATTTGAAGCCCTAAAAAACCTAAAACTTCTGACATGCTTTTAATACATGCTGCCTGCAGCAGAGCATGGTAGCATCAGGTAGATGCTTTGCTGCTTTCCATCACACTGACCACAAGCAATGTGATTATTAATTGCTTAGTTTAAGCACTGTGAATATTGGCTACTGTGGGGCTGCTGCTGTGACTATTGGCAACTGTGTGGGGGCACATTTACTATATTGGTGACTGTGAGGGGAATGTTATTATATTGGCTACTGAAGGGAAATAATAGTTATCTCTAGCGAAACAACGGAACAGTATTAAGTTTGTAACAGTGGAGGAGATAATGATATAGCGAGGAACCTAAACTTTTCATGTTGTTAAATCTGCAAGATGAGTCATGGCTGGAAGAAACCGACATGGCAACCATGTGGAAGAGGACGATAAAAGAGTCTCTTCCAATCACAGACCTCATCTGTGAATTCTGGGATCTACAGTGAATGTTATTACTAGTATTACTCACAATTCCACACTCAATACTCAATTCTACACTGAGCATGGTCCTTTTTTATGGACATAGCTGGGTCCTGCATTTATACAATGAACAGGGTTCGGGTTCTTCATTTATATACTAGGCTGGGTTGTCTTTTAACTGATATCAGTTCTGGTGCTGTATTTTATCTCCTGATCTCAGTTCTGGTGCTGTTTTATGTATAGCTGTATTGGTCTATATACATTAATACGCTAATTAAGTCACTTTCAGACACAAAAAGGTTTATTTAAA
Source organism: Engystomops pustulosus (assembly GCF_040894005.1). Lineage (NCBI taxonomy): Eukaryota > Metazoa > Chordata > Amphibia > Anura > Leptodactylidae > Engystomops > Engystomops pustulosus. Next base: position 48,957,897 of record NC_092413.1, read on the forward strand.
TATGAAATTAATATAAAATACATTTTAAATATTCTGTTTATTTTTCTCGCACCACGCAACAGCCTGGACTTCTGGTTCCCAAAGTCTCTTCAACATTTCTGCATTAGTATCCTAGATAAAGATCCCACAATTATTTGAGTTTACAAGATTCACAAGTTGTGGAGAGGCAGGGATTAATGGAGAGGAATTTTCATAGGTCTCTGAAGAAGGACCTTTTTTAAGAGTTTCCCTGCACTCAGACTATTAAAAGCACCAGAAGATTTATTGCACAATGTAGAGTAGGATATGTGCATCAACTTATCAGCAACCCCACATTTAAAGGAAATCTACAATCAAAATCAATCATGAAAAAACCAAGGGCACTTATTCATAGATCCAGGCAACATGACATGGAAATCTTCTTATATTCATTGTCTATGGCTTCCTGTCTTCTTTTATCATTACACTTATGAGCCTGTAATCTGGCTTTACAGACTGTTACACTGTCCAGCTGTCACGGGTTACTCCCGTGACCCATATCTCGGGTCTTACCTGTCCGCGCTCCTGTCCCCAGTCCTTCGGCGCGCACCCTAGGAGCTGGGGACAAGCGCACGGTGGCTTCAGAGAATTTAAAGGGCCAGCGCATCTTTAATTGATGCTGGCCATTTCCCAGAATTCTATATAAATCTCCACCCTGACGGATCTTGGTGCTTCATAGTCGTAGAGAAAGCTTCTAGAAAATCTAGAGATTTTCCTGATTTCCCATTCCTTCCAGTTCCATTCCTGACCTTGCTTCTGTGCTGCCTGTCCTGACCCTCTGCTACATCCCCGACTCTGATCCTGTGCTCCTGTCTTGATCTCCTGCCTGTCCCCGACCATGACCTTGCCTTACCTTCTGTACTTCGTCTTGGCCGCCACCTCAGACAAAGTCTCGCCTGTGCAATGACCTGGTGTTACTACGCTGCAACCAGTCCAACCTGCTTTGCAGCGGGCTCTGGTGAAAACTGTCCAGCTGCTTATTTATTAATAAAATGTCCAGCGTGTCCCTTCCCTCCTCACAAATGAAATGTCTTATACGCATACAATGCAATTCTTTTCCTCCCTCATGGAACTGTAGCCTGCTGTCTGGCACATGCGGCCCCTTCCATCTCAGAATGGTCCTGTCAGGTTCGCTAGGGAGAATGCTGGGACTTCTGGTTCTTCTGCTGGTGCCAGCAGCGTTCTCCGACCCCCGGCGCGTATCCGCGCAAACTCCACCTCTCATCCCGGGCAGCGGCTGCTAAGATCTCGCGCTGTCTAGGAGTTGTGTTTGGAACTGCTGGGACTTGTGGTACCTCTGCATGGTGTCTGGTTGTTCTGAACCCTGAGGGGTTAATTCCCAGAAGCTGTCCAGCTCCTATCAGGTTCTGGAGGTGGAGTTCTGGCTGCATAAATTGCAGCTTCACTAGTCACCTGTGCCAGTGTTCGAAATCCTTTCATCACTCCCTGCATTAGGTTGTATTGCTCTGTATCTGTATCTGTATTTGTATCTGTATCTGTGTTGTTGTGACCTCCGCTAGTTTTTGACATTGACTCTTTGCTTACTGATTTTGCACTTGACGTACTCTCTCATTATGACTCCAGCTAGTTTACCATTCTTTTGTGTTTTATGTTTGTCAGTCTGTTTGTGTTTCCCTTCCCACACTTATCCAGTGTATTTCGAGTCTTCAAGTAGTCGCCCCACGGTTTAGCGTGGGGGGGCTATAGGAAGGGACAGAGGTTGGGGCAAGCTCAGGGCACACTTTCCCCTGTCTTCTGTGTTACCCAACCTTAACAGAAACACTGGCCCACACATAGGTCTGCATCCTGTATATGACCTGCTACATTCACTCCTTCCATGGAGCCTTTGTCAGCTGTGGTCGCTCAGGTCCAGACCTTAACTCAGCATGTTCAGAGTCTGTCTGCCCGTCTTCAAATGCAGGTTTTGGGGGGAGACAACACCGCAGGCTCCACCACCACCTGCACCAGAACCTAAGGTTCCTTTCCCTGACTTGTTTTTTTGGTGACCGTAAGAAATTTTTTTCATTTAGAGAGGGATGTAAACTTTTTTTTTCTTTGCGCCCTCACTCATCGGGCACCGAGACACAAAGGGTGGGCATGGTCATTTCTCTTTTGCGCGGTGATCCGCAAAATTGGGCCTTTTCTCTCCCACCTGACTCTCCATCCCGCTCTTCTCTTGACGCTTTGTTTTCTGCATTAGGCCAGATTTATGACGAACCTGACCGCCGAGCACTGGCAGTTTCCCACCTTGGATCTCTGTGTCAGGGAAAACTGACGGCGGAAGATTATTGTGCCCAATTCAGACAGTATGTGACTGACTCGCAATGGAACGACTGTGCCCTAAAAGACCAATTTATGTCCGGACTGTCAGACCGAGTACAGGACTTCCGAGTTGATCGTCGCCTAAGATCCAGGCGATCACCTCGGGTGTCCCCTGACTGTCAGCCAGCGGCCAGTCTGTCTCCAGGCCGTCAAGAATTGGAATCCATGGAGCTGGATAGCATCTCTCCTGCACAGCGGAAGCAACATCGAATAAGACGCCATCTTTGTTTCTGCTGTGGAAGTCCTGATCATCAGATACACACCTGTTCCAAGAGGCAGCAGCAGGGAAAACTTCCGCTCCTCAGCAGTAATCGAGGGGACTGCTTAGGAGATCAGGTAATCCCAGTTGTGTCTAGAATGTATTTACCTTGTACGGTTAAGTTTCAATCTGTTTCCTGTACTGGTCGCGCCTTCTTGGATTCAGGCGCTGCAACTAATTTAATTGATTATAATTTTGTCTCTCAGTTTTGTATGTCATTGATGCCATTGTCCACTCCTATCCAGATGTCAGGTGCGGATTTGACCCCTCTACAGGCAGGGTTGATTAATTTCCGAACCCCGCAGATAAAGCTTATGGTAGGAGCTATGCATGAAGAATGGTGTTCTTTCCTAGTTATGGAAAACTTGTCTGAAAATGTCATTCTTGGTCTACCCTGGCTCCGGATCCATAATCCGGTAATTAATTGGGAAACTCTGGAGCTGGTTCATTGGGGTCCTCACTGTAAGGATCACCTGACCAGAGTTTCATTATGTACAGTAGTGGCGGAAGATCAGAGTCTTCCAGGTTTTCTCTCTGACTACTCAGATGTGTTTTCAAAACCCTTGTCCCAAGTCCTTCCTCCTCACAGGGAGTTTGATTGTAAAATTTACCTTCTTCCTGATGCTAGATTGCCAAAGGGTTGTATATATAACCTGTCAGTACCAGAACGGGAGGCACTGAAGAGTTATATTGATGAGAGTTTGGCAATTGAAAATATCCGTCCCTCTGAGTCGCCCACTGGGGCCGGGTTCTTTTTTGTTGAGAAAAAAGATGGTGGTTTACGGCCGTGCATTGATTATCGAGAAATAAATAAGATAACGGTAAACTCAGGTCCTCTCCCCTTGATCCCGGATATCTTAACCCCTTCCCGACATTTGACATACTATTACTGTATGGCGGGATGTGCGTTCCCGCAAAATGCAGTAATAGCACGTCAAGCTTCTGGCGCCGGCTCCTGAACGGAGCCAGCGCCAGAAGCTGCGGGTGTCGGCTATATATTATAGCCGACACCTGCCTCTAACACCCGCAATCGGAGATTTCACAGACCCACTAAAATGAAGTATTTGTAAAGTTCATCTCATGTCGCAAAAAATAAGCCCTTATATGTCCAAATTGCCAAAAAAATAAAGATTGTATAGCCATTATAAAGTGACAATGCATAATCTGCTCTGAATGGCGCAGCTCCCCTTCGATGCCCTGGCGTGTGCCCATACAGCAGGTTACCACCCCATATGGGGTATTATTATACACGGGAGAGATTGGGTATCAAATTTTGTGGAGCGTTTTGGTATTTTATCCACTGAGAATTTGTACATTTTATGAAAAACACATTAATTTAGTAAAAAAAAAAAAAATTTCAAAATTGCATCCGATTTTGTTTTAACCCCTGTAAACCAATTAAAGGGTTAACAAACTTCATAAAAGTTGTTTTACGTACATTGAGGGGTGTAGTTTCTATAATGGGGTAATTTATGGGGTTTTACTTTTATTTAGGCCTCTCAAAGTGACTTCAAACCTGAGCAGGTCCCTCAATAGCAGGATTTTGCTTTTTTCATGAAAATGTGAAAAATCGCACCTAACGTTCAAAGCCCCATAACATCCTACAACAATGATAGTATGTATAAAAAACCACGGAGGTATTAAGTAGACATTTGGTGAATGTTAGTTATTATGTTTTCTGGTGTTATGACTCATGTGTGGAAAAAGTAGAACATTTTGAATTTTGAAAATTGAGAATTTTCACCAAATATCTGATTTTCTCATAAATAAATGCAAAACATACAACCAAAATTTTGTAACTAACATGAAGTACAATGTGTCACGAGAAAATAATTTCAAAATCACTTGGATATGTTAAAGCGTTTCGAAGTTATAACCACTTATAGTGACACAGGGCAGATTTGAAAAAATGGGCCGTGTCAGGAAGGTGAAAAGTGGCTTCAGCGTTAAGGGGTTAAATCAGGTTTCTGGGGCCCAAGTTTTCTCTAAATTAGATCTCAGAGGGGCTTATAACCTGATTCGGATCCGGGAAGGGGATGAGTGGAAGACCGCATTTAATACACCTTTGGGACACTTTGAATACCTGATTATGCCCTTTGGTTTGAGTAATGCCCCAGCGGTGTTTCAAGGCTTTATGAACTCCATCTTTCATGATTACATCGGCGTGTTTTATGGTGGTGTATCTAGACGATATTTTGACTTTCTCTCCCGATATGATTTCTCATCAGCAACATCTCCGCCAAGTACTTACCAGGTTGCGCAAAAACCACCTCTTCGCTAAGCTGGAAAAGTGTGTTTTTTGCGTCCAGAAGGTTTCCTTCTTAGGTTATGTTGTTACTCCCTCTGATGTACAGATGGATCCGAGTAAGGTTCAGGTGCTCACGGACTGGGTTCGGCCTACCAATCTTAAGGCCCTACAACGATAACTATTATCGGAACTTTATTAAGAACTTTTCCGTGATCGCTAAACCCCTCACGGATCTAACCCGTAAGGTTGCTGATCCGAACAATTGGTCCCCTGCCGCTTGCTCTGCGTTTGAAACTCTAAAAGCGGCATTCTCGTCAGCCCCAGTTTTGGTTCAACCTGACCTCTCTCTACCGTTTGTTGTGGAGGTAGATGCCTCCGAGGTTGGAGTAGGTGCAGTGTTGTCTCAGGGGTCCTCCACTCTCACCAGACTTAGGCCCTGTGCATATTTCTCTAGAAAGTTTTCTTCTTGTGAGAGGAATTATGATATTGGTAATCGAGAGCTCCTTGTCATTAAGTGGGAATTTGAAGTCTGGCGACACTTTTTGGAGGGAGCTCTTCATCCGATAACTGTGCTCACGGATCATAAGAACTTAATATATTTGGATACTGCTAAGCGTTTGAACTCACGTCAGGCTAGGTGGGCCGTGTTTTTCTCTCGCTTTAATATTTGTGGTCACCTACCGACCTGGGTCAAAAAATGTGAAGGCTGATGCCTTGTCCCATAGCTTCGGGACTCCTGAGCTTCCAGAGGCTACTGACAGTAATATTTTGTCTCCAGGTGTTGTGCTGGCAGCTGTCTCCTCCCACCTCTCCTCTCAAATTTTTGCAGGACAAAGATCTGCACCTAAAGACCTTCCGGAAGGCAAATTATTTGTTCCTCTTTCTTGTCGTTTGAGAGTGTTGGAGGAGACGCATTGCCAGGTCATCCGGGAATGCGGAGCACCTTGGATCTCTTAAAGAGAAGTTACTGGTGGCCTCACATGACTAATGATGTGCACGCATTTGTCCAAGCCTGTCAGGTCTGTGCGCGAGGAAAGACTCCCAGGAGACGTCCTGAGGGGCCTCTTCTTCCGCTTCCAGTTCCCACCAGGCCATGGTCTAAAGTGTCTATGGATTTTGTCACTGATCTGCCAGCATCTCAAGGCTATACAGTGATTTGGGTGGTAGTGGACCGTTTCTCTAAAATGGAACACTTTGTTCCATTAAAAAAGTTACCTTCAGCTGAAGAATTGGCTGAATTGTTTATACAGAATATTGTACGCCTCCATGATATACCAGATGATATTGTGTCAGATAGGGGTGTACACTTTGTTTCCAAATTTTGGCGAGCATTTTGTTCAGTTGGCAGAATTTGCTATTAATAATCACTGTAGTTCTTCCACTCAGGTTTCTCCGTTTTTCTGCAATTATGGTTTTCATCCTCGTTTCTCCTTTTCTTCTGTGCCTGTCTCTAATATTCCTCGGGCGGAAGCTATTACATCCAAGTTGCGCACGCTCTGGTCGCAAGTTCATGAGAATATTCAGAGGGCACAAAATTCTATGGTCCAACAGACTGAAAGAAAGCGCATTAACTCCAATACATTTGTGGTGGGGTATAAAGTGTGGTTATCAACAAAAAATCTTAAATTTAAGGTCCCCTCTTTGAAGATTGCGCCCAGGTTTGTAAGTCCATTTGTTGTTACTGAAATTGTTAACCCGGTTTCCTTCAAGATTACTCTTCCAGCAGGGTGGCGGGTTCATAACACCTTCCATAAGAGTCTTCTGAAGCGCTATGTTGAGCCTGTTTTGCCTCTTCCTGACCCTCCTTCTCCATCTATTGTGGAGGGGAATCTGGAATTTGAGGTGGAAAAAGTTGTGAATTCCAGATGGGTAGGTAACTCCCTGCAGTACCTGGTCCATTGGAAAGGTTTTGGTCCTGAGGATAGATCTTGGGTTCCGGCTAGAGATGTTCATGCTCCGCGGTTACTCAGGTTATTTCATCAGGCCTATCCTCAGAAGCCATCTTTAAGATCTAGGGGTTCGAAGGCCCCCCGTCAGGGGGGGGGGGGTACTGTCAGGTTCGCTAGGGAGAATGCTGGGACTTCTGGTTCTTCTGCTGGTGCCATCAGCGTTCTCCGACCCCCGGCGCGTATCCACGTAAACTCCACCTCTCGTCCCGGGCAGCGGCTGCTAAGATCTCGCGCTGTCTAGGAGTTGTGTTCGGAACTGCTGGGACTTGTGGTACCTCTGCATGGTGCCTGGTTGTTCTGCACCTGATTGCAGCTTCACTAGTCACCTGTGCCAGTGTTTGAAATTCCTTCATCACTCACTGCATTAGGTTGACTTGCTCTGTATCTGTATCTGTGTTGTTGTGACCTCGGCTAGTTTTTGACATTGACTCTTTGCTTACTGATTTTGCTCTTGACGTACCGTCTCATTGTGACTCAGTAATCGCCCCACGGTTTAGCGTGGGGGGGCTATAGGAAGGGACAGAGGTTGGGACAAGCTCAGGGCACACCATCCCCTGTCTTCTGTGTTACCCAACGCTAACAGGTCTTGGTTACAAGCTACATGTTCTAAAAGCCTGAGGAAGAGACTATTGTAAGTCTTGAAACATATAGCGTGGCATTATAGATGCCCATTTCTTACGTACCGACTACATTTCAAAGGTAAGGGGGTGATTACAATTTTTACAATTTAAATGTTTTTTAAAACATTTTTTGCACAGTTTTTTTTAAGAATACACTGAATGATAGGCTGTCATGGAAAATGATTGACACCCTATTTCTGATGTTATGCTGTTTATATAAATAGGTTGACTTTCACAACAGGTGTTCTCCTGGCCTGGTGACCTCTTTATCTTTATTTGGTTCTTACATGAGAACAGCATGTCTGGGGCAGGGCTGAATTATAGAAAGTGTTCTAGAGGCACATGCCCAGGGCCCTCACCACTTTACTCATAAGATGGCCCCCACCAGCAATGTCCAACAATCAGCTCACAGCTTTTTCAGGAGCTGCACTTCATGCTGAGTGACACCTGATCCCCTTTAGTACCTAACACTGGTTGGCTGAAGTGGTTGTGAGCCAAGTCCTAGCCAATCAAGAGAGGAAGAGAGAACTCTCAGGGAATCGGTGGCACGTGGGACTGGCGTGGCGACTAGGACTAGTAGTCAGTACTACTGCCACTGTGCTAACAAGGCCAGCAGCTAGGCTAACATGTAAGTAGGATAAAGTTTAGAATATTATTGATAATTTAGAATAATATTGTGTACCACTGTCTGGGCTACATTCAGTTTGGGCCCTCTCCAGATTTTGCACCCAGGGGGTTCCACCTACCTTAATCTGGCTCTGGTACGTGGTATCTGGTGTGATATCACAATGATCGACTGTGAAAACTGTTTTCCGATAACCTTCAAGACCTTCTATGATATACACTCACCGGCCACTTTATTAGGTACACCATGCTAGTAACGGGTTGGACCCACTTTTGCCTTCAGAACGGCCTCAATTCTTCGTGGCATAGATTCAACAAGGTGCTGGAAGCATTCCTCAGAGATTTTGGTCCATATTGACATGATGGCATCACACCACAGATTTGTCGGCTGCACATCCATGATGCGAATCTCCCGTTCCACCACATCCCAAAGATGTTCTATTGGATTGAGATCTGGTGACTGTGGAGGCCATTTCAGTACAGTGAAGTCATTGTCATGTTCAAGAAACCAGTCTGAGATGATTCCAGATTTATGACATGGCGCATTATCCTGCTGAAAGTAGCCATCAGATGTTGGGTACATTGTGGTCATAAAGGGATGGACATGGTCAGCAACAATACTCAGGTAGGCTGTGGCGTTGCAACGATGCTCAATTGGTACCAAGGGGCCCAAAGAGTGCCAAAATATTCCCCACACCATGACACCACCACCACCAGCCTGAACCGTTGATACAAGGCAGGATGGATCCATGCTTTCATGTTGTTGACGCCAAATTCTGACCCTACCATTCGAAAGTCGCAGCAGAAATCGAGACTCATCAGACCAGGCAATGTGTTTCCAATATTCTACTGTCCAATTTCGATGAGCTTGTGCAAATTGTAGCCTCAGTTTCCTGTTCTTAGCTGAAAGGAGTGGCACCCGGTGTGGTCTTCTGCTGCTGTAGCCCATCTGCCTCAAAGTTCGACGTACTGTGCGTTCAGAGATGCTCTTCTGCCTACCTTGGTTGTAACAAGTGGCGATTTGAGTCACTGTTGCCTTTCTATCAGCTCGAACCAGTCTGCCCATTCTCCTCTGACCTCTGGTATCAACAAGGCATTTCCACCCACAGAACTGCCGCTCACTGGATGTTTTTTCTATTTTCGACCATTCTCTGTAAACCCTAGAGATGGTTGTGCGTGAAAATCCCAGTAGATCAGCAGTTTCTGAAATACTCAGACCAGCCCTTATGGCATCAACAACCATGCCACGTTCAAAGGCACTCAAATCACCTTTCTTCCCCATACTGATGCTCGGTCTGAACTGCAGGAGATTGTCTTGACCATGTCTACATGCCTAAATGCACTGAGTTGCCGCCATGTGATTGGCTGATTAGAAATTAAGTGTTAACGAGCAGTTGGACAGGTGTACCTAATAAAGTGGCCGGTGAGTGTATGTGGTAAGTGTATAAAGTGTTTTATGTGCATAAGGAACATCTGATCTGAATCAACTTGCCCCAGGACAAAACACAAGATTGCAATTCAGTATCTATCATCTCCTCCTAATATTTCTTATTTGATCTTTAACTGTACTTGAACAGGTTTCAAATCAAGAAGAGAAAAAATGTGTGTGTTTCACCTTACAGCTTAATTGTAGTCTAAAAAAAACTATTTAGACTTTTTAGACTATGATAAAACCATAAGGTGAAACGCTTTCATGATTTCTCTCTAATGTCCTGAGAGGACATTGTGGATGATGTGAGACCAGGCAGAAGTAGATGAACACTCAACCATAAGTAGATTTTGGAACAAGTCAAAAACCTCAAACATATTGGCCATAAAAGTCAAAAGACAAGTAAAAATTCTATTGCTGAGAATGGAGTTGAAAAGGATCATACACTCAAGTTACCCCACATCTGAAGTGAAGAGTGGGAGAATGCTTCCCCTCAACTGTAATTAGAAAATTGTTTGCAGAAATGATTTATCTCGAGTGTCTGTATCGTCCCTATGTGTGTTTCGATGAGAAAAACAGGCTTCTTCCAGGGGCCCAACAGACTAATTAGTAATCTGTTGGTGGTGTACACCAGTGAGTGTGCCCTGACTAGTAAATTGCTTCTTGCAATGTTTTATCTTTAACTAAATCATCTTTATCATTTATGTATAAACGATCAGTTATATAGTCGTATACTATGACTCAGATATATGAAAACTGGTGCAATCTGCCTTACTGCAGTTTGCACTCTCCGGTCCACATTTATTAAAGAGTTTGCACCAGTCTGACTTTGCACTGGAAAGAATGTGCAAACTGCTCTCACATGTATGTGTGTCGACGCCAGTTTTGTGTTGTGGCTTCTCTGTGTCCGACAAGACTGTTACTGGGACAGGGACTGTTACTGCCACATTTATTACTGAGCCACATTTCCGTCTGCACCACAATTCAGCAGAATGAACAAAGTGCACCAAAAAAATGGTTCACACTTCCAGAGCCGTGCAGGGGGTGCGCCAGATTCATGAAGTGCACCAGTTTTGATGGATCTGGCGTACTCTGCACACTCCACAGGCAGATTGCACATAGTAAGGTTTTGATAAATGTATGCCTCTTTGTGCAAGTTTCACCACATTATTTAATAGTGTCATAGGCTCTTGGTTAATCTCGTCTGTTTTCAGGATGCGAAACAGTTGCTCGTTTTTTTTCTTTGTGCATTTTGCTTCATGCTGATGTGGCACAGTTGTCGGATTCTAGACATAAATGTGGCGCAAAGTAGGAAACCACACTACCACGTCCCTTTAGGTGCACAGTTTTCTAAGCTGCAACAAAACATTCTATAATTTTCAGTGGGATGTAAGTTTGTAGCGGGAGGGATTGATGATTTGGTGCAGGAACAAAAAGGATTAGAGCTGTAATTACGCACATGTCAGGAGGAATTTTTTTCTCCATTCCTCTTTGCAAATCATCTCTAAATCATTTAAGATTTTGAGGCTGTCGCTTGGCAACTCGGAGCTTCAGCTCCCTCCATAATTTTCTATGGGATTGGCCACTCCATGACGTTAATGAGCCACTACTTTGCTGCCTTAGCTGTATGTTTTGGGTTATTGTCTTGCCACAACCCATTTTTAATGTCTTGGGAAAGGAAGGAGGTTGTCACTTAGGATTTTAAAAGGTACATGGCTCCATCCATTCTCCCTTTGATGTGATGGAGTAGTCCTGCGACATGATCAGAGAAACACCCCCGAAACATGTGTTTCCACCTCCATGCTTGACAGTGGGGATGGTGTTCTATGGGTCATAGGCAGCATTTATCTTTCTCCAAACACAAAGTTGATTTAATGCCATAGAGCTCAATTTTTGTCCCATCTCACTACAGCACCTTCCCCAATCACTCACAGTATTTTCCAGGTGTTCATTGGCTCTACAGACGGGCCTGCACATGCGCCCTCATGAGCAGGGGGACTTTGCGGGCACTGCAGGATTTTAAACCATTACAGCGTAATGTTACAAGTGTTTTTTTTTTTTTTGGTAACTGAGGTCACAGCTGCCCTGAGATCATTAACAAGTTCCCAACGTGTAGTTTTAGGCAGATCTCTCACCTTCCTTGTGCACAAGGATGTCCCACAAGGTGAGATTTTGCATAGTGCCCCAGGTCAATGTCATTTAGTATTTCTTACATTTTCTTACTATTGCACTTCTTACTTCTGGTTTTGTAGCCTATTCCAGCCTTGTGCAGGTCTATTGTCTTATTCCTGACATCCTTAGAAAGCTCTTTGGTCTTGCCCATGTTTGTAGAGGTTAAAGTCTGACTGATCAAGTCTGTGGACAGGGGTCTTTTATACAGGTGACCATATAAGACACTGGCGCACATTTACTTACAGGGTCAACAAAGTTCATAGAAAGTGCATTGTCCGACTATAATGCCCCTGTGTGGCAATTCACTAAGATTGTGCGCCAGAAATCATGAATGTGCCGCTTCCCCGCTCTGGTCTGACAGTTAACCATCTATTAAGTGGTGCATATTTGTGCTTGGGCTCGCAACACAATTTGCAAGTTAAATACCGCGCTCGGTCCGAATCAGTCAGACTGTCCGATGGCATGCCCCCTAATTTGTGCCGCGTGGAAGCCAGTGCAGCTGCACTACAATCTCAGCGCACACACTACTTAAATACCTGTGCAAGCCCTTTTGGTCCGTTTGAATATTTCACCTAGGAATAATGGAATAGCATAGCGGTTCTATTTTTAATTGTTTTTTCGGAAATGGTTCCATGATTAAGAGCGACAGTATGGGGCATCCATATTGCACTGCTATGATTGCAACTTCAGGTCTCCAGCATGGCGGCGACAGAGGGGCCGAGTTCCATTATGTATCTAGTGAAACACCTGAAAATTCTGCCTGGCACAGCTCGTTTGATAAGGGGACAATGTATGGAGGCAGTGAACTAGTAGTAGATTAAAGGTGCTGCAGTTAAAACTATGTTAGTTGGATCTTGGGATGGAGCTGGCGCTCCGCTGGCAGGTGAGCTTTCGCCTATCCAAGCCCCTGTCTCTAGGCTACTCCCCAAACAGCACTTCTAAGAACCTTTTGTATAAGATCAGGTGTAGTAGCGTTCTTATAAGTTTGGGATATGGCGGGTGAGGGGAATGTAAACAGATGCGCAAGAAGCGCTGAAATAATATCGGTAAATGATAAAAGTTTGCCAGTATATTTTGTTGATACACAGCAGGGTGGCGACAAAGTTAACAAGTTTGATGTGGAAGCCATGAAAACAACCCAAAATTCTGCCTGACACAGCTCTTTTGATAAGGGGACGATGTATGGAGGCAGCTATGGAGATGACGTGTGGAGGTAGCAATGGAGACAACGTGTGGAGGCTGCTACGGAGACAATTTAATTTGGATAGTGCCTGTATGTGGCAGTCCAAAACAGTTTTAAAACCAGAGGAGCAGGTAGGTGGCCCTCCAGAAAAATTAAATACATAGAGTACTATAGCTAGAGCCAGTTGGCCCTGGCAAAAATTAGCCAGTTTCCTCTGCTTTAGTGTAAAAGGAGAAGGAGGATGAGGAGGAGTGCATAAATTATTCAGGTTGAGCATCCTTCACCTGGTGGAGAATGGAAATCCTGAGAAATCCAGGCTTTATTCATCTTGATAAGCGTCAGCCTGTCAGCGCTGTCAGTCGACAGGCGTGTACGCTTATCGGTGATGATGCCACCAGCTGCACTGAAAACCCGCTCGGACAACACACTAGCGGCAGGGCAGGCAAGAACTTCCAAGGCGTACAGCGCCAGTTCGTGCCACATGTCCAGCTTTGAAACCCAGTAGTTGTAGGGAGCTGTGTGATCTTTTAGGACGATGGTATGGTCAGCTACGTACTCCCTCACCATCTTTCTGTAAAGATCAGCCCTACTCTGCCGAGACTGGGGACAGGTGACAGTGTCTTGCTGGGGTGACATAAAACTGGCAAAGGCCTTGTAAAGCGTACCCCTGCCAGTGCTGGACAAGCTGCCTGCTCGCCTACTCTCCTTTGCTACTTGTCCCGCAGAAGTACGCCCTCTGCCGCTAGCGCTGTCAGAAGGGAAATACTGTTTCAGCTTCTGCACCAGGGCCTGCTGGTATTCATGCATTCTCACACTCCTTTCCTCTGCAGGGATGAGAGTGGAAAGATTTTGCTTGTACCTTGGGTCCAGGAGAGCGAATACCCAGTAATCGGTGATGGAATAAATTCTTTGAACGCGAGGGTCACGGGATAGGCAGCATAACATGAAATCTGCCATATGCGCCAGAGTACCAACGCGCAAGAATTCACTCCCCTCACTGGCCTGACTCTCCATTTCCTCCTCCTCCAACTCCTCTTCTTCTGCCCATACACGCTGAACAGTGAAGGACTGAACAATGCTCCCCTCTTCTGTCTCGCCAACATTCTCCTCCTCATCCTCCTCCACCTCCTCCGATATACGCTGAGAAACAGACCTGAGGGTGCATTGGCTATCAACAAGGGAATCTTCTTCCCCCGTCTCTTGTGACGAGCGCAAAGCTTCCGACTTCATGCTGACCAGAGTTTTTCAACAGGCCAAGCGGCGGGATGGTAAGGCTGATGATGGCGGCATCGCCACTGACCATCTGTGTTGACTCCTCAAAGTTACTCAGCACCTGACAGATATCGGACATCCACGTCCACTCCTCATTGTAGACTTGAGGAAGCTGACTGACCTGACTACCAGTTCTGGTGGAAGTTGACATCTGGCAGTCTACAATCGCTCTGCGCTGCTGGTAAACTCTGGATAACATGGTCAGTGTTGAATTCCACCTCGTGGGCATGTCGCACAACAGTCGGTGAGCGGGCAGTTGGAGGTGGCGCTGCGCTGCCCTGAGTGGCAGCATCTGTGCTGGACTTCCTGAAATGTGCACAGATGCGGCGCACCTTCGTGAGCAAATCAGACAGATTGGGGTATGTCTTGAGGAAAAGCTGAACTATGAGATTTAACACATGGGCCAGGCATGGCACATGTGTCAGTCTGCCGAGTTGCAGAGCCGCCACCAGGTTACGGCCGTTGTCACACACAACCATGCCTGGCTTCAGGTTCAGCGGTGCCAGCCACAGATCAGTCTGCGCCGTGATGCCCTGTAATAGCTCTTGGGCGGTGTGCCTTTTATCGCCTAGGCTCAACAGTTTGAGCACCGCCTGCTGTCGCTTAGCGATGGCACGGCTGCTGTGTCTAGAGCTACCGACTGATGGCGCCATGCCCACGGATGGTAATTCGGAGGAGGTGGAGGAGGGGTGGGAGGAGGAGGAGGCATAGTAGAGACCTGGACCGAGGTAGGCCCCGCAATCATCGGCGTCGGCACTATATGACCAGCCCCAGGGTCAGACTCGGTCCCAGCCTCCACCAAGTTAACCCAATGTGCCGTCAGCGACATATAGTGGCCCTGCCCGGCAGCACTCATCCACGTGTCCGTGGTCAGGTGGACCTTGTCAGAAACGGCGTTGGTCAGGGCACAGATGATGTTGTCTGACACATGCTGGTGCAGGACTGGGACGGCACATCGGGAAAAGTAGTGGCGGCTGGGGACCGAATACTGAGGGGCGGCCGCCGCCATGAGGTTGCAAAAGGCCTCGGTCTCTACCAGCCTATAGGGCAGCATCTCCAGGCTAAGTAATCTGGAGATGTGGACGTTAAAGGCTTGGGCGTGTGGGTGGGTTGCACTATACTTCCTTTTGCGCTCCAGCGTCTGGTGTATAGAGAGTTGAACGCTGCGCATGGAGACATTGATGGATGCTGTGGAGGATCGTGGAGGCGAAGATGTGGTTTTCACATGGGAGGTGTTTGGGCCGGGGTCCTGGGCAGGGGGCTGACTAGCAGAGGCAGCAGATGACACAGGGGAAGGAGCAGTGGTGTGCCCGGCCGGAGGTGAACGGCTTGGTGCCATTGAGTGGGGTGTTTAGCATTCATATGCCTGCCCATACTGGTGGTAGTTGAGCTAGTAGTGGTGAAACCCCTGCTGATCTTGGTGTGGCACAGGTTGCACACCACAGTCCGTCGGTCATCCGGTGTTTCTTTAAAGAACCTCCAGACCTTCAAAATCTAGCCCTCGCCACGGGAGCTTGACTACGTGAAACATTTGGCGCTGATGCACCAGCTCTGGCCCTGCCTCTCCGTCTGGCCCCACCTCTGCCTCTTCCAACCTGTTCTCGTCGAGGACTCTCCTCTGTCTCAGAAGCACTGTGTTCACCCGGTCTATCAACCCAGCTTGGGTCTGTCGCCTCATCATCCTCCGATCCCTCAGTCTGCTCCCCCTCGGACTTCCTGCCCTGATAACAACTTCACCACTGTCTGACAACCGTGTCTCCTCATCGTCCGACACCTCTTTACACACTTACTCCACTATGTCAATAATGTATAATAATGCATGGAAGACTGACTGGTGGACAAATGGCTAGAAGCATTGTCCGCAATCCACGACATCACCTGTTCGCATTTTTCTGGCCTCAACAGTGCTCTACCATGAGTCCCAGTAACTTGAGACATGATGAACCTAGGGAGTGTAGCTCTGCGGCGTTCCCCTGCTCCCTCATCAGCAGGTGGTGTCTCACCCCGCCCAGAACCACGGCCTCTGACCCCTGCAGTAGTTGGACGTTCACGTCCACGCCCTCATCCTCTACCCCTAGCCCTTGGGTTCAACATTTTCCAAATTAAAGTGTAAACTGTAAATTTTTTTGGAATTTTTTTTTTTTTTTTTTTTCAAAACGATGCTATCCTATTGCTATGGCTAGTTTCTAACCTACACTGACAGCACACAACTGGATTTTGTGCTGTGCCTGATGACTTTGAGTTATAAAAAAAATTAAAAGTAAAAAAAAAAAATCAGCAGACTGTGCCTAATTCAATCAAACCCCTAATAAATTGTCCCACTTAAGTGTTTGAGATGTGTATGTCACTAAGAGCTGAATATAACGTTCCCAAGTCTCTCTGCAAATTCCTCACAATATGGTACTAGCTGCACTACTAGTGCCAGCAAGCCCAGCCACAAGCAAACAAAAAAAATATATATATAACGCTATTCTAGCCCTAACAAGGGCTGTTGGGTTCTTGTAGACTCACTCCTGCCTAACAGTAAGCTAATATAACACCCTAACGCTATCCCTGCAGCAGCAGCAGCTCTCTCCCTAACGGCATCCAGACAGAGAATGATGCGAGCAGTGCGGGCAGGGGCTAGTCTATTCCAGGGTCACCTGATCAGGCCAGCCAACCACTGCTATCGACGTGTAAGGGTACCACATCATGCTGGGTGGAGTGCAGAGTCTCCTGGCCTGTGATTGGCTCTGTTTCTGGCCGCCAAAAATCACAATGGCGGGAGATGCCATTTTCTCGAGCTGGCGAAGTATTTGTCCGGGCAAAGAGCAGTTACGAGTACGCTAATGCTCGAACGAGCATCAAGCTCGGACGAGTGTGTTCACTCATCTCTAATCTTTATCATATATTGTTCTGGTTAATTTAATACAAAGGGGATCATCTTGAACACAGAAACGGTAACAAACAAGGTCAGAAAAGGTCCCAGAAAAAAGGTTTTTAGCCAAAAATGTATGTGTTCGCACATCCCACAATAACTCCCAGTGCACCTAGCTTATATTGTCCCATTTCCTGAAGTACTTCCCCACTTATATTGTCCCCTTTTCTGTTTGATGCCTCCCCTGCTTCCATTGTCCCCTTTCCTGTAGCATGCCCCCTCCCAAGTCCGCTTTACCATAGCTGATCCGCCCCCCTCCTCCAATTTTCCTTTTTCTGTTACTGCCCCCCTCCTCCAATGTCCACTTTCCTGTAGCTGGCCCCTCCACCAATGCCCCCTCTCCCTCAATGTCCCCTTTCCTGCAGCATGGCTCCCTCCCTCAATGCCCCCTCTTGTAACATGCTGTCCCTACCTCAATGCCCCCTTTCTTGTAGCATGCTGCCCCTCCCTAAATGTCCCCTTTACTGCAGAATGCTGCCCCTCCCTCAATGCGCACTTTGCCAACTGAATACTCGCCTTCCGCTTCCTAGGAAGCCTTCATGACAGCATAGAGTTTTTGAATGTTTTTACCTTTTTACCTTTTTGTAGAATAAGGAATAGACTAATTTTGATATGGTGGTGTTCACTCTTAGGCCCGTTCCACACTTTTGAGTGTGATGCGATGAACTCGCAACGCAAGCTGCCGGGAGCGCACGGCCCGAATGCTGCACCGCGGGAGTGAACTCAGCATGTCAGTTCACTCCCGCGGTGCAGAGTTCGGGCCGTGCGTTCCTGGCAGCTTGCGTTGCGAGTGTGATGCGAGTTCATCGCATCACACTCGCAAGTGTGGAACGGGCCTTATGTGATTCTTCTTGTATTTTTGCCTTTACTTTCCCACAGTAGCTTTTAGTTATTCTTATTTCTTAATTGGAAGGAAACATATGGAAATCAGGTTCCTCAGAGCTCTTCAACCTTACCCCTCCTGCTCTTCTAAGGTGGAACACTTGTGTAGGATGCAGCCTCGGCAAGTACTAGACTACAGATGACTCGGATCACTGGTTTGTTAAGGTTATTGATTGGCATAGGATAAGAATATGTTGAAATCCCTGTACAATAACCTAAAGGCCCCATAAAGTTTTTGGACAGAAGCAGAACTCCAAAGCTCTTGGTGAACATCTATACAAATAAAGAGAGAATTGACTAATTCTTTGGAGATTGTTGTCATGTTGTTTTCAATCTTTTGGCCCTGGTCCTAAAATACTTTGCTACCTTGCCACTTCTACTATCTATTTGTATGTAAATATACCCTAACCCTACAAGATACTACTATATTACTTGATGGGTATTTGTGATTGTATTACAATGGGTAAACATGAAATACAAAGAGTAATACCAAGAGAAAAGATGTTGTGTGTGTTTATGAGAATGTCATGCTTCACAGACCGCCTTTAGAAGAGGAAGTTATTTCTCGGACCATACAAAGGCTTCTATGTTTTTGTCTGCCTGGTTTTGGTGTTGTGAAGGTGTTTATGAATTCTTTCAACTGGCTTTTATCTGTTTGGTTTGTCTTAGACAAGTGACTTTACGTGACAATTGGTCATAATAAACATAATAGTTTCAGCTGAAATATTTTCTGAAGTTTCTTCTTTTGCATTTACAAACCTTAGTATAAGAGTTGAAAGAAATGTACCGTAAATACTTGAGCATAAGCCGACCCGAGTATAAGACGAGACCCCTAATTTTACCACCAAAAAGTGGGAAAACCTATTGACTCGAGTATTAGCAGAGGGTGGGAAATGCATTGATCAGTCTCCCAGTATATAACCAGCCAGACCTCTGTAGTATATAGCCAGCTTCCAGTACTATATAGCCTGTTAGCCCCCAGCAGTATACAGCCAGCCAGTGCACAGTAGTATGCAGCCAGCCAGCCCCAAGTAGTATACAGCCAGCCCCCAGTAGTATACAGCCAGGCCTCACGATGCTCGTTTCGACTCCCGATCCTCATTGTGGCTCCTGGCGGCTCTTCTTCGGTCTTCTCTCTGCTCTATTGGCCGGCAGAGATGCTTCCTCGTGATCTGCCGACCGGGTGCATGAAGTCTTCAGCGGCGACACCGCCTCTTCATAGTGTGCGCCTTTGTCGGCTAATAGAGCATAGAGAAGACCGAAGAGGAACCGTCAGAAGCCACGACGGGGATCCGAGGGTGAGTATGTAAGTTTTTTTTTTAAATTGACTCGTGTATAAGCCGAGATGTGGTTTTTCAGCACATTTTTTGTGCTGAAAAACTCGGCTTATACACAAGTATGTACGGTATATTGCATCTATTGAAGGAGATTTGCAGCAGCTTACCGATCAATTTACTCATTATAACTGGGCATAACTCCCTCAGGGGATCGCAAACTACCAACACAGTGAAGCCTACGGGTTTTTGCCCTACGAGCGCCTGTTTTTTTTCTTATCCTTTTTCTCTAGTAAATAGGAGTAGGGGGATGGTGATCCTGTAAAGCTATAGCATGGAAGGGCTCAGGTAGTGAAGCTCATAGCCTTTCTGGATATTTTCTGCATAATTTTAATAGTTAATTTTAGAAGGAAGGATAACATGGATAACAAATATAAGAAGATTACCACAGTCACCGTGCCTAAGAGTGCCTTACCCTAAGAGTAAGTGTCCTTGGGTCATCAAGGCATGATTTTAATTGTAGATTTCCATTAAACAAATATGTGAAAAATTATAATCTTGCCTTACAAGGGATGAAAAGTGAAATTTAAAAAATGAAAAGTACAATTTAAAAAAAACTGCAAAAAAAACAAGCCCCAAAGCCCTAAAGTATTGCCAACATAATGGGGCAAATTTACTTACCCGGTCCTGCGCGTTCCCTGATCCGGAGTGTCAGACGAGAATGCTCTGTGCCGCAATTCACTTACATTGTCCATTACCCCCTGAGGAAGCGACGGCGAAACGCGCGTTGGGGTTGTCTGGTACAGCGCCACATCTCCTGTTCAATATGCAGCCTGGTTGGTATATATTTTGCACGATGCACTTTATTTTGTCTTGTTTGGTTTATATGACCTCCTACCAGGTTCCATGTTATTTAGATTAGGTTTATGTTATAACCTCTCGTTTACACTTGTAATATATTATATTGATTGACTTGTGTGTTACATTGAAACCTTATGTTTACACTTGTAATGTATTGACTGACTGTGGTTTACAATGTGATTGTACAGGATTGGCGGTGTACTTTTAGTCCACCAGGGATTGATTTTATGGGTTGTTTTTATTGCAGTGATCATATGTGTATTAATATTTTGTTCAATAAAATTCTGTGTTTTCCATATTATGGTATTTATGCATATATTTTGTGTACTTTGTTGTACAAGGCCTGTATATAGGTACATACACTTACATTGTACACCTGATATTCTGCATGTGTCGCTACCCGCTCAGGTCCACTGGAGTTCACCATCTTCTTCCTGGTGCATGTAAGAGAATGGAATTGAAACGTCGGAAAAACCCAACGGAAATGTGGCCATTAATTAATAAGCCCCAATGTGATGAAATGTGGGCTTTTTTTTTTCCCCAGTTCTCTCTCTACGGTCCAAATGTCAATCTTTTTGTTCTTTTGGCCAGTGCAGTCATTTGAACAGTAGAGTGTGAAGGAATAACAAATAAGTGGCAAGTCTGAAATCTGGATATTTTTTCTTTTACAAGGTTCAGCCCCTGGAAATAATTATTGTTATACAATTATTATACTTTCATAGACCGTACATTTTAGGAATCAAGGGTATCTAACATGTTTATGATTATGCTTTTTTATTACTATTTCTGTTCTAGAGAAAGAGGGGTGAGTAACGTTCAGGTTTTTAATGCTCCATTGGGATTTTGATTGTTTATACAATATACTGCAATATGCAATCATATATGCGTTACCATACATTCAGCATAAAGAATATCACAGCACAGACTGAAATATAGCATACAATAAATAAAGAGTCACTAAACATTTACAGCTCAAAAGACTTTATTGAATGACCACAAGTCAAAGTTACATACATTTGCACAGACATACAGCATATACAGTGTCACAGCATAGACCGCAATGCAAAATATACAATAAATTAAGATTTGGACATAGTGTTTACAGCACACAGGAATATAATCCTCAACTACACAATGAAAACACTAAACTTGCACACTGCTCGCTCAATTGACCTAACTAAACACGCATTGCATTTCAATTACAGTGACGACAAAGTGTCGTCACAGAAGGGGGAAAAATAAGGAAGGGGAACCTAGCAAAAGTCCACTTCCTGGTTTGGGCCATTTGCATAATGAATGCATGACCCACAATCCCCTGCCAAAGTCCAAATTCAAGTGAAAAGTGAGTGTTTGCTGGCGTTTGCCAGATAAATACAGCCTACATTTCCTAACACACATAACCTAAGCAAAGTCCAGCATCTCATACAAAAGTCCTGAACTTGTACAAAGCGTAGATGTCTTGTAAAGTCCAAAACAGCGGCTTCCGCCTGGATTCTCCCTGAGGGAGGCGGTGGGAGCCCGGGGAGGCGAACCTAGCTCACAGCAGGGGGTCCAAATCCAGTTAGGCATCCAGTTAGGCATTAGCCTGGCTTGCTGTTACTGTGTTCTCACTATGAAGACATAGACACCTGCTTAGGCACTGCAGTATCGTCGCTTGACAAACCTAGCAGAGGGAGGAGGAGGAGCTTCTTGAGTGGAGCTTCTCCTTGTCTCCCAGCTAGTGAATAATCCAGCAGGCTGTTGAGGACAAGTCTGTAGCAAACAGGTGTCATCAAGGCTGTCTTGTGCCAAGTGAGGAGTCTCCTGGTGTACCAGATGGTTTCCTTATAGCAATTTATAAGGAGCCAGGCGGCCTGAATATCCTCTATGGCATGAGTGCCCCGGAACAGCCCATAATGCACTGCATGGTGCGTCATGGAGCTCCTTGCCACAGAGACTTGGAAATGGGGCTCCAGGGCATCCAACAGGCTCTGAGCAAAGGGGCACCCCCAAAACAGGTGCAGAGGGATCTCCTCCATCCTGGGGCAATAGGGGGTGTTGCTCAGTATTCAGGCATATGTGAAGGCCCGCAGGGGCAGCCCCCCTTGGATGGCCATCCACGATATGTCCTTGTGCCTGTTGAGCAGTCTGCCCCAGGACCCGTTGGCCCAGACTGTCTGGGCCGTGTCCTGGGTGACTCCTGGGACGAATTCCAGCAAATCTTTGGCTCGGATGAGCTTGTGCATGGTCTTTGGTTTCCACAGGTCGGGCTTGGGTCCCTCCAGTTGGTGCTCCCTCACGAAGCGGACGGCCTGGCCATAGTACCAGGGCGTGTCCCAGTTGTAAGAGATGGAGCTGTCCCACTTATCCCAGCCGAGCCTCCTCCAGAGTGGTAGGAGGAAAAAGCGGGACATGGACTTTCCCGCAGATCTTGCAGAGTTTCTCAGGGTCCTGCGCACGCAGTCGCAAACAAAGAAGATCCAGAGCAAAGTGGAGATGTCGGAGACACCTTTGCCCCCCTTGCTTGGCTCCTTGAACATGACCGCTCGCTTGACTTGGTCCATCTTTGAGCCCCAAACAAAATGAAAAACGGTCCTGGTAAGAGCCTTGCAGACGGGGGCCGGGGGGCGGCCACGCCTGAGCCACGTACTGGAGTACGGGCAGCACCTCGTTACGCAGGACAAGCGTTTTCTCCTCCAACGAGAGCTGTCTGAGGCTCCACAGGGCGACTCTGGTGTTGACTTTGGCCAAGCATTTTTGCCAGGTCACTAGGGCTGCGCCTTCCTTCCCGAACCAAACTCCCAGAACCTTCATGAAGTCCTGCTGAATGGTGAAGGGGGCAGAAGAAGCGAGCTGCCAGTCTCCGAAAAGCATGGCCTCCGACTTCTTGCAGTTGACTTTTGCCCCCGAAGCCTGTCGTCCATGTACAGTGAGCACTTGACCTCATCGCGTCCATGTCCCGGTGCGGTGATCCCTCTAGACTCCGCGAACAGCTCTATAATGCAAACAAAAAGAAGGGGTGAAAGAGGACAGCCTTGCCTGACCCCCGATAGCACAGGGAAGGGGTCAGTATTCAAGCCGTTCACCAACACCGAGCTGTGGATGTCAAGGTACATTAGGTCAACAATCGAGCAGAACATCTTACCCAACCCGAACCTGCGCAGGGCCTGGCTCATGAAGCAGTGAGAGACATGGTCGAAGGCCTTCTCCTGGTCCAGGCTGACCAGGGCCATGCGGACGCGGTGGCTTCCGACGTAGTGCAGGGTGTCCCTCACCAGGGCCAGGTTGTCCATGATCCGGCGGCCCGGGATGCCGTAGGTCTGGTCCGGGTGGACGATCTCTCCGATGACTCCCTTCAGCCTGTTGGCGAGCACCTTGGCCAGGATCTTGTAGTCCACATTGAGCAGAGAGATGGGACGCCAGTTCTTTAGGTCGCATCTCTGACAGAATTTCTGAGATGCTTGCTAGGGGGAGGGTGGCATTCTCAGCTGGGGAGAGGGGGGAGGAAAGGTTATGGTGTAACCTTCTTTGTCTTACCAGACTTAGGTTTTGACACCTCCGACTGCTTGTTCGCATTCTTTGACGCCTTCTTCCTGGGCTGAGGTGTCGACACAGCGGGCGTCCGAGCTTCAAAGCCCTGGCCAGAGCTAGTGCAGCTATGTCTGCCCAGGTCTTTTTCCTCTCTGAACAATCCTTGTAGAGATGTCCAGCTAGTCCGCAAAGGTTACATGTGGTTCTTCTTGGGCAATCCTTAGAGACGTGACCCGTCACCTGGCAGTTCTTGCACGCCTCCTCCTTGCAGGCCTTGATCACGTGCCCTTCTTGTCTGCATTTCTGGCAGGTCCGCGGCATGTCCAGGTAGTAAATCAGGCTGTAGGAGTTCCCCAGCGTGAAGGACTGGGGCAGGTGCTTGAGTCCGTCCTTTGCTTTCGGGTCCGGCAGGAGCCGGACGGTCGCGGTCCACTTACCCATCCAGAGGCCGTAGCAGTTCAGGATCTTGGTGGGCTTTTTCACCACTATGCAGTACCTCAAGAGGAGGGTGTTGATGTCGCTTCCGGAGGTCTGCAGGTTCCACATGGACACCGTAATCTTCCTCTCTTCCCTCTGCAGCAAGCAGTTGCCGACAAAGTTGGAGAAGGGAGAGTCCGGGGCCGCCGCCTTGATCGCTTCCCAGTACCTTCTGCAGATATTCACCGAGATGAACGTCACGTAGAAGAGTCCAGTGACCATGGCCTGGATTCCGAAGATGTCCGAGGCTTTCACCCCCTGGTCCAGCAGCATTTTCTTGCAGAACAGTTCCTTGGTCATGTCTGGCACCCTTCTGTCTACCTCCTTCAGTCGCAGCGCCACCGTGTCCCTCATATAGGGCGGGAGCTTGGGGGGTTCCTGGATGGTCTGCTTAGCCGCTGGTAGCTGCTGGTCAGAGGAGGAAGCTTCAGGGGTAGAAGCAGCTGCTGGGGCCTGGGGTTCCTCTTCCATCCTCTCTTCATGGGTGTGCTTGGTCTTCTTTTGCTTCTCTGTTCCGGTGGCTTTGCCTGAAGAGGCCATGACTTCTTTCAGGCTTGCTCCGGAGGTGTGAAGAAATTCCAGAGAGTCTTGCTTTACTCGGATTCAAAGAAGGGGGGGGGAGCTATGCAAATCTTCCCAGCAGAGTTTCTTCTCCAAGTGCTTCTCCGGTTCTCTTCAGGTGCATCTAGATCTAAGCAATTACTCGCTCTGTGTTCTTAAAAGAACCAATACTGCGCTTAATCTGCAGAAATCCTCCAGTCTTCTTAATAAAAACCAAAAGACTAGTTCGGTATGAAGAGAGACCAGAGCATGTTTTTGCAGCTCAAAAGAGCCCCAGTTTCAAATTCACAAAGTAAAAGCTATGCTTACATGTTGCATGGTCAATACACCCAACCAAAAACACTTAACATTCCAATGATGGCGATGGAAGCAAGTTAGCTTAGGAAAGGGTATGGGAAGAAAAGGGAAATGGTGGGGAGTTCACAGGCCTGAAGATTTATTGAAAAACAGACACAAAAGGCCTATCTTCTACTTCCTGGTTTCCAAGATTTGCATCATTTAGGCAAATTAGGCTGAAGGCCCATAATCCCCATACACAGTTCTAAAAGAGTTGAAAATCAGTCCCATGGTAGGTTTTGTTCTCCAGGGGCCCCTCCAGACTCACAACAGAGGGTTAGTCAAGTTGGACATGATGTCTGATCTGTATCCAATGCATCTTTTGCCGAAAAGCATAGCCTCTGACTTTTTGAAATTGACCTTTCCCCAGCATCCTGTCTGAACTCCTGGCAGGTCTGGATGAGTGCTGTCAATGTAGAAGATTTTTATGGATATCAAAGTACATCAGGCTGATAAAAGTGCAGAACATTTTACCCATACCAAACTTATGGAGGGGCCTGCCCATGAACTTGTGCAAGTCCTGGTCAAAACCCTTCTCCTAAACCAGGATGTGGCAGCTTCTGAAGCACTGCACCATATTTTTCAGAGGACAAGTTTTCTGCAATTCTACTATCGGGATGCTGTAGGTCTGATCTCGATGAACTATCTCTCCGATGGTAAACCTTCAACCTGTTAGCCAGCAACTTCAGAGATCTTGTAGTCCATGTTGAGCAGAGGGATGGGAGGCAGTTCCTCAGGTTGCACCTCTTTCATTCCACTTGTTCAAAATTATGACCATCCCCTGCTACAGTGACATGCTGCTCTCTCTCTCCCCATCTCCTAGTAGTGGTCTAGTAAGTCCGAACAGCTGAGATCCCCAAGCTCTATGTAGAGCTTGGCTGGGGGGCCATCACTGCCCAGAGTCCTGCTCGGTCTGAAGGATTTAGAATATACTTTAGTAGAGTAGTATTCACAGTTAATGTGCTTTTATTGCATCTGAGAAATATCAGGGTGTAATTCCAATGAATCTATAAAAATCTGAGAACCTTGAAGAGAGTCCAGCTGTCACAGCATCCAATCGGTGCCCTGTGATGTCAAGATGGGAACAATGCCATCATTTAAGTGCTGCATACAAGTACAACTGTGAAACTTAAAAAGTTGTGGGTATAGGCAGCACATGCCTACCAATACAGCCAACCAACGAGCCCACTTCCTACATCCTTAAAGGAAATCTACCATTTGTTTTTGTGAATTATGAACCAAACATACCTTGATAATGCTGTAGCTACACTGATGCAGAAACATATATTGTTTAATCCCTGAACTGAGTGAAATCCCTGAAATAGGGCTTGGTACATATATATGAGCCACTTTATTTAGAGGTTAAAGGGGTATTCTCATCTGGGTAATCACATTCAATTTAATTAATCTGCCAATATATACATTTCATCAATTGGATGTCATTAAAAAAAACAGTGTGAAGATAATTTCCCATAAATGCAGCCATGTTGTCCCTTAGAATTAAGACTGTTGTCCTTGGATACAACAACCACCGCACACTGGCAGTGGTGGCCAGGCAGGCACTATTGAGGCCTGACTGATCATCTGTAGTTAACGTTCATTACCACAGGACGGCTTTGGCACACGCAATATCTCCCGTACATTCCATATACACATACAAATGCTGGAGTATCAGGCCAGTCATGTGACCTGCACCTGTGGGCTGTACAAAAACCCAGGACCAAATTCTGGATGGAGTAGGAGTCCCACTACACCATAATAAGCAGGTCCAGTACGGACTTTACAAGGTGTCTAGCTAGGCCACTACTCCTACTAATCCTACTACTCATGCTTACTACATGTCTGAATTAACCCTTGTGTTACTTCAGACAAATCCAGGGCTCTTATCATACACCATTCATCTGACTGCATGACAGCTGTTCTCCCAAACTACACCTCACTTTCTCACAATATATATGTGTAATATGTATAGTTTTCAAGTAGAAAGGGGGGGGGGGGGCATTCAGCAGTCTGCTACCGTGCCCTGCTTTTTCTAGTTATGCCCCTGCTCCAGAACTATCCTCTAGATTACTTGCCATAAGTAAAAGTGCATTAGTGCATTGTGATTGCATTGATTTTGTTTTCTTCCTGATTGATTATAGTGTGTTTAGATTTTATGGAAATTTTAAAATAAAAGGAATGTTTTAAACATAAAATTGGACCTCTTTGTCCTGGATCCAACCTCACTTTGTCTCCTGTATCAAATCAACGTACCAGATCAGGGCTACATTGAGTCTCCACTGACAACTAACCAGTGAGCTTGAAAACTATTTTCTTTGTTGCCACATGTCCTCTGGATTACAGCAGCTCTGTCTGAACTGCTCAATCGAAGGACTGTAGTTAGGTTTCTGTGACTAGAAAAGAAATGAGGGGGCAACCACTGACATGCCACTCAACTGGGAGGAGGACAGGGCAGGGTCAACCAAGTGACAGTGGCCTGAAGGGTGTCCTTGACAAGAGTACTTGCTGTGTTACCCTGGTGTCTGATGTCTCTAGTTCTCTAGATTCAATAAGGCTCTCGTAGTGGTGTAATATAAAATTGGAGGTCATTCAATGAACATTGGTGGGATGTGTAATTTTAGACTTGTAAATTCAGTGTTTTGTGGAGAAGGTAGACCAGTGGACGGAGCCAATGGGGCTGAGTTGCAAGCCATAGTGGCACTTTAAAGCCATGCAGGAGCTTAAAAATGAGATCATTTGCAGATCTTTTCATCACCTTCTCAATGTGGATAACCTTTTTATGTTCAGAATTACTATTATGTTTATGGACATAGGGCCATATTTATCAGGACCTCTGCTAATTGCTAGCACTTGCAATTTTTTAGCTCTCTCCACCACCTTCACGCCAGTGGTGCGTAAAGGTGTGTGAGGGGGGGGGGGGTGTGTGTGGCTGGACTAGCGTGTGAGGAGTGCAGCCGGCTGGGAGTGGGCCGGCTTGGGGCGTTACTGTCTCCACGCCGTTGCACTCACTGCTGCCTGTGACTTTTCACAAGGGAATAGTTGCCGGCTGTGTTTGTTTCTACACCAGGCCCTACCTAGTATAGAATAAATGCTGCGTGGCAAACTGCCGCGATACATCAAGAGGCAGAAGCGGATGGCATATCATGCGCCAGCTTATGATAAACATCTCCTATAGTCTATTGTCATTTTGCCATTGTCATAGTCAATATGGATTCCAGTGGAGTCTGCATGGAAAAAGCCTACAATCTGTCTCCTATAAATTTTAACTTTGATGTAGGCAAATAAAAAAAAAACATATCTGCGCTATTTGCCCTTCATATGCAGTTTCCATACCATAAGCAGGTGGCCATACACTAATTAGTAGGGTTCAAGGCTCAGCCTCATATTTTTGCCCTGAGCTCCTTGCCAAAATGCTGATTTTCCTGACCTGCATTATTGCACTGTGGACACTTCATCATTTGAGGGGCCTATATATTATAGAATTAATTTGAAAGCATCTTCACAGCAAATAAAGGACCAGTGATCATTTGTTCTCTTGTATTGTTACATACATCAATACATCACTCTTGCTTTCTCAGAAATATCTCTTAAGACTTTCGTGACAGGAAGCAGGTGTGGCAGCACGATACGAGCAGTTTATTGCATGCTCCGGCTTCTTCTAAAACAGCTTCTAACCTTCCCTTGGCCTTTTTTCTTCAAGTAGCATGACATAAAATAACATACCAGAGCTTTGGATGACAGGCTGATTCTCGACAGATTGCTGCAGGTACACGATGCTGAGATTATGGCCTGCTGAGCGTGTGAAGTCTTTAGGGCAGTGAAATTAGTCTTAAGCGCTACCTGTTACAACATGGAAGTCTTATTTAAGGCTAGGAACTAGTGATGTAATGCAATAAATTCATGGTACTAAAACATCAAATCAGCTCCGAAGCTTTTGTTGTTTCCTCTAATTTAGATGATGTTCATATGACTGCAGGGGGTAAATTACTTAGAAAGATACAAAATGAGTCCTGTTATGGGAAAGAACAGCATTACATGATTCCCTTTCTTCCAGGTACCTATTTAATAGCATATAAATACTACAAGGTTTACATCAGTGAGGTGTTATACATTTTTTTTGCTATCGGGATGTTAAGCTCCATAATGACAAGGTGTTAATATAAAAAGAGAATGCCGAAAATACAAATTTCTGTTTCACATTTAGGATCGAGAAATAAGAGATCTCCTAGAGGGGACTTTGCCATTTTAGGCCACCTTGTAGGCATGTGGAGACTTATAACAATTGATGCTCCACTAGGGGATTCTGGGAAATCCGCAAATAAGTTTTCCAGGATAGGATATATTCATAAAAACTTTATTCATCCCTGTTGGGAAATTTCTTGTTGCCAACTTGTTTTTACAAAAGTAAAAACATAAAGAACATCCTGCACACCCAGAATAAAAACTGCACAGAACAGAACCAAACATACATGTAAAATCACATAAAATTCATCAATGCAATGACAATCACATCTTGCACTAATTGTCATGCCCCTATTCCATACTTAGTATAAATTGGTCAACTTTTTATCATTAACTCTGTTAATAGCAGCCAGGAAAAGCGTTCTGCTAAACCGCTTGAAACATAGAAACTGAGTGAATCTCTTACAAATACACTTTCCTGGCAACTATGCTATACTGGGGATGCCCCATGTTGCAAGCTATTTTCCTAAAGTGGTCTATCAAACATTTTTGAATTATACTATCCCAGTTGTGAAGTTTGAGGCCAATTAGAGACCCTGCCCTAGTAATACATTTATTCAAAGTATTAGTGTCTCTAGTTAACAAGCACAAGCCCCCTGCTGCAGCAGCAAAAAATAAAACGCTAGCGACTATGGTCTGAAAAAAAACACTTCACTTATTTTCCCACATGTTTCTGCCAGTTTAACTTACGGTCCAAGTAGACTCCCAAATATTCGTAATTACTGACCCTCTCAATCTCTTCACCATTAATGACTGGAGGGTCACTGCACCTTGCCGAAGATCTCCTAAAATCTATGAACACCTCTTTAGTTTTATAAATATTAAAGGGATTGTCCACTTTCAGCAAAAAATTTATATTGTTTGTGTAAGGAAAAGTTATACAATTTTCCAATATACTTTCTGTATCCATTCCTCACGGTTGTCTAGATCTCTGCTTGCTGTCCTTCTATAGAAAGCTTCTACATTTACTTCCAGTGTGACATCACTGGAAGAATATATAGGAGCTTTATAATGACACCAAGCAGAGATCTAGAAAACTGATGCAAAAAGTATATTGGAAAAAAGTATAACTTTTCCTTACACAAACCATGTGTGACAGCTGGACTCTCACACTAACAGCTGGGATCGCGATACTCACAGTTCCTATGGGACAGTTCCCGGGTACCTACTTCTTCCATGCCTTCATTTTGCTTTCAGCACGATCTAACAGTGTGTCTGTCAGCCTATGCAGAATGCCTATGCCTATGCATTAGTATTGCAGTATGTTACAGTGAACAGTCCAAACACTGGGGCAAAATAAAAGTTCCCAAATTTTCCAATCCAATGTTAAAACACATATAACATAAAAAGTGAAAATCACTGCAAAACACTAAATAATTAGGATTGCCATGTCTATAGCAACCGGTACAATAAAATAAAATAGTTACTGAACCCATAAGGTGAATGCTGTAAAAAAGAAAAGAAAAGAAAAACGCACGCAAAAATGATATTTTTACATTTATTCTGATATAAAACAGGATAAAAAGTGGTCAAAAGGTAATATTTACTCTGACATAATATCAGTAAAATGTACTTGTCCTGCACAAAATAAGCCCTAAGACAGCTTCGTACAAAAAACCAAAAATGTTATGCCTCTTAGAACATGGCAATGCAAAAACAAGCTAATTTCTCAATCAAAAAGTTCTATATTCTGCAATATTCGGTTGCTGATGAAGAAGCATTACACTTCGAGATGCGTCTAGCAATAAGAAAGAACAAACAGCAATATTTTATCCAGCACTGAACCCACTCTTTAATGGAATTATACGTTTGCTCCACATTTTGCAGAAAAACCATTATAAAAGAGAGGAAGATGGCTTTGGGACAAGACGTGTTGCTTTGTGTTCCCCTCTTTAAATTGAGGGTAGAATTCAGTCACATAACAGACAGTTTGGGAGCATTCTCTAGTAATATACCCCTCCAATCCAGCCTGAAGAAGCCACCATTTTTTATATGTAAAGACTTGTTAAGAATCAGCGTACAGTAAATCAGTGTTCAATTGTTATGTTTTCACTATTGTGTTACTGTAATCACCTTTTGCAATTACCATTTTCAACGCTATAATTGTTTATTATGAACATTGTTATGATGTAGTCTGGCATCTTGCCCTTCAATATCTGATGAATAGGTTTTATTTTATTTTCATTTACTTGTTTAATTTACTTACAAAAGTGCATAGACTGTGAATTGAGGCGCTGAATTGCTAAATTTGTATCTTGCTCATAAATCTTGCTTCCTTTCTCCTGTTTGCAAGTATTAAGTCTTGTGTTTCTTGGGTGGAGAGGAAACTGTAATTGAAGTTGCATGCAAAGAAGTTAGCAATACAGATAAATGAATGCAGTTTGTCAAGATCTTGCACGCTACTCTCAGTTAAAATAACACAGATAAAGAAAGATTTTTCCTGTTAATGAATTAAATGGCAAAATTATTGACCTCAGCGTGTCTTCAATTGTTTCCCTTGAAATTAATGCTAGAAGATTCATCACATAAAATATTATTACATATAACAGTACAATAAAAAAAGTCAATTCAGTAACAAAGGACATACATTGAAAGGGTCCCATACCAAAATAAAAATAACTATAAAATATGTATAAATGGCACTAGGTTTTCGTATTTACCTATTTGAGGCATGCTCTTGTTAAAACCGTGTGTCAATTGGTATACTAATAGAATATATCAAAAGATGAATCAGGCATCGGATTTCATTTATTTGTATATCACATCAAATATGTTGTATCTACGAAAAGTGTCATAAAATATAAAAATAAACAAAATAAAAAATCCAAATATACAAAGGATAGCTTAGGCCCAAAGGTCCTTGATAAAAATACACCAAACAAGATAAAAAAAGAATTATATTACTATATGGATACCTCTATTGACAATAAATCATGTCAAAAACTGCAATCTTATCCTTAATGTAGTAATGTAATCCTTAATAAGATAGTAACAATAATAACCTTGCAGTGATGTTTTTAAAATATGGTTCTCCGTAACTCTAACGTGCTTTGGCCGTGGCTTGTAATTATACTATATATGTACGTGGATAAAAATATTGCAACTGCTTCTCCCAATACAATTATATGCCGTTATCTTTCGTCTTTTAAGACTGTTATACTATGTCTGTATCTTAGTCTCTTTACAAGTATCTGCACAATATTCTCGTTATGTAGCCAAAAAAATAGCAAAATAAAGTTCTCATACCTCAATTGGAGTTGTTGTTTCAGACATACTCACTATCCTTTGGACATCCAACACCGTCCAGTGCAAGCTGTGTTTCACCACTGCATCGTGCCGCTCTCATAGTTGGTGAGGCTATGGCCACTTAGCTTCTGTTGGAGTCCCGATGAGCTTACCTTCTATGGAGAGGTAATGTACTGTTGTGCACTACATTAAGAATAAGATTAAGGATGTCCTATCTTTCCCCCTTGTACAGAGCACGTGTGTTGCACTGTATCCTTCCGTGTTACTATTGCCGTATATGGGGGATGTATGTACGGCAGTCATGTAAATGCAGTCTTACGGTGTATTCACATGAACATATGAGAGACGTATATCCGGGCACAAATTTGCAGCCTGAAATACGTCTTCCATAGGCCTCTATGTTGCAACGAGTGCTCACCGTACTGTGCCGTTTGGCTGTAAGAAAGGCCGTGTGGCCTAAGAGGGAGAGCCCTGCTGGCAAGAGCTTACAGCTTACCACTGAGGATGAAGGGGTGACACGAGAGGTGTAAGAGCTTGTATAATGGTCAAGCCATTCTAAGATAACAGAATAAAATAATTGAATAAATAAAAATGCTGCTGCTTGAACCAGTCATCAGCTTATATATAAAGTCCAAAGTCAATGGGACTGCAGATAAGCCTGTAGCTTGGTATATATCTGGTGATTGCCAGATAACAGTCTTGAGAAGGACATAGGATGGATTAGTAAAGAAAGAGATGAAATTTCATGAGTCAATGAGTATGATAGACTCACCTCTAGAAAAATCATTTTTAAGAGCATGTTTAAAAGTTTGGAGGTCCGGTATTGGTCTTATAGGCTGATGAAGGGCATTCCAGAGAATTGGTGCAGCACGGGAGAACTCTTGGAGACGTGCGTAAAAGGTTCGAATTAAGATAGAGATTAATCTAACATACAGATTGTAGAGCACCGGTTAGGTGATAGACTGAGATGAAAGAAGAGAGGTAGGGAGGTGCAGCATTATGCAGAGATTTGTGGATGGAGGGTTTTATTTTAAACTGTATTCGGAAGGAGATGGGCAACCAGTGCAGTGACTGGCACAGACTGGAAGAATTCGTGTAGAGTTTGGTCTGAAGGACAAGCCTGACTGCTGCATTGAGAATAGATTGGAGAGGAGAGAGTTTAGTGAGTGAAAGACAAATTAGTAGACAGTTAAAAGCCAGGTCGTATCTGAAAGTAGTCATCTAGCTCTTGTTTTTCCAGGTCCTTTATGGATTGTCTGCTACAAAAATTCTGCAGCTAACCCAACCATGTGTCCTCCACTGTAAAAATATTTTTTCCTTGTAGACAATTATTCATTCCTGTACTTCCTGAATCATAAAATATCCATCTTTTAGCATGTGGAGCTTCTATGTTATGTATGTCTCATAACATACTCTATCTTAATGATCAGTGTCCATATATTAGATCATGTGTAATAATTGGTTGTAAATGATTCTTTGTGTGTCTATCCTTAAACGGAACCTATCACCAGGAATGGGGTTTTTATCTGGTAACAGGTTACATTAGCATATGCTATGCTGATTGTCTGAGCATTCTCAGCATTCTGAATAATTTCAGTAGTTTATATAATTTTGATTCAAATTACCTGACTCCCTGCCAGCAGCATGTGGTGAGTCCCAGGGCAAGGGAGGAGGGGCTGCTACAGTCTGTGTGCCTGTGTCAGCCTTCTCTCCACCAAACTCATGCATCTTACCACTTCCTTTCATGTGCAATGAGCAGGCAGAGGAGGGAGGGGAATGGTGTGAAGGAGAGGAAGAATGTATGAGGAGACACAGGTACACACAGGTTGCAGCTGCCCTTCCCCTGACTTGGAACCTGTCACCAGCTAAAAATCACATTCCTGGTAACAGGTTCATTTTAATGGTATAATTTAGCAAAAGCGATAATACTCTTAATTGTATGAAAAGGTTCTATACTGTTGTTGCACATCTATTGTTGCATCTATCTATAATATACCTCTTGTTAGACTGGGTTATCTGCATGAATAAAATTTTCATATGGAAATATAGGTTTGAGGGATTGGAGGAGAAATATGAAGTCGTGAAATGCTCCATAGATTATGCTTTGTAAGGAAAATTTGCAGGCATGACACAGTTGCAATTTATAGCATTTTCGACCTTGTGCTTGCCATTTTAGAATAAAGTAGGCAGAGTAGGGAACAAGTCAAACTAGGGTGGGAATGCAATGGCCTGCCAGATTTACAATACAATCTTATAAGAAAACTAGGTTATAGCTGAAATCTACTCCAGTGTATGAGAACCTCCTAATTCTGGTAAGTTTGGCGCCAGTGAAACTGATAATTAAGACTAGTGGTATAGTCATAGTCCATAGTCATATAACATATCTTAATACATAATAAAACATAACCTGATCTTGTTTAAGTTACTGCTGGAAAAGAGTTAAAAAAAGAAAAATAAGGTTAATAAACATATACCTTATCGTTTTCTAATTTTATTTACAGAAGCATGGAAACCATAAAAACATATTGTATTAAAATTAGTGGTAACTGATAGATTGTCATATTTCAAACAATGTGGGTTAAATCATATTATTTAATCATTATATCTGTGCCTATATTAGCATTATTGTTGTAATAAATAATGTTTTTCAATGTGTCATTGTGTAAAATATCAAAATTATGTCATACAACAAAATACCAAAAATTATCTATAAGTATTTGTATTTTATTGGAATACATAACATTTCATGCTTTAATTATGAAATCTTTCATATAGCAAAGTCCAAATCTGTTATTTTTATTCTATTTTTTTTATTACATTTATCTATTTATTTCCTACTTCTTGTTTTCTGGATCAATGTTAATCATTAGTACAAGTTAAATAGTAAAAATTAAAAAAAAGTTATAATACAAAGGAACATAGACTTCAATGTTCTTTCGATAGTACAGTTGCCATTTATTTATTTAGCCATTTATTTTGTGTTACCTATAAGTGTGCTTTAAATATTTCCCGTATAGAGTGTTTTTATATTGTTGTAGTAGCCATTTATTTTCACAAATATCCTCAGAATTTTTCCCGTTTTTCCTTTTGCATAAAGTTGTGATTTTCTTATGGTTTACTTCTTTATGTTTATTTTTATGTTCTACTTGTTTACTATATATGTTATAGTTTTTTACTATATAATACTATATTCTTATTACAGAATGTATTGCTAACCTACCATGTAGAAGTGAACAAACTCATCAATAATGAAATATAGATGGGTTATGACTTTTTATTTATTTGTATCTGTAAAAGTTTTTTAAAGAAAGTGCAAGCAAAAAAAATCATGTCCTTTAATAAATGATAAAATTTGAACTACAATGCATTAGTTATATGATTACAATGGAAACTAAAAAAACATATTTATCTTTCTGTATTTTTATTGAAACTTTTTTTTACATCAAGTAACAGAATAAACAGTGCAATAATAATCACAGTTAGTTGTCAATAATGTTGGATATTGGTAATTTACTGTACTTTAGCCCTAGGCTACAATAAACAGCTATAACAATTATCAAAGGTGTCTGCAATTAAGAATTCTTATTAATCCTGGTTCCTATGACAACCCAAAAGTTTTAAAATCCAATTGTCACAGAGACTGAAAAGATTTTGTCTGGGGTTACAATGATAAAATATAAAGTTCCGACTTAAATACAAATTCTACTTAAGAACAAACCTACACAACCTATCTTGTACGTAACCAGGGGACTGCCTGTATATAATTTTAACCACTGTGCAGTTGTAGTGGGTTGGTCAGTTGTTTTTTTCTTGTTATTTGTAAACTATTTTTGTAAATTTTTCGCAAATGGGTAATAAAAACATTAACGTGTGTGTGTGTGT
This sequence comes from Engystomops pustulosus, assembly GCF_040894005.1. NCBI lineage: Eukaryota > Metazoa > Chordata > Amphibia > Anura > Leptodactylidae > Engystomops > Engystomops pustulosus. The sequence goes on from NC_092413.1 coordinate 48,994,181, forward strand.
GTGTGTGTATATATATATATATAGTTACAGCTTATATCTAGCATTTTTGGATGTGTACTAGGAAAAATACCATACACACAAACGCAGAATTCCAGCCAACTCTCGAATGAATTTTCAAACTGCAGCAAACTAAAAAATCCAAAAGGAGGGATAGAAATATGGTTAGACTAAAATATTTCCACATTTTTATTTCATAATTGTGATGTTGTTTTACATTGCTAAATTTAAAACACTTTTAAAAGTTTACCTTCATAAATGAGTCTTACATTTATAGACTAAGAGAAAAAATATATTGGGTTGGGTCTTTCCGATAAAAAAATTACAAATGTTAATGCAAATATCCAGTTTATACAAGTTTATATACACTTTCAAGACTTAAAAAAGTAGCTGCAATGACACAACCCCTTAGTGTATTATTGGAAAAGACTCAGTGGAAGGATTTATTATGGCTTGTCCTGGTGTACAAGCCTTGAAAAATTGTGCCCAAGCCCCGACCTTTCACCAACTATATGGCAAGTAAGCAGAGATAAGTTTGGAGTGGGTCGGCAAGGGGCAGGAATGCAGGTGCACAAGCTATTGCTTCCTGGCGCAGGTTATAGCGCAATTCAATGATGTGCCAGTATATAATAAATTTCCCCAGATTGATTGAATATCAACATATAACTAAATATTGATATAAATATTTAAATATATAAAATATAGTATATATATAAAATATAGTATATATATAAAATATAGTATTTTAATGTATTCCAATTTATAGTTAATATTAATTCCAAACTGGGTTAATCTACTAGACCTCATATATATCTATATACATATAGATATATATTAGAAATTAAATATAATTATATATTAAAAATTGATTAACATTTACTTGAGTTAAATATCACATTTTTAACCAAGTTAAAAATATCCTTTCATTTTTAGTCTTTTTGGTCAGTACTAGAGGTAAATCTCAGTTTGGTGCCTTCAGTCTGTTGGGGTAATTACCATAGCTCAAAAAGCCCTGTGTTTTCTGTCCAGCAGCCAGCCTTCTGATGAACTAGTACAACAGACCTCTCATCATTATCCCTCTGAATGCAACAAAAGAGTAATAAGCAGCGGGACAGCCACTCATCTGCATCCAAAGAAAATTTGACCCAAAGCACTGGCCAAGGGTTACCGCCAGTGAAAGAAAAAAGTCAAGCTCCAGTAACTTTTAATGACAGATCTTGTTAGGGTTAAGAAAACAGCTTTGTTCTCCTGCTGGGATTAAATTTGAATGGGAAACCATCATCCTTACTGTTTGTGGCTGCCTCTTTGTAAAAATGGGTTTTAATCATTGTGATCCTCAGCTTGGAATACTGAAGCTTTAAGCTGTAGTCTGATAAGAGCACCCATTCAATTAAACTTTTGCAAAACTTATGTAAATAGGAGTTTAACAAATATTGATAATATTATTTTAGTAAGTAACTTAGCTCAGAGTTAGCTTTATGTGTTATCATGTGGTGTGATTAAAAAGCTACCACTAACAATATTAATAACAGTACAGTATATTAGTATATAAAATGTTGACAATATATTATACGGTGGAACATATTTATTTTTCATTCTTTTTCTTGTTTAATCACAAAAAGTAAGTGATACTCTATAATTGTCACTATTTTGATATTCTTGAGCCCTATTCCGTTATTAAGCTGTCCATGTAATAATTTCCTAGTGTTAGAAGTTTTACAGTATAAATAATTTTCATATAGAGTATAAAAAGGCAATGTGTGTGTGTGTGTGTGTGTATATATATATAGATATAGATATAGATATAGATATAGATATAGATATAGATATAGATATATATATATACAACCAGTATAGATCATTTATAGTGTTACCCCAAATATTAACTTTTACACTGGTTTCAAGATTATATATATTAGATATAAAGATCATGACAACAATGACCAGCTGAATACAGTTGAACTGTTCTAATAGAGTGCATCAACATTTCTCCACAGAATAACAGATAACCATACACAAAATAATAATTATTTTTTAACCTTCTCCCTGGTATATCTTACATTATCTTTGGACGTTTATTATGTGATTAACTGCAAGGTTGAATTTGGGACGTATAGGCACTGTGCACTTTAAAAATTTGATATTTGCCCCATGCTACTATATAAGCATTATCTATCAAGTCCATAGTGCACTGCTCCATATACCTACCTATGACATGTAGAGCAATACTCATTCCCATGTATCACCCTGTATTATCTGACTGCTTTTATGTAGTGTCCTTGCTTTCTTTAATATGACCAGCCTTTTAAAAAAAATTTATTGTTTATTATTTGTTATTTATAAAGATGAACTTTTTTCACACTTTATGGGTAAATTGGCTTTCTTGTTCTTGAGATAGATGTTGTATATGTTACATTATATACGGATATCTTTGTATTAATTTCCACCTCGATTAAAGTGGTAGGATAAAAAGTGGTATTATAGTTAATTGGAAATATACTCTAGACATCCTCTTGTGGGGCTTAGAAAAGGTCTTCCTGATACTATGGTTAGCTTTTAAAAGATGTCACAGTACCTTTGAAGCATTTCTCATTATTTTAGAAATGAGTAATGCAGGTTATAATAGTAAAATCAGTAATATACTCTATTAAGGGAAAAAAAAATTCTATCCTCCTTTTTTGTTCCTTTCTTCTCCTGCAGTGATCGTTTTTTCTGAAAGCCTTTTCAACTCTGTACACAGCAAATAGATAAGGACAGGAGGTCTAAAGATGAACTTTTTCTGTACCTAGAGAATATTTCACTTGACAATTTAGAGAGAGGTGATCTATAAGGATTTAAGTCATTAGGAACTTTATTAGCTTTCCTTTAGTTGTCTTGAGTAGGAGAAAAAAATCTCATACACACTATTTATGTCAGGAAGGAAAGGAGGACATAATAGGATTAAGACATTTTCTTTAATTATTGTCTGATCTTTACAATTTTTATAGATCAGAGTTATACTTGTTTAAGTATATTTAAATTTTACTCCCTTTTTAGGACTGGAATAATATAGATGTAGCATTTTTAAAAGCATCTATGACTTATCAGTCATTACTATAGTACACTTATGTTACATCTGTAACTTATACACATTGAATAATAACTACCTTACTATCACAGGGAAATTAGCATAAAATGTTTCACTTACTGAAGATCTCCCATTTTTGAAGTAGGTAATGCACTATATAATGCTTGTACATATGTGAGCAAGCTGAAATTATTATGTCTTTTCTGTTTAAAAACTGATAGGTGATAGGTCTTGCTGTAACTGTATTCTGGAGAACCGTTAAACAGTATTAAAGGAACCCTTGGGTTTCTAGGAGCCCTGGTTGAGGAACACTATTCTGTGTGTGCAATCTGCTTACTGTCAACTATTATTTTGCAAGTTTTTATATGACTTTAGCTTTTTTCCTAGTCAAGTTCCTCCTTCCATTTGCCGGTTAAGTGTGGTTTTGTATCTCTTGTACTTACTCATTCTTATTTATGTAATATATGTGAAAACCTTTTGGAATATATGGTAGCATGGAATGAAAGTGTGCTTTTTAAATTAAATAAATAAATAATAATATAAAATAATACGTATTTCAGCAAAGCAGACATTTTAATGGGGTATACAGTATCTGGCGCTAATGGCTAATAGCCATATAAGGTGATATATATTTGTAAAAGCCAGTTACATCTGCTATTGTGAGTGATACTCATTACACCAAATAGATGGAAATCTTTTCATTATACCTTATTGATGCGCAATTCCCACACTTGGTCTTGGCTGATTCTAAAAACATATAAAATACTTATATGTAAGCTGTCCCTTGACCAGATACATATACCCGTTCTGTTAATGGGGACAACCAATGTTTCATCAGTAAATTTAAAAATGTTTAATAGTCAAACAGTGCAAATATATTAACATCTTTGTAAAACAATTTACTTCAAACTAGTTTTACCCAATTCCATTGTCTTTTGATTTCATTTGGTAAATATAATTTATACAATTCTTAATTCACAGAACAAGCTCTTCCCGAAAGATGTTTTGTTGATAAGTTTTAAAAAAATTGGAATAATGCTTATTTTTATTACATAATTATTCATTACTTTACTATACATCATTCATTAACATTGCCAAGTAATATCATGCTAGTAACACAATGCTCCAATCTCATTAACCGAAATCTAACATTTTATACAATGAATACTATTCATATTTAAGCAGCATCAAGTCTGGCTGTTTATATATCTATATCTAGTAAGCACAAAATGTGATCTTTGTATTGGTTGCTTTTCAATTATGTTGTACAAGTTTCCTTGAAATATATGCTAAAAATTATCTTTATTTATGTAGCACCATAGAGCTTTACAAATCATAGGGTAAAAATACAAAGATAATACTACATTAAACAGAACAAACAAACATACAGGATTGAGGGCGCCACTCACAAGAGCTTACAGTCTATGAGTATTCATTTAAATAACACTGCAATGTGGAATTGAATAAATTTATCCGAAATATATTTTTATTTTGTTCTCACGATGCTCACCAATGCTATTAGCAATACATATTGAAATTCATCATACTGTTCTCTGTGAAATCAAAATCTTTCATTTACCAAAGAAATTGAAAAACATTTTTTTTTAAAGAATATACACTTAAATGGATGTTTGATATCTAAGGATATGTACTTATTCAAAACTTTTATATTGTATCTGAAATGTTATTCAAACCATTGAAAATCATGCAATTCTAAAAATAACTTTGAGTTGAAAGTGTGTCTAAAGGTAACAAAATTTGAGATTTTGACAATTGTCACAATAGATCACATAAAATTAATCTGAAAAATAATTGACATTACTTTCCAATATGACTTGTGAAATTACAAAAAAGTATTCTAATTTATAAATCCTTTGAATTTTATTTGAATGAAGATTATTATCATTAATTATTATAGTAAAACAGTATATAATTCTTTGGTTAGTAAAAAATATCTTATTAGAAAATTATTTAGAGACACTTACCAATGATTTAAGACACCTTCTCTAAAATCCAGGGGTACAATTTTTTTCTTGAATCATGAATATCGTAAAGTGACATACTGAATTTACTTCCTGTCTGTCATTCTTTATAAACTTTGTACTTAGAAAGAAATATTTCACATAGGGGAATCTCATATCACTAAATTCATAATTACAAAGCCAAAAATTCTATTCACTTGCTCTGTAATTTTTTAAAATAGACCCAAATGCTAAAGCCATAACTAATAATATTGTCTTCACCATGGTTTTCTCAACTTTCCAGTTTCTTGTTGCATTAACAATGAGAGCTGACAATGAAACAATCAGCTCTTAGATGGAAATGTGTGAAGTCCTGATAAATTCAAGTTTACATAGAACGTTGCCCGCGGTAATGCCTTAGCTTTTTAGAACATTCACAATTCCAGAAATAGGCTTTGACTGGCACTTTTAAATAATCCAGTTAACATTCAACGCTAAGAACTTTCCCAAGTGTTCTAGAAGTAAAGTCGCTGCTGGCAGACTACCAGTTATTCTCTATGAATTGTCACGTAGTAGGCGGCAATCTCTACCTTGATGAATTAATCAAATTTGACTGCCTCGCCTTCCATGTTTAGCAAACATGCCCGCAAACAAAAACTGGATATGCATGTTGGTTTTGATTTTACGAATTCATGTGAAAAATGCCCCGGCTATGTCAAAGAGGATGGAGACACCTTCACGGACTGTTGACTACGCCTCTGAAAACTTTATAACAGTCCGACAGACATGAAGAAAGAGAAGGAAACCATTGCAGATACCTTAATAAGCATCACATCTGCGAGGTCATTGGGATATTTCAGACAACTTTCCAACCTCATTAGTTTGGCAGTTTTCACAAGAATGTCCTTATCTTTTGTAACTTTGCACGGAAGTACTCTGAGAAAATTCCCTGAACCAAGAACAGTCTCTGCCTTTGGGTCAGTCTAACATAATGAGTCTCCAATGTATGTGTCCTTTGCTCCTCTATGCAGTATATGTTTGTGTTAACCTCTCATGATGTGAAACCTCTTTTATCCGTCTAATACTCTGCTTCTACAATGCATATCTCATTATTTCTAATTAGGGTCTCCAAGCTGCTGGTCAATGTTATTCAGAGCTCTAGCATTCCCAAGACACAGGATAAATTGACCATGTCTCAGAAATCATAAATATGTCCAATTTTTATTTCCTTCCGTTATTTCTGTTTTTGTAAAAATATAGGCTAATTGCTCACTTTTACATGCATTTCCCTTCAGTTTCAAGGAAGGATAGTTAACTAAACAAGGATGCAAGGATGTATAGTACAATACAGTTTATGACCTTTTACGTGATAGATACGGGGGGATCTATTTTTACACCACAAAATAGGAATGTTAATTTTTTTTTTAAATGAAACAAAATGCCATTAGAAGTTCAATTTAAAAAAGTAAAGAAAGTGTTTATTTTGTTTTATTGTCTTTTCTAAATTGTAAAAATGTGAATATGATTATAGGCAGAAGATATGACTTCAAATTATTGGAATGAGGTAAATGTATCCTGTATACCATAACAATTAGGAATTGCATACTTGCCTTGCCAAGTTTAATAACACTATTTTAACAATGTTCCTGACTACAAATGTGTGCATCATATAATGGTCACAGTTTTTAAGAAGTTGGAAGGCAAAGTTACAAGTTGCATGTCTCCATTTGTCTCCATTAATGTGGTTGGCCAGTTTACCTCATGTTTTTTGTAACATGTATGTAAGTGTGGGGGGCAGGATATTAGGTAATTTACCAATATAAATCTCTATTAATAGTTCTGTTCCGCTTTCTCGATTTGTAAAGTGAAGCCTCCTGTCTTTTATCTCATCAGCCAGACATTACTGACCATAAAATGGCTGCAGATGGAGGGTCATTTGATCTCTAACTGGCGATTGCTCATGGACAGTTAGGCCCCTTCTACACTAGCGAGTGTGATGCGATGAACTCGCATCACACTCGCAACGCAAGCTGCCGGGAACGCACGGCCCGAACACTGCACCGCGGGAGTGAACTCAGCATGTCAGTTCACTCCCGCGGTGCAGCGTTCGGGCCGTGCGTTCCCGGCAGCTTGCGTTGCGAGTGTGATGCGAGTTCATCGCATCACACTCGCTAGTGTAGAAGGGGCCTTAGAGATCACATGACCCTCCACCTGCTGCCATTTTATGGGAATGTCTGACTGATGAGGTAAAAGACAGGAGGCTTCACTTTACATATCAAGAAAGCAGAGCAGAACTTTAACTAGATATATATTGGTAAATTACCTAATGGCCAACCCCTTTAAGCCTACATTCACACACAATCACATCTCATTTTTGACTTTCAGTTGAAAGTATTGCCAATGAATTCAACTGTATGCTCATACGGTGTCTTCTTTCATTCCTCCCCCCTGAAAGCAGCAGGAGGAGTCAACATAAGCAGCCGCAAGTGACTGGCTGCTACTGATGTTTAGGATGTTTGACCAATGGCATACCTGTAATTATATTGTCAGCTCCCTCACAGGGGTCCTCCTAGAGTGCACGCTCAGCAGAGGCCAGGGTAGGATGCCATACAGTTGTATCCATCCCACACAGGCTATTATGTCCTATGTGAGTAGATAAGTAACCACTTGTGTCTTTCTGTCCTGTGGTTCCTGAAGCATTCAATGTATAGTATATGCCTAGGGATATACACTGGGAACTTTCCAGGAGGATATGCTGAAAGTACCCATGAAACAAGATGTCAATCTCGCCTAAGGTCTATAGTATAAATTAATCACCTATACAGTACAGGCATATTTGGCAATCATTTATAGAAGAGAAAAACAGACAGCACTGCTTAATGACTCAAGGATTTCAGTGGCCAGTACACAAATGTTCATCACATGGAGACTGGGGGTTTCAGGGGTTCTGCTCTATTCATTAAAGTAAAATCCAATAAGACTTGCAGTAGTAGAAAAAAGAGAATGGCACTTGTCCCTTTGTATTTTCTTCCTTCAAGTGACATTTATTAAGATACTAGCTGTAGATCCCGGCATTGCCCGGGATAGTCAATAACTGCACTTAGCTATAACAAAATAGAATTGGTTAAGAAAAAAATAATATATATCTATCTATGCATTTATCTCTCCCTCTCTGTCACTCACGAATCACTTTTTCGTCGTGTTTCCCAAAAATTACTGGTTTGCGCCGAATTGCCTCGGGTTTTTGGCGCATGCGATCGGATTGTGGCGCATTGATGCCGGCATGCATGCAATGGAAATCGGGGGGCGTGGCTGTCAGAAAACCCAACGGATCCGGAAAAAATTTGAAAAAAATGTATTTTTATAAAAAAATGTTTTGCTTGACATGCGCTTACGTGCACCAGGAATAGGTTGGTGAACTCTGGCGAACCTTGGCGGACCTCGGCGCAGCATCGACACGTGGTGGACATTGGGCGCACGACCTTAGTGTCCCTCACTCTACCTCACACATAAGATGTATTATACTCATTGCCTATACTGTAATAACCAATCAAAGCTCATATTAATCATGTGTGGCAAAATAGAAGCTGAGCTGTGATTGGTTGCTTATTGCCACAGCAGACTATGGCTACAGTATATGGTGGTTATCATATTACCTCACATATTACTTCACATCTTAACCTCACACCTAAGACCGCATTCACATGTTGCGTTTTGTTGAGAAAGGGGGATGTGCCTAATTACATTGCTGTCAACATTGCTTTTATAAAATGTGTGCGTTAACACATTTTGTTAACCTATATGTGTGTGAACACATGCTAACATATTTGTTAACAACGCATTTACGATTGCGTTTTGTAAATGCAATGTTGACAACAATGTAATTAGGCAAATATCCTCTTCTCAGTTGTTGTGATGCGTTTAAAAACGCAACGTGTAAACACAGCCTAAGCTGTATTATATTCATTGCCTGTAGTAACCTATGAAAGCTCAGAGCTAATAATAATGACCTATGGACGAACAGCCATCAATTTATGGCTGAGCTTCCAACTGCCACAGCAGCAGCAGACAGTGGCTCCTGTATATGGTGGTTATTATAATACCTCATACAGGCATACAAGATAGGGTCCGTAGGTTTGTTCCTAAGTTGAATTTGTATGTAAGTTGGAACTATATATTTTATAATGGTAGATCCAGACAAAAAAAATTTTTGCCCCAGTGACAATTGGTGTTTCAAAATTTTTGCTGTAATAGGACCAAGGATTGTCAATAAAGCTTCATTACAGACACCTTACAGCTGATCATTGCAGTCTGGGACTATTGTAAAGCATCCAGAGAGCTTCACCAGTGGTCACAGTGGGCAGAGGGGTCCGTCTGTAACTATGGGTCGTCTGTAAGTCGAGTGTCCTTAAGTAGGGGACCGCCTGTATTACCTCACATATTACTTCACATCTTACCTCACTCATAAGCTGTATTATACGCATTGCCTATAGTAACCTATCAAAGCTCAGAACTTATCTAAATGACCTGTGGCAGAACAGCTACCAATCACAGCTCAGCTTCCATCTGCTACAACTGCAGCAGACAATGCCTCCTGTGTATGGTGGGTAATAAGTGGATTTTGGAAAGCGATGGGTAAAAATTTTGGCTCAAAATTTGGCAATATTTGGTGATTGGAAACGTGACCGTACAGATTCCTTTAGCAGACATACACACACACACACATACAGTCATGGCCAAAAGTTTTGAGAATGACACAAATATTATATTTTCACATGATCTGTTGCCCTCTGGTTTTTATGTGTGGTTGTCAGATGTTTTTATCACATACAGAAATACAAGTGCAATAATATTATGAGTAACAAAAGCTTTTATTGACAGTTAGAATGAGTTACTGCAGGAAGTCAATATTTGCAGTGTTGACCCTTCTTCTTCCGGACCTCTGCAATTCTCCCTGGCAGCTCTCAATCAACTTCTGGACCAAATCCTGACTGATAGCCGTCCATTCTTGCACAATTTGTTGGTTTTTGTTTGTCCACCCGTCTCTTGATGATTGACCACAAGTTCTCAATGGGATTAAGATCTGGGGAGTTTCCAGGCCATGGACCCAAAATCTCTGTTTTGTTCCATGAGCCATTTAGTTACCACCTTTGCTTTATGGCAAGGTGCTCCATCATGCTGGAAAAGGCATTGTTGATCACCAAACTGCTCTTGGGCGGTTGGGAGAAGTTGCTCTTGGAGAACATTCTGGTACTATTCTTTATTCATGGATGTGTTTTTAGGCAAGACTGTGAGAGCCGATTCCCTTGGCTGAGAAGCAACCCCACAAATGAATGGTTGCAGGATGCTTTACAGTTGGCATGAGACAAGACCGGTGGTATCGCTCACCTTGTCTTCTTCGAACAAGTTGTTTTCCAGATGTTCCAAACAATCGTAAAGGGGATTCATCAGTGAAAATGACTTTACCCCAGTCCTCAGCAGTGCACTCCCTGTACCTATTGCAGAATATCAGTCTCTCCCTGATGTTTTTTCTGGAGAGAAGTTGCAGATGCACTCACACCTGCCTGCTGCCATTCCTGAGCAAGCTCTGCACTGCTGGGAGCCCGATCCCGAAGCTGAAACACTTTTAAGAGACGGTTCTGGTGTTTGCTGGTCCTTCTTGGGTGCCCTGGAGCCTTTTTGGAAACAATGGAAGCTCTCTCCTTGAATTCCTTGATAATGCAATAGATTGGTAACTGAGGTGCAATCTTTCTAGCTGCGATACTCTTCCCTGTTAGGCCAGTTTTGCTTCTTTAGAGATAACCGTGGTTAACAGAAAAGAAACAATAATGCCAAGCACCGGCCTTCTGTTAAAGTGCCTAGTGGTGTGATTCTTACTTGATCATGACAGATTGATCTCCAGACCTGTCCTCATCAACACCCACACCTGTGTTAATGGAGCAATCACTGAAGCGATGTTAGCTGCTCCTTTTAAGGCAGGCCTGCAATGAAGTTGAAATGTGTTTTGGGGGAAAAGGTAAAATTTCTAGGCAAATATTGACTTTGAAATTTGTTGCTTTTAAGCTGATCACTCTTAATAATATTCTGGAGTATATGCAAATTGCCATTATAAAACCTGGTGCAGTAGACTTTGTAAATATTAACATTTGTATAATTCTCAAAACTTTTGGCCATGACTGTATATTAGATACTCGCATACAAGCTATGTATGTGGTTAAGGGAGGACAACAACAACACCTCACACGTGTATGAGCAAGTGAACACATATGATGTGTTGTTGTTGTCCGCCCTCCACCATGTATATAGCTTGTATGTGAATATACTTAAATAAACATTACTTGAAGGAAGAAAATACAAAGCCATTCTTTATACTATTGCAAGTCATATTTGGCAATCAGTTAACAACAAAAATTTGTTGTAATTGTCAACAAAACAAGTGTAGATTTGACAGATGAAACATAACATTACACCCAACTTGTTGTTTGAAATTTCTTTTAGGGTGACCAGTAACCTTAGTATATTATCAGTTAACCTCACTGTCTTTACTGCAATAAAGTAAACATTAGCGAACTGAACATTTCGAGTGACTGGTTATCTCAAGAAACAAGGTACTAAACCTAATCTAGTAAGTCTAGTAGTCTAAACCTAATCTAGTAGTATTTTGGCCATAGATAATTTTTTTTTTTCAGTATAAGGTGAGATCAAGCCAGTGTTGACACTGATGCATAAATCCCCACAAATAGTGAGCAGATAATGGAAAAGTATGGAAATATTTGGAAGTTAATGTAAGCCTTGCACTATTAGGCTCTATGGAAATCATTGCAACAGGTCCTTGTAATAAAATGGAGAGTTGCTGCAGACATGTCCATGTATTATCAAGGGGTTGTATTTACAAGACAACCCCTTTCATTGGAAATGTACACATAAGATTAGAGCAGCATGGTGGCTTAGTGGTTAGCACTAAAGCCTTGCAGCGCTGGGGTCCTGGGTTCAAGTCCCATCCAGGTCAACATCTACAAAGAGTTTGTGTGTTCTCTCCATGTGTGTGTGGGAGTCCTCCGCTTTCCTTCCACACTCCAAAATATACTGGTAGGTTGCTTAGATCGTGATCCCCATTGGGGACAGGGACTGATTTGGCAAGCTCTGTGCAACACTGTGTGTTCTATATAAATAAAGGAATTATCATTAAGATTGGTGATACAATGTGCCAATCAAAGTGCCAATTTTGATTTCATAGAAGTTCATTATGTAAAATAAAAATCGGTATTCAGAGCAGCCACCATTTACTTATATAATGTGTGAAGGGTGTAATATAACTAAAGGTGTTTGTTGATATTCCGTGACTGCTTCTCATTTGCTAATTATGATTTGGAGCCTGTGGCGTGCAGTTCTTTGATTTATCATTGCTTGTATTTAGCATTTTCTTTGATTTGGCTTTAGATAGAAACACCTTAAAGGCTTCCTGCTGAGTAATAAAATATATCACGACACCTTAGCAAGTCATATCAAAGATGATATTATGCAGATAAACACTCACTAGAAATCCCAGATTACTGTGTACACATGGCATTGCTTTGTATCACTGTGGTCACATCAGATTTCTGTCCTCAAACTGTCTCAGAATTGTCACATCTGACAATTTGCGCCAAGTTTGCGACTTTTTGCCAACATACTATTCATTTGACATAATTCACTACATGATAAATTTTTTTTTACAAAAAATCACACATTCAGGAGCAAATCCACTGTAATCCCTCATGGTGCACAAACAAAGTTTGTGTTTAGTCTTAACTAAAAGGATGTATATCCACTAAAGAGATGAACGTCACATGTGCTGCATATACAGTATGGAAGCCATGTAAACCATCTGATGTGCATAAGACATCTGAAGATCTCCTGTAACACTACAAAAAATTAGATTAAGATCCTACCTAATGATAAATCTGCCTCATAGAGTCCCTCAATATTGACTGTAAATAAATATTATGTAAGTTCTTATTATCCAACAACTAGTCAAGATTGAAGTGAAGATCACAAAACCCATGTGGTTAGCAAAATCTATGGTGGATTTCCGACCTCCCAATAACGATAGTGCTGCATGGGGGCTTAGGTTGGAGCATCCATTTTCCCTTATAATGGTGACATTATAGCATGAGATGTTTTTATAAAGCACAATAGGTACATTGATAACAGCATTAAAAGAATGAAGATGTGATCTAAGGGATCCAAAGCAAGCAAGCGGTTTTCGAATAAAAATGTCAACATTATAACAATATAATTTCCAGAATAAAAAGTCATCCATAGTCAGCAATACATAGTAATTATTACATAGCAACTAAGTAGCAGTGGAAGATGGTTTTGAAGCCCAAATTTGCACAGATGTTACAACATTTGTGCACGATTGGGCTTCAAAACCATCTTCCACTCGTAAACTACAACAGATGATGTGCTGACCATGATTTTGTACTTAGTTTGGATTCTATCATTCATTAGTCTGAACACTGCCTTATTTCACTTAAGGCTGTCTTAGTTGATTTTCACCATACCTTTTTGTCTCCTGTAAACTTTTGGGGCTGCAGATGGTTAAGCTAGCTGTAATGGACAGATGTCTCCTCCACTCACAATCCTTTCCGTGTTAGTCTGGTTTGCCTGGATGTAATGGGATTGGTCCAATCACCCTCTGGACCAGGACCCTGATATCTCATAAAAGGATTGTCTGTCCACTTTCTATGAGTTGTCTTTGCAAGTTTCTAGCATTTTCTGGCCTTCCATTTACTTTGCTATTTTGACCCTTGCTTGTTCTCTGACCATCCATTTGTCTCTTGAATCTGTACTACATTGTCCTCTTGGCATTAACCTGTATCTGTAAAACCAGTCCTCCATGTTAGATTGTCATGATTTTTGCCTCTGTGTTTTAATGCAGGAAGGGAAGTAGGCAAGTAGGTAAGGACAGCTGGGTAGGTCTAGCCTTAGTCGCTGTCCATGTCTGTGCTTTCCTTTTCCATTTTATTGTTTGTGCCCAAACAGCATCATTACAAGTAATATTTACATCTCCTCTGTCACCTTTACAGAAACCAAAAAACACTGTGAAATTTATATGTTGGTTTTAGTATTATTATTATAGCAATTTAAATATCATACTATTTTATAGTCAGTGAATTTCCTGGTGAAATTAAGCAAAATAATAAAATCTCAGTTCATACTGAGTGAAGAATGAAAGAAACACGTTTTGTTTTAAGACAGATTTTTGTCTGCTCCTAGGGATATACAGTATACAATAATGCACATATTGTCATATATGTAAGCCTTTTGTCATTCATGTAATAAAATAAGCTTCAAGAGTATGAAAACTTAGCAGATAATAATAAAATCTCTGAAAGCCTATACCTTTTTGGGGATAATTGCCTTCAAATTATGTATTTTGTCCTAACAACTCGGTGTAACATCAATCAAAATCAAGATGTAGCAAGTTGTTATCATGATGGAGTGATATCATCATGCCCCATGGCGTTACTGTGAGTCATATCTGACTAGACAAAGTTTGAACTTCATATTTTTCACCTGTGAAGATTATTATAAAAATCTTGATGTGTTAATGTATAACAGATGTAAACAATTCTGGACAAAAAGGGAAATGGAAGCAATAAACCTGCTTGCCAAGGATACCATTGTCCTGCTCTCAAGCCAAATATATTACAATATATGTAATATATACAACTATAGTTCTCTGCCTTAAAATTTCTCCTGGTAGGGTATGATCATGCATGGTATCTTTGTCACAATCTTACATTACAATGATGACCTGATGTCTGTATCTCTAGACCTCTATTGCCTTGGTTATTTGTCTACCCACAATAAGATTTACTTCATATGTCTACACTCAGAACAGCTATAGTGATGCTTTTTACCTACCTGGAAGTCACATGACTCTTTTTTTAAGGAGTTACCAACAGTTGGATATCTAGCGACAGAACATTTCTACCACCCCTCTTCCTCTTCAGAACTAAATACATCATTAGTTGTGTCTGCATAAGGAAGTGGAAGATAGATATTTAGACTTGCAGAGAAAAAATTGTAGGATCCATAAGGAGAACGTCAAGTTTAGTGCTTAACAGAAAGCTGCCATTTGCTTGCATGCATTATGAACCAAACATAACTTGAGAATGCTACACTGATGCAGAAACATATCTTGTTTAATCCCTGAACAGAGTGGTTTTGCTGAAAAAACAATTATAAAATTATGATAATGAGGCTTTGTCGCTCCACTGGCTGCCCTGGCGCTTCTCCTCTTAGCCTAGTAAAGTACTGTTTCAGAGAACAGTATATTCACTGTATTGTCCCTGGAAGGCAGAAGTGATCAATTACTGCACTATCCCCCAGCTTCTGTGTATGAGTCATCCAGCTCAGGTTGATTAGTCCTGTCTGGACAATTCAGTAGGCTCTGTGTAATGTGTTTATGTACTGCAGCCAGTATGCACCCAGCTTTTCCATTATCCTGAATTTTATAATTGTTTGTTGAGCAAAACCACTCAGTTCAGGGATAAAACAAGGTATGTTTCTGCATCAATGTGGCTACAGCATTCTTAAGGTATGTTTGTCTCACAATGCATAAAAACAAATGGTAGGAAAAACCAAACATTTTACAAAATGCTGGATATTTGTGTGGAAAATTACCGTAAGCATTCAGGATTTTTCAAAGTGCCAAAAAGAAAGATATAAGCGAAGACTTCTGGGAGGGTTATAAGATTATTTTCAAAAATGTTAAATATAAAACATTTAAGACAGTTGACAAAATTCCAAAGACTGGTTATTCCAATGAATATACCCCAAGGTCAGACCCTTCAACAGCTAGAAAAATTCCAAAGATTTTAAGCAACAAATGAAGAATCATTTAACTAAATAGAAATGTTAATCAAATCAATATTTGTTGTGACAACCCTATACCAGCACAATTGAAAAGCTGCAAATTTTCAAAGAATAAGTCAGCCAAAATTTACAAGATATTGTTTTATGGGTTGTATTCAGTTCTGATATGTAAAACTACAGTCTGACTAGCGGTGTAAGAGCTTGTTTCTTGTGGGATAATTTGTCATTTCTATTCACATCAACAATATACTGCAGTAATTTAGTAGGAGACAAATAGACATAAGTAGGCAGGTGTGCATGGTTCATATCAAAACGAGATTCTTCTGCAAACATTACCGCACTTTGAGCGTTTTTGTGCAATAGAAAATAGGCATAAGACCTGTTAGGCCTTACAGGAATCGTAAGCAAGCTTTCATTTTTACCTTTCAAAAAAAGGTAAGTTATGTCCTGTATACCTGCAACAAAAATGTTGCTGCAGCGATGTGTAACAATGAACATGAAAATATATGTCAGCTTTTAGCTACTTCTACAACTCACATAGACGTTAATTGAGGGTCTGAACACAAGCATGGACACTTTGACATGAACAAAGTATAAGGAGGTCGATAACTGTTCAATCGGAGTCAGAGGTTCCCAAAGATTTTATATGATAATTTAAGAATAGGAATTCTTCTTACATTGCTCCACTACAACTGAACAGGTTTAGCTCCTTACATGTGGGTGGTAAAATGCTCAATCCGCTGAGGCTCTTTTATAAAGCTGATCACTGGGGTGATGACTTATGCTAAGAATAGGTCAATATTAAAGGAGTTGTCCACTTTCAGGAAATTTTTGATATGTTTTGTGTAAGGAAAAGTTATCCAATTTTCCAATATACGTATTATATAAATTCTAGACCGCTTGCTGTCCTGCTAGAAAGATTCTATGTTTACTTCCAGTGGATAGAAATCTGTCCATATGATGTGATGGACAGGCAGGTGCACAAACCGTTATTATCACAGAGAGTAATAGGAGTTGTGTGTCACTAGCGGCTTGTGCACCTGCACCTCCATCACATCACATGAACAGATTATATCCACTGTAAGTAAAAATAGAAGCTTTTATAGCAGGACTGTAAGCAGAGATCTATAAATCCATGAGGAATTGATATAGAAAGTATATTGGAAAATTGTATAACTTTTACAACATAACCATGTCAAATATTTGCTGAAAGTGGCCAACCCCTTTGAGGTCCTGGAACACTCCTTCGAGATACATTATGGCAGGTGATACATTGGAATATCATTTAGGCAATATATAGGGGCACATTTACTTACCCGTCCGCAGAGTTCCCCGAAAGTGCATTGTCCGACCATAATTGCACTCTGCCGCGATTCACTAAGATCGTGTGCCCAATATCCTGAATATGTTTCTTCCCCGCTCAGGTCTGCCAGAGTTCACCTTCTTCTTCTCGGTGCATGTAACTGCATTGTCTTGCGACACAAATTGAAAGATAGATCCCGAGATAAAGTGCAATGTCCGACGGCCCGCCCTCGTTTTCTATCACATGAAAGCCAGCCCAGCTGCACCACAATCCGATCGAGGGCGACACAATCCCCTGCTAAATACCTGTCCCAACCTCGCAAATTCCAAAAACCATGAACAGTCCGACGAAAGTGCAATCTGCGACCCTTAGAAAAAAAAGCCCCATAGTGTCACTATGTGACAATATAAATCATCTGTGGCTGTCCCCTCTTTATTCTTGTAAAGTAGTGCACATCTGTGGTTGTTTAGCAACTTCCAAAAATAAGTGTGTGTGTTAATGTGCTGTTTTCAATGACCTGGTCACAAAAGACTAAGTAGCCATTTTAAATCCTGAGGATTAGTTGCAGAATTCTGACACTTCTGGTGGGTCGTCAAAGATATACATAAATTAAAAGTAAGTTAAAGTAATAAGTTATTGTTATTTTAGAGGGAAAACCTAATTAAATATTTGACAAGAAATATAATTCACTTAGGTTATGTGAACACGTCTGTTACAATCATTTTAACCAGATGGAGACGGCAGATGGTTCCATATGAGCCGAGTGCTGCATTACAGGCTAGAAAAGGAATCACATTATAATATGCGCCGCAGTGGCCCAGTTAGGACACAGTATTGTGAGACCTCTATGGTGTGCACCGTAAAAACGGAAAAAGGTGCGGGGTGGAAGGGGAAGGGGTGGGGGTAACACTTGCCCGAAGCTTTATTGAAAGACAGACACAGAAGGGGGAAAAACCAGGAAGGGAACCTAGCAAAAGTCCACTTCCTGGTTTGGGCCATTTGCATAATGTATGCATGACCCAGAATCCCCTGTAAAAGTCCAAATCTAGTGAAAATTTAGTGTTTTCTGGCATTTGCCAGATAAACACAGCCTGCAATTCCTAAGACACCTAATCTAAGCAAAGTCCAGCATTTCATACAAAAGTCCTGAACTTGTGAGAAGCGTAGATGTCTTGCAAAGTCCAAAAAAGCGGCTTTCGCCTGGATTCTCCCTGAGGGAGGTGGTGGGTGCCAGGGGAGGCGATCCTAGCTCAAGCAGGGGGTCCAAATCCAATTAGGCATTAGCCTGTCTAGCTCTTACTGTGTCCTCACAGATAAGACATTGTCTCCTGCTGAGAGCACCGCAGTGTCACTCCCACTCAGTATTCCTCAGCAGAGGGGAGGAGCTTCCTGACTGGGGCTTCTTGTCTCCCTGCTAGAGAATCATCCAGCAGGCTGTTGAGGACAAATCTGTAACAATCAGGTGTTGTCAAGGCTGTCTTGTGCCAAGTGAAGCGTCTCCTGCCGTACCAGATGGTGTCCATCCTCTTTGGCATGAGTGCCCTGAGACAGCCCATAAAGCACCGCATGCTGCGTCATGGAGCTCCTTGGCACAGAGACTTGGAAATGGGGCTCCAGGGTGTCTAACAGGCTCTGAGCAAAGGGGCACCCCCAAAACAGGTGCAGGGGAGTCTCCTCAGACGAGGGGCACCTGGGGCAATAGGGGATGTTGCGCAGTCTTTGGGCATACGTGAAGGCCTGCAGGGGCAGCCCCCCTTGGATGGCCATCCACGAGACGTCCTTGTGCCTGTTGAGCAGTCTGGCCCAGGACATGTTGGCCCAGACCGCCTGGGCCATGTCCTGGGTGACTCCTGGGACAAATTCCAACAAATCTTTGGCTCGGACGAGCTTGTGCACGGTCTTTGGTATCCACAGGTCGTCAGTCCCTCCAGTTGGTGCTCCCTCACGAAGCGGACGGCCTGGCCGTAGTACCAGGGCGCATGCCAGAAGTAAGGGATGGAGCTGTCCCACTTGTCCCAGCCCAGCCCCCTCCAGAGGGGCAGGAGGAAAAAGAGGGACATGGACTTTCCCGCGGATCTTGCAGAGTTCCTCAGGGTCCTGCGCACACAGTCGCAAACAAAGAAGATCCAGAGCAAAGTGGAGATGTCGGGGACACCTTTGCCCCCCTAGCTTGGCTCCTTGAACATGACCGCTCGCTTGACCCGGTCCATCTTTGAGCCCCAAACAAAATGAAAAACGGTCCTGGTAACGGCCTTGCAGACGGGGGCCGGGGGCGGCCACGCCTGAGCCGCGTACTGGAGTACGAACAACACCTCGTTACGCAGGATGAGCGTCTTCCTCTCCAAGGAGAGCTGTCTGAGGCTCCACAGGGTGACTCTGGTGTTGACTTTGGCCAAGCGTTCTTGCTAGGTCTTCAGGGCTGCACCTTCCTTCCCGAACCAGACTCCCAGGACCTTCATGAAGTCCCGCTGAATGGTGAAGGGGAAGGGGGCAGAATAAGCAAGCTGCCAGTCTCCGAAAAGCATGGCCTCCGACTTCCCGCAGTTGACTTTTGCCCCCAAAGCCTGTCCGAACTCCTCGCAGGTCTGGACGAGCGCCATCACCGAGCTCCGGTCGGAGGAGAAGACAGTCACGTCGTCCATGTACAGCGAGCACTTGACCTCGTCGCGTCCGGGTCCCGGTGCGGTGATCCCTCTGATCCCTTGGTTCTGCCGGATAGACTCTGCGAACAGCTCTATAACGCAAACAAAAAGAAGGGGTGAAAGAGGGCAGCCTTGCCTGACCCCCAAAAGCACAGGGAAGGGGTCAGTCTTCCAGCGATTCACCAACACCGAGCTGTGGATATCAAGGTACATTAGGTCAACAATCGGGCAGAACGTCTTACCCAACCCGAACCTGCGCAGGGCCTGGCTCATGAAGCGGTGAGAGACACGGTCGAAGGCCTTCTCCTGGTCCAGGCTGACCAGGGCCGTGCGGACGCGGCAGCTTCCGACGTAGCGCAAGGTGTCCCTCACCAGGGCCAGGTTGTCCGCGATCCGGAACGCCGTAGGTCTGGTCCGGGTGGACGATCTCTCCGATGACTCCCTTCAGCCTGTTGGCAAGCACCTTGGCCAGGATTTTGTAGTCCACGTTGAGCAGAGAGAATGTAATGGAAGGCAGTATGATCTGTGTACCAAGGTGGAGAGACCACTTCTGGTCTTAAGATTTAGTAGTCTATATTTTTTGTATAGGGTTGGGAAATAAGAGTTCTTCTTACGGAGACTGCCAGTTAAGGCTGCCTTGTAGGCTTGAAGAGTCTTATAGCCATGGATGTTCCACTAGGGGGATTCTGGGAAAATATGCAAAGTTTTCCAGGATGGGTTAAGAAAAGCCACGCCTCTTTTAGCTACCTTGTAAGTAAGCTCTCTTGTCATCAAGCATGACCTACAAGAGGCCTTATGACATGACCAGTATATCTATTCCAGAAGGAACAGACTCCCAACTGCAGACAGCGCTGTTTCGACCTGATCGGCTCTCTTCAGTACAGCATAGGGAACTGGTTTGGCTGAGTGAAAGGCTTGTGACTTGTATAGACATTTTAGAAATTTACCGTTCATTCACAAGACAAACAATTTCTCAGCAAAATGTATTTCCTTGTGTTCATTGTCAGGTTGTACTACAACAAGTACAAAAGTCTTCTTGTAAGCTTTTATACTAGCTAAAGCTTGATTTGCTCTGCATATTGGAGTGGTAACTGGTTTGTAGACTATTTGTTGATTGTAGATTATTTGTTTTCAGAGTATCTGAAGAGTATTTTTTCTTTTAGTTAAGTCTAAGGTTAAAAGGCACATACACAATATATGTGAAGGAGAATATCTGCATTGGTTAAGTTAATACTAGATTAAGGCAAGAGTGAAAACTAGTTGGGTGAACACTTTCTTGATATTAAAGTTTGACGGCATTCCATTACAGTTCACTTTTCACTCTTGCATATCAGAAGCGTTAATGTTGATAGACTTACAGTTTATGAATTTATAAGGACCATTTATGCAATGATACAATTAACATACTTTTACATATAAAAGTATGTATATATATATTCAGAGAAAAAAACATATTTATTTATCAGGCTTTTTCCTTATTACTAAAATGATACCTACCCTGAATCCTCTGCTGAATCCAAACATAAGAGCAGAAGTGGATTATGGACCCACACTGATACCACAGGGGTTATTGCAGTTGACTCAGGCAAATATACAGATGTATGTTAAACTAAAAAGAATATGCAAACTCCTTGCACATGTATTTATATAGTGTATGCGCCAGTTTTGGGTCACAGCTGTACAGGCAGTCCCCGGGTTACATACAAGATAGGTTCTGTAGGTTTGTTCTTAAGTTGAGTTTGTATGTCAGTCGGAACTGTATACTTTATTATTGTAACTCCAGACAAAATTTTTTTGCTCTCTATGACAATTGGATTTGAAAAATGTTGGATTGTCATAAGAACCAGGATTAACAATAAATCTTAATTACAGGCACCATTGAGAACTGTTAAAGCTGTTTATTGTAGCCTAGGACTAAAGTACAGTAAGTTACCAAAATCCAGAGGTCCGTTTGTAACTAGGGGTCGTATGTAAGTCAGGTGTTCTTAAGTAGGGGACCACCTGTACTTTGTCCGACAAGACAGAAAAAATGTGCACCAAGAGGGGCATGTTAGTGCTTAGTTGATCCATTCGCCACAATTCTTTCTGATGTGCGCGAAAACTGTGTCTGTGCCACAATTTTGCAGTATGAACAAAATCCACCCAAAAAAATAGTGCACACTTCCAGAGCAGTACAGGGCGTGCCAGATTCATGAAGAACGGGTTCCACAATTCATGAATCTAGTGTACCCTGCACACTACACAGGCAAGCTGCACATAGTGCAGTTTGCACTGTTTTTGATAAGTGTGGGCCATGGTGTTTAGGTTGTATTCATGCTTGTAATAATGGGACACAAAATATGTTGCTGAAGCTTACAGCCAACTGGACATTACAGGGCTGTTTCAATTATTGACACCTTACAACAGAGAGTGAACAGTACTTTACCTGGCTCCCTGCCAGCTCACGCACTAGAGTCCCGGGGGTTGCAGAGGGTAACTTCCAACTGCTAGTATGAATCCACCATAGGCTTGTTTCCCTGCTCAATATTATCCTTCAAACCCTCTCCCACATCCTCCCCCTCCCAACATGCACAGTTAGCCGCGCGGCTGCTCTCCGCACCTCGCTACTCACTGCATGTGCATGCCTTTGTTACGCTGTCTTACTAGGCAGTGCAAACTGCGAAGTGAGAATGCATACCCCACACTACCTAGTAAGACAGCATAGCAAAGGAATCCATGTGCTGGGAGCAGCAAGGTGAGCCTACATCACAAGTGGGAGAGGCAATAGAGGGAGGATGTGGGAGAGTGTTTGGGGGGAATAATAATGAGCGGGGGACAAACCTATGGTGGATTCAAACTAGTAGGCAGACGTTACCCTTTTAAACAGCACAACCCATAGTACTTCAGTGTGAAAGCTGGCAGGGAGCCAGGAAAAGTTTACCATCCAATATTTTTCTAATTATGTTATGATCATGTAATGAAATATTTAAAAACATGTTTTCTAAATACTGTTCCCTCTATATTGTAAGCTGTCACCATTGAAAAACAGCCCTGTGATGACAGGTTCCCTTTAAGGTATTCACATTGACTTATATTGCAAAGGATAAGAGCACCAGGATGCCCACAGAATTTTTCCCAAAAGAATTGGGATAAAAACCTTGTTGACTAAAAACCCACTATAAACCCAATAAAACCGAATATAAACCCAGTTGGTCAATATACATAAAGTTATTTTTATCACTTTTGGATAACACCATTCTACAAACATTTATCCTGATTTTCAGCCAAATCCAACATCCATCATATATTTCTCATGTGCCTAATAGCATTTGTAAACACTAGAAACTTGCAATCTTTTAAAAATAAGATTATTCTATGAATTTTTTATGTATAACAATATATATCTTGGATCATGTCACAAATAGTGAAAAGATGAGATCACAACTGGGCGTCCATTATTTCATCCATTGTACTGTCAGCATGTTGTCAGTATGTATTAGCTGAAACAATACAATATAAAGTAATAAATGCAAGACAGAGACATGAAAGATATAAAAGAAAAGGGTCTGACCCCATTTTTAGGACATGTTTTGTAAAAAAGCTGAGTCTGCAAATACTTATATTTTATATCTCTTTTGCTGTGGCGTCTGTCTTAGAGCACTACCATTTATGAAGAAGCAAAACAAAAATTCTCTACTTATTTAGAGAAATATAATTCTAGAAAAGACACCATGCAATGTTTATTGATATTTCCAGAAAGTAAAGGTTTCCTACTAATTTGGGAGATGCCAATATGACTGATTCATAACCATATCAGGGGATAAGTTATATTTCCAGATATAATCCATAGTTGTTTCCCAAAAACAAAATCAGGCCCAATTCACACTTGCATTAGGTTACATTAGATATATCACAACAGCAACCTCTCCTCCCAGTGTAAACTTACTTAAAGTGTAACCGTCATTCTGAGCAAAAAAAAAAATTATATACATAATTCTGCTCCCGGTGTCCCTGGGAATCATTCTGCAAAGTATTTTGCCTCTCAGTCCTAAATAGTACCTCTCTTGGCCCATAGCAGTCACCTCATCACAAGTGCTTGCTGCTGACCAATGAAACCAGAGCTATCTATCTATCTATCTATCTATCTATCTATCTATCTATCTATCTATCTATCTATCTATCCGGTCCACCCACTGTCCGTAGCTCCTCCAGGCAAAATGGCGGATCAGATCCTCCAGCTCCTCCAGGATGCACTGCGCGCCCCTTGTCATGTGATTGAAGCGACCTGACGTCACTCACGTGACCAGAGGCGCGCGGTTTAGCATAGAGGAGCTTGAGGAGCCGAGTCGCTATTTTGGTCGTGAAGACACAGGTAAGAAGACTCGATCACCGCAGGGTGAGTATATAAGTTTATTATTTGTAAAGGGAGGCTGCTGGGGAATTTTATTTGTAAAGAGAGGCTGCTGCTGGGGCATTTGACTTGTTAGGCAAGGCTGCTAGGGCATTTTATTTAAAAAAAAAAGAGGCTGCTGGGGCATTTTATTTTAAAAAAAAAAAGAGGCTGCTGGGGCATTTTATTTTAAAAAAAGAGGCTGCTGGGGCATTTTATTTTAAAAAAAGAGGCTGCTGGGGCATTTTATTTGAAAATGGAGGCTGCTGGGGCATTTTATTTGCAAAATGGAGACTGCTGGGGCATTTTATTTGAAAAATGGAGGCTGCTGGGGCATTTTATTTGTGAAGTAGGTCCTTTTAGGTGTTTGTTGCATCATTTCTAACCCCTTATTGTAATTACATTTAAAACTGTATTATTACAATTAAAAACCCCTATATATGTTGTATATGTTAAAAATGGGCAGGGGGTGGAAGGAAGTGCTGTGGTCAGCAGGGGGACGGGGGGGGGGGCCCAGGCAAAAGTTTGCTATGGGGCCCACTCATTCCTAGTTACGCCACTGCTTATATCTATCTATATCACAGCACATGAGGGCACAGCTTGCAGACTTGGAGAGTGTCTCCTGCCACTTCCTGCTGTGGAGTTTGAGGTGTTGGGGGGGGGGGCTGCAGTTTTTTCTGTCTGTGTGTTTTATTTGTTTATACACAAGTGTAGGGCAAGCTGAGGGAGAGATAAGTGTAGGTGTTTGCTCACAACATTAGTGAGGGCTTCTCCCTGCACATGATTGCTGGAGCAGTGAGACATGAGGTAATCAGCTGTGAGCAGGGAGAGAGGACAGGTGGGCGTGTCTCCTGCTCCGTAGTCTCTGCTTCTTTCTGAAGATGGAATGTCCCTAGTAACAGCTATCTGAGAGATTACTGACATACATCTAGGGGAAGTCTGCAGAATACAAGTGGAAGGAGCAAGATTCGGGTAACTAATCCAATTGCAAAAGGGCTTAAAATTACCTGCCCTACAACATATCAAAAGTTTTTTGAAATTACATTTACACTTTAAATCCCTCAAATTTCCTGTTTAGGCCTGATATATGTCCCTTTTCTTACATACAGATATAAGTAATAATTTGTTATTAGTGTAATTAATAGATAATTTAGTCAACAGGACCAAACCATCTAGTTCTTCTGATCGGAAGGTCTAAACTGGCCAGCTTTTAAATGGTAAATAACTGATTAACAAACCTTGCAGAATAAAAAGTACAAATAAATATTATTCTATTAATGAATATTAAACAATTCATATATTTTTTTTATAGGAATGTGCCTCAACCTACACTCAATTTTGGGCCTTATTTGCCTCCTTAATTCATTCTAATCCACTTTTGTTCTATTTTGTCTATTTTGCTGGGAAGATGGGTTAAAGCTTAAATTAGGCAGAGGGAGGGGGGAGCATTGAGTCACAGCAGCTAGGTCTCCCCTACCAGCTCATAGACAACTGTGAATTACAAGCAAAGACTGCAGTGAAGAGAACAGTTCTAAAACGAAGATTATAGGGGTATATCCTTATATACCCAGTATGTCATAAATACATAACAGATACATCTAACTGGATAAGGGGGGCCTGGCCGAATGCTGAGTATGCAGTACACTTTTGACAACTCTCCATTCAAGTCTATTGGAGAAATGAGCATCTATACATGAATATTTTCAGGACTCCCATAGACCTGAATGATGGGTGACCTTGTATGAGCTGAAAATTCTATAGAGAACCCAGCAGCAGAGGAGGATCAGTCAACCCTTTCCTCAAGATCACGCTGAGCTAAGCTTTATCTGTAACTCCTATTTATCTCAGGGAGAGTTACAATAATTCCCAACAATCCAGTTGCTCTTATTCACATCTTGGCCTTGTTTAATGTCCTTTTAAAAGCCACTAATGACCAGAAATAGTGCTATTCTGACAAGACAATGGATTTTTGCAGTTTAATAGGTGAGGTACCCTTCCATCATAAAACAGTGGGAGCCCCATCTAAATGTATCTGTGTTTGGTTCTAACCCTTTGTTCCTGCATTCACATTTAAAGCCAAAATATAGTCTCTTCATGTCCAAATACTTTGGCTACTAATGAACTGTAATTGTTTTAATCTAATTACTAACAGATCTTTGCACTTGAACCTGATCACAGAGAAAGGAACCCAAGACAGACCATCAGTCGCCTTGATTTATTACTTGACCAAATAGTGACCTCTAATGGTCACCATTGTTATCACAGACCTGGATGAATTATTATTTACCTTCAAGAAGTTACACAAGTCTTTTGCCCAATAGTACATGTCATCTCCATTCATGCTGAGAACATAAGTTACACATTTACTTCAGCAGCAAATAGCAAAACACATAAAAGACGGTTAATTTCATTTCAGCTCTCTCTGGATAGTTACCAGCAGCACATGCCATGAGGAATTGCGTGCAAATCTTACTATAACCCAAGGCTTTACATAAACTAAATGCTCAGGTCATTGGGAAATAACTGGTATTTCCAGTTTTTCTTTGTACTTTACTGCACGCACACTAAAGAAACAATGATCTAAGACAGCCTGCGAGGAAGAGGTGAGAAAACATCCTAAACGCTGGTTCTCATCGCACTCCATTCATCTTCCCATTTGAGCTATTCATCTAATGGCTGAGCGCTTACTTGTGAAGGATATCTTACAAGTTACATGTAGGCTTTGTGTTACTGCAGCACAATGTCTGTGTTGTGTTCTATAAGACCAAATAAAATAAAAAAAAACATATGCAAATGTCAAAAAAACTAAAAATTATGTAAACAATCACCTACTTTATATTTCCAAATCCTGACGCTTCTTCGATCCTCCGGGCATTTAGGTTCAATAAAACTTACTTTATATTTCACACGTTGTTCTAAACATTAAGGCCATGAGAGTCAAAATCTGCATAGAACTGCACACATTGCACCGGACAGGAGTTCTTGCATCATACAGAAATATGAGGCAAGGACTCCCTGTCTACCGGCTGAACTGCACAGTTATTACAGTACCGGCACTGCAGCCTGGCCAGCAGACAGGGAGTCCATGCATCATAATTCTGTCTGATGCAAGAACTTCCAATGTGTGCAGACCATGGGATTGAACCAATAGGTGGGGCTGTTTCCACTGGCTGTCTACGCTCGTGTGCAGCAGCATTACTTTAAAACTGTATAAATATATTCATGCTCTAACTAATGATTTATATCCATTCACTTTTCTCCTTGTGTACAGCATACAATGGGTTAAACTATGGTAATCATAGATTTTGCTGACCTTCATTGCTAAATCAGCAGAGAGGATGTGTATTATGCCCGCACGTAGTGCCCACATGATCAGAACACCGTAACGCGACTTTCACGCAAGCCAAAACCAGGATTGGTTCCAAAACAATGAATATTTACAAAACTTCCAATGACAGTTTTGCTCAGTCTATGCACTACTCTTGACTTTGGCTTCCAGGTACTGATGCAAAATACTGTCCTCATACTGACTGTCGGAAAGTTGCTTCGCATATCATCTATAGTGCAAAGTCACTTTCCTGTTTTACATCAGGGACACATGGAACAAATCATGACCAGATGAAAATGGGAATCTGTAGGCAGCTCTAACCATACTAAGCTGATGACAGTGTTAGGCTGCACCTACCTTTGTGTATGTTAGTAGCAGCAGGACTGTGAAAATGTAATTTACATTCCACACTAGTAGTATTTCAGGATTGCTGTAAGTCTTGCTACTGAAGTTACTCAGAGCAGAGGGGAGCGGGGGACCAGTTTGAAAGCACAGAACTATATTCAGAGCACTTTACTCTGAGTCCAAGTACAATGAATATAAATGCATTTTTCACAATTCTGCTACCACTAACATGGTTACACAGCTCTCCAGGGCCAATGCCTAACACTGCCTGCAGCGTTGCCCTTGTATGGTTCACAAACATCTAGCACCTGACACCCCCATCGATCAGTTGGAGACAACTGGAGTATTGGATTGAGCTTTGTGGCTTCCTTAGGGTGATGCCACACATGGCATTTTTAACCCGTTTTTGGTTCGTTGGTAAGCAGTCCATTAAAAAACGCATGTGTTAAAATTTTAATGCATGTGTTTTTGGACGGACTGCTTAAAAACGGACCACAAACGGGTTCAAAACGCCATGTGTGGCATCACCCTCAGAGTCTACTTTAGAGTTTACAGCTTTGTGCTTGGTATTGCAGCTACAAATATTTAAATAAACATATTATAAACATAAAACGGATGTAAGGAAACAGAAGAGCACATATAAATAAAATAAATGAAAAACAAACTGGTAAAAAGTAATGTAAGTAAAGGTCTGCTTTCGTTGACGTCAATATAGAGTAATGTGCTGTATGACATTGTTCCACTAATTCCACATCTTAGAACAACATTCACGTTTGTTATCCAATTTGCCCTTGAATCATACAATCGTAGAGCCAGGCGTCTTTCTTCCTTCCACAGCCACTCAACAGCCATGTTTTGATAAGCTAAGCTGTTTTTCTTTTCCCCTTTGTAAGGGCATTTCTTCAGGATATTTATATGATCCAGATGGACTTACGTTCTATAAGTATATGGAGTCTGGGACACCTTAGATTTATTGGCTGTTGCTTATGTCTATACTTCTTTACATGTATATGCAGAGGGCTTTTGTTTAACAGACCTTTAGTGCAAACATAAAATGTGAATCGTTTCATTGAAAAATGATCAAATATACAAATTTGCACAAAAATACAGTGATGTTTTAAGCACCCCATAAAAACTATAGGAAATCTGTTGCTGACATGTCAGCTAAAAGTGACAGATTTCTGTCTGAACATGAGACATTAGCAATATTGGGCTGATGTCTCATGGCGCGTTCCGTTTTGACCTGCGTTTTTATTGCATTTGAAACGCATATACAACAGCTGAGAAGAGGTGATTTGCCTAATTACATCACTGTTAACATTTCCGTTTACAAAACGCTACATAAACACAATGTTAACGCATGGGTTAACAAAACGCATGTGTTAACATTGCTTTAACAAACATAAACGGTAATGTAATTAGTCAAATCACCTCTCATCAGCTGTTGTATATGCGTTTCAAACGCCTTCACTGATCAGCTTGTTTTAACTTCCCTTGATGGGGAAAACATAAATAGTTGGTGCAACCCATTTAATGTTCTGAAAATGTAATGTAGTTTTAATAAAGTGGAATTTGAAGAGAGTATATAACCTCACCTTACAGGTCTTCTTTAGTAAATTATTGTATCTCTAATAAGTTGACAATTGAGCTTAATATTTTTTACTTATTTTTGTTTTGTGTCATTATTCTGGAAATTTATGAATAACCTTATAGTGTCACATTTTGAGGCTCTCTATCTCTATATTTATATATAAATATTTCATTGTGGAGAACCAAGTCATCATCATAAAGCAAAGTAGCAGTAGGAAGTAATCACTTGTGTGTTCCTCCATTGGCCTGATGCCTTGAATACATCATCTACGTTTATTATAGCTGAATGTAGTAGAAGGCTGAGTAATGCTGAGACATTGCTTCCTATTCACAGTACATGTGTCACACTATGTTCTCTCATCAGCAATGTACATTGACCAGAGACACTGAAAAACTAAGGGGATTTTAGGTTACTGCGATGGGAAATGGAAGAGAGGATTAGATCTGTACCAGTCACTCTCTACTATTTTCACTGACCAGATTTTTACTACTTGTGTAGGAATATCACTGCGCTTACTCATGTGACTGTGTCTGGTTTTGCAATTCTGTACTAATAACCTCAGTGGAGATTAGCTGCAAAGTATGTAAGGATACCAAAAATGTAATCTTGAGCATTTTTTAATCTAATAACAGTAGCAGAATCTCATTTGGATTCAAATTAAAAATAGTGAGGTGAAACAACTAAAACCAAAAGCCCTGTCTGAATGGGGCCTTAATAAGATTGCTTGAAATCATCAAGTCTGGTGTTCAAATAGCTTATCATTGAACAAATGAAAACGCATCCAATATTGACAGTTTTTTCCAATTATCTCAATGAGGATAATTAGAAAACGGACAAAAACGGCCAAAAACGTATGTGTTTTCAAAAAGCGCATGCATGTTTTAACTAACTGCTTAAAAAACGGACCAAAAACTGGTTCAAAATGGCACATGTGCCGCCGCCTAAGGCCCCTTCCACACTCGCGTTGCATTTCACGTCAGAGTTTGATAAACGGACCAAAAACTGGTTCAAAATGGCACATGTGCCGCCTGAGGGCGCGTTCACACGTTGCGTTTTGACCTGCGTTTTCATTGCGTTTGAAACGCATATACAACAGCTGAGGAGAGGTGATTTGCCTAATTACATCACTGTTAACGCATGCGTTAACAAAACGCATCGTAAACGCGATGTTAACGCATGCGTTGACAAAGCGTTAACGCATGCGTTTTGTTAACGCATGCGTTAACATTGCGTTTACAAACGTAAACGGTAATGTAATTAGGCAAATTACCTCACATCAGCTGTTGTATATGCGTTCCAAACGCAATGAAAACGCAGGTCAAAACGCAACGTGTGAACGCGCCCTCAGGCCCCTTCCACACTCGCGTTGCATTTCACGTCAGAGTTTGATCAGGGTGCGATCAGTTTTTGGTCAGTGAAAAACGCGCATTTTGCATCAGAGTGCAATCAGTTTTCAGTCAGAGTTTGTTCAGTGTCTCAGTTTTTCACGCGTGTTTTTGATGCAATTTCAATGCAATTTCAATGCGTTTTTCACGCGCAGAAAACGTGCGTGAAATGGACTCAGGACTGAGCTCTATCTTTTCTATGGCAATTGATGCGTGAAAAACGCATTGCACTTGCATTGCACTTGCAAGTGTCTCAGAGTGCAATGCGTTTTTGATGCATCTCCATAGACTTGTATGGTGCGGGTGTGTGCGTGAAAAAAAATGCAAGTCTGAAAAGACCCATTGATTACAATGGGTCAGAGTGCAATGCAAGTTCTGCGCGTCAAAAGCACGCGCAGAAAACGCGCGTGAAAAACGCAAGTGTGAAAGGGGCCTTAGTATGTTTTATTTTATTTTCTTTCAATTTTACTCTTACTCCACCCTCCTAATGGTTTTCCATTAACCTCTAAAAACCTCCTTAAATTGAAGGAAGCCCTGTGTTTCCCCCCTTCCAAAACCCAAGGTCTAGTACAGTTTTTTATTTTAAATTGAGAATTAAAGTGCAAATTTTTTTTAATTCTTTATTTTTTTTCCAACAAAACAATGGGTAGAAGCACACAGTGTGGAATCCAACACTCATCATAAATTTTTTATTTTACGTTTGTGTATGAGGCTTGTTTCCTGAGTGAAAAATTTCATTGGTACCACTTCTAGGTATGTACAAGCCGGTATAGGGAAGCTATAACTAAGACTAGATGCGCAGGACAGTGAAAATTACTTGTGTGTTGTCTGTCGTTTGGATAGAATGATCATGGCTCCATTAAATCCAATACTTGCTAATGGATCACAGTCCACAGCTGTTATTTTCACTGATCATGTGACCGACCTGTGAGGCAGTGTTCGCAAGTTGCGTTTTGGCCTGCGTTCTCATTACGTTTGAAACGCATTACAACAGCTCAGGAGAGGTGATTTGCATAATTACATTACTGTTTACATTTGTTGACGCAATGTTAACACATGTGCTAACATTGCGTTTACGATGCGTTCTGTAAATGAAAATGTTAACAGTAATGTAATGGGGCAAATCACCTCTCCTCAGCTGTTGTAATATGTTATAAACACTATGAGAGCACAGGCCAAAACGCAACGTGTGAACGCCCCCTCAACGGGTAGAGCATGTCCTAGTCAGAACTTTTTTTTAGGGATCACTTGTAAACTATAGCCTCATTTATCTTTAATCACAACATTTGTGCGTGTCTTATTTAGCTTTTTCTGGGTTTCAGGCTTGTTTCATTTATCTTAGAATGTGATATATGTGCCTTTAAAAAAAAAAAAAAAAAAAGTTGCATACAAAAGTTGCAATTTCTTCCTCCACCGCCTTCTAAACGGCTACACCTGCTCAGGACTGGAGCTTAGTTGTGGCCAAATTGCACCATTTTAGCACGATTTACATCAAAATATGGATTTTAAAGATGTACCAGGTGCAACATTGAAAAATTCTTGTGTAGCTAACTCTGCTTTACGAGTAAAAAAAAGTCTAAAAATGTTGGTGCAGAAATGCAAATGCGCCAAAAAAAAGCAAATATAAGAAAAAAAAAGAAAAGCCTTCGATAAGCGCCTTTAATCTGTAAAAAATGGTTACCAAACCAGGGTAAATCGGACATTAAAAAAAAAACCATTTTTGTCACTTTTGTTTGCAGGGAGCCTTAATATTTGCTTCATTTAATAGGTATTGTTCAAACTATTTGCTTAGTTTCAGTACCCACTGTGATATCTAGGCCCTTTTACTGTCAGATAGGTAGAACTTGTCTAGAGAAGACTGAAATTTAAGACTTTGATTATTCTGGGACCTGGAGAGAAAATTCTAACTTTACTTGAATTAAGAGAGTGGCACCTGTTAAAGACATCCTCCATCCATTTCAGACTCTTGAAGTATTCCACAGACAGAGCTAAGGTAACTGCCTGCCCCACAGAAGGTGCATATTAAGGCTCCCTTGCAGATAGCAGTGCCATTGCTGCTACTAAAGTATATTCAATTCTTGCTGTTTCATAAAGGCGCTGCCCAATCTCAGCAATTAATTGATATTGTTTGTGTAGTGAAAAGTTATATAATTTTCCAATATACTTTCTGTCTCAATTCCTGCTTGTTGTCCTTATTATATGCACGGCTCGTTATATCACAGAGAGTAATCAGAGCTGTGTGATATAGCGAGCCGTGCACCTGTGTGACATCACATGACCGTGGAGCGGTTTTTATCCACAGGAAGTCTGAAGCTTCCTATAGAAATCAAGCAGAGATCTAGGAAACAGTAAGGAAATGATACAGAAAGTATATTGGAAAATTGTATAACTTTTCATTACACAAATAATAGCATTTATTTTATGAAAATGTAATAATAAATAATAATAATAATCTTTATTTATATATAAATTCCGTAGCGCTTTACAAATCATAAGAATCCCTTTAAGGATATGGATAGAACTGAATTTGAGGAAGGGGCACAGATGGGGAATATACAAATAATTCTGGCTTGCCATGGCTGTATACATACTATGTTAGATATATATTTCCCTAACAAGATACATAATGTATGCAATGCATGGATACATTCCTGTATATCTTATGTACTGGCTAGATTTTAGAGGCCTCCTTTTTATCAGAAACATAAGACTTGATTTCGAAAATTTGCTAGTCCAAAACAGGCTCCGATCCAGGGGATCCATTGTGAAAACCCGGTTCTCACTCTCCACAGTCACTGAAAAACAGATTATATAAATGTTATAAGAGGCATACACGAATTGACAAAATTGGCAGCCTGTACTATGTAAAACGTCCTTGTTAGTACAAGTCAGGATTAGAAGCACTTTGGCAAAGTGTCCAGCGGATGCGGTTACATGCTAGACTCTTGTCATAAACATTCAGTTATACTAAAATTATAAAGTCTACGTATGATGGATAAATAAGCAAAATTGGAAACTGATATAATAAATAGGAAGTTCAAGAAATTTTGAGGATGTGTGCAAAAAGAGTTTTCCATAATTTTGATACTGATGACCTATCCTCATGATACAGAATAAGGCCTCCTGCACAACAACGTGCTCGGTCTGTGGAAACAGATCCATGTGCATGTCAATGCCAGGAAACACAGGTGACCAATGTCAAGCCATGGTTAAGATTAGGTTGGTCACTAAAGTAGGCATGTATGTGGCTTGTTGGTACCACCCACATGACAAACAGCTCCTGGGACACATACACTGTCTAGCTACACCTCAGCAGTTGTATAGGAAGGTGCAGCATTATAGGTGTTTACTATACAGGGACAAAAAATTTGTTGCACATAAAGGGCGCATGAGGACATTCTTTGGTATATATCAGTTTCATGAATAATTTGGTGTATGGAAACTTTATAGTCCACTGGCTGAGAATGTGCACAAAACATGATGGAAATATGTGATTTGTTTGGAATTATCTGTTTCAATGTATATTGTAAAGATAACTATTCTTGGTATATAAAGAGTACATTCATAGTGTGCCCTACCTCTCCAGGCGGTAACTACTACCAGACTACTCTCTTAGTCCATCGTACTGGTAAAGTGTTGTACCCACTGGATGCACACCATCCCTGAATGGATTCTCAGAGGGTCAACATGCATCCTTACTAATATTCCATGGCCAATCCTGTGATCCATGCACCTTTCCCCAAATGAAAATACCTAACAATAAAAGTTGCTAGTCTGCTAATGGGCTGATTACTGCATGGTGACTGACTCCCGTGTTTCTGACCTTTGGCTTGTTTCCAAACTGCGACTTTATATCTTGCCTCTGGCTACTCAGAGAGGAAGTCACCTTATTGGAAAGGATATAACTATGGATTAAAGGATGAACAAGAACACCAGGAGTAGCCCTAAGCCAGACCAGTTAGGTCGCACAATGGTTCCACATCCCATCACACATCAGTGTTTGTTTTATATTATACTTTGCATGTACTGAAGGATTTCTATAGCTGATACCAACTTTTTTTTTGGATCTCTTAATCAGTCGGTTTTGTCTACTTATAGTACACTTATAAATAAATACATTTTGTCATCCTGCGGCCTCCACTGGGGGTAGATTAGGAGCATTTTGAAGACAGATTTATCCTTGCCTTTAAATGGTTAATGCAGCAGAAAAATCTTTAAAAAATTCTTCAGCAAAATTTCATACACTTTATGTGATACATAGTGGCCCACATTTAACACAACTAGTGCAAACTAGTGGAGTTTGATTGTGGAGTGTGCAGAGGGCATCAGATTCAGGAATTGCGGTGCACGTTCTTCATGAATATGGTGCACCCTGCACTGCTCTAATTGAGCGCACAAACTTTTTTTGGTGCCCCTTTAACATAGGGTGAGAGACAATTATTTCAAGTAGCGTTAATAAATGTGGCAGACTGTTTGCATTGGGCATGGTGCTCTTTATAAATACATTTGCAATTATCTCAGGACAAAGTAACTTGTTGTGACTGCATAGTAGCAACATGTAACAAATGTGGCTGAACATCCTCTTTTATGTCACTGAGATGATTTGCTGGGAATTGTAGTGCTACAGTAGCAGAAGACAAGCTTATGATAAAATATGTTGTGAAATGAAGTCTTCTATTTCCCATTGCCAGCAATGTCATAATGTAAAAAATCTATGAATGAACTTGTTCAGACACAAAGAACAGAAGTACAATTGTTTATTCAGGAACTGCCACAAGTGCAGGGTTTCAATGGAAACATTATCAGAAATTTACTAGAGAGAGTTGTGAAATCTCAGATTGCGGTTTGGTTGATCATTAATGCCACAGGCGCATAACTTCATGCCAATGTTTGCACTTAGATATATCACATCTACATTATGTTAGGACAGTCTAAGCGGCTACATTCACACACATCATATTGCCCAGGTTTTCGCTGCATTTATCTTGGCTTCTTCTCAGCTTTTTTGTAACAGTACCAAAAACATGTTTTCAGGGTCTAAAATACATAATCGGTTTGGTATACTATGTACCATTTTGTGCAATTTGTGCCTGACTGTTGCGACTCTTATGTTTGTCGTGTTCCTTGGTGTTTTTGCCAATGTGATGTGTCTTTAAAAGGTTCCTTGTATGGGGAGAATGGGTGCAACAGATTACAGTATCTTTGTAATTAATTAGATTACATAAATATTGGGAACACTTTGTGGATTGTTTCTACATGGAAAGTAACAACCCTTTTTTCTTACACACCTGTATGACACTTGCCGATCCATTTTTTTTAATGCCAGCAAAAAAACCCTTAAAAAC
This sequence comes from Engystomops pustulosus, assembly GCF_040894005.1. Classification (NCBI taxonomy): domain Eukaryota; kingdom Metazoa; phylum Chordata; class Amphibia; order Anura; family Leptodactylidae; genus Engystomops; species Engystomops pustulosus. Next base: position 49,030,380 of record NC_092413.1, read on the forward strand.
ACCAAAGCAAAAGATGGCAAACCACTTGGAGGCACATGCATCATTAGTCTGGTATCGTGCGCCTGGTAAAACTCGCAAACTGTAATCCTACATCGGGCAGGGACTAGAGTTTTTTTTTTTTTGCACACAAATTTGCGACTTTATTGCAACAATTTTTTATTAACTTAGGTAACACTGCAGAAAAAGCTGCCATGGCATACTTTCATAGATGGTTTTGTTTTAAGTGCAAAAAATTAGGTGCAGAATTCACCACTGTGCCAGAAAAAGTTGCCAAAAGCAAGTGAAAAAATGTGTCCCCTGATTACCCATCATCTGAAAAAAACAGACCCTATACAGATGTCCTCCGCTTGCTGTCCACATTTTTTTTTGCTTCCCCACTGAGGGGGATTTATCATTAAGCAGGCTACTTAAGAGAGTTTTTTAGACTGTGTTAGGAGCAGATTTATGTTAAAATTTCATTTAAATTTGTCATAGTGGGTAAGACAGTGTGATAAATGTGGTATGCAAAGCGCCAAAAATTCACAAGTTTTTGTGCAACTAATTCCTAAGCTTTTCCTACATCAGGGAGGGACTGGAGAGAATTTGCTTTGACTTTTTGAAAAGTGGCACTTCATAAATTCTTTCTACTGGAGTAAGTAAGCTAAAGCAAAAAGTAGGGCAAATTTTTTGTGAGACATTTTTATGTCAGGACACTACAAGGATAAATCCCCCCTATGGACAATAAAGGGTCTGTGAAAATTGTGGACAGCATTTTGCAGAAAAGCTAGTATGCAGGATGCACACAGAGTTTTGCTCATTGAGAGATCTAAAACAGTTATGGAAATCCTACTGTCCAAGTGTGAATATGTTCTTAGAGGAAGAACATAACCCAGCAATGAAAAAAGTCCAAAAAGAGATGATACAGCAACATAAGTTAAGTTTGAGAGTAGGACAAGTACTAAATAGTAAGTCATATATTATACAAGATTCTAAGATCAGAAACATATTACTAGGCACAATTATATGAGATAAATGTAGTGAGTTAATATGTATACACCATATTATCTATATCCACATGACCAAACCTGATATGAATGTAAATAATTCATGGATCTGTGGTAACATTCCCATGATACTGATCATATGTCAGTGCTGCATCTGTATTACCAACAATGACTAAAAAAAAAAGGAAATTTTGTCTGAACTAGACAGGTCCCTATAGATCTTACACAGGGGAGATGTCATTGGCAGTCAGTAATATCATATGCAGTATGTAGTGACTGATCCATTTTTGTTTCCCCATGGTAGTGTACAGCTAAATCTAACCACATCTACTGCAGTATCTACTGCTCTTTTAGTAAATTAATATTTTCTGTTATCGACATCCCCTATGTTCTTGTGATAATTCATCCTCAAAATCAAATAAAGAAGAATGATAAAATCGCAGAATATATTCATGTATTGTGGAACTACAAGTCTCATCCTGTCTAGACAATAGTGGAACTATATACCAGGTCTCATCATAACCTATATAGAAGTCACTGAAAATGCATGCTGCCATGTGTAGTCCCCCTGCAAGGTTTTCAGAGATTGTCGGCTACAGCCATTCTGCAATTAGCGGACTAAGAGATTCTCAGCATCTATTCTCTACAATCTGGAGCCCTGTGCAATGAGAAAGTAGAACTATCTGCTGCAGTTCTTCTCAACAAACATTTAACCCCTTCAACATACAAGCTGAGGTTTACTTGTAAGTGGACTCACCTTACCATATCACTGCAAGGGTTAATGGGTGATAATACCTTGTAATGAGAAGATCTTTCAACCAATTACATATAAGGTAGATTTCCGGATGAAGTCAGCTCCTAACTTCACACTGAGGAGGGAAAAGGGAAAATCAGTGCGATCCAGGAGCTGTTCAGCTTTCCAATAAGTGGTGTAATTGCTAAGAGTCCAATGGTGAGGAGTTGGGCGGTGACCAGATGGTGCCTCCCGGGGAGGAAACTAGTCACACAGTAGGACAAGAGGGGGGCTTCATATAAAAAGCCATGCTGGGGAACTGAGGAGCAAGTCTCACCTCCTACTTTACAATGTGGACCTGACCTGCATCAAACTTCTAAGGGCTGCAACAGGATCTTCTTAATTATACCCAACACCTCAAGCTGAATTATCATCGATAAGAAGACAATGAAGTCACTTCTTCTGAAGCTACTTAATTTCCTCCACTGAGAAGGGTATAAAGCTCCTGAGATCAAAGTGGTGGAGGCATCATTTCCAGCCCAGGTAGATTCATAGAGGGTAACCACGAGTGATGCTCTGGATCAGGCAGAAATGTGTTTGGGATTATGTGAGGAGGTATCCAGGAGGTTCTAAGCTGCTCTGCTCTACAGGTGTGCATGCCATGGGCTCAATCCGTGCCTGCATTTTAGGAAAGCATCTCTAGGTGGTGGAAGTGAGTTTAGAAGAAGGCTTGTCTGGACTACGGGTAAACTGTGGCATGAACCGTTATTGTTGTAGTAAATCCTATGTATAGAGGTGAATTCTCATTTTCAGGTTTGTCCTTCAGTAGAATTGGGGTAAAAAAAAATGGTGGGTTACCTTTAGACTATCTTGATGAGTTTGGGTATTCATCTAATCCTATACTTTCTTTGGGTTTGGCTTTAGATTTAAGTCGCAATGTTGAAGATGCATGAAGAGGTGTCTCCTTCCTATATGAGTAGTCTTCTGCTCTCAGTTCTCTGCGCACTGGTGGCCATTTATGTCTTTAAGTGGCTCCAGTTTTGGATCCTGCCCAGATGGTCAGAAGCAAATTATCCACCTGGTCCTTTTCCTTGGCCCATCATTGGCAATGCTATGCAGATGGGTAACTCTCCTCACTTGGCTTTTGTAGAACTAGCCAAAAAATATGGAGAAATCTTCCAGATCAAGTTGGGGAGACAGAAAGTGGTGGTGTTGAATGGAGACCAGGTCATCAGACAAGCTCTGCTGCAGAAAGGAGCGGACTTTGCAGGTCGTCCAGGGTTTGCTTCCTTTAAATTTGTGTCAGGGGGCAGAAGCCTGGCATTCGGACTCTACAATGAAAGATGGAAAGCTCATCGTAAAATTGCCCATTCCACAGTAAGAGCCTTTTCCACTGGGAATCCAGAAACTAAGAGAAGACTAGGGCAACATGTCCTGAGTGAGATCCATGACCTGGTAATGCTCTTCACTTCTCTTGGTGAGGAGGGCAAATACTTTACCCCTGGCAAGCATCTGGTGGTGGCAGTGGCTAATGTCATGTGTGCAGTATGCTTTGGTCGTCGCTATAGCCACATGGACTTGGAGTTCCAAGCTCTGCTCAGCAACAATGATAAATTTGGTAGGACAGTGGGTGCAGGAAGTCTGGTAGATGTCATGCCCTGGCTCCAGCACTTCCCAAACCCTATCAGGACAGTGTTCAGTGAATTCCAACAGGTCAATGACGACTTTTACAACTTTGTTCACAGTAAGTTCATCCAACATCTCAAGACAGCCGTGTGGGGTGTCACTAGAGACATGATGGACGCCTTTATCCACATCTTGGGTGAAGTGGAAGGAAAAAGTTTCATCATAAGCCAAGACAGAATGGAAAAGAAAGTGGAGGTGAAGAATGGAAAGATAGGTCTCCAACTTCTGGACACTGAACACATTCCAGCCACAGTCTGTGATATATTTGGTGCCAGCCAAGACACCTTGTCCACATCTCTGCAGTGGCTCATTTTCTTCCTCATCAGGTAGGAAATTCCGTTTTTTTTACATGTATTTATTGATTTACAATAAAGCTAAATAATAAATATTAAACATCAATTCATTTTGAAAACACCTGCTGTGGGATTTCCATAACAGTGCAATCAATAGGAGGGTGAGGCTTTGTAGTTAGATTCTATAGTGTGGGACTTGAAATTTACAATTGCTTGGAAAAGCTGTGATGACTCTAATATTCCAGTTACATTTGGAGTAGATGATTCCATCATTTTCTCCAGGTCTGAGTTAGTGTTGGGAAAACTTGAGTAGAGAACTTGAAATCCAGATGAGGTTAGTGAAGGAGTAAGAGAGGCTCTTGGCTTCTTTAGTTTGTGGATTAGTTATCACTAGATTAAACTGATGGCGCTGCTTTAAAAAAAAAAAAAATACAAAAAATACAAAAATAATTGTAGAGGATTTTTTAACCCCCTGTTTAATACAATAACACACTATAGCTCAGTATTTCTGTGAATTTTTTTTTTTATAAATCTTGCCTTTGTTTATGCAATCACCATATTATTTTCCAGCATCATAGTTCTGGCTTTTTTCCTATAATGAAATCTATGGTAGAAAATAAAACTACCAGATCCAGAGCATGTAGTGTATTTAAATACATTTCAAAGGAATCAAATGACTCCAGGAAATGTTCAAAAAATGGCAAGAAAACCTGCTGTGTTTTTAAACATTATTTATTTCCTTGAATAACCTGTAACATCTGTTCACTGCATTTTAATCATATTTTTCATGGTTAAAAAAGTCTGAAAAAAATGGCAGAAAATTTTGTTGAAATTATAGGGCATCAAACCTGCTCTGAGTTGACTATCTAAGCAATGTCCTGTAAGATATTGCATGGTGTCCAGACTGATACACTGTAGCAAAATACCAAACAGATTTTTGTTTCTACATATGTATACAATCTTGCACAAGTTAAACATTATATAAAAATAAAATATAGGTTTTGGGAAGCAGTGAAACTTGTCATTTTACAAAATTAAAGGGGATATCCCACAAGTATTTATCTGAACACTGGAGATTGACAACAGGGACCTCCTCATTCACACAACTAAGGTTTGTTTAGCTTTCCCAGAAGTGTGTGTATGTATATATAATATATATATATATATATAGGATCACCACTTCTTTTACTTGTATGAAACTGATGGAAATAGTGGAATCCCATCTTCATAACGAATAAAGCGTGGTGTGGATCTCATAATCCACTGAGGGTCCCAGTGACCAAGCCCTCATCAATAATAAAATTATTATCTATCTATTATCTTACTGAGTATTTTATTTATTGGGCTATGGATGTTAATTAAAAAAAAAAATCAGTTTGGTTGATGTGGAGAGATGTGTTTGTGTATACAGCTTTACAGCTTGCTCCACAAGGATATCAATAAATTACTTTTATTGGATCCACTTACTGTGCTTACACAACTTTATCAAAAGTCCCTTGACTGCGGCTCATTAAAGAAACACCCTTGAAGGATAGTACATCAGTCAGGCTGAGTAAAATATTAACTAACCTTCTAGTTATTGACAAGAATGCCTTATGTGGAATAAACCCCGACAGAATTATGGAGGCTAAAGGGATAGACGAAACATAAATTACAGCTATTATATATTAAAGGGGTTGACCACTTTACCTCACGTTTATATAAAGTGTTTGTGGTAGGGGTATTTGGTAATTTACCAATATTGATCTCTTAAAATGTATGCACTGCTTTCTTGATGTATAACAATAAAATGGCCACAGATGGAGTGACATTGTGATCTCTAACAGTCCATGCGCAATCGCCCTGTCAAGACCTTATAGGAAATCTACCATCTCAGGTTCAGGTGGCAGGTTCAGCTAAGAAATACCATCAGAGCTCTTTTTGGGGCTAATCCTTGAGTGGCTGCTAACTTTGGGAAAGATTTATTAATCTGGTATGCAAATTTGTGAAAGAGGCTACTGGGGCATGGAGTAGCCGGAGCTAATGCTACACGTCGCTGCTACTCCACGTCCCAGAAGCCTCTTTTGAGCTTCAGAGAAAAATACGCGCAGGTGACAGCTCTGTACACATAGTACATGCATAGCATGGACCAGTAGCAGCTCATGGTAGCTGCGTGCTGAAGATGACATAGTAGGATGATCGAAAGAGGGTACTGAGGCGTGGAGGAGCCACTCTGTGTAGCTTCAGCTCCAGCTACTCCACGCCCCAGTAGCCTCTTTTACAAATTTGCAGGTTAATGAAACTTTCCCAAAGTCAGCAGCCACTCAAGGATTAGCCCTAAAAAGGGCTACAATGGTATTTATTAGACGAACCTGCCTCCAGATCAACCTTAAGAGGTAGATCCAAGATGGTAGGTTTCCTTTAATCTTATTTCCATGAATACTATCATAAGGTCCTGGCAGGGCAATGTTCATGTCAATTTCTGTCTGGATTTCAGCCATTTATTTTTGAGGTTGTACAACTACTGGTCCAAACACATAACACTAATCGAATGTTTATCACACATTACTGCCGTGATCAATGCCTTGGCTCGACAGTTACACCAGTAGAGCAGTATGACTAGTGGTATCCATCCATCAGTGTTATATTTCCTAAATAATACAAAGATGAAGACTTCTCATGGTCTGTAGTACTGGGTGCTGAACTATTAAGTAAGTTTTCAATTTACTTGATAGACCGGGTCTCAGCAGTGGTGCGGTAGACACGATTATCATGCCCCAAGGTTTAGCTGGTAAATGGATAATTCAGCAAACGACCCAAAACAAATTCCACTTCTTAACAAGTAATGGCTGTGCTTTCTGATCACTTTGATAAATGACCCCATTAATTACATTGATCCTGGTTGAAAAATCTAAGAGATTACACAGATTTTATAGTTTTATGTTTCTTTTTTCAATCTTTTAGTTACTCAGTATGCAGATCATGTGGTACTGAGAAAGGGCAGTAGGTTCTGCTAAATCATCTTCTCAGTTATTCACAAAGTACATTGTACTAAACAGTCTGAGCACATAATCCAGGCTCTAGATGTTGGATGTTCTGTCCATCTATTATCCATTCATCCATTCCACTGTTGTATCTGTTCTGCTTCCAGCATATTAGTCAAGGTACTGTAACAGGACTGTGGTGCATACAGTATACATTATGCTCTACAACGAAGGGTCTAACATCACATATATGGACATTCACAGCTGCCGGATCAACGGGTGCAAGACACCTGTTATATTGGATACAAAGAACTATGAATTTAAATTGTCTTTAGATTATTGTATATAAAAGATGCTATCCAGAGGTTTATAAATACTTTGTAGACTTGAACACTGTACACAGAGCTAGGACATACATTGGAATCCTGTTGCTTAGGGTTAAAAAAAAACCATGTAATCTAAAATAAATTTAATAAACACCTAAGTTCACCTTGGGTCAGGTTTTTGTTCCTGGAGCACTGCTGGACCCCTCCTTTCTTATGTCTGGTATACCCGTTATCAGTTCTTATCAAACCCAATTTCTTTCTAGTTTACCATTTTGAATCCCTGACATCACCTATCCTCTCAGGACTTAGATGGGCCACTTTGTAACAAATGAGTCTTCTGTGCTCTACGCCACTATGGAGACCGTCTAAAAAGACATATCTGATGAGCCTATTGATTGCTTTATACTTGACAAACGCGTTCTAGTGATATATCATTTTTCATAGAAGGGTTACTTGTGTCATTTTTTTAATGCGCATTACAGTAAGCCTCCAACAAATTACCCTTGCAACATATGTAACACTGTACTTTAGTGCAAAGTTTATGAAATAAAAAAGAGAGATCTCAATAGCAATATCATTTGCCTTTAAAATATTGTTTCTTACTGAGTGTGAGATAGGCTCTCACTCCAATTGTTCCATAAGACCGATCGGAAGGAGCGGGAGACTGCAATACTAAGTTACAATGGTTTATATAAGGGATTAGCTTTAGATCCTGGTGCTGCCCGGGATAGTAAATAACTGCTCTTAGCTATAACAAAATAGAATGGGTTTACAAATATATTTTATATGTATCTATCTCTGTTTCTCACTGTCTCTCTCTCCAACTGTCTGTCTCTCTCTTCATTTTCCCACAGCAGTTTATAAAATTACAGCTGATCTCTTGTTTCCATGGGTATCTGCAACAGACACTTCTAGAAAGTTTCCCCCTATCTCTGTATACCTATCCATCTTACCTCACACATAAGCATCTTATACTCATTGCCTATAGTAACCAATCACAGCTCAGAGCTCATATTAATGACCTGTGGCAGAACAGCAAACAATCACAGCTCAGCTTCCAACTGCCACAGCAAACAATAAGAGTATTTTGGAAAGTGTAGGGTGAAAAATTTGGCTCCAAAATATATACACACACACACACACACCTACCTTTTATATATTAGATGACAAAGAACACTGAAATGACCTTGGCCTTTTCATACTTTGCCTCAGCAGAGATTAGACCCTTACACATTTTAAGGTTGTGGCCCATTCCACTAGTGTATTAGGATATGATTAAATGGTAATAGCCATTTAACAAGGACATGGAATTCAGATTGCTCTGTGGGTTAGAGTCTTGCGGTATGCTGAATATACTCGTTCTTTGAGTAGTTCAATATTAAGTAACACCACAGTCTGGGAAAGGTGCCAGGAGCTGTATCCGAGGATAAGAAGTTCACTGTAGACTAGGCACTCTCATAATGTTTAAATCTTGAGAAGACATTAGTAAAACAAACAATAAACGTTTTGCCAATTGATTTCATCCAATAAAAAAGGCAAAATTATTTCATGGCAAGAAAATATTATAAGGTCATGTGAGAAGTGCTGGACAAAGTATATATGAAGATTCTTAATGCTGTGCGGAGTTCTGTTGCAGCAAATTACAATGTTATGGTCCACAGTTTTTTTTTTTTTTAAGAAATCCTTGCAAAAACCACTGGCCTGACTGCTTGTCAGCTGAATCACCATAGCCCCCACCTTACCTCTAAACCTTTCATCCTGGGCATCATTTTTTGGCTAACATCCGTATAAAACATGTTGTTGTTGGCAGCTTTGTTTGTTTCTTTGACCTGAGTATGATTTTTATTATACTGCACGCTTAAGGGAATATTTAGGATGTTTTAGTCTTTCATGTCTAGGTGCTAAAATGGTTGTGAAAACTTTCAGATGTAAATCCTTAAACTATTATATCATTGCTTTATAAAGCAGTGGATTGTTCTGGTACTTGCAGGACAGGGTCACCAGGTTGCTACCTCTTGGAATAGTCACCGTGTAGGTGGCAGCTGACCTTGGCTGGTTGAGATATGCATTGTGAGGCACCAAATGGGTTAAGCAGAGCATGATCGGGGAGAAGCTGAAGTGGGGACAAACAAATTTCTAGTGGATTAGTGCAATCCCAGGACAGGCAGCACAGGTCAATTCAAGCTGAGGTTTCCACAAAAGGTCTTAAAAAAAAAGAACAATAAATAAGAATCAAAGATAAAGTCTTAACAAGGGTTGCCAGGGATGCTTCTGTACAGGGCACACTGTTCATTTAAATTTTATTGATACTATATGGGAGCAGAGACTTGCTGGGACAAACCTGGTGGCCCACATCTTCCAGACATTGCAGTAGATCAAAAATGTCCTGTATAAAACTAATATAGATTTCTATTACATAGAACATTTATTATTCATCTTCCCCCTTCCCGTTCTCTAATATATTATGCAAAAGATGAAGAGTTTGTTTCTGGTGTGAGACTTCCCGTTGCTCATAAATCAACCAATGCTAAAAGGGAGGAGAGGGATATGAATAATCTAGTGAGACATAGAGAGAGATATTTTGCCAAAGTAAGACCAAGGGAGTGGAAGAGCTGATGAGATTTGGGTACAAGTATTGAGGATACCCATGAAAGGGTAAAGAAACAAACATATTCCGTGCTGATGTGACTGCTGGCCAGATTCAAACTCGGGATCTTGGCATTATGGGTGACCATACTTCTCTCCCTCCAATAAGTTTTATGTTTTACAACAAATAACTAAATTTGTTTACAGTCATAGTTCCTCTTATTAACAAATTATGGGGCAGATTTACTTACCCGGTCCATTTGCGATCCAGCGGCGCGTTCTCTGCGCTGGATTTGGGTCCGACCGGGATTTATTAAGGCAGTTCCTCCGACTTCCACCAGGTGGCGCTGCTGCGCTGAAGTTCCCAGGAACGCACTGGAATACACTGAGCCGGGCTGAGTGAAGGTAAGTGCAAGCTCTGCGACACCTTTTTTTTTTTTTCGGTTTTTCCGAATCCGTCGGGTTTTCGTACGGGCACGCCCCCCGATTTCCGTCACGTGCATGCCAGCGCCGATGCGCCACAATCCGATCACGTGTGCCAAAATCCCGGGGAAATCGGCGCAAATCGGTAATATTCAGGTAACACGTCGGGAAAATGCGAATCGGGCCCTTAGTAAATGACCCCCATGTGTATGTTCTACACATTAACCTAGATAAATAGCTGCTACATATACAGTAAATATAAAAAATGCAATATTTGAACCTTGAAGGAATTTGCCGGATTTAGAAGAAGAGGAATTCTAAAATCTTCATAGTTCAGCTAAATCTGGGAGATTGCTAACTGTGATAACATAGAAAGTCTCCATATTTGAAGGAGGGTGGTGTTATATATTGAGAGTCTTTGGCTTCTTTCTATCACAGATTGCATGACTTGTTGAGGAGAAGGGTGGACCTTCTGCACGGCTTGTGTATACTTCACGCCCTCTCAGGAAGCGTGCTTTGACACAAGCACATGTAGTACTCAACTTTATGTTGACTTTAGAGTGGAAGTGGCTTATTTACAGCCAGAGGCAGAATTACTTCTGGTCTGCCTGAGCAAGTCTTTATTTGTATCTTTCTGTTCAAAGAAATCCAGCCACACACCTTGTGAAACAGATAAGCTACACTGACTTTTTCCCATGCTAGACACACGTTATACAATACGCTGCATAATTGAGCGTGTTTCATGTTATGAGTTCAAAAGACAAGTGGCACATAAATACCATCATAAATTCTAATTAAAGGGGAAGAGGAGCATTTTGCATTTAAGTCTATTAAAGTCTATGATATCAGTAGGTGAGAAAGGAAAGCACCTACACACTACACCACGAGTGCCATACCCAATACATCTATTTAGCAGAAATACTCTGAATTGAGCACATAAAAAAATATTTTTTTAACCATTCAGAATTTCCATTCTATATAAACAGTTTTGTTATCTTCTCATTCAGACGGACACAGCTGTTACGTCTCCGCAAAAAATGCGGACATGTGATATCTGTGTGCATTTTATATTGTATCTGTATCTATTTTTCTCAAAATTTGAGAAATAATGGACCACATACAGATGTCATCCGTCAGCTGTCCAATTTTTTGTGAAACCATTGACTTGTTTGGTGAGCTGTGGTCTGCATTTGAGAAAAAAAATCTCTTCACATCATAGAAAAAAATTGGATATGTGAACAGACCCAGACAAATCAATTGGTCAATATGCTATCTGCAAAAAAAGATAGCTTACTGGTGTCAAAAATCCCCATCTGAATGAGCCCCATTCTGTGCAACTGCATCTACTATAAATATACTGATAGCAAGATTACACCACTGTACGGCTTCATAGGTGCCTTGTAGATATTTTAATTAATGCGCTACTTTTTGTCATATGTCTTGTAAAAGAATAAGTTAATTTTCTATTTTATTTGTAGGCCAATTATAAATCATATGGTTATAGATGGCTGTGTTTATTACTTTTCTCTTTAATCTGAAAGACATGTTATTTTCCTTTACACTCTTACTCTTTGGGGTGAAAGAATATTGTACTTGTTTTTCATAACTGTCATTAAATCCAAAAATTCTACTAGTTGCATGGTCTATGATATAAGACAGGCAGAGACAACTGGCTAGAGCAGAAACTCCCAAAATGTGGAGAATTAACATATTTTGTGGCATCAGGAAATGTCCATCAGGAGCAGCCAGTGAAAACAAGAGGTGAGATTGTCCAGTAAAACAAACTAAGGCTACATGCACACTGCCGTGTGCCCGCCGCACCGTAGCACAGCGGGTACACTGCAGCGCGGGGACAGGAGGAGGAGGTGAGCGCAGCTCACCCCCGCCCCTCTCCATAGCGATGTGTGGCCGCGGCGCCGTAATACGGGAAAAGATAGGACATGTCCTATCTTTTCCCGGGCTACGGAGCGGTACGGTGCCGCACGTGTGCTGCACCATACCGCTCCCGTAGGGCACTGCGAGCCTGTGGAAGTGTAAGGGGGACGTATATCGGCCGTATGAATGCAGCCTAATAGAGACTGGGCTGGCACCAGCACTGGACACAAGTGCCAGGGCCCACATAAGAAATCTATGGGAGTTAGGGGAGCTTTATCTAACGAATACATAGGGGGTGAGGGGGACGCTATATAAAATAACCATGAGGGGGCTGTTTGGTATGATAAACTAAGGAATATTTTAGGTAACAGGAGACAGACTTTTTAATGCTGCTATGTGAATTCACTGCAAAGGGGCCCACTGAGGCTCTGTTGCCCAGGGTCCTACTGCAACCTGGAGCCGACTCTGAATAGAGATGATGTCCTGGCTGGTCTTCCGAAATTATCTAAATAGGAATTAAAGCTGTAAAGATAAACATTATGGCATAAGGCTATATTCACACAAACGTATGCGGGACGTATATACCGCCGACGTATATATGTCTCCTATATACAGCAATGGGCTCACGGCGCCAACAGGAGCAGTATGGTGCCGGGAGAAAGATAGGACATCTGATGCCGATGATTGCCCACCGTACTACAATATAGCGGGCATACATTGTGTGAATGTAGCCTTAGGGAGGAAAGTGGGATAACTTGCCCACAAAAGTCATTTGACCATGAATGATATTAATTAGGCTGCATTGAAGACCAAAATAGAGACACCTTACTGAATAACATGCTGCACATGTATACTGTAAGTATAAGGCCTCAAACTTTGATATACAATTTAAAATATTAAAAATAGAGCTGAATCACATATAAAAAAGCAGGGCAGCATCTAGTCAGAGGTCCAAATAAAGATGGATATCCCAAAGCTCAAGCTCAATAAAGACCAAAATTCTGTTGTAAATTCGTACATACCTGCTAAGTAACAGCTGGTTGGACTAAGATCCCTTGACTTGGTGAAATGCAATTTTGGTTAGACCTCTATCTAGCTAGTTGTTTACTCAATGGGAATGCATGTGTGTGCCTTGGAGCTTGTGGGTGCACACCGGCATCTAAATAAATGTATTTTTTGGAGAGAACTTATATCTAAGACTTGTATCTAATTCTACTCAACAAAATCTGTTTTTGTTCCCCTATACAGATACCCAGAGGTTCAGAAGAAGATGCAGTATGAAGTAGACAAGGTCATTGGAAGAGATCGCTTGCCATGTGTGGATGACCAGTCCAGTTTACCATATATCATGGCATTTCTGTATGAATTAATGCGCTTTAGTAGTTTTGTTCCCATCACCATTCCTCATGCAACCACGAGAAAAACAAATCTTATGGGTTACAATATTCCCAAGAATACTGTGGTATTTATCAATCAGTGGTCAGTCAATCATGATCCTATGAAATGGTTGAACCCAGAAGTATTTGACCCATCAAGATTCTTGGATGACAAGGGATTTATTAATAAAGATATAGTCAGCAATGTGATGATTTTTTCAGTGGGTAAGAGAAGATGTATAGGGGAAGAGCTATCAAAAATGCAGCTGTTCCTGTTTGCTTCCATTTTGACTCATCAGTGTACCTTCAGTGCCAATCCAGAGGAAAATCTGAACTTAGAATGTGAGTACGGATTGAGTATCAAGCCTAAACCATTTTCAATCCATATGAGCCTACGGGATGGGAAAATGGACTTGCTGAACAGTACAGTCCAAAAAATTAAGACAGAAGAGTAAAAGATATTGGACTTACAATGGGAAGAGCACAGTACATTGAAATGTGCATCAAAATAATTAGCAGATAAAAATGGTGGACATGGATGTATGAAGAACATTTATTCCAAAAGACTAGTATATGTAGTGTTTTATGGTTGCTACTATGTGACTTCCATATCTAAATGTTTATTGTCAAACTTGCAACTTCTGCTTGTAGCAAAAATTGTTCTGACAATATTCTTTAGAACCATGTAGAACCTCAGTCCAAACGCCACAAAGCAATGCCACAAAGCAATGCTCTTCGTTGCCTGTTTCTTTACAGGTTCTGCAAAATATGATTATTAAACGTATGTTCTTAAAGCCCATCAAAGGGAATGATTCAGAGCAAACCTAATCCAGCCTTGTTCTAGAAATTAAGGACAGTAACCGCATTGACCTGCAGAATAATCCAATTATGTTTTATGTGTTATTTTTGCGGTTTGTGGCATAAAATAAAATTAGTTTTTCACCCACCCAGAAAGGGTTGGTAACATTAAATAAATAAAAAGGCCACCAAAAACACCCCAAAATGACACCATCAAAAATCACAATCCTCTTGGCCACCAACACTGTTCCTCAAATAAAAATGGTAGATCAAGAAACGCTGAAGTGCAGGGCCGGCTCCAAGATTCAGTAGGCCCCTGGATGACAAAGCCTCAGTGGGCCTCTATGCAGTGAACTCACGTGGCGGTATTAAAAATTCAGAACCAAAACTGTCTCCTGTTCCCTAAAATCTTCCCAGTTTATTATACCAAGCAGCCCCCTCATGGTTATTTTATATCCACCCTATGGATTAATTGGATACAGAGCCTTCCCCAGCAACTCTGGGCCCAGGTATGCCTGGTGCTGGTACCAACCCTCCTGAAGTGCTGGATATACTAAGAGGCTTGGGCCTCTCATTGAATACTGCAATAGTAAATTTGACATGGTCTGCTTCCTGCTGTTCCATGTCCACTTTTTAAAAAAGTAAAAAAATTGCAATTTCCTGGTCGTTCACCAGGAATTGTGACTTTTCCATAAGTTGGAGTCCAGAAAATTGGAGTATAAGGCATGAAAAATCCACCCCCATCCCCGCTGTGTCCTGCAGGCTAAAAGTGGTCATGTCCTTAACAAGATTAATAAAATCTATAGGATAATTTGTAAATCGACCCCCAAAGACTAAATGGTTTATAATCTATTAACCAATAGTGTGGTTTGTTGCAGGACAATTTTTGAGCCTGGGCCTACTGGAGGCCAGTCTACATTATTGCCCTGTGTCACGTTTAGTAAATTAGATAATTTGCATTGAATTGACCCAAAAGTAAATGTTTATTTATCCCATATGTCAAATTGGGCTGTACCTATGGATTTTTTGAAGACCACATTTTTATTTTATTATATTTGATACATCTTCACTGAGATCTGCCACTGGGTGGATTTTTTTTGTTTGAAATGTGCTAAATGGAAGCACCATGAGCTTGTAAGTAGATACCATACCATTTTTCTTTCTGCCAAGTATTTCAATTTGTAAAAAATTTGCAACGGCTATCCCATTGTTTTTACATGAAGGAAATTATGGTCTATGGCTGTAGCTGACTTCCCCCTAGATTGGTTATAAAGTTGACTAAATATCCCAGCTAACTGTTAATCTATAAAAGAGATTTCTCATAATATATATTTTTAGATTTGTATAAATTACAAATATATTACATTGTATATTTAAAGAATTTAGTTGTAAATGTATTATTTCCCAACACTATATATATTGATAACATGCTTCAGAGCATCTTATCTTATCCAGGTCAATGTGTTTCTATGGTTACAGACTACAAACTAACCCTGTGTAGTCTGACCCTGTAGCCATTACTTTCTTTCCGGTCTGTGGCAACCTACATGAAGCAGAGGAAGTTTAATAGGATCAGACTTTTGTCATAAATCTGCAATGGAGCTGTATGAATAAAATGAAGCATATTTTAACAAATTACAAAGATGCTTCATTTACATATGCATCATAGCAATAAGGTTTTGTTAGGACACACTCCCATAAGATAATGGAATGGATATGTTATGCTTACCAAATGATGATTTGACAGAAAGTAAGGTTATTGTTTAAAGGGAACCTGACAGCAGAAAATTACTTATAAATTTGGTATTCCCCTGTCTATAGACAATCATTTTCCTCTGAGATAAACGACAGTCAGTGTTCCATGGTCTGTAAAAGCGAAGCTCCAGCTTTAACTGTGCTCCGGTAAAAGCACAGAAAGATACAGTAGCCAAATATCATCTTATGCAATTTAAACCATTTTGCTTAGTTCTAGATCTATGACTAAGAACCAAAATGGTCTGAAACATGTGGAGGATATTTGCTTACTGTATTGTGGAATACTGACCATTGTTTTTCTCATTTTGCATCATTCACAAGGAGTTAAAAGCCTCCCTTGCTGTTGTGCACCCAGTAGGTGAGCATACTTACCTGTGCAGCTAGTAATTTGCCTCTATGGGTTCTCTACTGGGTCCCGGTGACAGGACTATATCAGAATTAAGGCCTGCTGCCAAATTCTGACAGGAATATGTAATATTTTACCTCAATTTAGCTTCTTAGGCCTGCTATATCTCAGAACCGCCATTTTACCACACACCGTCACTGATTATGAGCCTGCCCACATTAAAAAAGTGATCAGTCTTTCCTCACTATGGCTCCTCTGCCAACACCAACAGCAGCGCCTGGTGGTCTCCAGTGGTCACCACATAATTTCTGCTCACAGGATCCCTTTAACAGGAGTAGATGCATATATTTGAGGAACAGGAATGTGCAAGACAGCACAGATTGTCTAGAAAAGGGATGTGTACAAAAATCGGACGTTTTTGATGTGGACCAGCAAGAACAAACCAAAGTAGCCTTATTAAGGTTGTTTTATTTTTGGAAACTATTGTTAGTCCAGTCACCTTTTTCTGTTTTAACAGTATTACATTGACAATACGCCATTATTCGTGTTGCTCATTTTTCATGTAATGATTTTGATTTATAAGTCACTATATCCAGACATTAAGTGTTTAGTTATAGAGATACAGAAACATTAACATTTTAGATTTGATGCGTGATATTTATAGATTTATACAATTCCTGTTGAACTATATTTTTTTGTATCTTACATGGACCAACTGAGCCTCGTTGCACACTGAGGTCCTGCCCTTTCTGAACTTAGCATACACCTGTGAATTTCATATTTTTATATTTAGATCTACATTAGATCATCTATTTATAAGACATGCAAACCTTTATAGATTATATATATTTGTGTTAGAACAGCACAAATCTTTAATACAAATGCTTTAGATTTCTAAAATGTGTTGTGCATCTCCTGTTATAAAAAAAACTGCTGTATCCACTTATTTTAGGGCGCATTTACACAAACGTATGTCCGCCAGGCTGTAGCTGGGCAGGCATACGTTCAGTGCCATGGAGAGGAGGAGGAATGTCCCCTTCCCTCTCCATAGATATACATGGTGCACTGCACCAAAACACAGGGAAAGATAGGACATGTCCTATCTTTACCCCGTGTATGGAGCGGTGTGGTGCGGTGCTGCACACATACCGCTCCGTGCACTCATTGCCGGCCTATGGGGGACGTACCTATAGCTGCAAGCTTGCGGCCGTACATACGTCTCGCAACGGTCGTGTGAAAGCAGCCTTAGTAAAATGGATATGGCATGTACTTTTAGTTTCTGAGCTAATGCTACTGGGACCGGCTTTGCCCAATCTTTAGTAGAATAGTATAGCAGTGTAACCTTAACATAGGTGACTTAAAGCAACTTTCTGGTTGCAGTAGAAAGCTTTAAATTTGTACAATAAAAAGTTATGCATTTCTTTTTGTTCTTTGTGTTTATAAAGATTATAATTAATAATATTAGAATCTGCTTAGCCATGTAATATTTGCCTACTATCTGAAGCCCTGTTCAGACCTCCATTATCTTCCACCATTAAAATGATAACAGAAGTCAATCAGACCTGATATGAATAGACTTTTTATGGTTCCAACACCATAGCTAAGACAATGTGGGAGGGTGCTGAGCCAATCACTAGCCTTAATGGTGACTCGCCTTTATAGCCATTGATTTTCTATTTATAACAGCGGATCCAAAGATCCACCAGTTCATAATCATAAGTGTGACCATTTTCCATCTTTTTCAGTATCCATATGAACCTTTATAATAAAGGATTTCAAACCTTTCACTCCACACTTACATGATGACCAATAGACATGTTGGGGAACCTTCATTGAACTTGGAACTTCCAACAATTTTTCCAACCCATTCATGCGTAATGTTAAGGGGGGTTGTTTTCCTTATTTCATCCTGGAAGATGTATTTGAATATTTCCCAGAATCCCCCAATGAAGTGTCAATGGCTGTAAGTCTGCAAACCCTGAAAGGTGACCTTAAGTGGAAAAGTCTATGTAAGGAGAGCTCCTTTTTCCTGACCCTAGTGAAAGGCCTCTCACCAGTTCCCTATGCTGGACCAGACACAAAGACATTGAACCAGTGCTGTCTAGAGTTGGGAATCTTTTCCTTTTAGAATAGATACACTGGTTTGTCTTTTTGCAAGTCATGCTTGATGTTTAGAGGGCTGCCTTACAAGGTAGCCAAAAGAGGCATGGTTTGCCTTTTCCCATCCTTGAAAGCATATTTGCATATTTCCCAGTCATACTATAAGAATGGCCAACCACAAGGTGAACTTAAACAGTGATGCCCTTTTATGTTTTC
Organism: Engystomops pustulosus; assembly: GCF_040894005.1. Classification (NCBI taxonomy): domain Eukaryota; kingdom Metazoa; phylum Chordata; class Amphibia; order Anura; family Leptodactylidae; genus Engystomops; species Engystomops pustulosus. The sequence goes on from NC_092413.1 coordinate 49,048,839, forward strand.
GTATACCTTGATGAAACATTAAATGGGTGCTTCTAAGGGAGACAAGCCACTTAAATGTCTTTAAACCTGTAAAACATTGCAAATAAGTACAAAAATTAGTACATCCTTTGCATACCTTCCATCCTATCCTTGTCTTGATGACATATTAATTATGCTATTGTTTTTGTAATGATTAATTTTATTGGATGGTATGATATTGTGAATAATATATTATGTAAGCTACAGACAATAGAGAATGTATACATTACTGAAACAATAAGATGTTAATAAACATTACACTTAATAAAATTATACTGTAAGGTGTACATCAGTTTATTTCTGTATCTGCTCCATGTCCCCCTTGTGTCATCTGTGTTTTTTTTTTCCAAAGAAACAAATGCAGTCCCTTTACTTTTCAATTATTATCACTATAAAAACAGAAAGCGGAATTTATTAAGACTGGTGCATCATGTATCAGTTTTAATAATCTCTGAAATGTTGCTTGACAAACTGAATTTATTTAAAAGCTCTAGTAAATCTGGGGTAGTACTCCTCTGCAGTTCAGGGAGTCTTTGCATCATATTTTTCTATGATGCAAGAACTCCTGTACTGAATGAACCTGGCTTTCACATACTGTTGAAATCCTGCGGTGAGCCCAGGCAATCACCATGATGTAACTGTATGTCGTGGTGGGGTAACTACTCACACCTTAGGACATATAGTTATGCCAGGGAACGGGAAGGGGTTAAAGTGGAGTTTGCTAGTATATCTTACCTTAATAGAGAAAAATGTGTCTGGCAGGGCGTTTTTTGCCTTAGATGCAAAATTCTCCAAGGATTTCAGCCGTAATTTCTATGATCTGAAAGAGTCTGAAGCAGTGACTCCTCTGCCTTCGAAAATTGTTGGGCCTGCAATTTTATTTGGTGGCTGTTATATTGACAGACATATTGACTTACCCCTGAAAGTCCACTTTCACTAGCCTCAGTGAAACAGAGCCTTATAAGTACAGTAGATCGCCACAAACTATTAGCATGTATATAACCAAGACATGGGGGATTCGTGGATTGAAATAAAAGAACAATGCACATTAAATTTTATATTTAATTGCCTTCAGGGCACACTGGAAAAACAGTACACATAATAGATATATACCAGTTTACAGAGTGTAGATTACAAACGGTATAAGCAATTCAAATACCTTGTGCTAGACTAATGGGGGAAATGGGGGTCCACACTTGAAGATCCTTCCTGCTCTTCATGCCATGGTTAATACTTCCCCCAGGCAAAAACCATCAGCAAAAGGGGTGACTTGCTTTTATTAAGTGTATAGACAAACACCCCAGGTAGATCTAGATGACATCTCAACTTGGATCAAAACCAGGACTGGATTCTAACTTCTCAGTGGGAGGTTGAGGGCACTCTGAATTCTGTTGAGACCAAGTATAACTCACTTATCATGCTCCTATTGAGAGTTGAGTAAATCTACTTTTGCCAGACCACCAGAACAAACTGAGACCCAGGCACATGTTTGCCTCACTGCCATGATCACAGATATGTATTTGGCCTCTGGCTGGGATGGACCAGGAATTCATAACTGGCATGTTGGATAAGTTATTGGTTTTTTTTATTGCTCTTTGTGTAGTTTTGGAGGGAACTCTATGAAGGCTGTCGGTGCTGTTAAGTCTGTGGAAGTGTTGGCTCCCTCTAGCTTGTCTTCTCGTCGTAATTAAGCTATTCAAGAGAAGGCTCTACCCTCTACCCTTGCTGTACGTTCTACATTTTCATCACACAGCATCACACAGTGTTCTGTTAAACTACCAGTTTTAGTAGTATTTGCATCAGTGTGACCTTACATTACCAGTCTTTGTACTATTTGCATAATACAGTACTACAATTTAAGTCGTAGTAGTGATTTCATGTATATCCTCCTACAGTTCTGCAGGTGTTTTCAAAGAAGGAAAGCACAAATTAAAAGACATGGATGTAGTCGTGGTGCTGAAGGGAGAGGACGTCTTCCATCTCTGCCTGCTACAACTTCCACTGGTAAAAGCAGGCATCAGGGCGTGCAGAGTATACAACCTATACTTGTACACCCTAATAGGCCTCACAAAGTTAAGGCATTGGTCAATTACATGGCACAACATGCCTCAAATTCCATGGGATTATCTTCACCGCGATCAACCTTCCACCTCACTCCGCTTTAAAACAGAAAACATGTCTCAGACAAAAGGCAAGAAGTAGTCACTCATGCTAATTGTACTGGCCAGTGCCAATATATACAGGACAATACTAAGTCATGTACACAATTGCATGTCTGGATGTCACCCACTGTAGTATATATAGGTTTTAATTTGTATGGCAAATTTATCTGAATGTGAAGTAGTGTGGGAAGACACTAGTGGTCAGGATTTCACCTAGCCTTTCTTCAGTGGCTGCAGACAGCCGGGGCCCTGAATACCGGAGTGGCTTATGCGGCCTTGGGCACGCTACGGTCACGGTGCTTTGTATTGGGACGGAAAAACGGGCCTGCAGCCTGGCAGGTCTCCAGCAGGTGGTATGTGCAAGAAAAGTGAAGGGAGAGGCTGATGTAACGAGTTTCTCCCTGGGGCATCCCCTGAGAAGCAATAGAGATCCCAGGGTGGTGTCAGGATTTAGGGGTAGTGGACCCACTGATGACGTAAGCCAACACCTGGGAGCAGAGTCTTAGTGGTACCTGGTTTTAACCACAGCTGCCTCAAAGCGGGTTGGACTTACTTCCGGCGTGACCACGCACTCGGTGGTGGGATGTGCGTGCTGAAACACAGGAGACGCCGCTGGAGTTGGGAGAGGTGAGTGTAGCCGGGCTGCGGGGATACGGAGCGGGACATGAGTGAACCTGTGAACCAAAACATGATTCACAGGGGAACCCATGACAGGTAGTAAAGGATGGGGAGCCCATGATGGTGAAGCAGCATCATCCAGGGAACACACAGAGGCACGATGTGCAAATCAACTCGTAGTCCTTTATTCAAACTTGAACAGCAGGCAACGGCCTAACAGCAGCAGGTCTAGCAGGCTGGAAAGCTGGGAGGAGATAGCTGGTCCACAGGAAGGGTTGCTCACAGCCTGGTAATAACTTCAGGCTGGGCTGGGTAAGATGGAGCTGAGTCTGGACAGTGGACCTCTGCACTAGCCTAGTCTCCTGACTGGCTACAGGTGTGGCTGGATGGAAGTTCTGCAGGACCTTGTTCCTCACTCACTGCTCACTAAAATTTCAGACCATGTGCTTGGGTTTATTTATTCCCCTAGTAAGGTGGCAGCACTCTCCAATCAGCTTCCAGCTTGCTTTACAATAAAACACAACATATCATTGGTTATAGACAATAGATATGTTAACTCTTGCCTTCCCAGGCAGTGGCTCCAAAGTTACAAAGTTCCCCACTGTTTGAGACCTCCTAGAGAGGTGATCATTTTTACTTGGCAGCTCCTAAAATAGAGAGGGAACTATTCGCAACAACTACCTACCCTATGCATCGGCAGGGTTGTTGCACAGATCTTTCCATTATAACATTTTCTCTGTGTAGGTTTCGCTTCTGGTTTTGGCTTAAAAATACTGATGTCAATTCCTGATCAAATTCTGACCTTGTGCGCATTCCCTAAGAGGGAAGCAGCCTGTCCAGAGCAGCAGCAAGCAGGACACAAGGAAGCAAAAACACTGCACTTCAGGACTTACATCTGATACTGATTCATGTTTGACTCCTTTTCAAATGTTTCAAGATTTGGTACGGTATATCATTGCACATCAATATTCTTTCAGACACACAAATATGAACATTATTCTTCCATGGAAATTCCCTGCATTGTTAAACTGGATTTACAGAAGTGCCAGTAGTAACATGCTTAAACTGATTTCATAGAAACATTGCATGATGTTTGTATATTCTATATGCACACTCATCTTCAGGATTACTGGGTATCAATACACGGATAGATTGACCCCGTACACAGTCAGCACAGACAAGCATGCATGTGTAATGAGCTGGCAGAATAGTTCCCTAGATTCCCAAGGTCACATTAACATTGGACAGACATGTAATTACATATAATATAGGTGGCTATTCCCACTGAAATCCTCCCTGTAGGAGACCTTGGTGATATAATTTGGAATAGATGGCCTTCTGAAAGTTTCTTGTTGATGTGTTTCTGTGTCTCATTATTATTATTACCATACACAATTCTGTTCATTCTTCATCAGCGTCATTAACATCACAGGAAGGATAACAATGAAAATTTATAATTTTACTCCCCTTATTTACTCCCCCTTTAAAATGACCTTTGCACATGTGACACATCTGCATGAAAGATGATCTCCAGGCTATTGCTACATTTGATCTATAGGGCTGCTGTAAAGCATCTCTCTAAATGCTGGTAACAGCAGATCGGGCACGGTGTCCTCATCTCTTTTATAAAACAGAACTTAAAAAAACCCTCTAAACTCATAATATAGAAAATATTGAAAAAATGTTTGTACTGTCTGAAAAAATATGCATGATATAATCATATTTATAGGGGTTGGACCAAGTTATTGTGATCAACCAGTCACAGCATAAGGCATAGCAATCTGATGGGTGAGGGTAACATTAATCGACTCCCCACTGATTAAGAGAAGGATGGGTGGTCTTGTTTGGACAAGCAGCAGGTGTAGCATAGAACCGGACAACCATCACTCAGATTGTTTTCCCTTGGAACTTGGTACAACCCCTTTAAGTCTAAAGTGTATGCCCACCATTTTTAAAACAAATAAATTTTATATGTATTTTTTTTATCTCCGATAAAATGAATGTTTTTCAGGGATATTTCTCTACAAAGATTTCTATTGTTCGCTCTTGTTTTATGTTTTCTTAATTGAATATTTTCTCTTCAAGATTATTATATGTTGGTTTAGTATCTTTTCTGACCTATGGAAAATGACAAGCCCCTCGACAAGAGTATATGGCACACACCCATATCATGAGAGCTTATGCCTCCTGTATGTCTACACCCACAATACAGTGAGCTCCATATCTGATTGGCAAATGTGACAATTAGCTTTCACTGAAGTAATTACATTTTCCCTTAAGGCTTTCTGTGACCCTTTCTGTAATCCATGCTTACATATCTGCACATATTCCTGACAGTTGAATGTTCTTGGTTAATGTATAATCGTAACTTTCATTCACTGTGGAAACTAAGCTTTATGATAACATGATTATTTTATAACCTTTGTGTTGCTGAATTATCTCAGAGGTTGTATAAATGTTATGAGATGAACAATCATCCCTTGTAGTAAAACCCAGAAGATGAATTCACTTGATATTTTCATCTACACTGATGAACATTTGAAGGATTTTTAAAGAGGGTTTGTCACCCTGTTACTAAAGTAAGCAGCTCCTAGTGCTAAAACAAACGTGGCAATGTTACAATGTAAGCGTTATCGAAACCTCCGATGACGCTAACACTGCCGCGCTGTACATTACAATCGCTGGACCGCTCTCAAAGCGGTCTGGTATATTCATGAGGAGGAGGTCCGGACCGCCCCGGTCACTCCATAGGGCAGCAGTGACTGCCGCGCGTCACGCCCCCTCATTAATGCGCCAGACCGCTTTGAGATTTCTGATAATGCTAACATTGTAACACTGCCATTTTTATTTTAGCACTAAGAGCTGCTTACTTTAGTAAGCACCATGCATCAAAAGTAACAAAAGTATATGAACATAAAACCTTTATTTTGAGAACAGAGAACATTAGAGAACAGCCAAGCCTGTAGCACAGAGAAAGATTATAGCTAAATTTTCTGAAGGTCACACCAGTCACCAATCAGTAGGAAGCGCTCAGGCCTTTACTGTGATTGACTACAGCACATCTGCGGTCACAGGACATCACTAGTCTCTCTCACTGCTCTGATGGGATTTTGGTCCACTCTTCTTCTACTTACTTCCAAAGTTCTGTGACTGTTGTGGGTTTCTTGGTTATAACTTTGTCACTAAAGATTTTCCAGAAGTTTTCTATCTAGGACTGTGCTGGTCCTTTTATTTGTTTCAATGTTATGCTGTGTGATAGGGGGCATTGACTTGCAAGGAACCACATGTTGTTGGTTCTGATACATGCTTGCATTCACTCTGCCATGTAGCTGTATGAGAGATACAACTCCTGCAGAAAGCATTCCACAACCATGGCACTTCCTCCGCCACCTTCACTGAATTCTTTACACACTTTGGGTTCAGTCTTTCCTCAATTTGTCAACAAGCATACTGTTACCCATCAGATTCAAATGAATGAAACTTGCTTTCATCACTACAATGAACGGTGGACCACTTCTCATCTGTCCACACAACATGCTCCTCAGCAAAGGTGAGTCTAGCCTTTTTCTTTTTGGTCACTGCAGATTGGGCTTTCAGTCCAGGTGCTCTTAAACGTCAAGACACGGTATAACAAGACAAATCCTGTCCGCTTTTGCATTTGTCTTTAAAGGGTGACCAGTCTTCTTGTGGGACTTGAATGACTTTGTGATGTTGTAAAGATATAATATTCTAGAAATCACAGACTAAATTCTCTTGCTGTAGCTGATAGGGTGGTCCCTTTGGCCTTTATCTGGACAGCCTACTGTCAGAGGGTTTTGGTCATTTTTGCAAAGTCAGTGAAAACTGGTAAGTTAGGCTGTCAGTTAAATAGAGTCTGTCAGATAGCCAAGGTAATTCACACTGGGTGCCAGACACCAACAACTTGCAGGTATCCGAAAGTGTTTTCTAATTTTCATCAGTGTTCTTTTACAATGATCTCATTTACATTTCTGTTCTGTGATTTAGCATGTATCCTATTTTTGAAATAAGCCTAAAATACTGGTATTTTACTCAAGTGAGGACATTTAAAAATGTGTATGTTGTAATTTTAATTCCAGTGTTGAAGCCTCTTTCCTTTTAGCTCTATGGGACTACTAGAGCTAGCTAGATATGTTCATCTTATACATATGTAAAAAATCAAGATTAATAACTTAAAGGTGCTGGAATTAGACATCAGATAAGCAACACTCACCTACCCCTGTTTAGCACATGCAAACTATTAAATGTACAGAGGTATATGTAGGATACAGATAACAAGAAACAAAGAACTGGGTTGTGGGGCCACTTCATTTTCCATTCAGGTGAGAGTCCTCCCTGTAGGACCATGGATCTGGAATTCACGCATTTAAATTGAGATTTAGTACCAACCGATAAATCAGTTTCCATTAGTCCACCATGATGGCCCCCCTGGAGGATGCCCCATGACCTCTGTGGGAACAGGAAGAAGAGAGGTTGAACGGGTCCCTCCTGGCATCCACCTGCCAGTGACTACCAAATAACCACACCAGGAATAGATGCAACACCATTTGATTTAGCATGTTAATTCACAAACAAACAGTAAGGGAGGGAAAACTGATTTACCGGTAGGTACTAAATCTCAAATTCTGCTGCATCCCCCATAAAGGCGATATCTGGAGATATACCAGATGAGTTGGTTTTAGGGTTGGATAGCTGCCTGCAACACTTTTCTTCCGAAGGACAAGTCAGTTGATCTGGGAATATCCAATCTGTAGTGTTTTGCAAACATGGATAAGGATGACCAAGTTGCTGCTTTGCATATTTGGTACAAAGTTGCTCCCTTCTTTTCTGCCCAGGAAGCGGACATAGCCCTTGTGGAATGAGTTCTCAGTCCCGTTGGTACTGGCTTGTTGTGTTGAATATAACTCTCTGAGATAATGGTTTTAAGCCATCTAGCAATTGATGCCTTTGATGCCCTTTTCCCTCAACTTCTTCTCTGGAATTGGATAAGAAGATTATTATCCTTACACCAAGACTGTGAAGCTTGAAGATGCATAAAAACTATCCTTCTTACGGCCAGTGAGTGCCACTCAACTTCTCGAGGATCCCTCTGGTTTTCACAGAAGGGATTGTGATTTCTTGTGGATTTATAGAAGTCAGAAGCCACCTTTGGGATGAAATTTGGGTAAAGTGTTACAATAATTCTGCACTTGCCACACATTGGAGAAGATCCACAGACCCAGTAAATTAAATTCCTATTTTAAATACCTTAAGGGGATCCCATCCCCCTGAAGCAGGCTCTTATCAGAGCATCACTTCTGGTGGTGGCAAGAAGTATGTCAAACTGAGCACTTCGGGACATTGTGTGCATTTCACTTATGTTGCTGCCATCTTTAATCCTACTGGACCGCAGATGGAGCCTAGTCTGGATCAAGGGGAACCATGGAGGAGGCTGAAACCAGATCCAGCCATGAAATGAACCTTTTAGGTTCGAACAAACCCCCCCCCACCACCACCTGGAGGGATGAGAGGGAAATGAACCCACTGAGGGGACAGCAGGACACTGGTGGGTGGATGCCGGGAGGGGCCTTTCTTCTTCCTGTCCTCATATTTAATAAATAACTAGGGGTCGTATGTAAGTAGGAGACCGCCTGTACTGGCACACCAAAGGTTCAATGAATAAAGTGCTATTTATTTGGACTTTGTGGCTTTACTTGTGTAACGTTTCGATCTGTCGATATGCCACACAAGTTTTTATTTCCATTCCCACCAGTGGCAATCAGTGTTTGACAAAGACCTATTGACAGGACAAACACATAAAGCCGCAAAATCCAAATAAAAAGCACTTTATTTACGCATTGAACCTTTGGTGTGCCAGAATTTATTACATATATCTCAGGCATCCCGGTCGGAGTCCGACCAATAAAATACTAGACTCCTATCCTCACAGAGGGGAAGGGCCATCCTCCAGGTGGGCTGTAATGGGGGATGCAGTAGAAACATAATATTATGTTGGAGTTTTTATGTTGATGTCCTGCACAAATCATGCTTAAATAATCCAAAACTTATAGAAGGCTGTCAATACTGAAAACTTACAGAACTGTTATAATAAAAAGTGCTCTGTGGTAAGATATGAGAAACAAAGGCCCTCTATACTGTACCTGCATAGCGGACTCTGCACTGTCGGTGTCTGCCACTAGTTAAAAAATTTATCGACCCCTTTAAAATTTGTATTAAATGTGTTTGTTGATATTTTCATACAAACTACCAAAAAAATAAGAAACATTATAATAATTGTATAATGATACATAGTTTCCATATATTTACATACTTAAATTGGCTGCTTGTAGTCCAAGGCTACCTTAGATGATCTGAGAATCTAAAATGTCAGGATACTGCAAGTACCAACTTGTAATTTGTAAGTTCTCTGCCAAATACATTCAGATTGTGGCGAAACTGACATCTATGGTGTTACTGATTGCCTAATTACCTTACCCTACCTAGCTAGTACACAACAAGCGATTCGCTTGTAAAGTGACTGTAATTTTAGCAGACATATTACTAGAGTCCTAGTTTAAAGCCGACAAAGGAATGATGTAATGTGTCAGATGAACTTAAGATAATAATGAACCTTTGCTTTTACTTATAACATATCAAAGAAAGAAATACAATCAGTTTCGTGCAAAAACAGTTAAAGTTAGTCCATCTTTTGAGGATACAAGGATTACATAATACCGCACCTTTAAAAAGTAAAGGGTAGACTTTGAAAGTTGGAACTTACTTTTAGCTCTCAGACTTGCTAGCTAGAAGTGCAGTGACTTACTGCACATAGTGCAGTGACTTACTGCACATAGACCCGTGCAGTAAGTCACTGCACGGGTCTATGTGCAGTGACTTACTGCATAGGAGGCTGGTGGAGCAATCTGTTCACATGAAAACATGCTCTGGATCCATCCATAAACAGTGGAAATTTTACTAGAAAACCACTAAAATTGCCTTACCACGTGATTGTAATGTGTCCAACAGTAAGTAGATGCTGTTTCTGGTATAGTGGATATCATGCTTGACATTAACACACAATAATGCGTCTCTTATGGCAAATTCAAATACAAATGCAGAAATTCTGGAGTTCAGAAAATATTGCCAAGCAAAGTAAAAATATTCCCTAACTATTATTCAAATATATTAATAATAAGATACTAAAAACTGAAAGTGTGGGACCCCTGAAGGATAACCCGGTGGTCATGGTGTCTGTCTCTATCCAGGAAAAGCCCATGGTGAATGTCATGATCCAGTATAATAGGAATTCTCTATTTAAAGTTGACTATTTAACCCCTTAACGACTTGGCCCTTTTTAGTTTTTTCACTTCCATTTTTCACTCACCACCTTCAAAAATCTATAACTTTTTTATTTTTCCACATAAAGAGCTGTGTGATGGCTTATTTTTTTGTGTAACAAATTGCACTTCATAGTTATGGTATTTAATATTCCATGCCGTGTACTGAGAAGCGGGAAAAAAAATTCCAAATGCAGTGAAAATGGTGAAAAAACGCATTTGCGACGCTTTCTTGTGGGCTTGGATTTTACAGCTTTCACTGTGTTACACAAATGACATGTCTACTTTATTCTTTGGGTCGGTGCGATCATGTGGATAACGAATTTGTATAGATTTTATAGTGTTTTCATACATTTACAAAAATTAAAACCTCCTGGCACCAATACCTTTTCATACTTTGGTGTACGGAGCTGTGGGTGGTGTCATTTTTTTTCTTGCGACTTTTGATGGCGTTTTTTTAGGACAGTGCGACCTCTTGATCACTTTTTATTGATTTTTTTATATTTTTCAAAATGGCAAAAAATTGCAATTTTCGACTTCGACTATTTTCCGTTACATCACGTGGAACGATGATCCACAGCAAGATGGCGGCGCCCATGCAGCATTGTTGGCGGCGATTGGCGGGAAAACACCTAGCACCGATCGCTGGCCTTACCGGTAAACATTTGCTGCAATATGCAGCAAAGACTTACCAGCTATGGAGAGGGCTCCCCCTCCATATCACTAAAACAGATAAATCACCAATGTGGGTGATTCAGGTGACTGCCTAGGATCGGAGGGTCCCAGGGGTCTCAAAGCTGTCCATATCACCCACTAGAAGTAGGGACATGCGCTGGGGTTCAATTCAGTCCTTGCTCCTCAGCTTTTCTGAACCAGTTGTTAAAACAGCAGAGGCAGACCGGCATATATATAAGTGCTTTATGCACAGTTTTGGTGTCTATGGCAGAGCAAAGGAGCTATACACTCACCTCTCTCCCAGCTCACATACAGTCGTGGCGTTGCCAGTCACTGCCGGACTATGATTGTATACAGAGGACACCGCTGCTGTCCCAACCACTAGTGTGCATCTGCTACAGAATTAATTTCAGGCTGTAGCAGGACGCAGTTGTGGTTGGGAACAGGGATGATTCTAGCATTTTTGTGGCCTGAGGCGAAAATTTAAAATGCTTCCCCCCAGTGCCCAATGATGCTACCTCACACACTAGTAGTCACTCATTAGACACAGACATTAGTGACATCTATTACCTTAGAGGTGATTATCTGCTCCAACAGGAAGAGGACTTCCAGCCATGGTTTATCTCTGCTGAATTCACAGTCAAATGTCTTCAGCTCCAACTCCACACTGAGTCTATAAAAAAACCACAGTCACTTACAGATACATAGTCCCAAATTAAATGATATACAGTAATCTATATAAGGCCACCCAGTTTAATTAAATCCAGCCCCTATATACAGATTCCCCCATAGACAGTATATAGAGCTAAGCCAACCCCAGTACCACACAGCCCCCGAGTATTCACAGCCTGCACCCCCCCAAGAATACACAGCCTCCCTCCAGTATTACACAGCCTGCCCCCCAGGACAAACAGCCTGCCCCCCCCCCCCCAGTATTACACAGCCTGCCCCTCCAGTACACGCAGTCTGCCACCCCCTCAGTATACACAGCCTGCTCTCCTTAAGTATACACAGCATGTCCTCAGTACTAGTATATATAGCTGACACCCATAAAAAAAATAAACCTAGTACTCACCTCCAGCCCCGGCGCTCCCCACAGCTCTTCATCCTCTTCGCCCACCAGCAGCTGCATCAGATATAGTGAGACAAGCAGGCGTCCTGCGATGTGCTGCCAACTACGTTGGCGCCTTAATATTCATTTTTCAAGTAGTACAGACTTGCCAGCGTCTGGCGAGTCTGTACTAATGGCAGTGACCCGCCACTCCCTACAAGGGTCCGCAATCTGCTGCCTGAGGCAGGGACTTCACCCCGCCTCATAGCAGATGCAGCCCTGGTTGGGAAGGCAACACAAGCCTCTAAACACAGAGGCCGAGAGTGAGGGGCAATGCCATGACTAAATGGGAGGAGGGAGAGAGGTGAGTATAAGCTTTTTTATTTTTTAAGCCCCCCCCCAGCCAAATATATACAATAAGTAGGGATAAACCGACCTTTTCATGATCCAGTTCTCCCAAACTTGATCCTGAAAGTGAGGTCCGAGTCCAAGTACCTGAACCCAAGTGTTCACCCCCACCAGTAAGACAGTAAGTCAGTAACAGAATATAAACAGTTAGCACCTGTATTTGTTTCCAGCTCTGATTGCAGCTTTAACCAGTGGGAGGTTGAGCCCAAATGACAGACCCGAACGCTGTGGGTTCATATGCACTCATCCCTAACAATAAGCACTTAATGGAACCAGTGTACATCCAAGTGAAAACATGTATAGTAACTTATTGCTAATGACCTCAACCCTAGACAAAAATAATAATATGAACAAAATGGTAGTTGCTAAAATGGTTGAAATGATGAGGTTCTGTAAGGAATCCGGTGCCAACTTTCCCCACAGATCTTGTGGTTTGGCCTTTAGATATTGCACACAGGTAGGTTACTTAAGTTGGCATGTCATTTCCTCCCATATATGTGTGATAAAACTGGTGTAGGGGCAGGCTAAGAAAGTATAGCCTAATAACATTACTGATAAACATTTCCTATGTGTGGGCGACCATTATGTTGGTTAATAATACCAGTTGATAGTCCTTCCATCAAAGGCAACACATGTGGCTTCAGATTGTCATGCACATATCACATATCGCATGTATCACTACTAGGGGTGACTGACTGTCATATGCGATGGCTACCCAGACCCTCATACCACCAGTTGAGGGAGTATATCAGTCCACAGCACAGGCAGGAGGCCTCCGTACTGGAAACTGACTGTTGACAGATCCTAAACAGAACCTGCTTTCTGCTTTCAGTCCTAGCAGTCATGGTCTCTTGTACATGACCCCACTACAAAAAAAGGTGATGGTGGCTGTCTGTCTTTCTATCTGGGTGCATTTTTTCTGTTAATTATTGTATGTGTGTTACATGTGGTCCCTATTTCATAATTGCTTAATATGGCTAGTTATCTCAGTTGGCTGTAAATGGAACAAGAATCAATCACTTCTCAGACTTTGTGAATACATTCTGGGAAACTATCAAGTGAAAAATGCAATTTACCCGAAAATAATCTTTTTTTCTTGTGTAGTTCTGTTAAATTTTCTTTTGACCTACGTTTAAAGATGGGAAATCAAATAGTCTACTGTCAACTTTCAGCCAGTATCCCTGTAGAAGTCCATGTTTCTTCCCTAGAGCAGTGGTACTATGCACCAAATGAGAATTTTGTAGAATTACATCTTTTTAAACTAGCCCATGTAAAATGCCAGCGATCAGACAACAAATACCAGCAACAAATAAATTTCTTATATCGTAGATCAGGGTCCATAATGTTGGCTCGATTAACCCCTTAACGACGTGCATCGTAATAGTACGGTGCACGTCGGATGCGGGTACATGGAGAGGGCTCACGGGCTGAGCCCTCTCCATAGCCTGTAAGTCTTTGCTGCATGGGCATCGCCATCTCGGTGACGGTCGTCGCTCCCAGTGACGTCATCGGAGAGCAGCGATTGGTAACGACAGCCTTGGGTTTTCAGAAGACCCGAGGCTGTCATGTTTTAACCATTTCATTACAATGTGTGATATGCACCTTGTAATGAATTAGGAGGAAAATCCCCATATATTGCCATACCGTAGTATGGCAGTATATGGTAGGATCAATCAGACAACCTAGGGTTAAAGTACCCTAGGGGGTCTGAAAAGTATGGAAAAGTTATTGGTGCCAGAAGATGGAAAAATCAAAAAAATAAATTTTTGTAAAGGATGTTTTAATTTTTGTAAACTTATGAAAGCATTAAAATAAAACCTATACAAATTTGCATATCTGTGATCACCCTGACTGAAGAATTAAGTAGACATGTCATTTGGGGCCAACAGTGAAAGCTGTAAAATCCAAGCCCACAAGAAAATAGAGAAATTGCGTTTTTTTACCATTTTGGAATTGCATTTGGAATTTCTTTCCAGTAGACGGCATGGAATATTAAATGCCGTCACTATGAAGTGCAATTTGTAATGCAGAAAAGAAGCCATCACAGAGCTCTTTACGTGTAAAAATAAAAAAATTTTACAGATTTTTGAAGGTGTGGAGTGAAAAATGGAAATGAAAAAACAAAAAAGCCAGGTTGTTAGGGGTTAACATGCTCTGACAGCTGTACAGTAGTGCTCTCTAGAAACCTGTCTGATTACTGTTAATACTGGTAATACTTAGTACTATTCATGCTAATAAACTAATGCTGTTGTCACTCAGGATCTACAAGGAGATGACTTCCTGAATGCCTTTTTGGAAAATTGGACCAATTATAGGTTACTGTCATGTCACTATTATTATCCACTCAAATACAACCACCTGGCATCTTACCAGACTGTATATGTGACTTTTTTTATTAATACATTTGACTCCTAGTTACAGACGGTCCCCTCTGCCTACTGTGACCTCTGGTGAATCTATCTGTATGTTACTATAGTCCCAAACTGCAATGATCAGCTGTAAAGTGTCTGTAATGAAGCTTTATTCATAATCCTTGGTCCAATTGCAGCAAATAATTTTGAAACTCTACTTGTCACTGATGCAAAATATTTTTTTATCTGGATCTAAAATGATAAAATATACAGTTTCAACTTAAGAACAAACCTATGGAACCTATCTTCTATGTAACCCAGGGACTGCCTATAAATTATTTAACATACAGCATAATACAAATTATATCAAAAATAACTTCCAAATCTGACATCATTTCAAACACTAGTTTTCAACCTAAAACTTTAGCCGTTTTTTCTCTAAACTGATATTTACTCAAACTATTTTATACATATTAACATATGATAAAGACACAGATTTTATTTGATTTTTTTTCTACTATAATGTGCTAGAATAAACCTATGCTAAGGACCCGCTCCCATTTCCACCTTAGTCAACACCATACCTCATCTCTTCTCATGTCTGCATAGTTTAGATGTTGACTCCCACCATCAAAAAAGAAAAATATAAACATGTGACTCAGTCCCTCATATCATATCATTTGTCATGTTGGCATCATCCAGGGCAGGATCAGAACAAGTACAAGATAAGAAAAGTACAACCCTACCCATTCCCCCCTTAAGCGGAGACTTCAGTATGGAGATGTCTTCCCAGCTACATACAGTCAAGACTAGATGCTTGAGTTTCCTCCTCAGACCTTGATACAACTTATATACATCAAGGCTTCTGAGGTTTGAGAGCATATCTCCCACCAATATGACTGAGATCCAATGGTACCTGAATTTGAAGACATTAATTAAAGAATTTTCTTAGCTTCTTCCAAGAGCAGCCTCCAAGACCTCTGCCCATATTGAGTATCTCTTCAACATTTAAACAAAACATAATCGAACAATGGTCTGAAAATTCTGCTTTTCACTGGTGTCCCTGGCACCAGTGATCAGACAGTGACTGGACAGCCAAACAATCTATTCCTGACCTACTGTTACTTCCAAAAATAAAGGTTAAACCTGTGTGCCTGTGGAATTCCAAAAATGGATAACCACCAAGCTATCTTCACTAAGCTTTGCTATCATAAGCCAGCGTATCTATGGAAACTCTCTTCATCAGCGGTCACATAATTGCACACAGGCCATGTCTCGCTTCTCAGGTCCTTGGGGGACCTGAGTACTATTATGGTGGCAATCCTTAACCCCAATACCCAAACATAAAGCGTCAACAGCACACCTTTGTAAAACACTGTATTCAGAATCTGAAGATGGTCCAACTATTCCCCAACCCACCACACTGGGGTAACTTGTCAAATTCCCATTAATGTTTGGGGCCTCCACTAAGTCAGCAGAGGATTTGAGATATTACCCCTCATTTCACTTCCTCATTCACGCCAGGTTGGGATGGGAAGTATTTGCAAACTACATACCATCAAGTGCATGAGAAGAAGGTGGCTGCTCCATACATCACCCACACATCATTCACAGCCAGCTTTCCTGCTGCTACTTTTTTGACTGTCAATAGGTGTGAAAAGGACCAATTACATTCCTCATTGCAACAGCTCCATACACTTCCCCATACTCGCCAATGTAGTTCATGATATCAACAAAAGAAAGCAACTCATTTTGAGTAAGCCCATTTTGGAGAGTTATAGACTTAATGGTCAAATCTTGCTACTCTTGCTGCAGCTTTATCTGCTCACATCTCA
This sequence comes from Engystomops pustulosus, assembly GCF_040894005.1. Classification (NCBI taxonomy): domain Eukaryota; kingdom Metazoa; phylum Chordata; class Amphibia; order Anura; family Leptodactylidae; genus Engystomops; species Engystomops pustulosus. The sequence goes on from NC_092413.1 coordinate 49,065,291, forward strand.
TCTTGAAGACCAACAAAGTTCAGGGCTCCCATTAGGGTGTACCAAAACATTGATTTCCATAGACCTAAAACCCTTGTTATGCAGAAGTCCAACCACCATTTTCCATGGAGGACACACTTTATTTCCTTTTGACCTAAGACGAACCACATTGACCCCTTGCAAATTTGTAGGAGTAACCAAACCACCTTCCCCTCTCTTCTCTCAAAAAATAAATGTTTGTTTGTAAAGCGCCATCATATTCTGCAGCTATGTTTTTCAAACCCCAGACAGTCCCCTTAAATGGGGTCCCATACCTATTTTACTAACCTCACTTTACTGTAAGCTTCACCAGATGATTGTGCATGCAACATGATGCGGACTCAGCATCCTTCCCTTTCCTTTCTATTTCCTGGACTCATTCACAATTTTTACTCTGAGAAGTAGTATTTAAACCTAACATACCTACAGGTCCGGGTTTTCATTCTGAGGCTGGATCATAACGTTGCTTAGCTTTATGGCTTACAATTTCACAATTGCAAAAGAACTTTTTAAAAGTATGCAAATTAGGTTTTGTTTCTTCTCTGCTTAGGATTTACCCACTCCCTCCCATTCCCCTGCACTAGAATTGGGTGACGTCGCTGCCTCTCAGGAAGCGGAATGGGAGGGAGTGGGTGGATTCTAGTGCACGCTGGAGGTGTGCACAATTAGGAGCATATAAGACCCAACTCTCAGGAAGTGTAATGGGAATTTCATAACGGAAACACATAACAGTCTTACAATCCATGTGTTTTTTTTTCAGATCAATTTTTATAACACTCCCCTACGATACATCTGAAAAATGTGAACATCCCTTGTCCCTGTCACGATTTATCGTTTGGTCTTTGCATTTCCCCCACAGGAAAACATTGTATAACATGATGTAATCTGCACAAGATTGTGGTTGGTTTTCCAAGTGGTACAAGCAAAGGGGAAACTGGAGAGATAAGCGATGTACTGAATGTATCCGTATGATCCAGTTTCCTCTGACAACATCCTGTCTGAATTATCTGCGTGAGACTTTTTGCCACTCAGTGTCCTGTGAAGTGCGTGACTAAACCCTGTACAGTTAGCTGATTGCAGATAACAACTTAATAAACAAATTACTTTTGAAGTTACCACTGCACCTCTTACACAACCTATCGTGAGAACATTACATTGTGCTAAGCACATGTGTGAAGACTACTCGGCATCATTAACACTTTCAGCGCACTTGTAATTACTGACTAATCCAGATTAGCTAGAAATAATCTTCAAGATTACATCAGTCCATGTCCTTTCCCAGTTGTTGCTGAAAAATTGTTGGCAGTAAAATATATATCGATTTATGAATATGCTCCCAAAACCTCAGGACATGACCCTTATATAAAAGTGATGTTTAAAAATTATTTTTTAGCTCTCCACAGGACTGTTAATAAACGGCTTATTGCGGGGGGGCTGCACCAATAAAGTCCCCATTTACTTAAAAATCCTATTTGGTCAAATTTCACTGTCATCTAAATATTTGTTTTTGTAGTGTAATTGAGTTTTGTCATTAGTTCACATCCCATTTTTATTGCTTTGAGCTACTTCCTTTAAACATGAAATACCGTACGAAAAATGGGAATGTTAGCAAGAAGATCGGAGGCGGAGGACGTGGAGGTGCTCTATAAGGTGATGAAGTTTTCCCCTGTGGAGAGAAAAGCTTATTTATGTTCCGTTCTGTAGGTTTTTGTGGTATTATATGTATGATGAAGATTTGCCATTTTTATGTCGATACATACTGGGGCTTATTTAATAAAGATTGCGGATAACACTTTTGTGGGACTGTTCACGATTCTCGGGATTTGCGCAGCTTTGACAGGTATTTAACAGTGGTTTGTGCTGGGATTGTGTCGCATGCAATCAGATTTTGTCTCAGCTGCGCCGGCTTTCAAGCAACTTTCAAATTGGTTCACAAGACATTGCACTTTCATGCACCGGGAAGAAGATGGTGAACTCCAGCGGACCTGAGCGGGGAAGCGACACATGCAGGATATCGAGTGCACAATTTTAGTGAATCGCGGCAGAGTGCATTATCGTCGGACAATGCACTTTCCCGAACTCTGCGGGACCGGGTATGTAAATGTGCCCCACTGTATCCAAATTGCTTTTTATGTTATTTTGTAGCAAGATGTTGATTTTAATGTCACAATAAAGAGCATTAAAGAAAATCTACCATTTGATTTGATGTATTATGAACCAAACATACCTGTAGCTACAGTAATGCTGAATCATATCTTGTTTAATCCCTTTGGTGAGTGGTTTTGCGGGAAAAATTATTATTAAATTCAGGACCATACGAAACTTGGATCAACATTACACCGAAGCTTTCTGAACAGCCAAGACAGGACTAATCAACCTGAGCTGGATCACTCATACACACCAGCTGGAGGATGGTGCAGCAATTGATTATTCTGCCTGGCAGGGAGAAAAGTGATTGCATCATCCTCTGGTGCAGTGCATAACTAATGTGAAAGGAAAAGGCTGGAGCATCATAATTTTATAATAGTTTTTTTCAGCAAAACTACTCAGCACAGGGATTAAACAAGATATTATTCTGCATAAGTGTAGCTACAGCATTCTCAATGTATGTTTGCTTCATAATGCATGAAATCAAATGGTAGATTTCCTTTAAAAAATAAATAAAAGTGACCACACAAGGATGGCATGTTATTGCCATCACCTCAGAACATAGTTGTGCATGCAGAGTTTTTCTCAGATAGGATGGGATTCACAAAATGTGGGAGCTTAAACTGAAGTTGTGTATAAACAATAGGTATACACTCAAAGAAATGTCTATAGGAATGGTACTGCTCAGTGTTCTCCTATCCCCATCAGTCCCATAGAAATGTTATTTATTTTTTTGTTGAAAAAACATTTTTAGGCATTTAAGCTCCTGCTTGTTCCACACTGCTCATCACTGCTCTGATCAATCATGTCTGCTGATGTTACATATTTAGCCCATGTTTATGTGCACTACTTTTGTGTTTTTTTTCCAGCTACTGTAAACTACATTATATGCCTTTACATTTTGAGTCATTCCTTTTTCCATAAGCTCTTATGAGCAGGGCCTTTATTCCACAATTGTTTAGTTTGTTACTGTACATGAACCCCATTAATTGTTAAGCTCCTGGCACAATATGAATTATTACTACAACAATTTTTTGTCTTATAAACTGTAGATATGTTCATAAAATAATTTTGTAGTATAACTTTCAACTTTATGGAAAACATGACACATTTAATTGAGAGCGTCAACTGACATTACCATTTCCAATAAAACGAAATGAGTCAATTTTGGCATTGAAGGTGTTAAACATACAAGTCTATATTTTACTTCTGAAAACATGGAGAAATGGTAAAATACCAATACATAATATGAACATCAGACATGATCTGGAGTCTGTGACGTACTTGGATGAGATGACATCCCAATAAATAACGATCAAACTGAGCAACCCCTCATGGTGTCAGGTTTAGCCAGCTAAAATAGAAAAGATTGCGTTTCTTTTTTCATGTACTGTCTACAACCATTCAGACAATACATTCAGTCACTCTTCACACTGCCTCGTTTACATACTTTAGTACTGTAGTGTATTATAGATGTAATGCCCACAAATAAAGGATGGCTGGTTAGGATGCCCCGTTAGGTAAAAAGGTCACTTTGTTTTGTAGTGACAGCAGTAACACATTGGGTTCATCTTCTTCAATTTAGTCCGCTTCTGGGAACCTGCACATTTTGCATAGCAACAAAGCTCACAAAGAAAGACAACAATTTGTTTAATTAAAATACTTTTAATGATGCCTTTTTAAGTCCTAAATATTGCTTATATAGTACATGAATCCCTCTGCAATTCCTTCATAAAATATACTGATATGTACAGACTTAAAAATACATTCATGGAGGTAATAATGTTAGCATGCAGGTTTCTTCATATTAATTAGTCCTGAAATTGGATATTCCACCATCTTTTACAAATCATTTTAAAAGCTACGTCCACCTTTTATATTTTATTTTGTCCAACTTTTTTTAGCAACTAAAAATAAGCAGCAGTACAAATAGTCCAGATATAAAATTAATTTCTGACTTATGTGTTTCTATAGCAACAGACTACAAATGGTGTTGTCTGATCTGTATGTTATTTTGAAAGCCACTGGTTAAATTTGTTTTGCAATCTAACAAAAGTTTGTCAGTGTTTGAGCCAGAAATGTTGTGACCACGCTGAATATGTCCATATAGTAGCCAAGAAGGGGCTAAAAGATGATCTTTCTGGCCAAAAATCTAGCAAAATCAAGATATGAGTCACGAAAAAAAAAGTTAAGAATAGTGAAGTAAACTTTTTGATTTCATAAAATATTAACCGTACATTTTTATTAACATTTTTAACAATGGGCGATGGTCACCGTATGGCAATCATAGACGACCAGCCTAATGTATCAAGCGAATATAGTCCACATGATGAGAATAGAGCCTTATAAATGTGTACTGTCAATTGTTTTCCACTAAAGTACCCTCTATAAGTGGTTGTCCCTTTAAAGTAACTTATCCTGTTTTGCTGGGGGTCTGACCTCTGGGAATTCTTCAGTAAAATATAAGTCCCCTTGAATGAAATAGCACTGGATACAGCATGTATGCCTGACAGGTGCTCCAAGAGTGGCAGCACTCCATCCATAGGGCAGGTTTGGCTTTCTACTAATTGTTGGGGTTCCCATTGACTGAACCTCTCAAAACTTTAAATGCCCTCTATTCAGTTGGCCAAATTACAGGCCATTTTTTTTTTCTTTCTTTTTTTTTTTTTCTTTTCTTCTTTTTTCCCTTTCTCCCTTTCCTTTTTTTTTTCTCTCTTTCCTCTGTCTCTGGGACTCGGATAAACATGTGCCATATTTAAGTATTTAAGTATTAGGAGAAGTACGATGAAGGGAGGATTTTTCCTCCACAATGTATCTATTGACATTTTCATGTTTAAGAAATAATGTCGATTCATTGCTACACTGGAATAAGTAGTAACTAACGGAAAGATTTGCTGTAATAAGTAGTAACTAATTATAAGATTGTTGTTCTATATGAATCAATTTATGTTTTCTGTTGAATGATCAATAAACATGTTGTCTCACCATCATCTAAAAATTACAGGCGGTCCCCTACTTAAGGACACCCAACTTACAGACAACCCATAGTTACAGACAGACCCATCTGACCTCTGGTGAAGCTCTCTGAATGCTTTACTATAGTCCCAGATTGCAATAATCAGCTGTAAGGTGTCTGTAATGAAGCTTTATTGATAATCCTTGGTCCCATTACAGCAAAAAATGTTTAAACTCCAATTGTCACTGGGGCCAAAATTTTTTTTGTCTGGATCTACAATTATAAAATATACAGTTTCGACTTACATACAAATTCAACTTAAGAACAAACCTCAGGACCCTATCTTGTACGTAACCCGGGGACTGCCTATACTTTTGTGGGACCTAAAGTGGCCATTTAAAACAATAGGTTTGTGAAAATCAATCACACACAAATACCATATATGTGGTGTCCCCAATTTTAGTGGACAATCCAAATTACAGGAGTATATGAAAGGTTGATGGTTGAGTGTGCTGTAGATGAAACAATTATGTTTGCTAACGGTATTAAAGGGAATTAAAGTAAGTCTCTACAAGATGAAATAAGAGTTATTTTGTATTCTGTTGGAGTATGGAGACACATAGATTTTATAATATGGTAGAATGTTGATGCAAAGTTGCTAAAAGGTGTACATAGCCTTTAAATAAGTCAATATACTCAGAATCAGTCTCTTGAGACAACAAAATATCTAGAACTCATAAATCTAAAATCAATCAATGATTTTGGAGAATATAATAAAACAAAATTATTTGTTAACATGATATATTAGAGATTTATTGGAATTTGTTCTTTTCACTGCCCCAGAGACACAGTCAAGGATTCCAAATCTTTCTGGGCATCAATATCCTAAAATGAAAAAAAAAAGAAAGGAACATTAATGTAGAACTATAATGAATATGTCAATATGATGCATGACTTGACCATATTAGTCTTCACTATGCTGCATTATAAAATCGGGAAACACCCAAAAATGTAAGCCACATGACTGCCAGCGAGGGTCAGGTTGTATAGAACTGTGTTACCCTGATTTTGTGGCACCAACAGAGGTGAATGTGAGTTACAGCGTACAACTGGGCGATATGTGGTTTCCATAAATACCTGATCAGTCTGCATTTTATTGTCCATGAGGATGGCAACTGTAGGAAGGGACTTTGGGTGCTTCAATTTACAGATGGGAATGGATCCCACAGGTGGGTATGTTATTAAAGTCTTTCCTACACCCCCGCTAACACCCTTACCATGGCTGGACTGGGCCTCACACCTTTCGCATATTAATGACAATTCCACCAGAAATGTCAAAATACACAAGTGGAAAAAAAAAAACTGAACAACACGGAATGTTATTGCTGATCATCCATTGTAGTAAGGTAAGGATATAAAAAAAAAACACATATAAAAACAGATATACAAGTATAATTCACTAGGAGACCACAGAATCTAAAAAGTATCTACTTTAGAGCATCTGGGTCCTAGTGGAAACTAACAGATGAAACCGTAATGCATTGTTCATAGCGCTAGTCTCTACACATGAGACCCCCCACCCCCAAGGCTCTTGAGCAAAGATGCAACCACAACCTCTGCATATAAAATAATTGACAAATAAATATGCAGGAAGTGCTTTGGCTGTAGAGGACCCATGTGCTAAGATACAGCAGTGTGCAGACTAATTTTTTTAAACCTCACTATTTCCTGCAGACACACCTTACTTCCCCCGTTTTCTCAGCTATACTACCATACTAAATACAGAGACTCAGTTCCTTTCCTGCAATGAAGGACAGAGAGTTATGACTATTAGCTGTTTGGTAATGGACAAGAATGGACTTTGTGGAGAGTAAATGAGCATGTGCGACCATGCTCATTAGGTGGACGTGCTTAATACTGCCTATTATGAGGTGTTCCAGGTGTTGCCATACCATTGAACTAAATATCTTGACTCTAGTTTATTTTGTGAATATACAATGAATAGAATAATTAATGATTGGAAAGCCCTTATGAAAAAAGAAACGTGTTTTAAATCCTTATGCCGTGAGCCTGGATTTAAAGCTAAACTTGTTTTAGAATCTGCTGTATTGTGTGTGTAGAAAATCCTTCACCACCCAAGAAGACTTGGCATAGAGTCCTAGGGATCATCATTAACACTTTCTGATTAAATAATGATTCTAGGCAACTATTAATGAGAATTAATTGAATTAGTGATTTGCATGGTAAAAGCTACGTAAGCCCTTCACAGATATGTTACAACAAGTTACTCGGAGAACGGAGTCTATGTACAACATGCTGCGAGGGAGACTATTGGTGGAGTCAAACCAACTGTGAAATCACATTCCTTGGAAGAAAAAAACCTTTTCTCATGGCTACTGTCAAGCTTCTTGTTATGAGTTAATTGGTACAGTGTCAGTGTGAAGACTCCCCAGGGGCTAGATGTGTGTGTAGCATCTGCAGGCCTGACTTGAGTTACAGCCCTCTCAGAAAGATATGTTTGGATTTGGAAGTGAATCATTCACAAATACTAACAAAGTTGTAGAGACTGTAACACTCAAAAACCAGTAAAACACCTACCGGGAGATGAAACAGGTTTTCATAAGGCTATACTATTCTTATACTATACTAGTACAGCTTTATTTCTACTTCCACGTTTATGAACGATGGCAAAACCATTTAAGAAGGGTCTAATTTTCATTCTGGCAAAATGTGACAGTACATATAAAATGTAAAGAACTTGTTGGGTTTTTATTGACTCCGTATTATTTTTGGGCTATAAGACTTACTTTTTAGCAAGAAATAATCTTTCTAAAAGTGACTTCCAGCACTGCCAGACCCTCCTGACCGCTGTCCTATAAATTGGGTAAAGTGCTTAGAAAGCATTTCGCTCTATATCAGAGAGAGAAGTGCCTCTGTACGGCTCTCCCTTTCCTTGCCGTCCTAACTGTAAACAGCAAGGCCCTTACCTGACATCATCTGTGCATGTGTCACATGACCAGGAAGCAGAGGCCGTGATTACATGGGCTGGAGCTGCTCATGCTCTGCAGCTACAGCGTAAGAATCTATGGGGCTTCAGGAGAAGGAAAAGACAGATTATCCCTGGGGATGTTTCACAGAGGGGAAGTTATTATTATATAGAGGTTGAGGGCTTATGCTATATTACATACACACACATACATTTGTTAGCTGAAGGGTATGTAGGGGGTTTGGTAATTATACCGTAAGTTGTTGAGTGCTAATGGTGTGGGTATGTGTGTGTTGGGAGAGCTGTTTGTATGGGAGCTATTACATAGATGTTCGTTTGACAACCAGGGAATTTTTATTCAGTGTCAAATATATTTTTTCTTGTTTTTATTTAAGTCCAAATCTATGGTGTGTCTTATAGTCCGCAAAATATGGTATATTGGTTTCTCCAATGGATAAGACAACCCTCCTTCAAGATCATCCCATAAAATCAAGAGAGCGTTTAATATCCTATTTTAACAAATGCACAAATTCATGAAATCTCCTTATGTTAACCATATATTTCCCACAATCCTCACCTCTTTAGTAACTGATGGCATACATGATGCTTCATTGCAGTATTTCAGGGCAAGAACTTTCTGTCCTAGATCCTTGTAGCACTGGGAAGAAAGATACAATCCAGAAGCTGTAAAATACAATACATGTAGGGCTGTGCAGCAGTATACTTTGGTTGGCTGTATGATACAGCATGTTCCACATGTGATTAGATGTATGATGCATGTGTTTGGACGGGGCTAAATAATGTTCCCTCGTGTAGTCCATCAAAATGATTGGATTCATGCTGAGGCAGAGCACGGGCTTATAACATACAAGACTGCAGTGTAATAGGGTGATAACTAAATATTCTTCCTACCTTTGCTAAGAACACGTAGTTGTATTTGGAGTAGCCAGGATGCATTTCTTCTGCCTGAAAATAATGAATAATTTATTACACCATGACACATATATATATACACATCGGTATATCTGCATTACTATATAAAAATGTATACATTTTATAATTTCATTTTTTAAATTTTTTTAAATGGAGAGACATTTTACATTTTAAGGCAACATTGAATAAAGAAAATAAGCACAGATAATGGTCTATAAATTATTATTATGGCTCTGGGAAACAATTTGTTCATGAAACATTGTGACTCAGTGAAAACTTGAGACCAAGGTATCATGACTATGAGGAGAACTGCACATTTTTAGATCTTTATTGGTACTGTAGGAGGAAGATGCATATGACAATACTTCTGCTTATCTAGATCCAAATTTGCAATTTACAGCAGGCCAAATGCCTAAAGGGTACATTAGACATATTTCTAATTTTCAGGAGGAGTAGTTATATATTATTGAATTTTGGAACTGACTATACAAAAGATTTTGTTTCAGCAAAATCTGCCCTCCAAAAGCGTGATGGCGCTCCTTCCCTTCTGTGCTCTGTGACCCATAAAGTGGTTTACATCCACACTTGGGGTATTGCCAAATTTAAGAGAAACTGCACTACAAAATCTAAGATGTGGTTTAACATTGTATCCTCCGTCACAATAATGAAGCACAACTGGAAAAAATAATCCTGACCCAATGGCGGTAGATCCTAGAAGCAGGAATCCCGTTTCTAAACCAATACTTCTTGTGATTAACATCAACAGTACCTGACCCCCATGATATCTTTTCTCATATATGGACGTATTAATGTCCTCATGTTCCACATATGGACATATTTATGTTCTCATATGGATATATTGATGTATTCATGTCACAGCCACCATGTAAAGTGTTATGTCTTCTACTAATACTATGTGGTCATACATTTACAGTAAAATATCACAAATAAACAGATGCGATCATTCCATTTTGAGGGAAATTTTAAATATTTACCTTAAGAAAATTCTGCAAGGCCTCTTGGACTGTCGCAGTGGGAGGGTTTCCAAAAAGAGTAGCAGCAACTTTTCTTTCAATCCAGGACAACTGAGAAACCTAAAGCATCAGAAGTTACTTTAATTTCCATAAACTGCACTTTTTGAACAGAAAAAAGACAAATTGTAAATATTGCATACACTTATATATACTGTACATGCTGCAACAGTATGTTAGAAACCTTAAAGATAAGTATTAATATTATTTTTGTCTTTATTTTGGCTACATGATTGTTTGGTGAAAATCTGAAGCATGTGCAGAACTCCGGCTGCGGGCAGAGAATGAGCAAGTAAAGAAAGGAGCAGAGAGGACGCACTGGTAGGCAGAATCAGCTAGGGCTACTGGGGCGTGGAGTATCCCTTCCTCCACGCCCCAGTAGCCTCTGCTGATAATTTGCATAAATAAAAGATATGTTTTTCTCTTTTTCTCAATTATGCTTAGATTAGACAGGGACGAGGCAGATAGTAGAAACCTTCCATCGGATCTACCTTATTAGGTAAATCCCTGATGGTAGGTTTCCTTTAAGGCTGATGCAGATTCCCTCACTTGGCCTGAGGCAGGCTATTCCAAAGATTGACAGTACAGTAAAAAAAGCCCTCTCACCTCTGGTGATTAAACCTTGTTTTCTCTTTGTCTTGCTAAAAGTTAATATGGTGGATAGTATATGTAAAGCTTTATGACCTTCCGATTATTGGCTAACACTCTTATCCCAAATTATTATTATTATTTTTCTCTCTATCTGGTTTATGTCGGTATATATCGCTGTTTGCTCTAAGCTTTACGGGGCTGTTTATGTAGTCTACAAGGACTAAAGATATCCTGGATGGACCCTTTCGCGGACCTCATATTGTCAGAGGAAGAACATCATCTGTCATGGACTATATACGATTACATGGTTTACACTGAAGCATGGACAATCCACCCACCAAGCAGGGATAGGGAGGGGGTGGGAGTGGGGTTTGGGTTTTTTTTTGCTGTAATGTATATGTTGTTTAAATGAAAAAAAAAAATGGAAAACTACTGTTTGGTTTTCAATAAAAATTTTTTGATCAAAAAAACAAAAAACAAAAAAAAACTTGTTTTCTCCAGACGGAGACAGTGCCCCTTGTCTTTTGATTTGATTTAATTTGGAACAACTTTGCACCATATTGTGTATATTTATATAAATGAATAATTTCCCCTTGTAGTCGTTCCAGACTAAATAAATCTAGTTGTTTAAATCTTTCCTCATAACTGAGACACTCCATACCCCTTATCATTTTTGTGGCTCTTCGGTGTACCCTCTCCAGCTCGAAGGCATCCTTTTTATGGACTGGTGCCCAGAACTGGACGGCATATTCGAGGTGCGGCCAAACCAATGCCTTGTACAGTGGTAATATTACGTCCATATCCCGAGAGTCCATACCACTTCAGAACAAATGGCAACGCGTTTTGACACGATATTGGCATCCTCCTCAGGCCATAGTACAAGGTGTTCAAAGCAAAGTGCCTGGCATACTCCTAATCCGCTTTTAGAGGCTGAGGGGAGCGTCACTTCAGATGCCCATATCTTTGGCTCTAGAAAACCTAGAACCATGTTTTTTGTATAGTTCTAGATACTATAGAACCAGAGTTACGGCACCTGAAGTGAGTTTCGTCGCCAGCCCGTCAGCATTATTCCAGGCGTCCTTTAGGTCATGTGCATGTTACTTTCAGATCACATTTTTATTAATAGGTAAATGGGTGAGTTTTAATGCAAAATGATAAAAAGGAAATGTCAATCCCTAACTGATAATTTAGTTGGGTAAAATCTGGTGTCAGGTTCCATTAAACTTTCTTGGTCTCCTATTGTGGATAGAGTGGTAAAGGCACGTTCCTAAATACAGACATATAATACATATTTTGGGCCATAGGAAAAATTTTTACCTTTTTTTCCCCTTTTAATCCAATATGAATATTTTTTATCCAAAAGTGTCTTTGTTTGAGAATTTTTCAAAATATGCTTTTCCAGAATTAAATGTATTTATCAGGTAACAAATGTGGAAAAATCTATATCCCCATGCATCTCTCTTCTTATGCATCTTATTTTCAATTAAATGTTGAAAAGTTCATTCATCATTTACAGATCTTAAATTTACTGTCCGCCTCACAGTGAAAGGGGATACAGGTTTAAAGACAACAAATGTAAACCGTGCAACCTGTATCCATTGGATAGTTCTGAAACATCATGTGAATAGGCTAGGAATGTCTGACAATGTTATCAGCAAGGATTGTCCCCTGACTGTATAGCCCCCCCCCCAAAAAAAAAAAAACTTAAAAGGGAACCTGTCATCAAGAGCAGACACAATAAACCTTACACATGTAGCCATGTTGTCGCTTAGAAACAGGATTGTTGTCCTTGGATACGACCACCTTTGCTGAAGGGATTGCTCAAAGAAAGAAATAGTTTTTGCATATGAAATGTCCGGAAGTTACAGCCACAGCCATCCTGTGCTAATGATCGTTGTATCCAGCTGGTCCAATAGTGAGGGCTCAATAGTGCATGTGTGGGCACCCCTGCCACACATGCACGTGGGAGGTCAGATCCAAGACCAAATATTTAGTTTCTAAGGAAAAACATTGCAGCATTTCTGGAAAATTAATGATAATAAGTAATTAAAGAAATAGATATATACCCCAACTGCTGGGGCACCAACCAATCACAAGAACAAACCCCCCAACACTTCAGAGATAGGGAATCTCACTAATAAATGTAGTGGCAGAATAAGCATGCACCCTGCCATGCATGAGAATGACAGAAATAGCAGACTACAGCTCTTTGACCCTTCCCATACACTGGATTGGAGCGGCAAGGTGTTCTCTTGTTCTGCTGCTCAACCCATTAGTGAAAACAGGATCCCCATTCAGTGAATAGCTGGGGGTTACCTGCTCATGATCGGTGGGGGTCCCAGCAGTCAGCTGGGTTTCACCTATCCTGTGAATGAGGGATACCTTTAATATTTGGGACAACCCCTTTAATACTAATCAGCAGTAGTTTCCTTTGCACTCATTTTGACAGTTCTCTCCCAGTGTCATATATTACATAGATTATGCAAGAATTGTTTGCACGCCAGCTGTTTCCAGCAGATCTATGTAATCTGCTGCATTTTTAGGGGAAATATTTCTACGCATGTAAGCATTACTTCATCACTAATACAGCTCCACGTTTACCAGAGCAAAGTACTCTGTAAATACTGAATTACATATGGCAAGTCTTAAGACCCTGACAGCACTCTAATAATAATGACATCATTACTGAGGATCCTTGAATGCAGAGGACAGAATATGGACGAGACTCCTTTCACTATGCAGAAAAAAATAAGAATAACATCATAGCAGGAAAATACAAAAAAAATGATTGAATTTAAGAGAATGAATCAGAGTCAGGGAAGGAATCCAATTGAAGTTCAAGTACTGTACATGTGAGTCAACTATCTAGTAGGTGTCAGGGTGTGAGGCAGACAGTTCCTCTTGACATAAAATACAGGAATTTATTTTTAGTACCTTGCACATGTATTAGAGACGTTTTAGTCACAGCAACACAACCCATTCACAATGTTGTTTTACAATTTGGGTGCATTAAATGGTTTTCCTAAACTATTATTGCCCATGTGTTAGACATGTACTGTATTAGAGACAAATCTGTAACTAACAGCTGTCTGGGAAGTGGAGATGAGATTCCAAAATATGTGTCACACCCTATGGCCACAACATCAGTCATGTCCCTTGATGGGAGGTGACCACTGTCTACCTTGCTTGACTCACACCTTCCAGTGGAATAATCAATATTGTAAATATGGTAATTTGCAAAGTGTTTAGAGACGTACTTCAGTCCTCCCTGAGGAGTTGAGACCAAAAGAGAACCGCACCAACAAAGCACCATGGGTGGTAGAAAAGTGTAGACAGAAGTTCCCTCCTCCAAGGCAACTGTGTACAGGGGGTCTCCTACTTACTACTACTAACACTCCTACTAACACCCAACTTACAGACAACCTCTAGTTACAGTCAGACCCCTCTGCCCACTGTGACCTCTGGTGACCTCTCTGGATGTTACTTTACTCCCAGATTGCAATGATCAGCTGTAATGTGTCTGTAATGAAGCTTTGTTGATAATCCTTGGTCCTATTACAGCAAAAACATTTTGAAACTACAATTGTCACTGGGGCAAAACATTTTTGTGTCTGGTTCTACAATGATAAAATATACAGTTTCGACTTACAAATTTAACTTAAGAACAAACTTATGGAACCTATCTTATATGTAACCCGGGGACTGCCTGTATAGATGACAAGTGTTTGGCCTGCTGGGTTCCACCGGTGACCATGAGAAGAAGTATCTTATCTGAATGAAGCAATGGTCAGACCTGTGGGCTGCTAATCCATTCAATCTCCATGGTACTAAAGGAGACAGCTGTGTACAGCTCTCGGCTATCTTTGTCAGTCTCAGACTTTGTATAGGACGGCAGTAGAATACCCTGACCAAAATAGAGAAGCTGGTTTGCTTTCGATCCAGGCACCTAGTACATATACCCTGCTAGTGTTTCTGGATAGTGTAATAACATATGAGAAAGCAGGCAGCACTCCCATAGATGTGGGGAAACAAAGTGGCTTTATTCACCCATGCAGCTACGTTTCGGGTGATCTATACATCTTTTATCAAGGCTTGTTAAAGACTGTATGGATCAGCCGAAACGTAGCTGCATGGGTTATTAAAGCCACATTGTTTCACCACATCTATTGGAGTGCTGTCTGCGTTATGCTATAATACAGATGATTTCTGGATTACACCTTGGGATAGCACCCAGGCCTGCTGTGCTGCGTTTTTTTCCCCGTTATATATATATATCTGTATTCTAATATCATGCATAATGGGGTTACTGTGTATTGATTCTTTATCTCGGTACACACTCTACTATATATTTGGCTTAAAAAGAAATACAAATGTATAATACTGCATTTATGTGGACAACTTAACTCTGCATCATCCAAGAACTAAAATGTAACATAATCAAATGATAATGTTTTCAAAGTAATGCCCTAAAACAGTGTTCCCCAGGGCCATGGAGCACCTGGTCCCGGGCCATGGCAGAACTCTGTATAAAAGAAAAATCCAATACTCACCTTCCCCCGCAGCTGCCTTCAATTCCTCCACTACTCTTCCGTGTTCATACCCGGCCCCATTGCCTGTGCATGTGATGATGTCATCAAATGGTGATTTTGCGACAATAGAACTGCGCATTAATACGGATGATAAGTGAAGGAAGACAAGGCAGCGGCCAGGCAACGGCAGGTGGGTATCAGATGGGTTCTTTTGAGTTTGCCAGGAAAGGGAACATTGGAAGCATGGTGTGGGGGCAGCTACAGGGAAGGGAACATTGAAAGAGGGGGGCATGCTACAAGAAAGGGGACTGTGGAATCAGGGAAGACATCAAACAGGAAAGGGGACTGTATAAGTGGGGAAGGGGGGACTACCTATGGAAATCGGACAATAAGCTAGTTGCACAGGGACTTACGGTGAGGCGCTCAAACATACAATTTTGGCTAGACACCAGACCCCCCCATTCCCACCCACCTGGAGAAAATTTATCCTTACAGAGGTCCCTGGGCAAAAAGGTTGGGGACCACTGCCCTTAAATACATAATCCTGCATTCCAAATTGGTATATAAAAGCATGATGTAATAGTAATATGCTTGTGGATATCCACCATTTTACTGTATAGAACACAGTTTAGCAAACCCATTCATTGTTCATTATAATTGTGGACAGACAAATATATGTGTAATGGAGAAAAGACTACTTACGGCATAGCACCATCTGCCTAAGAGGTAGTATTGAAGAGGGTCTTCAGGTTGGAGTTGTATTGCTTTGTCCAGATGCTCCTGAAATGTGAACAAGGTTTAAGAAATCTTTTTAGTTTTTTTGATAAACTTAGCAGGTTATTACCTTAGCAGGTTATTTAAACAACAACATGACAAAAACTATGCCTGCTTTCCCTGGTTAGATTACATTTATATCTTGTACTGACATCAATCAGCACATTTCAGAGAGATTCCAAATGGAGACTTTGGAATAAGAGAATGCTGAAAGCTTATTGGGAGACTAAACATGCATAATAATAGGTAGGGAAGGTCAGTCCCATTAGTCCATGACTGTTTGTCCTCTGTAATGTAGTATTTGATTCATATATGTCCCTTAGGATTTGTATACTTCTACGGCGCTATATAAATAAAGATTATTGTGATTATTTATAGATAGTGGTAATCCATCAACTTGCAAATTTCTGCTCTAATAATACACACGTGTAGACTAGGAGCACAAGAACTTTTGTAAATAACCAACGTCTCTCCAACATTTTCATATCCCACTTTTATAAGATAGAGGGTTATTTCTCAATCATGCCAGATCCCCTGTCCTCCCGTGCCCCCAGAAGTGTCTGGCAGGGGATTATTTTCCTGACCCGAATTAAAAAACATGCTTAAAGGAAATATACCACCAGGATCAAGGACTGTAAACCCGGCACACTGTTACACTGGTGTGTGTGTCCTCTGGCAGGATCTTCTCTTCTTTTAGCTTCTTATGCCATGGCTTTTACAATTATGCAAATTAACATAAGGGGCTCTGGACTCCATAGGTGTTAATGGAGCCAAGATCCCTGTAGGTTCATTTGCATAATTTTAAAGCCTTTTTTTAATTGAAAAAAGGCATAAGAAGCTAAAAGAAGAGTGGATCTTGCCAGAAGGAGCGTACAGCAGTATATCAGTGTACTTGGTTTACAGTCCTAATGGTGGAAGGAAGTTTCAAATATCATATCTCCATTCTACCATAGGCTTTTAACAAACCTTAAAGAGATAGCCATTCTTGATTTTATTCTGCACATTCTCATATTCTGACATGTAGCCACACATAATTGCATACCTATAAAAATAGAACCGAAAATGGAATGAACATTGATATATTAACTGATACATCTTACATTTACATTTTTACTTTAGTTGAATTTTGTGAGCGTTTCGTTTCCATAAAAGATACCATCAGGACTCCGGAGTTTGTTATCTCATTCTATCTTTCTGCTGTCATTCCAATGTTACTTAGTCACCTATTAGAAATGTGTAACAGTAACCCTGGAATTCTGCAAATTAACCATAAGTATGTCTTCATCTACAGGGGTCTGTGCTGGGGTCAGGTTTCCTTTTATTAATGTACAGGATAGCACAAGCCATCATTAAGGCTTGAGGAGGTTAATCTGTGCCCAAGATACGTTCCCTTTACTTTCTTTTATGAAAGGAAATCCAATTCATTCATGATGATCAAGCATGATAAACCAGGCACCGCGTGGTGATTATCTTACATTTGTTTTCCATGGCCTCCTGCCTTCTAAAACCAACATTTAAACTTATGCTAATGTGCCTGAGGGGATACAGAAGGTTACACCATCTCACTCTCCCCTCCTGCTTCTTCAGCACTGAGAGTACAGCAGGAAGTGTCCACTGCAGAAGTGGAGAGGGAGCAGGGGAAGGGCAAGACAGTGTGACAGCCTATAAAGTAAGATCACAGAGGGGTTAGGTTCATCGGCATAATGTTGAAAGTGGGTTTTAGAAAGATAACATGGATAACAAATATAAGATTACCACAGTCACGGTGCCAGGATCTATGAGTAAGTGCCCCTTTATCATGATGGTGAATTTCCTTTAAGGCTCTATGTTAATTGCCTTCTAAAGGTGTCACATTGACAGCCATGAGGTGCAAAGATTAGAAGCAGCATTTATATATAAGTAGCATATACAAGCAGTCTTACAGATGACCCCTAGTGACCCAATGTGATCTCTAGTGAAGTCCCAAACTGCAATCATCAACTGTAAGGTGTCTTCAACAACGCTTTATTGTTCATCCTTGTTCCCTTGTCAACCCTTGTTGGTTCTGACCTACATACAAACTCAACTTGAGAACAAACCCAAAACAACCTATCTTGCATGTAACCCGGAGACTGTCTGGGGCCTACATTGTTTCTCGTCGTAAAGGGGTTGGCTTGAAGACAACGCCACCCTGACCATGGTTTGTGCTGGTATTGTGGCTCAGCTGTATAGAAGTTGAATCAAACTGGAAAACAGACAGCTGACATTTTTGAGCGATTCCAGCCTTGTTTCTGCCATGGCAGAGAGAGGGGGGGGGGGGGGGGTACTACTTTTGGAAAGGTCAAATTCTGCATTTAGAATCCATAGCAATAATTGACAAGCTGCTGATTCTCAACCCACATTGTAAATCATCTTACAATGACAAATTAAATGTGATTACACAACTTGTGTTCCTCCTTAAAGCTGGATTAATCAACAGAACTTTGCTTAAAAAAAAAAAAAAAAAATTATATATATATATATAATATACACTCATCGGCCACTTTATTAGGTACACCTGTCCAACTGCTCGTTAACACTTAATTTCTAATCAGCCAATCACATGGCGGCAACTCAGTGCATTTAGGCATGTAGACATGGTCAAGACAATCTCCTGCAGTTCAAACCGAGCAACAGTATGGGGAAGAAAGGTGATATGAGTGCCTTTCAACGTGGCATGGTTGGTGGTGCCAGAAGGGCTGGTCTGAGTATTTCAGAAACTGCTGATCTACTGGGATTTTCACGCACAACCATCTCTAGGGTTTACAGAGAATGGTCCGAAAAAGAAAAAACATCCAGTGAGCGGCAGTTCTGTGGGCGGAAACTCCTTGTTGATGCCAGAGGTCAGAGGAGAATGGGCAGACAGGTTCGAGCTGATAGAAAGGCAACAGTGACTCAAATCGCCACCCGTTACAACCAAGGTAGGCAGAATAGCATCTCTGAACGCACAGTACGTCGAACTTTGAGGCAGATGGGCTACAGCAGCAGAAGACCACACCGGGTGCCACTCCTTTCAGCTAAGAACAGGAAACTGAGGCTACAATTTGCACAAGCTCATCGAAATTGGACAGTAGAAGATTGGAAAAACGTTGCCTGGTCTGACGAGTCTCGATTTCTGCTGCGACATTCGGATGGTAGGGTCAGAATTTGGCGTCAACAACATGAAAGCATGGATCCATCCTGCCTTGTATCAACTGCTCAGGCTGGTGGTGGTGGTGTCATGGTGTGGGGAATATTTTCTTGGCAATCTTTGGGCCCCTGGTACCAATTGAGCATCGTTGCAACGCCACAGCCTACCTGAGTATTGTTGCTGACCATGTCCATCCCTTTATGACCACAATGTACCCAACATCTGATGGCTACTTTCAGCAGGATAATGCGCCATGTCATAAACCTGGAATCATCTCAGACTGGTTTCTTGAACATGACAATGAGTTCACTGTACTCAAATGGCCTCCACAGTCACCAGATCTCAATCCAATGGAGCATCTTTGGGATGTGGCGGAACGGGAGATTCGCATCATGGATGTGCAGCCGACAAATCTGCGGCAACTGTGTGATGCAATCATGTCAATATGGACCAAAATCTCTGAGGAATGCTTCCAGCACCTTGTTGAATCTATGCCACGAAGAATTGAGGCAGTTCTGAAGGCAAAAGGGGGTCCAACCCGTTACTAGCATGGTGTACCTAATAAAGTGGCCGGTGAGTGTATATGTGTGTGTTTTCTTTGGGCAAAACTATGAATTGTGGCATTTTTTTTTTCATGCTTTTTTTCTGTTAGCTTCATAGGCTTCTCTAAAAGACTTAAAAATAGGGAAAAAAGGTTGTGCTAAAGATGATTAACCAAAAAAAAAAAAAAACCTCACCAGAAAAAAAATTAAATGCGAAAAAAAAGAGGGCTATAAATCAGGAATTCTCCAATTCTCTTCATACTGGTGGGGCGTATTAGCCCCCAAAGAAAATGCCAGTACTATAAAATACAAGTAGGGGATAGGTGTCCCATTTCTGATTGTAGTTTTAAGTTTAGGTTTATGAATACAATATTTATTTTTGAAGAAAAAAAAAACCTCCTTCAAAAGGTTTGTTTTGGATGTTTTTGAGAAAAACAAACAAAAAAAAAACCATCTAGAAATGACTGTAGAAGTGCAGCACAAATACCTGGTCTGCTATGTAATTCAAGGTCAACCTTGTACATGAGAAAGACATTTGCATGTAAATCGATGCCTTGACCATTGGCTGAAGTGCAATGTTCTGAACGGCACATTCCTCCGCCTAGACAGAGGCCGTCTCTGTTCTAGCGCCTATTCACCCTGTACCCTTTTAACAAAGTGGCTCACACATGCTGTTTTACCTACTGGGAACCCAGCACAGGTCATTCTCTCATATCACAAAACCAACCAAACACTTCTCAGATGTTCTCCGCTTCCTGGCAGCGCTGCCAAGCCCCACACCATGGCAAAAAGAAGTGTTGTAAATTCAGCATCCCGCCGTAATCCAGAGGAGGATAAAGTGTACGGAGTAAAGAAGATCTACCCCCAAAAAAACCATCCAGGAACACAATAATTATATGACTGCAATTAATCTGCCAGTGAAAGGCGATCCCACAGTTCCTCGAAAAGTAAACACAGTAGTTGGCCTTGCGTGAGTCCTGGCGAGATTGTCAAACATTGTGGGGAAGGATGCAGACTGTGATCAAAGAAGACTGAAAAGAATCTGGCTAATCTTGCTGGTGCTCCTGTCAGCTGCAGCGGTGGCGTGCAGGAGCTTCTCACAAGGAGGAGGGGGTAGTAGCTACAAGGGTCAATAGGGTTCATTCATTAAAGAGACAGCGAAAAGAAATAATACACGGGGAAAAAAAGTGTCTGTTTCCTTTTCAAATGCATAAAGTTCCAAATTGTTTAGTGAAGGTTCAGCTTCTTCAGGTTTCCTTAAAGTTAATTTAGAGGAAAACTGTAACTTAGATGTATATATACATACACTCATACACTACCATCCCTAATATAATACATCAAATTATTTATCAGTCATTAGTTGTTCAACTAATAAAATATATATATATTTTTTACTAACACTTATTCTCAGGATAGAGTATCCGAAGTCCATGTGTCAACCTGTGCAACTATTAGAGCACATAAGAGACAGTACTTCTAGTATTAAAATCCATTAAATGAGAAATTGCATGTAATTCATGTTATCCAGCAGAACTAAACCTGTATAGCACTGGGTGCTAGGAATAGGTCCATCCTGCATAATATGTAGGAGAATATACACAGATACACTTTGGCGCAGACCTACATATGGATTTAATGAGTGTTTGGAAATTATATAAAACATTTTCCTTGCATTAAGAAAAAGGTGGAATCTGTGAAAAACTTTCATACATTTCCCTGTAAAATGTCTTCCATGTAATACCACAAGAAAAACTCCCGCCGATGTGACTGAGGTGAATCTACTCTACTTAAGCTCAGGAAATGTTAATTTTCTTCTATAGAACAAAGCTGCGAAACTTATATTTCTGTTTACACGACATTAAGCAATTGTGGATAAGTTAAAGGGGTTGTCCGAGTTTTGAAAAAAAAAATATATGTGGCCGGGAGGAGGCTGCCTAAAACAATAAAGTTGTACTTACCTTCCGGTGCCCTCCGGTATCCAGCGCTGCTGTCGCTCCGGTCTGGGCGCCATGTAAACAAACATGGCCGTCGGAGCAGCGCTGCATTCAGCTTCCGGCCGGACACGACAACCTTCCGGCCCCCATACACAATGCTGTGTATAGGGACGGATAGGCGTACCCGGCCACGGTCGGCTGGAAGCTGAATGCAGCGCTGCTCCGGCGGCCATGTTTGTTTACATGGCGCCCGGACCGGAGCGACAGCAGCGCTGGATACGGGAGGGCACCGGAAGGTAAGTACAGCTTTATTATTTTAGGCAGCCCGCTCCCGGCCACATATATATATTTTTTTTAAACTCGGACAACCCCTTTAAGGGAACCTGTCAGCAGGAATGTCATATTTAGCTGGTGACAGGTCCTAATAGCCTTTGCTATGCAGATTTTATAAATCTATTTGTCAGCATTCGTAATCATTCCAGGATTTTATATAAGATGAATTCACATTACCTGGTTTCCTGGCTGCAGTGTGTGGTGAGTTCCGGGGAGGGCAGCTGCAACCTGTGTCTCCTCATTCTTCCTCTACTCCGCACCATCCCTCTCACTCCCCTGCCTGCTCAATGCACATGACAGGAAATGGGCAGGGACTGTATGATTGTGGAGCAGAGGAGACTGACAGAGGCTCACACATGCTGCAGCTACCCCTACCCCGGGACTCACCACACGCTGCTGGCAGGGAGCCAGGTAATATTAAACTTATATAAACTACTAAAATGATTGAAAATTATGACAAAGGCATTTTTAAAACTGGCATAGAAAAGGCTATTGGAACCTGTCACCAGATAAAAAATGACATTCCTGGTGACAGGTTTGCGTTAAAGGTGTTGTCTACTTTCCGCAAATAAATTGAATTGTGTAATGAAAAGTTCTACAATATGCTTTCCGTGTCAATTCCTCTGGTTTTGTAGATCCCTGCTTGTTGCTGTTCAAAAGCAAGTTTCATTGTTGACTTCCTGTGGAAAGAGATCTGTCCATGGTCATGTGATGTCACACAGGTGCAAGACTCGTTAGTATCACAGAGAGTAATCAGAGCTGTGTGTTATAAGGAGACATGCACCTGTATGATATCACATGACCTGGGACTGGTTTTTATCCACAGGAAGTAAATCATGAAGCTTCCTGTTGAGAAAGCAGAGATCTAGAAAACATGAGGGATTGATATAGAAAGTATATTGGAAAATCGTAGACCTTTTCATTACACAAACAATATCAATTATTTGCTGAAGGTGGACGACCCCTTTAACACGCACTCCTCCAGAAGTGCTCACATAGGAACTTGTCCAGGTATGTTTGTGTTATAATGTAATATTGTATTCACTTATGTTCCATAATATGATCTAGGCAATAGATACAGATACAGCACCTTCTCTCCACCATCACAGTATTTGACCAAAACTTCCATTTGTTGCACAGATGTACGGTTTATAAACAGTTGTTGTGTTCTATAAACAGAAAGAGAATGCATATTCTAGAACATTGATCAATCATTATGCAGCTAGAAACTAGTACAGGCAGTCCCCGGGTTACATACAAGGTAGGGTCTGTAGGTTTGTTCTTAAGTTGAGTTTGTATGTAAGTCGGAACTGTATATTTTATCATTGTAATCCCAACCAGAACTTTTTTGGTCTTTGTGACAATTGGATTTTAAAAATGTTTGGTTGTCATAAGAATCAGTATTAACACTAAATCTTCATTACAGACACCTGTGATAACTGTTACAGCTGATTATTGTAGCCTAGGACTAAAGTACAATAAATTACCAATATCCAGAGGTCCGTTTGTAACTATGGGTCGTATGTAAGTCGAGTGTTCTTAAGTAGGGGACCGCCTGTATAGTATCTTCATATCTTAAAGCACCAAGTAATAAACAGTCTACGGATCTGATGCTCCTGTGCAGAGAATTTGTACATAAACTAGGGAATCTCACAAAGCCACATCCCCTGTACTCTCCATCCGATTCCCTTACCCGGCAGGAGCTAATCATATAAACTCAACATACCATAACTAAACGGATTGCAACTAAAAAGAAAACAACCAAAAGCGAACAGGATTATCCAACAACTCTTAGACTTTGTATCTCTTTGCGTGACAAGGAGATAAAACGGGGCTAGTTAAAACTGGATAAGGCCGAGGGGTTTAAAGGTAATTATAATGTGTGGTCTGATGAGTTTGTCATGTATTGCACCAACACACACTCATGGTCACTTATCTGCTCTCCCCATCTCCAGACGTCTTAAGAACCAGGGATATGTGGGATACAAAGCGGCTTCTTTCTAATGAAAGAAAAGCATGTTTGGTGCACGTACCCTCTGGTACACGTGAAAATCTATTCCATCCATCTGAATAGTGCTGTTTCTATAGCATGGATTTAGAAAAGACCCCATGAAGATGTATAGAACACATTTTTACAATATAAGATTTGTTTGAGAATTTGTAGCGCATACAATGGTTCCTGTAGATATTTATATATAATATTTAAAGGGTATATTCATACACAGAAGTGTTGATGCTTTGACCCATACAAAATCTGGACCAACCCCACTCCTCGAAATATAAAGTATTGTTTATAGTACTGGTCTCTTGGTATAGTGAAGAGATGTCTTTTCAGTCTCTGTAGAGTCCCTGTGCTGGGGAGCGACTACACAAAGTCCCCTGACTTGGGGATGAAAATCAGTTCAAATCATCTAAATGGAATCTGCATATGTTGCAGAATGGAGGCAGGATTTACCCAAGCGGTAATGCGACAGCCATTCCACAAACATCCGAAACAATAAGGTGGATCAGGGGTTAGCACTACAGCCTTGCAGCTCTGGGGTCCTGGGTTCAGGTCCCATCTAGGTCAACATCTGCAAAGAGCTTGAATCTTCTCTCTGTGTTTGTGTGGGTTTCCTCCCACGCTCCAAAACATATTGGTAGGTTGATTAGACTGTGAGCCCTATTGGAGACAGGGACTGATTTGGCAAGTTCTGTGCAGCACTGCGTAATCTGTGTGCGCTATATAAATAAAGAATTATTATATTTCTGATGTGTAAAACAGCCACACCATGATCCACCTCATTAAGGGACATATCACTTATATCTTCTACTGCAGATGTGTACAGGATTTATCCTGGGATGGATATGGCAAATAATAAAATTTTAGGTGAAGAATTGTTACTATCTAACAACATCCATTCCTCAGTAGCTTATGTAGCAGTAAAAGATGCATCACGGACATCTCCGGACTTATGTAGTGACAGAGCCCCCTGCTGGCCACTGCTCACCATACATCACTAACACTGCAAGCTGCACTGCAAATGGAATTATTACATTCATAAACACTTAAAGAACTGCCAAAGATTATTATTATTTAGCCTATATTTTATTGAAAAAAAAAAATAAAAAAAAACAAAACAGATAATATGGTAGTCAGGTCTACATAGCACAGAACAGTACAAATTAGAAACAACTTATCTCTTAGTTACAAATAGACCTGTGTGGCCACTGTGACCTCTGATGATGGTCTCTGGATGCTGGTAATTTTCTGTCTTTAAGCCCCAGGCTGCAATGATCTACTGTAAGGAGTCTGCCACAAAGCTTTATCGTTAATCCTTGTTCCCAGAAGTTTCCCTTAATAAATTTACTTGTTCTGATTTACATACAAATTGAACTTAAAGAAGACCTGTCACCAGAAGTTTACCCCTCACACTAGTGATACCTGCCACTGGGACACTGTACCTTAATTACAGGAGCTTTCTGTTATACAAATGAGTAGACATGAGTCAATTTCTGAATAGAAGAGTCATGTTTCTCCAGGCTGCCAGTAAACCACGCCTCCTTTTGATTGACAGCTCAGTGTCTTTTCAAATCTGGACCTTAGCAGACAGGAAGTTTTCTCCCTATCAATGTCCTGCCCTTACCAGAATGCTGTCCCACTGGTTGCATGGTGTATTTAGCAGTGAGCACTGTGTGGGAAATGAGATGTTCATGCACCCAGAGATGGGCAGAGCCAAGTGATGGGGGGGGGGGGGGGATGTTTTCACTGGTGTGAAGAGGCAGAATTAATCTGGAAAGCCTTTTCAACCAAGGCACAGTGGGAAGGCGAGTATGATTTATTGTGCTTGTTCTTGATACATAATCTTATACGTAACCCACGGACTTCCCTATGTGGGTGAGGGGGTAATTATCATTGCAGTTAGCCAGTTTTCAGGTATTCACAAACCGCTCCACTTTTGAATGTTTTTTTTATTTTATTTTAGCCTACATAGGCCAGTTTTACCAAGATTCATGCAATTCAAAAAGTTGCAAATTTAGGCACAAATTCACTTTATTCCTCTCCAATACTTAGGACTTGCTTGTGCAAAAATATACTATTTTTCACACAAAAGGCTCAAATATTATATAGTCATTAGCACTGATAAATTTTATATGATAAATTGGACATATAAAAAAGCTCCCAAGGCCGTTTTCACAATAGACTGAGAAGTGCCGTGCTACGGACGGGTCACTTTGCTGGTGACTGAACTGTGCATAATATTGGTATATGACACACAGAGCTATTGTGTCCCCAGCAGAGTGATCATTGCATAGCACGGGCTGATCACGGACTAATATGAAACCGAACTAAAAAAAGTCTAAAAAACTGGTGCAATAAGCCTGTCTAATGATACCCCCCCCCCTACCACATACATTGTACAGGCGGTCCCCTACTTAAGAACACTCAACTTACATACAACCCCTAGTTTCAAACGGACCTCTGGATATTTGTAATTTATTGTACTTTAGTCCTAGGCTACAATAATCAGCTGTAACAGTTATCACAGGCGTCTGTAATGAAGCTTTAGTGTTAATCCTGGTTCTTACGACAACCCAACATTTTTAGAATCCAATTGTCACAGAGACCAAAAAAGTTCTGGCTGGGATTACAATGATAAAATATACAGTTCTGACTTACATACAACTTCAACTTAAGAACAAACCTACAGACCACATCTTGTATGTAACCGGGGACTGTTTGATATATACAAACTTATAAATCCAGTGAGGTGAGCAAAGTACGCTTTGATGTATTTTTATATATATATATATTGCTTGCCCTTTTAACCCATTGATCATTCAGAAGATCCTAAAAAGCTGTAAATAGAAAATTAAAAAAAAATGCTTCCCTGTGTTCCCTCAATGATGACAGATGAAACCTCAGATGAAGAAAATATTAAGTACTGGAAAGCCATTTTTTCTTTTGACATCGCTGATTGTATATTTCCACAATATATTAAGAATATGGACATGTTTTACAAGACGGGAGTTATTCTTGAACACAAACGTTGCCCTGAAGACGCGGCTTGGTCTGTGCGGACATTCCTTAGCTGCAGTGAACGCTGGCGCGCTGCCACCGGCTGCGGTTACATTATCAATCTCTTCTCACATTGCAGACCCAGGCCACGTTTATTTATCCCTATGGAATGCCGGTAAAGACGACAAAGCCAACAAGACGAAACCTTCTCCCCTCAAGTGGGTCACTCATGTTTGAAAAGAAACACATCTTCTTAACTAAAGGGCAGGAAATGTGCTGCTCAGAATGTGAATAGCTGCCAATGAAAGCCCCCAAAGATGCCGCTCACTTGCCAAAGAAAAATGTACACTTTGCTGAAATGTAATACGGTGTAGGCCTCACAGCTGTACATTACAGAGTACAGAACACGTAGTTCATGTCAAATCAAGTACAGACGGTCCCCTACTTAAGAACACCCAACTTACAGACGACCCCTAGTTACAAATGGACCTGTGGTAATTGGTGATTTACTGTACTTTAGCCTTAGGCTACAATAATCAGCTATAACAGTTATCACATGCGTCTGTAATGAAGCTTTATTATTAATCCTGGTTCTTATGACAACCCAACATTTTTAAAATCCAATTGTCACAGAAACCAAAAAAAAATTACAATTATAAAATATACAGTTCTGACTTGCATACAAATTCAACTCAAGAACAAACCTACAGAACCTGTCCTGTACGTAACCCGGGGACTGCCTGTACTTTACCAATGATAAATTATATAGACAGGGGGCCAGGTTTACTTTCACAAATACAGTAACTTTCACCACACATCCAAGGGCGGCCATATTGTAGTCTCTGAATCACGACTCATGAAATTGAATGTGGTCACAATACAATCTGCAGGTTGACTTGTCACAAGCCCTACAGGTCTGGATAGACGTGGTAACGTATGGGTCACATTGTGACCACATTCCCTTTGCAGTACTGGCTCTATGACAACCCAGTAATCTTCAGATTCGAGACATGTCTCACAGACAAGGTCATAGTTTACCCTTAGCCTATTAAAAATGCTACAGTAATCCGGCTGGTCTGTAGTTTCTCAGATAAAGAACTGGACCGCACATCCACACACTATACAATGATCTATTGCTGCTGGGCTACATTTACAAAACAAACTTGAGGTTCTAAGTTACATTTTGATAAAATTGCATGAGCCCACTAACCACTTCACGGTGACCTTGTTATTATGGGTCCCTTCACTATTAGGCACGGCATCGCATGGCATCCACCGGTGCTGCAACACAGCACCAGCAGGGACCAGGACCTAGTTACCCACCCACCCATACTGACAGCCTCTGCAGGAAATAGTTGCCAGCATTGCTATAGTTAAACCCTACTGCAGGACAGAGATGGCATCATTCCTAAAATATTACATTTTTAAAATGTGATTAGATGAATGGTGGCATAAAGTTAGCAGTTGTTCGCTTTAAGCAAATAATGAATATGGTTTGTGTAATGAAAAGGTATACAATTTTCCAATATATTTTCTGTATCAGTTTTGTATCAGACAGTTTTCTAGTTTCCTAGAGCTCTGCTTGCTGTCCTTATATAAAAAAACTTCTATGTTAACTTCCAGTGCATAGAAATCTCCCCATGGACTTGTGATGGACACGAAGGTGCACGAGCCATTCACCAAGGGTGATGCCACATGGGGCGTTTTTTGGACCGTTTTAAAACATGCGTTTTCAGGCCCTTTAAAAACGCATCCATCTGTTTTTTACCGTTTATCATGGGTTTCGCTGCTTTGAACCTATCTTAATAGTTAAACAGGTACAAAGCAGCCAAACGCATGGTAAACAGTAAAAAACTGATGCATTTTAAAAATGCATGTGTTTTTAAACGGACTAAAAACGCATGCTTTAAAACAGTTCAAAAACGCCCCATGTGGCATCACCTTAAGAGTCACTGGCCTCTTAGTGAATATGGGCACAAACTCTTTTGCTGTAGTCTTTGGGGGTTTTCTGGCGGAGACTATAGTAAATTTGGCGGTGCAGGTGTTCACGTCTTCCGCCCAGCCCTGCTCACCGTGGTGAAGAGAGGGAGGTTTATATGGTTTCTCTGCCGGAAAACTGGTGGAGAAGCAATAGTAAATTTAAGCAATAGTAAACACAATAAAAGTAGAAGGGAGGAGCTTTTTCTAATCGAGATATGTTTAGACTTAACACTTGTGATCAGGAATAAGCAACATGTGCTCTGCATTGTTTCCTGCCAAAAAATGAGTGCCCTGTCCCATAGGCATTCCCCAAACGCATGCGTTTTTCACCCGTTTAAATTAAGATAAATTGGTCAAACCCGTCAAAAATTGATGCAGTTTTTGCCGGAATGCTTAAAAACGGGCCAAAAACGCGTTCAAAACGCCACATGTGGCATCACCCTAAAGGGTTAGGTGTGCTCCAGCCACAACTAGTAATTTAATAAACATTTTGAATTTAGATAATGCTTTTTTCTTTTTGTGATCTTTTGTGTGTTATCAGAAGTGTTCTAGTTGCCCATGGAAACCAATCAGAGCACGGCTTTCATTTTCCCACAGCCATTAATAAAATTAAAGCTGAGCTCTGATTGGTTTCCATGGGCAACTAGAACAGTTTTACCTAACATTGCTGATAAATCTCCCCCTGGCAATTATTTCCATAGCGTCCCCCATGACGGCACCTGGAGGTTGCACCTTGACCTTTGGTAGGGACAGGATGTTGCGAAGGTTATAAGGCCCCTCCTCTGCCACTGTTCCCCAGTGTATTCCTGTCCCTACCAAGGGTCAGGGTTGCGAGACCTCGTCTCTCCCCTTGGGGGGGGGGGGGGAGGGATGGAGTTAGACCCCCCCCCAGGACTGGTCGCGAGCGGGGGTCCTACCTCCCTTCCTGGCCTGGTGTCCTACAGGACGCGGTCCTGGCCCCCCTCCTCCTGCGGCCCAGAGCTAAAGCCGAGGGGGGCATGGGTCTCCGGACCCTGGACAAGGTGCCTCCCGGCCTCCGGGGGCTACCTCCCACAGCTATTCCCCCTCAGAACGGGCGCGTACTGCGCGATGGCCGTGTATCGCCGGCCGGTTCGTGCGCTGTACGCGCGACTTCCGGGTTCGGGCCACGTGACCGCCAAAGAAGCCACCTGATTGGCTTAGGGGGTGGCGGGAAGCTTAAAAGTGCTTCCTGCTTAGTGTCAGCCTCTATACCACCAACGAGTTCACTGCTGAAGCTGTGGAATAGTCCTTTACTATGGCGGACGACCCTGTTTCTTCCCCCATGGTCCTGGGTACCGTGAGTACAACTAAAAACTTTTCTTAAAGGGGAAAAATCTTGTTGTGCACTATTCTGTGGATTTTAATGTAGTCTGTCTCCTTGTCCTAGGATAACCCTTCAGGACCTAAGGACAAAGAGAGGAAAGACAAGGACCCCAAAAAAGGAAAATGTGTTACTAAATCAAAAAGATGCCTTTCTTGTAACATAAGATTATCAGATCTATATCCAAAATCGCTATGCTCTGAATGCCTAGCCAGGGCCTTACAAGAAGAAAAGGCGTCAATGTTAAATGAGCTTAAAGCGGCCATGCGGGAGGAATTCCAATCCTCCCTCGTGATGTTCGCTAATCTAAACCGACCGGTACCGGGACCAGGTCCTGAGCCAAATCCTGAACCGGAACCAGACCAGGATCCGGAATTATATCTAGAGCCAGCTCCTAAAAGACTCAGATCTCTAGATACTGATTCCGACTATGATAGACACTCTGCGGCTCCCACCTATTCTTGGAGGGACTCGCTTGAAGACGTTTCCTTGGTATCTGAGGACAAAGGAACCTCAAAATACCTCTTTTCCAATGACGAACTGGATAACCTCCTTAAAGCCGTACGCAATACGCTTAATGTGGAAGAGGTGGTAGAGCCTAAGTCCATTCAAGACGAACTTTTTGGAGGGTTAAAATCCAAAAGGAAAAGGGTTTTTCCCATAAACCAAACCCTAAAGGATATCATCCAAGAAGAATGGAGGAATCCCGAGGGGCGGGCGAACATCACTAAAGAGTTCAGAAACAGGTTACTCTTTGACCCCAAAGAGACAGAAACCTGGGACAGCCCCCCCAAGGTAGACATCCAAGTGTCTAAGGTTGTGAAAAAAACGGACCTGCCATTTGAGGACTCTTCCCAATTAAGAGACCCCATGGACAGGAAGGCCGATGGCCTACTCCGTAGAGTCTGGGAATCTTCCATGCTTAGCCTCAAGTCTAACATAGCCGCTACTTCGGTAGCAAGGACTCTGTTTTTCTGGCTAGGGGAATTTGTAGACCACCTGAAAACAGATGCGGATAGGAATCTCCTTCTGCAAACGATACCGCTGCTGCGTTCAGCGACAGGATTTCTTGCTGATGCTTCAGCGGAAAACATCAGACTGTCAGCAAAAGAAGGGGCGCTATCTAATTCAGTCCGCAGGGCTATTTGGCTTAGACAGTGGGGTGGGGATGTAAAGTCCAAGACGAAGCTCTGCAACATCCCGTTCACAGGAGGCTTCATGTTCGGCGCCGAACTAGATACTCTTCTGGAAAAAGCCTCTGATAAAAAGAAAGGGTTTCCTGAAATTAAAAAACCTCAGAAAAACTTTTCCTTTCGGAATCCCAAGGATCCTAAAGACTCCAGAGGCAGAGGAAAACAGGGCCGCTGGTCCTTCAACAAAGGTGGAAGAGGCCGAGGATACCTATTCTCCAACCTTCCACATCAATCAAAAAAACAGTGACTACCAGGTAGGGGGGCGTCTTCTTTTCTTCCTCCACAGATGGAAGACGATCACATCAAACAAGTGGATCCTGAGTATCATCAAATCAGGTTACCAGTTAGAATTCAGCTCCCCTCCACAACAAAAATTTCTTGTCTCCAACCTAACATCTCGGAGAATGACAACACAGTTATGGAAAAATCTTCAAGAACTGTTAACAATGAAGGTAATTGTTACAGTTCCCAAAGAAGAAGAAAAGAAGGGCTTCTACTCCCCCTTATTTCTTGTGAAAAAGCCAAATGGGACCCTTCGACTTATTATAAACCTCAGGCGGCTAAACAAGAACATAAAATACAAATATTTCAAGATGGAATCGGTGAAGACAGCCACCCCACTAACTCCTCCAGGTGCACAAATGTGCACTATCGACCTAAAGGACGCCTACTATCACGTCCCCATACACAAAAATCATCAGAAATTCCTAAGATTCGCGGTAGAATCGCCACAAGGGAAGGTCTGCCACTTTCCATTCAGAGCCTTGCCATTCGGAATTTCATCAGCCCCAAGAACCTTCACAAAGGTCATGGCGGAAGTGACGGCATTCTTGAGGAAAGAAGGAATCTCCATTATTCCATATCTGGACGACCTCCTCATAGTGGCAGACTCGACCCAGACTCTTCTCAACCACAGAGATCGGACAATCCGAACCCTGGAAAATCTGGGCTGGATTATAAATCTCCAAAAGTCTCATCTAGACCCTCAGAGGGAGACAAGATTCTTAGGGGTGATGTTAGATTCCAGGCGCCAAGCCTCTTTTCTCCCACAAGACAAGAGAGAATCCCTCATCTCTTTCATAGACAAATTCCAAAAGAAAAAATCATGCAGTGTCCGTTCAACCATGAGACTGCTGGGTCGCTTAACAGCCTGCCTAAACTGTGTATCATGGAGCCAATTCCATATAAGAACACTACAGGCGTGGACATTAAAAATCTGGGACAAGAACTTGGAACATTTAGACTTCAAGAAGGTCATTCCTCTGGAAGTCAAAAATTCTCTAAACTGGTGGAAACACCAGCAACATCTAGAAAAGGGAATACTATGGAACCCGATTCCAGTCCTGACCATCCAAACGGACGCCAGTTCCTCAGGATGGGGAGCCGTACTACCAGACCGTTACCTTCAGGGGTCATGGTCCCCTTGGATGAGAAGACAATCTTCAAATCTAAGGGAATTATCGGCAGTGTGGGAAACACTAAAAAGGCTTCCCAAAACCCAGGTAAAAAATATCAGGATCCTGTCAGACAACGTGACTACAGTGGCCTATCTACGCCGTCAAGGGGGCACAAGATCCTCGGACCTGATGGAGGTCACCAAGAAGATCTTTTCCTGGGCGGAGAATCACCTAAAATCCCTAACAGCGGTGTTCCTAAAAGGGGCAGAGAATCAGTCGGCGGACTTCTTGAGCAGAGAAAAGATGGACCCACACGAATGGTCCCTGAACAGGGAAGTCTTCCTTTCTCTAACCCAGAAATGGGGCTTCCCGTCAATAGACCTGTTCGCTTCAAAAAAGAACACTCAAATAGAGGTATTTTTTTTCCATCTCACCCAAGGACAACCCTCTAGGACTAGATGCCTTAAGCCAGTCATGGAGGACAAATCTAGCATATGCTTTCCCTCCATTTCCCCTAATCTCCAGAACCCTACAAAAAATTCAATCGAGTCAGACGACAGTGATCCTAGCACCATTCTGGCCAAAAAAACCATGGTTTCCACTCCTCTTAAAATTAGCAATCTCAGGACCCATCTTCCTTCCCTGCAGAAGGGATCTGCTACACCAGGGCCCTCTTCTTCACCCAGACCCGAAGTTTCTGAACCTAGCGGCCTGGCTCCTGAAAGGGAATTGCTCCTAGCTAAGGGTATTTCTCACCAGGTCATACAGACCCTAATAGCAAGCAGAAAACCAATCACCAACAAAATATACTACAAAATCTGGGAAAAGTATATATCTTGGTGCGGGGACTTCCCCCCCGATTCCAGACAAACCGAATATCGCTAGAATTCTCGATTTTTTACAGGATGGGTTCTCTAAAGGGTTAAGACCTAATACCCTTAAGGTCCAAATATCGGCCCTAAGCGCCTGTTTCGACTTCCCCTTAGCAGAGCACAGGTGGGTGAAGAAGTTCATGAAAGCAGTCCTAAGACTGCGACCTACAATCAGATCAGATATCCCTAAGTGGAACTTATCACTAGTCCTAAACTCCCTTATGAAGCCTCCGTTCGAACCACTCTCGGAATGCAGCCTGAAAGACCTATCTCTCAAAACTTCCTTCCTTGTGGCCATAACATCTGCCAGGAGAATTGGAGAACTTCAGGCCCTATCCTCCAAAGAACCCTTCCTGATCATCTCGGAAGACAAAATAGTACTGAAGTTAGATACGTTTTTTCTTCCAAAGGTAGTTTCAGACTTCCATAGAAGTCAGGAAATCCTTTTACCATCTTTTTGTAACAACCCAAGGAATGAGAAGGAAGCACTCTGGCATACTCTTGATGTCAGAAGAGCTGTCATAATTTATCTAGACAGAACCAAATCTTTCAGAAAGTGCAGAAACTTGTTTATTCAGTTTGGAGGAAAAAATAAGGGAGAGAAATCATCAAGTTCCACCATTGCTAGGTGGATAAAACAGACTATCTCTAAATCCTACCAGCTGCAAGATGCGAGTCTTTCAGAAAGTATAACAGCCCATTCTACTAGAGCGATGTCTACTTCCTGGGCAGAGAAACGGGGAGCATCCATCTCCCAGATCTGCAAAGCAGCTACGTGGTCAAGTACATCGACATTTCCAAAACACTACCGCCTGGATCTACCCTCTAGCCATGACTTGAGCTTTGGACGGAAAGTTCTCCAGGCCGTGGTCCCTCCCTAGTCTATTTACTTGTTAAGTCTCCAGGTGCCGTCATGGGGGACGCTATGGAAAAAGTGAATTAGTCTCACCGGTAATTCTGTTTCCATAAGTCCACCATGACGGCTATATATACCCTGCCCTGTGTTATTAATGATGTCTGGCTAATATCTTCTAGTACTCTACCGGAACCTCCGGCGGTTATTTGGAAGACACTGGGGAACAGTGGCAGAGGAGGGGCCTTATAACCTTCGCAACATCCTGTCCCTACCAAAGGTCAAGGTGCAACCTCCAGGTGCCGTCATGGTGGACTTATGGAAACAGAATTACCGGTGAGACTAATTCACTTTTTCTATGGCTAACAATATGTATAGCTAGCCTACATGTTCTGCAATTCCCTACATTTCCCTACAATCCAGAATACTGTTCTTGTAAACCAATCAGCACTAGGATTAATTTTCCTTCCTATAACTATTATGTCTATCAGTTGCTTGACGTCAGTTCCCAGGTAGAATATCCCAATCCAGGACACAACTCTGTAATTAAACCCTAATTATTGCTACTTCACTGTGTTATTTCTTATATTATTAGAAATCTTAACGCTCACATGACGAATACATTGTACAATAGACCCTTTGTGCTGGTACAAAAGCTCTATAGGGAATTGTAAATATATTACAGGTACAGCAAGTCAATCCTTGATAACTATAGGTTAGCAGAACTTGTCATTGGAGAAGATTTATGGTAGTTATAAGCCGTTTCACCTCAGCCGTATAACTCAAAGCCAAAGTAAAGCTCTTATAGTTTGTGCATTCAACCCAAAAGACCAATATATTACCTTCTTATCATCACCAACAAATCCAAGCTAGTTACCAGCAAGTCTCTGAGTCCATTCCCATAGTAATAAAACGACTGTGAGAAATTAACTTGGAAAGCTATTAGCCTGACATCAGCACAATCTTATCTGCCATCTTGGCAATCTGACATTCTGTCTATGGAATTTATAACAAAAAAACAAAAAACACAGAGCGTTCATTTACAAGGAAGAAGATATGGATAAGAGGAACTAGTTGCTTTCCCAACATTTTATTTGTAAATGAGTCAATGACAAATTTGGAAAGTTTTGGGCATCTCAGATTAAAACTTTAGGACCAAATTCTAGAGTTTGTGTGGCATTATGTTATCCACCAGAGAACTGTCTGATCGGCATCAATCAGGTGCATTGCTCTTGATGGTTTAGAAGGACGGTAGGTCATCAATGATAGGAGTGGTTTATTGTTTTGTGGTTGGAGGAGTGTCTGAACGGACATGGTAATGGACACAATCAGGGGCGTTGCTAGGATCTTTTTGCCTGAGCCCGAATTTCCCGGGTCAGCAAGACACTTGTCCCGTTGCAGCGTCTCCTGTATCAAGCAGCTCACTATAGCTGCCAGGAGCAGGACACACGAGGCTACGACGTCACCGCGTCACAGCCAGAGGTGAGACAAGAGAAGAGTATGAGTGTTTTTTTTAATTATGCGGAGGAGGGGGGAGAGGCACATTTAGGGGACTTGGCCTTGTGGGGGGCCATTACTGGGTGCTGTGGGAACCATTACAGGGGGCCCGGGGACATCAGGAGAGTTGTGGGGGGACATTAATGGCCACTGTGGGGAACACTACTGGGGGCTGTGGGGGACTTCTTAGTGGGGGCTGTGCGGACATTACTTATTATAGGTATTATTAGGTGAGGGGTTATGTTGGCATGGTTAAGCAAAGCATTATTTAGTTTAGGGTTACATTGAGGGCAAATTAGTGGGGGGGGGGGCATAGGTATTAAGTGTAGATTGCATTCTTGCTTGTTAGTTCACATTTAGGGAACATTATTAGGTGGGTGGCACAATTAGGGGTGTAATGTAAAGTATGGGGCCATAAGCTGCGCCGGGGGCACTAATTGTCAGATTCATTATGAAGTGTGGGGGCCACAATGGGCACCATGTACTTTGTGTAATTCAGAATGCATATATATAATATATAGGTTTTATGGCTTTTATAACATGTTATACAAGGAAGAATTTATTATTTCTGTATTAACTGTATTTGCAGCAGGACTTTCTGTGTACCTTTATTAGGCCCCTTTCACATGATCGTATATGGCAGCTGTATGCTAGCCATACGAATAGCAGTTAACATACAGCCACCATTGGAGAGCATTGTGCACAGTACAAGGAGCACACTTGTGTGTCACCGTGTTGTTTCCGGGGAAAAAGATTTTTTGCCGTAAGAATTTGAGAAGCGGTCACCCCTCTACCTCCTCAGCCAAGCAGTCCTGGCCTGGGCGTAGCATACATGTATGTGAAAGGGGCCTTACAGTAAAGGAGGCAAAGCGTTTGGGGTAGTAGCAGGAGAAGACCAAGGTGTAGGGACAATAAAGAACATAAGATGTCTGTATGGTAAACTCCACAGGGAGGACACGTGGCTGAAGAGGAGACCTGGTGATGCCAGACCTAATGGAGAAGAACAACTGCAGTCCGAGGACACGTCACCTGCAGTCACCTGCAGAAGGGATTTCTGCTGCGGTTTCTGAAGCTGTATGTTAGGTACAATAGTTATAGACCCAACCACATATGGAGGGGGTTGTGTACAGGAGAGGGCATTACTGAAAGTTCATGTGTACAGGCAGTCCCCGGGTTACATACAAGATAGGGTCTGTAGGTTTGTTCTTAAGTTGAATTTGTATGTAAGTCGGAACTGTATATTTTATCATTGTAATCCCAGCCAGAACTTTTTTGGTCTCTGTGACAATTGGATTTTAAAAATGTTGGATTGTCATAAGAATCAATATTAACACTAAAGCTTCATTACAGACACATTTGATAACTGTTACAGCTGATTATTGTAGCCTAGGACTAAAGTACAATAAATTACCAATATCCAGAGGTCCGTTTGTAACTAGGGGTTGTATGTAAGTCGAGTGTTCTTAAGTAGGGGACCGCCTGTATTGGGAACCGTGTCCCAGATCTTTTACAACCCTAGCAACGCCCCTGTACAAAATTAACCATTTATTTGATGAGACAAGTGTACTTTGTTCTACCTGTATCTAGGTTGTCAGAGGGAGTCTGGAAACATCATAAAACAAGGGTTTACTTTTCTGGATTTCAATTTATAAATTGAAAAAAAAATCCTAACAAAAACAAGGTTGGCCATGTGAACATAACCTTAAAAAGTAAAAAGGTCCTCTCGAATCAGCTGATCGGAGGACCTTACGGCGGAGGCAGCCACTATTGGAGAACCGTATGTACTATGCGTCCCCTATCATTGGCTGAGGTTAGAATCTGACATTTTAGTTGCATACTCTATTGGCTATATACGATGTAATGGCATCAGGAATGGTCCTATCGGGATGCGTTTCGTGGTGAGTGGATTGTCCTGATCCTCCACTATAGGCTGTATCTGGTCTGGCGGGGAGTGGCTTCACTGTTAAATTCTCGGCGTGTCCGCGCCGCGATCAGTATTAGCCCAAACCCCTGATGAAGCCAGTTCTACTGGCGAAACATGTCGGGGGCTAATGTTTGTCTAATTTTAAATAGCAGTGTGGTAGAGTCCTAGCAGGCAGCGGCAACATCTATCTTAGTTACTATCCGAGATAGGGACATACATAGTGACTTATATGGGACCTTATAGCCTATATAATCGCTGTCTGTAGGTCTGACGCCCATATGTAATACACACTATAACATATGTCTTACCACAATAGCGGCCCCTTTTGGGGCAATACTCGAGCCTCTCAGCCTAGGGATCCAGCCTAGGGCTTTATATCATATTACAGGCTACATTACCTTATGCAGACAGTGCCAATGGTGCACGGTTAGCAGCTCAATTGTATAGGCTCTGAACCTGTATGCAACTGCCTGTGACTTAGACCACACTGTGTTCTTAACTCACTAGAGTCCTCTGCACCCAGTGGTCTATGCCACGTTTTTTTGAATTATTGTTAATTATTTTATTTATTTTTCAAATAAAAGTGATGTTTTATTTTTTCACCTGTCCGGATATGGGCTCTCTTTGACTGCCTATAGGCAGTTTTGTGTAAAAAAAAATTTGAATTTAATCCCTGCCGTGACAGAAGGTCCATTTGTTTTTTGTAAATTTCGGGAATATTTTCTTGGCACTCTTTGGGCCCCTTGGTACCAATTGAGCATCGTTGCAATGCCACAGCCTACCTGAGTATTGTTGCTGACCATGTCCATTCCTTTATGACCACAATGTACCCAACATCTGATGGCTACTTTCAGCAGGATAATGCGCCATGTCATAAAGCTGGAATCATCTCAGACTGGTTTCTTGAACATGACAAGGAGTTCACTGTACTCAAATGGCCTCCACAGTCACCAGATCTCAATCCAATAGAGCATCTTTGGGATGTGGTGGAACGGGAGATTCGCATCATGGATGTGCAGCCAACAAATCTGCGGCAACTGTGTGATGCCATCATGTCAATATGGACCAAAATCTCTGAGGAGCTTCCAGCACCTTGTTGTATCTATGCCACAAAGAATTGAGGCAGTTCTGAAGGCAAAAGAGGGCCCAACCCGTTACTAGCATGGTGTACCTAATAAAGTGGCCGGTGAGTGTATATTCGATTATAAGCTGACCCGAGTATAAGCCGAGGTACCTAATTTTACCACAAAATACTGGGAAACTTATTGACGCAATGAAATTCCCCATGCAGCCTCCCTCAGTAATGAATTGCCATGCAGCAGCCCCCCTAGTAATGACATGCCCCATGCAGCCCCTCGTTGTATAAAAAAAAACACTCAAAAAAAAAATGTACCTTCCAACGCTCCACACGGCTCCTCTTCCTTCTCCCTTTCACTCATAACAGAGCGGGCAGAGCCGTAACTAACATGCGCTCTGCCGACACACACAACTATGATATCAGTGACACTGTCACGTCATAGTGTGTGCTCCGGCAGAGCACATGGCTGCAACTCTGCCAGATCCATACGAGTGAAGAGGAAAAAGAAGCGTGTGAAGCATTGGGGAGCATGTAAGTTTGTGTTTTTATATACTCGTATATAAACCAAGTTGTTTTCTTTCAGCACATTTTTTTGTGCTGAAAAACTTGGCCTAATTACGTACAGAAATCTACAATGCGTGCCAATGTGTGTGTGCGCCAGGATCATATACAGAGAACTGTGCAGCCTTCTTAACTACACTAGAAGATTTATTAAATCAGAATTACTTAACAATGAAATAACTCATTGCTCTTCTCTCAGGGTCCAAAACAAAGTTACAGTATCAAAGGACATAAGACACAAGAACAGTAACAGGCCAATAGGCAACAATAATGCTACAGCCTCAATAACTGTGTTTAGGAAAAAAGCATACGGTTTGTCTGAACCAAATTTTTAAACAAATGCAGCATTTACTGCAATATGATGATCTCCATAATGGAGCCCTAAGGACACCACTAAAAGTCAGTGAGGGTACGTATCCCTAGGTTGAACAATAGGATTTGCAACACATGAACTCAATTTGTTATACTTTATGAAATTTGCTTTGTTGATACAGTATGTAGAGGTGGGAAAGATTTAAATTCAACAGAAATGAAGACCACTACCCACCATCTGTGACTGGCAGCACTCTTGTCATCCAATTCAACAGATTTCCCAGCAACATTCTTCCCTATGAAAACATAAGGGTATTAAACATTAACTCTAATATAACCACTGCACTGGATGAAACATTCTGCTGGAAGTAACTTACTAGCAATTTTACAAATGGACAGCAGAGGGCGATGTACTACTGTCCTGAATACTAAAGCCCGCGCTGCCAGTTTTCATTGTAATATATACATTCTTCTATATTCACATCTTTACATACAGTACAGACCAAAGGTTTGCACACACCTTCTCATTCAAAGAGTTTTCTGTATCTTCATGGCTATAAAAATTGTAGATTCACACAGAAGGCATCAAAACTATGAATTTACACACGTGGAATTATATACTTAAAGGGGTTTTCCCAAGAAAGAAAATTCTCACATTTCAATCCCCTAGTGATGTGAACACAATAAAGATCATTTTAACCCCTTCCTTCACAATTTTATTGCTGTTTTAGCTCCTATCACTCTCTATGGTGCTCAGTGAAAAATCCCAGGGTGTGGGCAGGGACTCTCTAAGCAGACACATTATGATCCATCTAGTTCAGGGGGTGACAATGTGGTTACATTATCAGGGTTCAGGTGTATATGCACTTTCATGTGGCTTCTGACATTGTACGAACACACTGACACATAGAAAGAGAGATGAGACAGATGAGAGATGGATGAGATACATTATATTACACACACAGCACTACTACATCTGTGTTCTCACAGATATGTGTCTGCCTCCCTCTTCCTAGGACTGCAGGGGCGTAGCTACAGACACAAGACACAGAAATCTCATCTGCAGGATCTCACACAAAAATCCAAGATGGCGGCTGACCCGAAATCTGAAGTTACTGGGTCGGATCTAGGTGCAACTGAAATAGTGTACAACAGGACTGATAGAGACAGGTTGGATTATATCTGTGAAATGCTGCATTTTTGTTAATAACAGTGAATTAAAGAATGTGTTATTATGTTGTGCTGAGTACATATAAGAAACTTGTCTTCGTGGGAATACCTCTTAACAAAAAAGGGTGAAACAACTGAGAATGTGTCTTATATTCCAGGTTCTTCAAAGTAGCCATCTTTTGCTTTGATTACTGCTTTGCACACTCTTGGCATTCTCTTGATGAGCTTCAAGAGGTAGCCACCTGAAATGGTCTTCCGACAGTCTTGAAGGAGTTTCCAGAGATGCTTACCACTTGTTGGCCCTTTTGCCTTCACCCTGTGGTACAGCTCACCCCAAACCATCTCGATTGGGTTCAGGTCTGGTGACTGTAGAAGCCAGTTTATCTGGCCTAGCACCCCATCACTCTCCTTCTTGGTCAAATACATTGGAACCAGGAAAGTCCATTTGTTCCCCTTGTCTGCATGGCACAAAGACACGGTGGTTGGAACCAAAGATTTCAAGTTTGGACTCATCAGACCAAAGCACAGATTTCCACTGGTCTAATGTCCATTCCTTGTGTTCTGTAGCCCAAACAAGTCTCTTGTGTTTGTTGCCTGTCCTCAGCAGTGGTTTTCCTAGTAACTATTTTACCATGAAGGCTGCTGCACACAGTCTTTTCTTACCAGTTGTTGTAGAGACTTGTCTGCTGCTAGGATTCTGTGTGGCAGTGACTGGTCTCCAATCTGAGCTGCTGGTAACCTGCGATTTCTGAGGCAGGTGACTCGGATTAACTTATCCTCCGCAGCAGAGGTGACCCTTGGTCTTCATTTCCAGGGGCAGTCCCCATGTGAGCCAGTTTCTATGTAGCGTTGATGGTTTTTGCAACTGCACTTGGGGACACTTTTACAATTTTCTCAACTTGACTGCCCTTCATTTCTTAAAGTAATGATGGTCACTTGTTTTTCTTTGCTTAGCAGCTTTTTTTAGCCATAATACAAATTGTAACAGTCTATTCAGTAGGACTATCAGCTGTGTATCCACCTCTGCACAACACAACTGATGGTCCCAACCCCATTTATAAGGCAAGAAATCACACTTATTAAACCTGACAGGGTACCTGTGATGTGAAAACCTTTTCTGGTGACTACCTCTTGAAGCTCATCAAGAGAATGCAAAGCAGTAATCAAAGCAAGAGGAGGCTACTTTGAAGAACCTAAAATATAAGACATATTCTCAGTTGTTTCACACCTTTTTGGTAAAGAGGACCTGTCACCTGTAGAAACAGCACTAGTGCTACAACAGATGCAGCAGTGTTACACTGCTAGCATTATGAGAAACCTCAGATAACACTAGCAGACACTGCCGCAATGTACAATGATGAGGGGGGGCAGGGCTTGGGGAGGTGACTGCCGCATGGTGCTAGGCAGTCACCTCCGGCCTATGGAGTGGGAGGGGCGGTCGGGGAGGAAGCAGCGCCTTGGACCGCCCACTCATGCCGTTTTCATACATCGCGGCTGTGTCTACAAGCGTTACTGGAGGTTACCGATAAAGCTAGCAGTGTAACACTGCTGCGTCTGTTGTAGCACTAGTAGCTGCTTAATTTAGTAACTAAACTAGTGCCATTTTTACAGGTGACAGGTCCTCTTTAAGTATATAATTTCACATTTGTTAATTCATAGTTTTGATGCCTTCAGTGTGAATCTACAATTTTTATAGCCATGAAAATACAGAAAACTCTTTGAATGAGAAGGTGTGTGCAAACTTATAGTAGAAAGGAAATATAGATGTACAGTACAGACCATAAGGTCTTTTATTGCATTTTAGGTTACTACAACGGTTATAGAATATTATTTTTACCATTATCCATTATACTTCTAGGTTATAGAATCTCTGATACGTTGTCCAGAGAGGTCCTCTTACCGTCAGCTGCGTAGCTCTTCTTTTCTTCTGCATCATTTGTGAGGTAAAACATGTCGCTGTACGCCCGTGCCAGCCTCCACAAGAATTCAACTTTATTTCCATACTAAAAGAAAAACAAATATCAAAATACAAGTTTCGTAAGAACTAATTCAGTCCAGTATTGCCCAAATGTCCAAGAAGCCAATTCCATTTTTAAAATATCTATTAAAACCTAATAAAACCTGTATGAATTTGACTCATGATCGTAACAACCCAGAGAATAAAAGCAGAGGTGTAATTTAAAAACGCATAGTGAAAGGTGTGTTTTTTGTTCAATTTCACAAAATTTTTCCCTACTTCCCAGTACACAACGAAAACAATTAAATATCATCTCTAAATAAAATGTACAATTTGTTATGCAAAAAAATAAGCACTCATACAACTTTGTACACTGAAAAAAAAAACAATTTATTGATTTTTAAAAGAGGGGAGCAACAAAATAAAAAAAAAGGTCTCCATGGGGAAGAGATAAAGCACCTGAGTGTCCATCATTTTTCCAAGATATATTTTTTCCCCACCTGTGCAATAAACACATTAACACCTTCACGGCTGCAATACAGATATATATGTCATATTTGCTCATGCCTTATACTGATAGCAAACTACCAGGTCCTTTTTCGTGTTTGCATTTCCATTTTTAAGCCCACACCTTTTTTATTTTTCCTTGTAAAGAACTTTGATGAAATAGCACTTCATAGTGACCATATTGAATATTCCATGCTGTGTACTGAGAAGCTGGGAAAAAAGTCCAAATGCAGTGAAATTGGTGACAAAAAATGTATTATTTATTATTATTATTTATTTCTCAAACACCCTAGAGTACTTTAACCCTAGGTCATTGTAACAAATGATCAGGAAACATACAGCCTTGGTCTTATAAAGACCCGAGCCTGTCATGGAGACAGATCATCGCTTCTGGGGAATGAAGATACAAGCAAAGATGGAGGCACCCACGCACCTTGTATGGAGAGGTCTCAGCCCGTGATCCATCTTCACACATCCGCGGCCGACGTGTGACGTACTAATACATCACACATTGGGAAGGGGTTGATATAATATCAGGATTGTGTTTTTC
Organism: Engystomops pustulosus; assembly: GCF_040894005.1. Taxonomy (NCBI): domain Eukaryota; kingdom Metazoa; phylum Chordata; class Amphibia; order Anura; family Leptodactylidae; genus Engystomops; species Engystomops pustulosus. Next base: position 49,109,406 of record NC_092413.1, read on the forward strand.
GATGAAACGGAACCAGATATATCCTTTATTAAAGTTACAGTAAAAAATTTGATTTTTAAATACAGATCTTTTCCCAGCTCTAACTTGTGTATACAGTGTATATCTCCAGTTCTGATTCTCCTACAAACAACAAACCTGATATTCTCATGGGTTTCCCAACTTTAATAGGACACCAGTATTGTGTCTCTACGTGCCACAGTTCAGGAGATATGATCATTTGGAATGAGCCCCCCACCAGCCCGTCAGCTAAAAGCCCAGGCGAATTATGGTTAATTCGGAAATATGATCATATGGACAAAGGTATCTGCAAAAATTGACCAGGAAATTCAGGCACTAATAACCCTCAGTCAAGAAGGGTTAATAAAGCAAGCAAAGTTTCACAAAAAGCATCTGTGCATGAAGCCTTGTTGAGGATAGGTTGTGGCCATACCTTTTCCTGCTTGTTAAGTAACATCCTGAATCCGTCCTGCTTGTCTGACTCTGAACCATTGTGGTTGGTATCTGCTTGTCGTAGAAGAGACTGAAGTTCAGCTTCCTCCTCGGGAAGTTTAGTCTTCTCTGCGGTGACTATCCCCAACCCAGGCTCATCCTCAGATTCTACTTCTGTGTCAGTCTGAGCAGTGATGTATCTGCAAGAAAATAACAAAGTCTTTAAAAGTATAACTATACCTGAATAAATATAATATGTATACAGTACATAATAAGGTATACACAGGATAGGAAATAGATATACTGTACAGCTCCGTACTCCATAAAATAGGACATGTCCTTTTTTTCGACTGAGTACGGCACCGTGCGCCATATATTCCTATGGAGAGCGGCCGGAGTGAGCGGCGCTCTCCCCGGCACTGCTGTTTGCCCGTTGTGCTGCTGTACGGCGGGCAATGGCAGTGTGCATGTAGCCCAACTGTTCTAGTTGCCCATAGCAACCAGTCAGAGCTCAGCTTTCATTTTCCCCACAGTGGTTATAAAATAAAAACTGAGCACCGATTGGTTTCCATGGGCAACTAAGACAGTTTTACCTCAGACACTTCTGATAAATCTCCCCCAGCGAGTTTATGACTTTATTACATAGAAATATATATAGCTTCTCCAGTGCTGTACTATTGCTGCGCTACGTGTAATCTCAAGCTGCCAGCAGATATCATTACATAGAAAAAACCAATCTCCTAGACTAAACATCCTTCACCTCATCCATCCTCATGTCACGGATGCCAAGAAACCACATGCCGCAGTCTTATCAATAACCTCTGGCAGTGCACATCTCGCTTTAGGCTCCGCAGTGTGTGTTTTGTGGAGGATTTCTAATCATTAAGGGGGATTTATTAACTGTGTCGTAGGATACAACTTATTTGGCCCAAAAAACCTAAAATTTTTATTTTTTTTGCGCATGGCGATAATAAATGAGACTGAAGGTCTGGATTGTCTGCGTTTTCATCAGAATTGATCCGGCAAACCATATTACACCCTCAATGCAAGTATTTTCTTTGTCTAAGTTAGTGATTAGTTAAGGCATAACAAAAATGAGGTAACAAATCCATTTGGGTGGATTCTTCTTCTTTTTTTATTTTAAATTACCGTACAAGTACTAGGGGGCACGGACACAATGTAATCTCGCCAAATCAAAAGGATTGTTTCCAAAATAACACCACAAAAAAGAGGTAGCAAAAACCAAAATGTAGAATGCATAAAATAACACTTTATTAGATCAATTAAAAGAAATCCATTTAAAAAGACGACATAGACAGAAAAAGTCCACCAATGGTCAAAATAGCTAAATATACATAACAAATGAATCACAGTAAGCCAGTATAGATATATAAGGAATAGTCCTCAGAACACCTCAAGATATGTGCTTACAAACAAGTATTACCCAGAGGAATAACAGAGGACAAGGGACACATACACAGGTATATACAGACCACAAAGGTGATCACCACCCTAAGGGTGAAGACACACATGGCGTTTTTGGGCCGTTTTTACTAAGTGCGTTTTCAGATCGTTAAAAACGCATGCATTAAAAAACGCATCAGTTTTTGTCCGTTTTTCATTGCGCAATTTCGGAAATACGGATAAAAACGCATGCGTTTTTAAAAAACGGATGCGTTTTTTTAACGAATGCGTTTTTAACGATCTGAAAACGCACTTAGTAATAACGGCCCAAAAACGCCATGTGTGTCTTCACCCTAAATGTGTTTCGCCTTGCTTCATTAGGGGTATCCTTGACTAGTTTCTGAGGACCATTCCTTCCATACATCTATACTGGCTTACTGTGATGTAATTGTTATGTATATTTAGCTATTTTGACCATTGGTGGACTTTTTCTGTCTATGTCGTCTTTTTAAATGGATTTCTTTTAATTGATCTAATAAAGTGTTATTTTATGCATTCTACATTTTGGTTTTTGTTTCCTCTTTTTTGTGGTGTTATTTTGGAAACAATCCTTTTGATTTGGCGAGATTACATTGTGTCTGTGCCCCCTAGTACTTGTAATTTAAAATAAAAAAAGAAGAAGAATCCACCCAGATGTGTAGTGGACCAATGATGCGAGATGATGCAGGGCTGATACACATCAATACTTGAAGATCCATAATTTTCCAGTTCTGCAGTAAGTCTGGGTTGAAAGAGGGTATATAGCTTTAAGGTGCTCAGAGTTTTTGTGCACTGTGAATTTTATGGACAAACTCATAAGGATCACCAATTATTCTGAATCCCACTCCTGCCACACACACAAGGAGAGAACCAAGCACCACTTTTGCCGCATTGTATAGTTGCCTGTGGCAGACATGTAGGCATACAAAACTAGGGTGCCCTTTCATTAAAGGATTACAAAAAGCTTCACCTGTGGATAAATTATAAACCTTACTGGGTACGGTCACACCTTGCTGTTAAAACTGCATCGCAATCAGCTTTGAGGTGGCTTTAGGTGCAGTTTTGTCAATTGAACAGGTGAAAGACATGAACTGAACGGGTGAATGACATCTGTGGAGCAGGTTTCCCCTTCAAAATCAAATTCTCTCGTTCAGTTCATGTCTTTCACCTGTTCAATTGACAAAAAGTCACCTAAAACCACCTCAAAGCTGATTGTGATGCAGTTTTAACTGCAACGTGTGAATGCACCCTGAATGAGATTTGAGGAGCAGGTTTCCCCTTAAAAATCAAATTCACTCGTTCAGTTCATGTCTTTCACCTGTTCAATTGACAAAACTGCACCTAAAACCACCTCAAAGCTGATTGCGATGCAGTTTTAACCGCACCCACTACCTTTTGAAAAAGCTCAACATCTAAAAAGATACCCATCAGCCACCAGAACCTAAAAAAACCCTTGACCCTTTGTGAAGGCTTAACCCACAAATAGTTTTTTTGCCTTATACGCCATTTGGCTCAACTAAATAAATGGTACAAGATAAGACGGACGACTTCAATGATGAAAACCACACCAACGCACACGAATCCTGCGAGTCACTGGATGAGAGGAAAGTACCGACTTAGGTCAAGCAACAGATACTCCTTGGAAATCTAAAATCTTGTCTGGACTTCATTGAAGTACAGGCGGTCCCCTACTTAAGAACACTTGAATTACATACGACCATTAGTTACAAACGGACCTCTGGATATTGGTAATTTATTGTACTTTAGTCCTAGGCTACAATGATCAGATGTAACATTATCACAGGTGTCTGTAATGAAGCTTTAGTGTTACTATTGATTCTTATGACAACCCAACATTTTTAAAATCCAATTGTCACAGAGACCAAAAAAGTTCTGGCTGGGATTACAATGTTAAAATATACAGTTCCGACTTACATACAAACTCAACTTAAGAACAAACCTACAGACCCTATCTTGTATGTAACCCGGGGACTGCCTGTATACACTACTGTAAAAGCACTTGAGCAACTTAACTGAGCCGTGTATCGCCATCTGTCTGACGACAATTCAGTGCTCACTGTTGTTGGGAATAGTCTCATTTGGTTGTATTAATGCTGTATTGTTAAAACAATAAAAAAACTGTTAATAATATAAAATATAGATAGGAGTTGTTGGCAGACACATATCTGGGGAGATTTATCACAAGTGTCTGAGGTCAAACCGTTCTAGTTGCCCATGGAAACCAATCAGAGCTCAGCTTTATTTATATAAACAGCTGTGGGAAAATGAAAGCTGAGCTCTGATTGGTTACCATGGGAAACTAGAACAGTTCTGCTCTCAAACAATTCTGATAAATATTCACAGAGTGAATGGGATTTGATGAAATCTTCTTCAAAAAGTCTCTCTCTAAACACCTCTGAGATCCATGCCTATGAGAGGACAGGGGTCTGCCATTCCCTGCCTAATGACATGGTCCACCTGGTCAGGTTGTGTTTGAAGAAGAGAAACATGAACAGAGAGGAGGCCAAATTATTTTCTCTGTTCTCTTCTTGATCGTTTCAATGGCTCTTACAGAACTGCATGGAGAAAGCTATGTATATGCAAGACATTTATATCCTACACCCTGGATATATTCTGTAATGTCTAGGGGAGATACATCCGTCTGACATCACATGACCAGGGAGAGGTTTCTAACCATAGGATGTAAACAATAAGACTTTCTATAGAATGACAGCAAGCAGAGATCTAGAAAACAGTAAAGGATTGATACAGAAAGTATATTGGAAACTTGTAGAACTTTTCATTATACCATAACATTTATTTGCAGAAATTGGACAACCCCTTTAAGAAACTACTTTCTAAAGTGAATAAACAAACAGTTTGTCATATTCTTCACACATTTATAGTCAGATAATTGCTTTAAGGTGCTTTAAGATGGTCCCTGGGTTTTTGGTAGTCAGATTGATCTGAATTGACAACAACTTAAAGTGGGTTATATCCCAAGCCTTCAGCCCTGTGCATAATATTGCTGGCAGGTAGAATAAGCGCTTTATACCTCAGCTAAGGAGTAAGCAGATTACACATGGAATCTTTAGGGGGAGATTTACTCGAAGTGTCCGAGAGAAGAACGCTTCTAGTTGTCCATGGCAACCAATCAGAGCTCAGCTTTCATTTTCCTACAACCATTCTTAAAATAATGCTGAGTTCTCATTGGTTGCTATGGGCAACTAGAATAGTTCTATTGAGGGCACGTTCACACAGGAACACTGAGGACCTCTCAAGGCGATTTAGGACACTAAACCCCCTACAGGTCTTTGTGGACCAGAGGTTTAGTGTTCCAAATGGCCCTTTGCCAAGTCCCTACATTCCTGCCATCAAAAAACCCTTTATACCTACCTAGAGATGGGTCCTTTGCGTCTCATTGGACCAATCTCTTGTGTCCCACACCTCCGCAGTCACGTAGTGAAGCCGGCGTATTACAACCGGGTTTTACGGCGCAGATGCACAATAGAGCCAGGCTGTACCACATAAAAATTCATGTTTACATGTCTGTAAACTTACACAATCAGGTACTAAAGCTGTATGCAAATGGCCTGAGATGGGTCCAATGAATCATACTCAGCTGTCCAGCTTATTCATGAGTGGGAGGCACAGCCACACCCCCAGTGCTTGATTGACAGCCTGTATAATGATGTGACACTGCTGCTGCCCCTCTATACTTCCTGATGCTGGTGGCGCCTGCAACCTGTGTGTGTAATCAACAGCTCTAGGCAGCCATGTGTATAGCAGAACATGTCAGGTACTTGTGTAGCTGATGTCTGTGTCTCTCATGGGCAACAGATAAAGCACAAGCACTAGTAATGCTTTACTATACATTACACACAGACATAAGCAGGGGGAGGAAAGGGAAGGGGGAACAGGGGTGACATCACTGCCTCTGTCCATGTGACCAGCCTCATTTACATAATAAAGAAAAGATGATTTTATAATGATTAATGTATGAAATAACTAGATAAAGGCCCAGGATAGAATCCTTGTGAGCTGCTCCAACAGGTAGAGGTGACAGGACTAGTGACACAGACCTGATGACAGGTGTTCTTTAAGGTGATTTAACTGGATTAGATAAAGGCAGTATGTAGTATGTAACAACCCCAGCACTGCTATAATCCATGTATAAAGACTGTATGAATTATGTAGTAACCACAGCACTGCCATATTCTATGCCTGTAGATATTATATGATCATACTGTAGCTGGCTAATGGAAATATTTTGTCTAAAAAGATTTTATAGATTAGGATGACCTTTATTTGTGGCAGATGTTAGATATGGACATAAATTGGCAGCATTTCCAAACATAAACCTCCACTAAATGCCACTATTTATGGGCACGCAATGGCATATGGCAGTAGGATCCCAATGTAAACCACGTGATATTTGTTATTTGCCGCTATATGCTTCTATATTGCTTGTCTTTTTATCCCTTTTTCTTCATTTATCCCCAATATTATTGTTCTGTCATTGTTTGTACTGTACTCTCTGTATTCTCTCTGTTGCTGTAATGCTGTGAATTTCCCCACTGTGGGACTAATGAAGAATTATCTAAGAGTATAACTCTTAGTTTCTGCCCAGCATTGCTATAACCTCTAGTGCTGTATAAGCACAGATTCTTGATACTGGATGTTATTATAAAATTAGAGGATCCCACACTTACCCTCCTTCACTTTCAGCTTCCTCAGAACTAGGGTATTCACCTGATGCCTTTGTGGTCTCACTTTTCTTTCTTTTAAGACTTCTGTGCTGTGGACTGACCTTCCTTCCATCATTCTTGCCTCTTAATTCGTCTTTAATTTGTTCTTCTAATTTAGGTATGGTTTCTTTGAGAAATTTCACCTCCTCCCTCAGTTCCTCAACACTCTTCAGCAGGCTCCCCAGTTTCTCCAGGATTTGCAGTTGACGGCCCTGAAGAACCATGACAGCACCTTGGTTGTTCTGGACCTGGTTATCCCTAGTAGATGACCATTTCTCTGGCAAACCAAGAAAGTATCCATGTTTTCCATATCTTCTCCAGCACAAGAAGGCAATGCTAACTCCTGCAGCTCCTGTAAAGACTCCCAAAAGTAGGCTCCTGTTCTCCGACTGAACGATGTTACTCATGTTTATACAGCAAGTGCTGATCCGGCACTGAGGATAATTTTTGTGATGACTTATCAGCCAGCAGAACGCAAGCAATGACAAAGTTCAATAAGTAGAAGGCTACATTCTTCCTTTGGTAGATTTATTACACAGATTTCGAGGAAGTGAAGGCTGCCATCAAGAATGCAATGGTCGCAGCATGGCCATGAGTCTCAGTTCACTTTTCAATAGTCCAAAGTCATTTGGAGTGTCATGGATTTCTGGACACCTGACAAACAGAAAAGTTGTTGAATAACCAGGGAAAGAATATCAAGCAGACACAGAAGCCAATGCGAGCTCAATGTAAAATGTAATACCAGTGGGGGAGATTTACTAAGCAAAGGATACAAGTTCTTTCAAAATGTGCCGGTATCTAATATATCCACACCCCTTGCCCTGCATTTGCCCACTGGCACTGCCTACAGAGAACCGGTGATATCACTGCCTCTGCAAGCTCTGTAGGCGGTGCCCGGGGGGACTACACAGGGCCGTGGGCAAAGCCAACAGAGACTTTGCAGAGCACTTCAGGCTAATTTGAATATTTAGAGGAAAACCACCACTACGAATAACAAAAACTACAGATACTCACCTGCGCTCCTCTTCATCCTGATACCGGCGGGGGTCTTCTAAAATGATGACACACTGGGATCACATGAAAAAAAGACTTAAGGTATAATTAGCAGGAAAAGATGTTGAGCTGTTTATTCACACCTCTCGCGTGACATCACCTCCATCTCGCAGCATGATAATAATTAGTAGCCCAGAGCATAGGACATCTCGGCCCTGCGCTCCGGGCTGCTAATGATAAGTCTTTTTTACAGGCGATCCCAGCGCATCAACTTTAAAGAAGACCACTGCCAGGAGTGTGATGAAGAGGAGCCTAGGTGAGCATCTGTAATTTGTTTTTTGTCACATGAATGTCCTTATATCGCAGTCCCAAAGGACACTCTCACCAGGTCCTTTGTAGGCTGGAAATTGAAGAGTTCCTCAGTAATTCCTCCTGTTACTCTGTACCTTTCCCATTCTCCACTGCAGACCTCGTCCCACTCACGTTCCTGAAGTCCAACAGAAATCCAGGGTTTCGACCTAGGCTTTCACCCTCCCGGCTTCTTTCGAGGCCCTGTATGTTGATACGCTCAATTTTAACCTTGTTTTGGGAGTATATGAAAATAAAAAAACCTTTACTCTTTACCCCGGTAATCCGCACTGTACACAAACTTCCAGTATAGGATTTCTGTTGGACTTCGGGCACGTGAGTGAGAAGAGGTCTGCAGTTGAGCCCAGTATGGAAAAGGTACAGAGTAACAGGAGGAATTACTGAGGAACTCTTCAATTTCCAACCTACAAAGGACCTGGTGAGAGTGTCCTTTGGGACTGCGATATAAGGACATTTTAAAGAGTAGAGCACTAAAACTTTTTGATTAAGTTCGGGAGTATGCCGTGTTAGTAGCTTCTCTGATTTTAACCCCTTTGTTCCGGATATCATACTGTGTGAAGACGCCCATACTATTGAATGGAGCAGCAAGACACATGCTAAACCAATAATAGTATCATAGTATATAAGGCTGGAAAAAGTCATCCAGGCCTCTCTTGAACATGTACATAGAGTTCGCCATAACAACCTCCTGCGGCAGAGAGTTCCACAGTCTCACTGCTCTTACAGTAAAGAACCTTTGTCTACGATGATGGTAGAATCACCTCTCCTCTAGGTGTAGAGGATGCCCCCTTGTCCTGATCTCAGGCCTGGGTATAAAAGATCTTTGGAGAGATCCTTGTACTGTCCTTTCAAGTATTTGTACATTGTAATGAGGTCTCCCCTCAGTCGTCTTTTTCTAAACTGAATAATCCCAAATTTTGTAATCTGTCATTGTATTCTAGTCGCCCCATTCCCCTAATAATCCTGGTTGCTCTCCTCTGCACCCATTCCAGTTCTACTATGTCCTTTTTATACACTGGTGCCCAAAACTGTACACAATGGGGCACATTTACTTACCCGGTCCTGTGCGATCCCTGCTGTGCGTTGTCCGACGAGGATGAACTTTGCCACAAATCACAAAGATCGTGCGCCCGATTTCCTGTATCTGTCGCTTCCCCGCTCAGGTCCGCCGGAGTTCACCTTCTTCTTCCCGGTGTATGTAAGTGCATGTCTAGCGACACGATTTTAAAGTTAAATCCTGCGCTCAGTCTGAATCCATCGGATCGTCCGACCGCCCTCCCCATTTCTGCCGCATGAAAGTCAGTGCCAAAATCCGATTGCATGCGACACAACTCCCTTCTAAATAGCTGTCACAGCGGCGCAAATCCCGAAAATTTCTAAAAGCTGACTAAAATTGCTACCGATGCGCCACAATCCGATCGCGTGCGCCAAAAACCCATGGCAAATCGCGGAAAACTGTAAAATTCGGAAAACCCGACGGAAATGCGCAATTCGGACCCTTAGTAAATGTGCCCCAATGAGTAAGAACAGGACCCCTTTTTTCTGGATTGGTGGGGGGTGATTTGTATGGCCACTTTTTATGACCAGTATGGGTCCCAGCATTTAGATAACTATTATTAAATGTCCTCCATCCTGTGACATTTCTAGGGTATGTTCACATTGATAGATCCTGATCTTAAAAAAGAAATATCTGCAATTCTCTTCCACTTAGTTTTTTTAGGCATAGAATAGGGAGAAAGGACAACTCTGCCTAGGAGGACAGTAGATTGCTGACACTGCAGATCAGTTTTGTTCCTGGTCAGAGGTTTTGTACATAAAAAGATCCCCTTCACAGTGCAATGAACCTGCTGCATTCTGAAAAATTCCAAGTACTGCAACTCTATAGCACTCCGTGTCTAGTCATACCCACCTGTACTCACCAGACCCACCATATTGATTTTATACACATTTACTTTACAACTTGACACTAGGGAAGTGACACCATTATGCTGCTGTATTTATATGTAAGAGATCACCAAGTCACATTCCATTTACTTAACCACTTCTTTACTGGTTATATTATTGAAAGGGTTATCCCAGGAAACAAGTACACTAACTATCCCAGGACACTAACCACAGGATAGGGCCTGACTTGCTGATTGGTGGGGGTCTTAGTGATGAGACCCGCACAGATCATGAGAACGGGTTCCGCGGTACCTCTGTTGGACTCCTTGGAGCTCCCTGAGATGAGCGGAGCATATGGCTGCGCATGTCCGTTCTGCTCCATTCATCTCTATGGAGCTGAATGAGATTGACAACCGCAGATCATGACAGGATGAAAAGAGGCTGAACAGGCACACACAGGCTGCAGCTGCCCCCCCCTAACTCACTACCCACTCCTAGCAGGGAGCCAGGTAATGTAAAATAAACTATTATTAACTACTGAAATGATTCAGAATGCTGACAAAAGCATTTTTTTTTAATCAGTCTAGTATAGGCTATTTGGAACCAACAGCTGACAATGGCATTACTGGTGACAGGTACACTTTAAATTGTTATTTACAAAACTCTTTGGCTGAATCTCTGCAATTCCCATTGTTTGTAGCCAGTGGAAACCTGGAGCTGTGAGCACTGCACAGAAAACCACTGCATCAAGTTTGCAGGACATAAAGGTAAGATAATTTATCAAGGTTGCGATGCTAGATTTCTGTCTTACTAGTCATTTATAGGCTAGGTTTCAGTTGCAGGTCACAGTGCAAATGTGCAATACCAGGAGTACAATTAATTCAGGCACCTCTTAGTAAATGGATGCACCCAGCTATGATATCTCCCCCCTAGAGTATTTAGGTGCCCAAAACACAGCGAGACACATTAATGGTGACAGTTTATTCAATATTTTAAAATGGGGCATGACCTACCAAAAATATGCAGTTTTAATGTAATCCAGTGAAGAAACTAAGATGATAGTCACATGCCGGACAGCAATGATGCACTGCAGCCCCCACTGAATATAATGGGGGTCTGTTGACTTTGTACAGTGTTTCTCCAGCATGCTGCACATCTCTGTCTATAAACTTTGACAGAATAGCTAAGGCAGATGTGATCCCTAATCTGGTTTTACTGTACACTGAGAGATAGATGATAGAATGGAGTCATCATGAGATCCAGGAAAGTCCAAAGATAGGAAATCCTATACAGCTATCGCCCCCATGACATTGCCTCCTCTCCAGTCATGGCTGTGCCTGCAGCATATGACAGGGTAACACAGGCTACACAGTGCATAGTCCATGCACACCGCAGCCCCCTGTACTCACCACTGACTGACCGTCCCCTGCAGCTCGTATTTGACACTTGCGTGTGTATCAGCGGCTCGGTCTCGGTTGCTACACAGGAATGTAGGAATATTAGTTCCGGAAGAGTAAAGGTTCCGCCCCCTGCTTACACAATATGGGCGGGATATGAAGAAGGAAGAGCCGAGGCAAAACGTGTGAAGATGTCAGGGATGCAGCAGCGTGTAGTATCCTACTGCTGTAACCGGTGTATGAGACTGTATTATCCATACAGCTATACCGACACTAAGGGCATTATAAGTGCACACTACAGACCTATATACAAATAATACTGCTATAATGTGCTGCCTCGTTACTATGTAAATTCTCTACAACACAGGTATTACTTCATGCCCTCTCTGCAGGTGATGTGAACCCTTGAAGTCCTCACCACAGCTAGGTTATTCCATTACATACGTCAGGGGTCATGTATTATTACGTTTTTGAAGACGAAAAAATGCACAAGCCATTGCTTTGAAACAATTGGAGGAAACAACTTTCAAACCAATCATTTGCATCTTTTTCCACTCCGAAAAAGGAATGAAAGTGTGGGAGACCAGTAGAGGCCTATGGCACCCAGCCACGGTACAGTGAGCACACGTGTGTCACCATACCGTACCGTTCATGGGAGAAAGATAGAGTTTTGTCCATCATGAGGTGTAAGCCCATTGATGTTTCCGCCATGTTACATCATGAGGTCTAAGCCTGTCGATGTATCCGCCTTGGTGGTGGTGGTGGGGGATTGGCTTTAACATACGCTGGCGCACCAGTGTCAGTGGCTCTGCTGTGCCTTAGTTACTAATAGTCAACAGCAAACAGTGGAGTCAATCACACAACTGAATATACAATACAACTATAAACCTTGCACTATAGTTCAAACAGATTTTTCATTAAAATCCAGCAGTCTAAAACTATTTCAGCATCCAACTAGACTAGTTGAAAAACATCTTGTTTACTCCTTCTCTTGTTACTTTCCCATTTGTTTATGTAGATCAGATCTTAGAACATATCAGCTTCTCTGGATTTCTTTTACTAGCACCTTAATATTTAAGTAGTTCCTTCTACTTTACTTCTCACTGTTTCAGTATGCTCTTATACACCCTTGCTTTATTGTCTCCAGCCTGTCTGGCACCCTCTCAGTAAAGTCTTAATATGTAAGAAATTCATTCCTTCTTGTTAAGTGACATTCAGGGGCTTATTTACTAAGGTCCCGCGGCCACATTTACGTTTTCGGGGATTGTGTCGCAACCGGCTTTCACACAACACAAATTGGGGGGCGGGCTGTTTGACAATCCAACGGATTCGGACAACGCGCAGGATTTAACATTTAAAATTGTGTCGCAACCAAGCACTTACATGCACCGGGAAGAAGAAGGTGAACTCTGGCGGACCTGATCGGGGAAGCGACACATGCAGGATCTCAGGCGCACAATCTTTGTGAATCGCGGCAGCTGTACAAGATTGTCGGACAACGCACCTCGGGGATCGTGCAGGGACGGGTAAGTAAATGTGCCCCTTTAAGGCATGTCCTTAAAGGGGTTGTGGCCATGGGTATTGTCAGTATTGGGTAAGCTTCAGAATTATCTCTATACAAACCATTGTCAGTTGTGGCGCTGTGGAGTCTGCAGTTTTCATTTAATATGCACAGTGAAGCAACTGATCGTGTACCGACCAGATCACAGACTCCTCTGCCAGTAAATATTCTGATTGTCAGAGGCAGGTTTGGGGCCCTAAACCACTGTTCCCTAACACATTAATAAGGACATCAGTGAGATTACTGTTAAAACATACATTGACACTAAACTTTTCCATGAAGTTCTTCTGGTAAGTCTTGCCAGACAGGCTTTGCAGCCTCTCTTCCATCTCCATAACATATGAGCCCTGAATGGGGTGACCCTACTCTTTAACCCCTTAAGGACACATGTTGCAATACTATGTTGCATTGCCATTAATGCTTTATGGAAACAGACTCTCACACAGGCTCCCAATCCTGCCTTTTATGATCTGCATTACAGTCTGCAACTTATTTTAGGAATGATAAGATCTAGTGATATGCAGACCGATGTAATGCAATGTTCAGCAAGAAATTCAGCTGTGGTGTTTAAGTGGCGCACATGCCACTATTTAAATGCTGACGGCATATGCACATCGCCTTTTTCAAGAGAGCTGTCACTCCCCGTGTCGTCACCGAAGAGCAAAAACAGTATGCTCATTTATCAATAAACACCAAGTGCCATTTTGGCAACTTCCATCCTTTTTTGCTAAAATAACTTTAATATCAATAATTAAATAGATAATTAAGGTGCTCTATATCTAACAATAAGTAAAAAATATCAGCTGGGTGATCATTCTTGTGTGATGGCTTGAAGATGACCCGAAATCCCTACTGACACTCATGGGGAGTAATTCTGCTATATTCAGCTGGAGGGTGGGCCTCTGCCCAATCGCATAAGCGTTTCTATGGAAACGCATGCAATCGGTAACCAGAACGCAGTGTTTTGCATTAAAACAATGCAAGACACTGGGGGACATTTACTATGGTGTTTCCGCCAGTTTTGTGGCGCTCTCACCACATGTTCTGCTCTCAGACCTATTTATTAGCTGTCGGGGACAGAAAAAATGACTTTTTCCGTCTGCTCCGACTCTTCTCCGAAAAGGGGCGTGGCTTTGGCGGAGTGGAAACTCAGACAGAATTAATATGTGTCACAGCCATTTTTGGGCGCTGTAAACTGGCGGAAAGTAGACCAAAAGAAAACTGGTCTAGCAGGGACTGTTGGACATATTTCTGGTGCTCGGGACAGATTTTGGTCCCAGGGACAGAAAATAGTCTCGGGGACAGAAAATGGTCTCGGCGCCAGAAATGTCTCTGCACAGCTCTACAATATTAAATGTGTATCTTCTTTCCGAGAGCAGGTCGGTAACAAAGCCAATGCAGACACTGACACTTTAAGTAAATGTCCCCCACTGGGTTCTGGTTACCGAACACCTGGTTATGGGATAGTGCAGAGGCCCAACCCCTAGCTGAATATAGCAGATTTACTCCAGAGGCCTGCCCCCATACACACACATGCAAGTGGTACTTGTGACCACACCCTCAGAGTTACAATTTTTGTATCATTCTTATATCAACGGAGGAAACCACCTCTGAGGTAGCTTCAGTTCTAAGTTCCTACTAGATACAGTGTAACACTAATGTTCTTGCTGTTCCTCCTAAAGTTATTTCATTTACAATTTACAAAACTATCTTAGTCTAGCTGAATAATTTAATCTTTAAAAGTCTATTGTAGCCCCCTTGACATATATCACCACAAAATGGTGTTTCGTTAGGTGGCGAAACATGTAATTTCAATGCCTGCCAGCACCCAGTGTGGGTGTTCCAGTGAGCGTTTGGATTCGGTATCTGAACCTTAATGACCTGCTGAACCTGCTCACCTCTAATCAGATTTCTCTAAATAATTCAAAATAATATATAAAAATGAAAATAGAAAATATATACACCATATAAATTTCTTATCCCTGTCATTATTCTGATCCAAGGAATAAAAGTGTGTGTCATGTGTGAAAGTGTAATTTGGACAGCAAAGTGAAAGTTGTAAAAACTAAGCCATAAGAATATAATAATCTTTATTTATATAGCACCATCATATTTTGTGGCGCTTTACATATCATAAGGAATATATACAAATAAAATAAGACATGACAGAGCACAAACGTTCATTTGGAACAAAAGAAATAAGGACCAATCTTATATACAAAGTCCAAGAGCTTGGTATCTGGTGCTGAATTACAGATGGGAGGAGGGCACAGGATGAGTTAGTAAAGAGAGTTGAAGTTTCATGCAGCTGAAGGAGGTTGGGTATTAATCTGTTAGTTTATTTGGTGTTAGAATTGGTGCAGCGCAGGAGAAATCAGGGAGAAGTGTGTGAGAGTTTCAAATTAACGTAGAGATTAATCTAAGATCACTGGCAGATCGAAGTGCACTGGTTGGGCGGTAGACTGATGTGCAGCAATATGCAGAGCTTTGCGGCTGAGGGTGATTATTTGAAACTTTATTCAGAAGGAAACGGGCAACCAGTGCAGTGACTGGCACAGATTGGACGCATCCATCTATCGTTTGGTCTGAAAGACTAGCCTGGCTAGTGGATTACAGGAGTCTACACAAGAGTGAATCAGAGCAACAATTAGCATTTTAGAGGTTGCAATTGTGAGAAATGGGCAGATTCTGGAGATATTTCTGAGATGCTTACGGGAAGATCGAGCAAGTGATTGAATTCAAAGAAGAGGTTGGAGTCCAGCACAACCCGAGGACAGCGGAACTGCTGCCTTAGGGTATAGTGATCCCACAGAAGTTAGTGTCACTGGTGCTCCCGCGA
This sequence comes from Engystomops pustulosus, assembly GCF_040894005.1. Classification (NCBI taxonomy): domain Eukaryota; kingdom Metazoa; phylum Chordata; class Amphibia; order Anura; family Leptodactylidae; genus Engystomops; species Engystomops pustulosus. The sequence goes on from NC_092413.1 coordinate 49,125,069, forward strand.
CCCATATATCGGGTCATGGGCTCACCCATGCCCCCCTCTGCCCGATAGCGTGGCACCCGCGCTGCTAGGGCACGCGCGAGCTGGCTTCCAAGCATTAAGGGCCAGCACACCATTAATTGGCACTGGCCACTTCTCCAAATCCTTTAAATTCCATCCTCTCCCTGCTCTATGCCGTTGAAAAAGCTTGTGTCCTTGCCTAATGCCTGTTTATTAATTTCCCTTTGTGACCCGGGTTCTGTTCCCAACTACGCTTCTTTGCTGCCTGCCTTGACCTGTTGCTATGTCCCCAACTCTGATTCCGTGCTCCCTGCCCTGCCATCCTATTTGTCTCCGACCACGATTTTGCCTGTGTGCCTCGCCACCGCGGACAATGTCGCACCTGTGAAACGACCTGGCGATACCATGCCGCAACAAGTCCAGCCCACTTTGCAGTGGGTTCTGGTACAAGTTCATTTTTTAAGTCCCCCCGCCCCCCGGCCACATAGCTATTTTTCATAGGATATCAGACACCCCCTTTAAGGATCTAACTTATAGATGGGTGGTCCTAGCAATCCTTGTCATGGAATTGACACGGAGAGGGGAATAGGAAGAACTGCTCATTCCCTTGTGCAAGAAACGGCAGCTCAGCTACCATTTAACTAAAATGATTGTAAATATGCTCAAAACAGAGAATTTCCATTTTGAAACTTGCTGCCCAACATTAGCACTTTCCTTTGTGTTCCACAAATCGATTAAGTAGAGACCAATGGAGTCCCAGTAAATATCAGAGAATAGGAAAGAGATCAGTGATATAAGTGCTGCTTTTTTCTTTGTTACAGGGCATCTACCACCAGGATGAAGGTCTGTATGCAAATGAGCCTGAGGGGCTACAGATTCCATAGGTGTTAATGGAGCCTGGAGCCTGTCAGGCTCATTTGTATAAAGAAGTGATAAACAAACTTGTTGAAAATGTTAAAATCTTTTTGAATTGTGGTTTGGTAAGGTGTTGACACTGATCACAGGTGTTAACTGTTTAGATGCTACTGACATTTTTGGGAGGGTTTTCACTCCCTATGACAGCGGTCTGACATTGGGAGTGATGAACCTCCCCAAAATGGCAGAGGCATAAGTAAACACCTGGATTGATGCCAGCACAGATCGCGGTTGTTATTTGTTGGGGTACAGTTCTTCTCAGAACTGTTGTTAAAGGGAACCTGTCGCCAGGAGACCTCATTCAAAGGTATATATTTATATATTACCTTTGAATGACGTGCTCTGTGACTAATCAAATCGCCCCTTGGGTGGGGCTGAAAAGGAGTAGTTTCCCCCCTTTCCCCACATCCTTGAGAAACCGCTCCTCCTCGTGCAATTTTCAAAAGAATACTCCCGCCCCCTCACCCTCGCTTCCCCGCTTTTGTCTGCACATGCGCCACACTATGCTGCCGACTCTAAGTACCTACATATTTTGCGTAGCTCCCGATGCCTCACTGTCTACATAGCTACTTTGAGGGGACGCGGGGCTGCTAAAAGGGGTCTTCTGGTGACAGGTTCCCTTTAAGGCATTCAGATTATTTTTCATTTTTAACAATTTTTCCAATGAGTAACACTGAAAAAAAGATCATTGGTAAGGTCAATATCGAATTGCTGTATGAATTCAGGTATTAAGGTATAATGGTTATTTTGTGCTGAGAGAAGACTATTTCTTTCTCTATGGATTCTCAGATCCAATATTTTCTCTATAAAATCAGGGTTTCTTCCTAGCCTTGTATAGTAACATATTAGATAAGTAATTTCATTATTCATGGATGTGAAGGACATATTAATATTTGTTTTACTTTCCACAGATGTGGCCTTCAACTTAGAAGCTTGTCCTTCAAGTGTCATGTATTCATGTAGTGTTCAGTGCAGGCAAGCTAGATGATGTCTCATTACACCATTTGTGAATCCACCAACATTATAAACACATCAGTACTTTATAAGGAATCCATTAAAATCGTCATATCCCAATGCTCATGTAGTCAGCATACAAGTAATGGATGTGCAACAGCCCTGCCAATGCATAGACAGGTGAGAAGTTGCAAATAGCGTCCTCTCTAGGTTAGGAGCTGTTAGGGAGACTGATCACATTTCTTGGAAGGTTCTGGAATATAGACATTGTATAATTGCAACTGTAGGTTCTGCCTGGAAAAGCAACAGTTAATTTTGTTATTTGTATTATCCAATTAGGTACCTGTAAAGCAAGATGGAAGCTGGTTGGAGGAGTGCTACCACCTGACCAGGGGAGTATAAAAACCTCTGCTGGGTGGAAGCAGATGGTCTTGGAATCCAGTCAGTAGAAAGAGTAGCAGGTCCAGTGTGCAGCTCCCTCCAGAGCTTCTGTCCCACTACCAGGAAAAAGAGGTTTCTCAGGCCACTGCCTGATACCTGAGGGCAAATCAGGAGACTCCAGTCCAGAACTGCAGCTTCCACTATTGGACACAGTTGAGAGTAACCTTCCGGCGGACCAGCAACCTCCCACCAGCTCACCAGCTTGCAGAATCTACTGCTGTTACGTTTGGCCGTTGTCTGCTCTGCAATAAAGAACTGTATTTGCTCAACGTTGCCTCCATCTGATACCTGGATACGGCAGCTTTCCACCACGGACTCCCCCATCCATTACCCATGGACATATCTTACAGACACTCAGGGGCTTGCACCAGTGAGAAACCATTAGAACAGCCTCTCCCTCCTTATTTCTTGCACACACCACCTGCTGGAGACCTGCCAGGCTGTAGGTCAGCCCTCCGGTCCCCATACCAAGCACTGTGACAACAGCATGCCCAAGGCCACAATAGCCAGCCACTCTGGTATTCTGGGCCCTGGCTCACAAGTAAAGGCTAGGCCCCATTGGGGGATGTTGCAGATGAAAGTCTTTACTCATAACTTGCAACTGAACACATATTAAAATCTTGGTGTCGTGTTGCCTTTTCAATAATATACTAGTAAAGTATACTAGTTCCATGTAGACCTCCAAACAGGGCAGTGCAAGCTGTTGGCAATTTTGCAAGTAAGACATGTAATACCCCTTGGGTGAATGCAGGGGTGAAGATGCTTATCGTCTATCTCCTGTTTATATATCTATCTATCATGTATTTGTCTAGTTATTTATTGTCACGGGTGCTCCCGCGATCCATGTTGCGGATCACGGGTACACCCGTGCTCCGCTGTGTGCCGTGTCCCCATCCCTCAGCCCGGACTTACCTCTCCTGGCTCCTGATGCTGCCTCGGTCCCGTCCAGGTCGCACGCCGGCTTCTTCCACTAGGCCGCACGCTCCTGCTTCTAGGGCGCGCGAGCCAGCTCTTTAAGGCTTAAAGGGCCAGCGTCCTTCTGATTGGAGTTCGTTAATCCTGCCTCAGCCTTATAATCCGGCATCTCCCTGCACTCCCCGCCGGATCTTCTTCTAGGATCTCCTATGGTTTTCATATCAGGCTTCCCTAAGCTGTTCCTGTGGAAGAGAAAGCCCATTAGCGTTCCTAGACACTTCCTGTGTTTCTGTCTCCAGCGTTCCCAGACTTCTCCATGTTCCTGTTTGTCTCCAGCGTTCCCAGACACCTCAGTGTTCCTGTATCCAGCATTACAAGTGTACATCTGTGTGCTCCTGCCATCCTGTGTCAAGTCTTCTGTCTTGCCTACGTGCTTCCTGCTGTGCCTTTCAGGGTTCCAGTCCAGCGGTGTCTCCAGTCCATGTTCCTGCGTTACCAGTGTTCCTTCGTGTTGCTGCTGTCATCCCCGGCTCGGACTGTTTCCTGCATATCCTTTACCTTGGCTGCCACCGCCGGCCTCATACCATCTCCCGCGGTGTGCAGAGGGTCCACTGGTCCACAGACCCCTCCCTCCGGACTCTTCCCATAGAGACATTTAGTTCTGTTGTCTGTGTGACCGTTACATATATCTCCTTTAATTTGTCTATTTCCTATCTATATATCTGTCTATTTAACCATTTATCTATCTAGCTTTTTGTCCATCTATTTATCTATATATAATCTATCTAACTATCTATCTATTCATCTATCAATCAATCTTCTATCTCTCATATACTGTATATCTATCTATCATCTATCTAGATATCTATATACAGGCAGTTACATACAAAATAGGTTCCATAGGTTTGTTCTTAAGTTGAATTTGTTTGTAAGTCGAAACTCTATATTTTATAATTGTATTTCCAGACAAAAAGATTTTTTTGTCCCAGTGACAATTGGAGTTACAAAATGTTTTGCTGTAATAGGACTAAGGATTATCAATAAAGCTTCATTACAGACGCTTTACAGCTGATCATTGCAGTCTGGGACTATAGTAAAGCATCCAGAGAGCTTCACTAGAGGTCACAGTGGGCAGAGGGGTCCGTCTGTAACTATGGGTCATCTGTAAGTCGGGTGTTGTTAAGTAGGGGACCGCCTGTATAATCTACTTTATATTTATGCATCTATAAATCTATATAATGGGGCACATTTACTTACCCGATCCTGTCGTGATCCCCGATCTGGACGGTCTGACGAAGATGAAGTCCGGCGCGATTCACCAACATCATGCGCCCGAGATCCTGCATGTGTCGCTTCCCCGCTGAGGTCCGCCGGAGTTCACCTTTTTCTTCTCGTTGTGAGTGCATGTCTTGCGACACTGTTTGCGATGTTAAGTCCCGCATGTTGTCCGAATCCGTTGGATTGTTCGACGGCCCGCCACCCGATTTGTGTCACGTGAAAGCCGGTGCCAATGTGCTAAAATCCGATCGTGTGCACCAAAAACCTCTGTAAAATGCGCGTAACACGGAAATTGTCGGGAAACCCGACGAAAGTGCGGTCAGCGGACACTTAGTAAATGAGCCCCAATGTTTCATATGTATCTGCCATTGTATCATCGGTTTATCTCCTATAACATTTGCAACATCCCTCACCAGGGCCTAGCCTTTTCTTGTGGCCTGGAGGCAGCCGGGGCCCAGAATACTGGAGTGGCTGGCTAGTGTGGCCTTGGGCACGCTGTGATCACGGTGCTTGGTATTGGTACCGAAGGGCTGTCCTACAGCCTAACAGGTCTCCAGCAGCTGGTGTGTGCAAGAAATATGCAGGAAGAGGCTGATGCAATCGTTTCTCCCTGTGGCAACCCCTGAGGTCAATGTAGGATAAATCTCTGGGTGATGGATGGGGAAGCCCGGGGTGGTAAGCAGCCTGGATCCAGGGATAAGACAGAGGCAACGCTATGCAAATCAACTTACAATTTTTTATTCAACAACAGGCAACAGCCAAACAATAGCATCATATTCAGCAAGCTGGAATGGTCATGGAGAGCTAGTCCACAGGAAGGTTGTATACAGCCTGGTAGTAGCTTCAGGCTGGGCTGGTTGAGATGGAGCTGAGACCAGATGGTGGTTCTCTGCTCTGGAGCTGAAGTCTACTGACTTGCCCTGAGTGCTATGCAGTGGCCTGAGGCACCTGTGGTTCCTGGTATTAGGACACTGGCTGTTGCAGCACTGACATGTGCTGTTATCTCTTCTGCTTACTGGAGCTGACATGTGCTCCAGGATGGAGTCTCTCACTTTTCCTATGAGGTCTCACCATGTGCTCCCGCCCACCATGGGTTTATATACTCCATTGGTCAGGTGGTAGCACTGTCCATTCAGCTTCCAGCTTGCTTTACAATATCACAAGAAACATCATTGGACAATAACATTTGACATTGTCAACACTTGCCCTACCACGCAGTGGCAATAGTTGCAATTAAAAGTTCTCCAGTACTTAGAGACCTCCTAGAGAGGTGCTTAGTCTCCCTAACAGCTCCTGACATGGAGAGGGCGCTATTTGCCTTACCATAGTTTTATTTTGGGGCCCCACTTTTAGTTTCCCCCTGGTCCTTCTAGTCTAAAACTGACTCTGCGCAGAACGTGTGATTGAGCATTGTGATAATGCATAATAGACCTCAATAGGGGCCGTGAATTCGCTGCGGCTAGATTTCCCCCCTTCTCAAATATGGATGTGTCCATGAGGTCTAAAATTAGTCTCACCTAAGTTTTTCTAAACAAAAGGATTACTAAGTGTAATAAAAGTTATTACTACATTAGGCCTTATAATTTACAACAATTTGCGACCGGATCATGGCCAAGAGATCTTTGTCACTTGGCTTTCAATGGAGCGTTCCTCACCCCTCCTCCCTTCTCCACCCAGCAGTATGCTCAACTAGGCTACGGCCTGGGCGATCATATGTTTGTGGATATTTTTTCATATTTTGACAAAATCTAATATAAAACTATGATCATATACTTGATATGATCATCAAGCACATGGATTTTGACTCTCCATTGTGATAATGTGTTAATAAATGTGATCTGTCCTTTATAACTCCATTAGAGTATAATAGCTCAGCAGACTGGGGCCTTTGATGACAACTCTAATGGCTGCAATCAATTATACATTTGGATATTTTAAGAAACGCGCTGATGTCATCTACATCCAGGCAGATAATGCTTCTATTTTTGTCTGGTTTTCGACTATATACAGGTTTTATGTCTGTAAGTCTTCAAAATGCCTCAAGAAGACTATAGATGATTTCTGATTTCTTGATACTTGTTTATGATCCTCTGTATGTGTTGTATTTTACAATTATTCCAGAAATAATATTAATGACTACATGGAGGACTACAATGTAAGGAAAGCCATTTATATGCGGCTCAGTACTATTTATTTGTTTAGGGCCTGTGTTAAGGAGGTTGCACTGGTTTCGGACGCCATCTTGACTACTGTCCGCCATCTTAGATACAGCGGCCACCTTGGGGGGGGGGGTATGCTTCCCTCTTAGAAGCTATAGAGTTAAATGTTTTAATTCAGCTATTTTTCTCATTTAAACTGTTGTTTGCCTTTTCACAATATCCTTGGCATTTCTTACCGTCCTTCGGGCCTCTGTATTCTTGTTATTTATTTTGGTTATGAAGAAGCTTCTAGGAGCCATTGTGTATATAAGCATGGCTGTAAACAAGGCCTAGTCATTTTTTCCCAGAATGTGCTGATGACCAATAGCTTTGCAGTATACTATTCACGCCCCTTTGATGACTCTTCTGTCTGATATATATTATGCATTTTGATTATTAAAGGAGAGAAGATCTTGACTAAGAGATTGACGTGTATGTCTTGGTCTTTATGTTCAATCATGAAAGGGTTAATTAGGACTCACCTTACAAAAGTCAAGAGGGCTGTTGGGGCCCTGCATAAAAATCCCTAACAATATTTGGCGTCCCTGGGTGGGCTTAGAAGTGAGCAACAACAGCACCAAGACAGCCTCCGTGAAGGGTCCCCGCCGGCTTGGTGAACAGAACTGACCAGAGCGCTCTCAGGGTAAGATATTAATTTTTCTTGTCTACCTTGATATGTCACTTCTGGTTCACTGGTTGGACGGACCGGTTAAGACTGTCTCTGTGTTATGTATTTGCCACTGTTGTTCACTGTAACCTAAGCTCAGAGTTTTTGGCAAAGAACCACTTTGTAAGGTGATGGACAGAGACTGGACAGTGACGGATGGTCATACAGTCTGTGGTGTTAGCTGAAACTGTGGGACGGGAGGGAGTAGCCCTTAGAGGTCCGCACTACTAAAGTAGGAGATACTTTGTTGTGATTGTCAGATTATCATAGTGTCTATAGTACTGTTTGACTAGTGTCAATAGGGTTGCCCATAGAGGTATAGAGCTCAATTTGTGCACGTGCAGCGGAGACCCACTCTGATCAAGTGTGCGTTTAGCTTCATTTTGGAGTCTGAACGACTTTGTGGATGACTGTAAGAACTAGTAGTGACTTGGTAAAGAGTCAGAGAGTTGACTTGGTAAAGAGTCAAGGAGAGAGTAGTTCAGTAAAGAGAGTTGATTTGGTTAAGAGTCAATAAGGGAGACTTGGTAAAGAGTCCTCTGTGGAAGTCTGGTATCTAGTTTCTTTGGGGTTGGTCACACAAGGTGTCGGATTCGTTGTATCTGTGGGGGACAGGTTTGGCAGTGTTGCAGTTGTAGACATTTGTGATGGGAAGTAAGCAAAGTAAAGTAAGCCAAGGGTGCGGACCTAGAAAAGCTACTCAGATTGTGTCCCACATGAAGGGGAAAGATGCACAGAGACAGAAGGTTGTTGAGTTAAGTAGAACTGATGGAAAAGTGCAAGTTGATATGATCGGACATAAGGGCTGGTAGTTTTGTGTTGAAATGAAAGGTCATAGTGAAGGTTTGAAGGTTTTGGGATGTGTCAGATGATCTGATGATTGTACAAGTGAGAAAACTTGATCAGATTTGGAAACAGACACTTATAGCCTCTGACTTTGACGGACGGACCAGGACAGAGTGACAGGAATCCTTCAGAGTGCCCAATGAAGAAAGAGACAGGCGATAAGGGACATTTCAAAGTTTTTGATGTGGAAAGAATTTGAGAAAAAGAGATTTTATTATATTTTCCTTGGAGTGAAAAATGGCCCCTGTAATCCAGACTCCACCCCCGTATCTGGTGGTTAGAGAAGATGACACGCCCTACCATTCTTCAGTGGCGGCCATCTTAAGTCAGTTTATTTTTCAGTGGCGGCCATTTTAAGTTATATTCCCTTCAAGTCCCTGAAAGTTGATTGCTGTTGGCAGCCATAAAAGCTGTTGTGGGGCTTTGTAGGAAAACAGCTGACCATGTTTCGGGCGTCTGCTAGGGGTCTTGGGAGTGAGGGATGTTGTTTGTTTGAGTATTATTAAAATTTATTGATCCCGACAATTAGAGAAAAATTGCTATAAAAAGTGTTACAATGTCTCCGGTACCTGCTTTCTGGCATTTAAGGGGTTAACAAAAGGGTGGGGGCTGTTGGAGCTGCGTTTTGTTTTGTGAAGAACTGACATGTGCTGTGTCTGTCTTATCTACGAGAGAGACGATAGTGACCTTGATGTTCACGGAAAACTGAATTTCTCCATATTGAGTTGCTTGGAATCTGTGTTCTGTTATCTCGTGGTTTACAGGCTAGTGAGAACATTTACATTTGGGAGGGGTAGATCGCTGCGTTTAGACTTCTCCCTGACAATCTAAAAAAGACTTGAAGGAAGTTATTTGGTTGTGGAACAGGGATACAGTATGATGTGATGTCCTCCTGTGTACCCCATGAACAGACTAAGCAAGAACGAGCCCCCCAACTGTATTACAGAGCCTATGACTGACTTTTGTTCCTTTTTGATTAAAAACCATCTTAAGTGTACCTGGATTTTATTGAGACGTTGGAATCTGGCCAGAACTTTATAGGAAGCACAGAACACTGGGCTGGAGATGTGGTGGAGGGACTCTGACACAGTGACGTTCAGAGGGAATAGAGGATGTTTCACAGACCACGCCAAAGTGAGATTGACAACATCTCCGGAAGTCTCAACCGACCAACCCAAGTGGGCGTTGCGGGGAGGAGACATTACTGTAGTGAGTGGCAGAGACGGCCCCCACAGGGCAAGGCAAGGGGGGGTGGTTACGGACAAGGATGTCAGCGAGAACAACCCCCCCAAACAGAGTTATCGATCGCCTTGCATTGTAGAACTCTCCCCTGCTAGTCCGATGATGATTTTAGCCCATTCCCGGTCAAGAAAAGACTCAGAAAGAACAGCCGGATACATGTAGGATGGTCCATGACCTCCAAGCTGCCAATGAGTGTACTGAAGCCCAGTGGTCCCTAGCCCAAACTGGCAGCAGTCCCTGAGAGTGACATATTATTCACTGTTATTGATTTGGCAAATGTTTTCCTCTCTGTGCCCCTACATGAAAATTGCCAGTACCTATTTTCCTTTACCAGTTCAGTATTCCAGTACACCTGGTGTAGATTCCCACAAAGGGGGGTAAAACTCACCCAGCCAATACCCCATGGCCCTACAGGGAGTAGACTGGCAGACTAGCCCCTCACTGGATGTTCTCCTTTTCAGTATGCGGATGACCTACTGTTGTTGTTTGCCAGGATGCATTTATTGACCTTATGTGTTTTCTGTTCCAGAAGGGATACAAAGTTTCCTAAGACAAACTCCGGTACTGCCAGGAGAAGGTGGTCTTCCTAGGCCACTGCTTCTCAGCCACAGGCAGATACCTGGCAGAGGGAAGAAAGCTGGCAGTCCAGAATGTGCCCTTGCCCTGAGGCCCTAAGCCTCTTCACATGTTTCTAGGACTGGCCAGCTCCTGCAGCCTGGGATAAGGTCTGCTGCCTCCAGCCTTTTGCTGCCCCTTTCTGACTGCATTGCCTCTTCCCCATTTGCCCTTAGTCAGGAGGCAATTGTTGCATTCCATAGCCTTAAGCTGGCAAATCCTGTCTGCCCTGGCCCTAGGCACATGCCACTGAACCAGACCTTTTATTTTATTTTGCACGGAGTATCTAGGAGACAGGTGTCTTAGCCCAGGAACGTTGTGGCCTCCCCAGTGGCCCAACTATTAGGCCCGGTTAGACTCAGTCGTGTGGGGAGCCCCTCATGTGTTAGTAGCTGCAGCCAGCAATCTGCTCAGCAAGGCCAATGAGCTGATCCTAGACCCTAGATCACTCAGTTACAGTGTGAACCCCACATGACTTGCACAGTGTCCTCACCCAAGTACAGCCCAAGCATGTGAGCCAAGGCCAGACAGCTCAGACTCCAGTGTGCACTCCTGATGCCTCAGGATACACTCATAAGGTGCACAGCTCTGAATCCTTCGTTCTATCGCCAGTCTTCCAGGATTCAGAGAGGGGGGAGAGAAGGGTAATTAACCCAGATGTTGAGTTTTTTCTCATAGATGGCTCCACGTCTGCAGGAGAAGATAGATGGTTCTACACTGGATATACAGTGGTCCGTGGCGCACATGAGGTAGTACAAGCAGAACCACTCCCTCCACACAGGTCAGCGCAGGAGGTGAAGTGACGGCACTCAGGGAAGCGCTACAGCTGGTGGAAGGTAAAAGGACAAACATCTATACTCAAGGTATAGTCCTGGGGTCTAAACACGACTATGAACCCATATGGAAGGCTAGAGATTTCCTCACCTCTGCAGGGACCCCCGTTAAGCATGGCACGCTGGTTAAAGAGCTCATGGACGCTCTCTTACTTCCACAAGAGGTGAGGATAATAAAAGTAAAAGCACACACAATTTGGTAACTCTACAAGCCAAGGGCAGGTATGTGGCTGACGGGATGGCGAAGGCAGCTGCACAGATGGAGCCCGGAGACTGTCCTGAAGTCTCAGCGGTGAGTTCTGAGCTAAAAGTTTGATCCACAGGTGTTCCAGTCCCTGGTGGCCCGAGTGTCATCAGAAGTGAAGGAGGTGTGGAGGAGAGCTGGAGCCCAAATGCAGATGGGACCTGGATGCTGGGAGAGAGGGTGTGCCTGCCCAGAACCCTGCACCCGACAGTAAGTCAAGTAGCCCACTGACACACACACACATCCAAAATGGCCATGCTAGTGCACATAAACCGCAAGTGGTTTGCCCCGGGCATTACTACCCCTGTCACTAGACTAGTGAAAGCCTGTATAGTCTGTGCCCACCACAGCCCGGGTAAGGTGGTAAAGACCCCACAGAAGGTGACACCCAAGCTGCTGTATCCCTTCCAGAGACTGCAGATGGATTTTAGCCAGCTACCAAAAAGTGGTACGTAGGAATACGTGCCTGTGTGCATTGATCTCTTTCCAGGGTGGCCAGAAGCTTCTCCCATGACCAAGGCTACTGCCAGAGCTGCAGCCAAGAAGTTGGTGAGTGAGATTTTTCTGCAGGTTTGGACTTCCAGAGACCAAAGAGTCCGGTCGCAGAACCCACTTCACTGGACAGGTAAAGACTGAAACCTTGTCCCTCCTGGGTGTAGAACAGGCCCTGCACACCCCTCAACATCCCCATGTTAGTGGTGGGATTGAAAAACTAAACAGCACTCCTAAGTTAGAGATCCAGGAGGCCATGGAAGTAACAGGGAAACCATGGCGCGAGTGCTTTCCTGCTGCCCACCATTCAGTTAGGACCACACCCAACAGAAAGATGGGATTGTCCTCCTTTGATGTACTTTTTGGCTGTGCACCCAGACTAGGCCCCTACTTCCCACAGACCCTAGAGATGATGACAGGAAACCAGGTGGAACATGCCACACAGTTGAGCCAGGCCTTGAAAAAGGTCTGCAAAAGTGTTTCTGATTACTTTTTCAGATGCAGACCGAGACCTCAGGATGCATAACCTGAAGCTTGGAGACTACGTGGTGGTAAAGAGACACCAGGGAGAGAGTCTGGAGCCTCGCTACGATGGTCCTTTCCAAGTCCTGCTGACCAGTGCTAGAGGGAAGTCAGCACGCTTCCACGCTTTCCATGCTTACTTATTCTTCTTGCTAGCTGGTCTCGTCTGACTGTCTGTATGCTCAGGGACACCCCAACCATGACTATCACTGTAACTATAGGGCTGACCAGCATGCCCTCAGGGTAGGAGACTTTACCTACGGTTGGTGCAACACGACAATGACCTTCTTTAACACTGACAGCACAGGTAACCCTGTATTAGCAGTGTCTGATGTGTACAGGATTTGTGGGGATAGGAGAGTCAGGTCAGGCCTAGAGGCTGGGAAGGTGAGTGTACGGTGATAAGATTTGTGTATTCCTTCTTCGTGATCCCCAGGGATAAGGTTGATCAGACACATAAGAAAAGGTGGAGAATCCCAAAGGATTCTGGAGGTCTGAGAGAGAAGCACCTAGATGACAACGTTTATATGGATACAGTGGGAGCACCAAGGGGGGTCCCAGATGAGTACAAGGCCCACAATCAGATATGGGCAGGTCTAGAGTCCATTATTCCCCAGAGAGCTATGAGCAAATATGTTGGTTGGGTAACTGTTTTTATTGTAATCCACAGAGATTTGGGAATATATTCGAGATGCTTCCCAGAACCGCATGGCTTTGGAACATGAACCTTGCTGAGAAGGGAGGAGTCTGTAAGATGGTGGGTGTGGCTTGTTGCATGTACATCCCAGATGACATCGCCCTCTATGGATCCATGGGTAATGCTCGTGAAAAGATTGAAGGACTGTCCAGGGAACTCAAGAGAAACTCTGGGGTGGACACTTTGTCCTTCACTTTGTGGTTGGGGGATTGGAAGGGTTTCCTGTAAGTGGGGGTGATATTGGGGATTGTGATTATGCTCTTGTCACTTATTGCGCGTTGTGTGGTCCCCCTCATCAAGTCCACCATGTCCCAGATGTCCGTCCAGGCGGTAAGAACCACAACAGGAGAAGTGCCCGGAGCGGAGGATGATGCTGCCTGTTTACAAACCTATGGACTATGGGAACTCAGTGATGTGATTTGAGTGTGCGGGCCTGTAACCCCTGAGTGACCAGCCTCCAGGGGATCTGGTGAAGAGTTAACAAGTCCAGCAGGTAAGGGCTTAGCCTACCTGTGGGTACCTGGAGCTTGAGGAGGTCGCTCAGGATGGAGTTACAGGCCAGCAAAGCTCAAAGGGGGGAATTGTTAAGGAGGTTGCACTGGTTTCGGACGCCATCTTGACTACTGTCCGCCATCTTAGATACAGCGGCCACCTTGGGGGGGGGGTATGCTTCCCTCTTAGAAGCTATAGAGTTAAATGTTTTAATTCAGCTATTTTTCTCATTTAAACTGTTGTTTGCCTTTTCACAATATCCTTGGCATTTCTTACTGTCCTTCGGGCCTCTGTATTCTTGTTATTTATTTTAGTTATGAAGAAGCTTCTAGGAGCCATTGTGTAGATAAGCATGGCTGTAAACAAGGCCTAGTCATTTTTTCCCAGAATGTGCTGATGACCAATAGCTTTGCAGTATACTATTCACGCCCCTTTGATGACTCTTCTGTCTGATATATATTATGCATTTTGATTATTAAAGGAGAGAAGATCTTGACTAAGTGATTGACGTGTATGTCTTGGTCTTTATGTTCAATCATGAAAGGGTTAATTAGGACTCACCTTACAAAAGTCAAGAGGGCTGTTGGGGCCCTGCATAAAAATCCCTAACAGCCTGTGATAGCCAAGCAGAGCTGGCTATGCATGAATGGTAGTTGTCTACCTACTATTTTATGTATAGACAATTATTTAGATACATATAATTAAGGTGTAACTAAAATATTAAAACCATTTTTTATTTCATAAATGAGTGGTGCTGGATAAGTTTATTCTAGGGGTAGTGTGCTGGATACCTACACTCACCGGCCACTTTATTAGGTACACCATGCTAGTAACGGGTTGGACCCCCTTTTGCCTTCAGAACTGTCTCAATTCTTCATGGCATAGATTCAACAAGGTGCTGAAAGCATTCCTCAGAGATTTTGGTCCATATTGACATGATGGCATCACACAGTTGCCGCAGATTTGTCGGCTGCACATCCATGATGCGAATCTCCCGTTCCACCACATCCCAAAGATGCTCTATTGGATTAAGATCTGGTAACTGTGGAGGCCATTTGAGTACAGTGGAATTCATTGTCATGTTCAAGAAACCAGTCTGAGATGATTCCAGCTTTATGACATGGCGCATTATCATGGCGAAAGTAGCCATCAGATGTTGGGTACATTGTGGTCATAAAGGGATGGACATGGTCAGCAACAATACTCAGGTAGGCTGTGGCGTTGCAACGATGCTCAATTGGTACCAAGGGGCCCAAAGAGTGCCAAGAAAATATTCCCCACACCATGACACCACCACCACCAGCCTGAACCGTTGATACAAGGCAGGATGGATCCATGCTTTCATGTTGTTGATGCCAAATTCTGACCCCACCATCTGAATGTCGCAGCAGAAATCAAGACTCATCAGACCAGGCAACGTTTTTCCAATCTTCTACTGTCCAATTTCGATGAACTTGTGCAAATTGTAGCCTCAGTTTCCTGTTCTTAGCTGAAAGGAGTGGCACCCGGTGTGGTCTTCTGCTGCTGTAGCCCATCTGCCTCAAAGTTCGAAGTACTGTGCGTTCAGAGATGCTCTTCTGCCTACCCTGGTTGTAACGGGTGGCGATTTGAGTCACTGTTGCCTTTCTATCAGCTCGAACCAGTCTGCCCATTCTCCTCTGATCTCTGGCATCAACAGGGCATTTCCGCCCACAGAACCGCTCACTGGATGTTTTTTCTTTTTCGGACCATTCTCTGTAAACCCTAGATCAGCAGTTTCTGAAATACTCAGACCAGCCCTTCTGGCACCAACAACCATGCCACGTTCAAAGGCACTCAAATCACCTTTCTTCCCCATACTGATGCTCGGTTTGAACTGCAGGAGATTGTTGGCTGATTAGAAATTAAGTGTTAACGAGCAGTTGGACAGGTGTACCTAATAAAGTGGCCGGTGAGTGTATATAGCAATGTGCTGGACAACTATATGCTGGAGAGTGCACTGGATGGCTTCATATTGGGTGCAGTGTGCGGGATACGTATATAATGGGGCAGTGTGCTGATACCTATATACTTGGGCAGTTTGCTAGATACATATATATACTGGGGGCAGTGTGCTGGACAACTATGTACAAGAGAAAGTGCCCTTGATGGCTTCATATTGGGTGCAGTGTGCTGGATACTTATATAATGGGGCAGCGTGCTGGATACTGTGAGGGATGGAATCCATTTTTCTTTTGTGTACCATATGTTTTATCTATACAAAGATCTTTGGCTCTATTGATAGAAAAGATCCCTGTGAATAGCACCCCCCCCCCCCGAGTACACAGATCATTTTACACTGATAGCTCCTCTTGAGGGCTATTGGAATGTGGGCATGGTCAATAGGTTCCTTTGTCTCAAGAACCTATAAAAACTGTCTGCAACCTAAATAAATTGGAATTCTCTCAAACATGTGAAGGTCTGAGTGATTCACCGAGCAGCTCGTACTATACAATGATTTGGAACCACACATCACATCGAGATATGGGGATATTTCCCTGACAAAACATGGCGCCCGAACAGGGACCTGGGTTTGCATGACGCCTACCGGACATTTCGGGGATCATCCTTTCAGGACAGACAGACCATGCAGCTGCACAAAATGGTAAGAAGTTTTTTCTTACAAATTGCTCTGTCGCTCCTTGATTAGATTGTTCCACGTCCGGTGAGTTGCATGCCTATATTGCCTAGTCCAAAGAATCTTGTTAGTTTATTTGAAAACTCCATGTGATGTGTGGTAGTGTATATAGGTATTGTGTGAGTTTGAACATGTGTGTTTGATAGCGCTATTGTGATACTGTACTGTACTGGTTTTAAGAACGTTACATCCAGGAATTGCCCCTACCTAAAGAGTCTCCTAGACGAGCTGCTTTTTGGAACGTAATTCGCTTGAGACAAAGTAGACTGAGTTTGGACAGTCGGACTTTATAAATTTATTTTGTGTGGTAGGTTCCAGAGCTGCTTCATGGAAGGGGACTGCAGTCATTTCTTGACGGGCAAACGGTTTAAAAAAAAAAAAAAGAAAAAAAAATTTTTAGAATTAGAAGTGGTTAAAACTGCCCTAAGGAAGAGTGAGGGACTGCGAGTGTGTGCCGGCACTAGAGATATATAGAAAATTATGGGAAAAAAAAATTGCTAGGTAGGATGAGAGGCAATTCAGAGGGAAAACCAGACGTACGGATCTTGAATGATAAAAAAAAAGAAGCTGTAAAAGGATGTCAGAAAATGTTGGAAAAGGAAAAGTATGCCAAAAGATGGTTGTTTGTATGTTGGTAAATGGAAAGGTTCTTAAAAGAACAAAGGCTGTCTCAAGAACCTATAATATCATGATAATGATATGATGGAAATTGCAAGTGGATAGAAGAAAGTTACAGAGGAAGTGACCAGAGGAGGTTATAAAGAAACAGCCATAGGAAATGGTGTGTTAGATTCCTTCTTTGTTCTCTTGTTATGCTGGGACACATAGTACTACAGACACCACAGGGAGAAGGAGGGGGCTGCCTCCCCCCTTGTCTCAGTGAACACAGGAGGGGGGGGGGAGGGGGAGCACATGTTGGAATGTTAAGAGAAGAAAGGAACAATGAGAATGTGTGTTCATGATAACCCTCATGGCCCATGGCAGATTTTGGGATTGATTCAGTGCAACATCTGTAATTTTATTGTTTTAACCAGGAGTAAAACCTCCCTATGATCCCATACTATTAGTCCTATTCAGCAGCTATGACTGAGATTATTATTAGGAGCTTTTTAGGCAGAAGTTATAACACACCTAGAAGCCTCCTACGTCACTGTCTCTAGTGATGCTTCTGCTCAGTATGTGCCCCTAGTATGTGCCCCTAGTATGTGCCCCCAAGCATGTGCCACTAGTATGTGCCCCCAGGATGACTGCATAGTTTTATAATTATACATCATTGATACATCGGCATTGGTCCCAAAAACTGTGTTTTTTTTTTCTGGAGTATATTGTTCACTTTCTATTGTTCTCATTTAAGTTTAAGCCAAGCACCTCAGAGGAGAGGAAACAGGCCGGAAGCTCTGCTGATCGTGTGTCACATGACAACCTGGATCCTTCTTGGTTTTGTATCCTACTGCTGCCTACGTATAAAAAGCTTCTGTAGTAGTTTTGGATTATCCTGTTACTATCATTTCACCTCTTCATGACTAGAAACCTTGGTTATAATGTGCCCTCTTTATTACATTGAATCCAGCTCCACTACTTTCGCTAGATTCAAAGGGGGGGAGACATGAGGTAGACGGGTTATATTTAAAATTTTCTATTAACTTAATGATAAATGAACCAGTTACCTTTTTGTAATGTCAAAACTGAATATCTCATTAATCTGCATTTTGAGTATTTTGTAGATGGCTTTAGAAACCAGGAATGAGGTTAATTCTACATCAGATGTGCAGTGGTCACACAACATGAGGTAACAGCAGCAGAACCACTCCTAACCTACCTGTCTGTACAGGAGGCGGAGGTGAAGGCACTGATGGAGGAGTGTAAAGTGGCAGAGGGGAAGAATGTGAGTATTTTGGGATTCCTTATGATTCCTAACCTCATATAGTAAGTTTATCAATAACTATGAGACTTTGAAATAGCTGATAGAGGCCTTAGTGTTACATAAAGGTCCATAATAGAAGGTAAAACCTATGACACATGAAGTGACCATACTGGTTACTAGAAAGCCTAGGGGAAAGGAGCCTGGATCAGTACAGTCCGTGACCCTCGCTGGCCCAGTAGGGTTATCTATACTCCTGTCTTTATAGAAACTGGCTTCACAGGTGAGGAAGCAAGACTGGAGTAACACTGGGACCCCATGGATGGAGGGTGGACTATGGCAAAAAGGTGACAAGCAAAGTCTGCCAAGGGCCCTTTACCCTATGATGGTTCAGTGCACCCACAGGGTGAGACACCAGGCTAAGACTCTATATGCTCCGTGGTGGATAACTATTGAGTATCACTTACATTCACTTTTGCTACTGTCCAATTACACAAGTATGTTTATATATACCTAGTACACTGTAGGGAGAGTAGTGAAGACCCTCATATATACACTCCGAAGCCGCTTTACCCCTTCCAGAGGTTGCAGATTGGCTAAGTACAGCTACCAAAGGTAAGTAGCTACGACCATATACTTGTGTGTGTGGACCTCTTTTCTGGGTAATCTGAACCCTATCCTGTAACTAAAGCAACTGTAAAGACCACAGCCAGGGATCGAGGAATATGTTAGTCCACTTATTCTAGAGAGTAAAGTAATAATCCCTATTGGGGCAGTAATATAGTTGATGAGAGCTCTAGGGATTAAAAAGTCTTTTCACCTACTGAGGTTGTTTTTAGAATTGCCCCATGGATGAACATATACTTCCCTAAGGTTGTCCAGAGGTGTCATAGAGAATTGGTGGGATGTCCAAAAACCTGCAGATACATTTTATCTTAGGTGCATAACCAAGTATCTGTTTCAGTTCCAGAACCTAAAGTATCTAGAGCAGAGGACCTGCACCCAGGTGATGAGATGGTCCTGATGTGACACCTGAGAGTCTTTTGAAGGGTCATCCCATATACCTGTGACATATCAACGTATAGAAACTACAAGGAGACTACGACAGCTGAAGAAGAATGGTGCTGGACCCAGAGACTGTTGAACATGAATCTGTGTAGCTCGATGCTGCTATGGACATTATCACTCCTACCACTCCTACTACAGTGTGTGCGCCGCATACCATGTCTAATAGTACTCAGGGGTTGGTAGGGTGACATGTATACATGTATAAGGATATACACCAATAGGATGTAGAGATTCTACCCTTTACAATGGATTTACATGAATTGTGTTGTGATATAATGTTCAGGATGCTCAGGAGGGAAGCAGGTGAAGGGTTAGATAAGTCCTGGATGTGTGACTAGTACATGTCAATGTACCACCTGAGCAGTACCTGAAATTATTCACAAAAAGGGAGGAATTGTGAGGTATGGAATCCATTTTTCTTTTGTGTACCATATGTTTTATCTATACAAAGATCTTTGGCTCTATTGATAGAAAAGATCCCTGTGAATAGCACCACCCCCCCGAGTACACAGATCATTTTACACTGATAGCTCCTCTTGAGGGCTATTGGAATGTGGGCATGGTCAATAGGTTCCTTTGTCTCAAGAACCTATAAAAACTGTCTGCAACCTAAATAAATTGGAATTCTCTCAAACATGTGAAGGTCTGAGTGATTCACCGAGCAGCTCGTACTATACAATGATTTGGAACCACACATCACATCGAGATATGGGGATATTTCCCTGACAAAACCTATATACTTGGGCAGTTTGCTAGATATATATATATATATATATATATATATATATATATATATACTGAGAATGTGCTGAATACATACAATCAGCATACACTATAATCCATATATAAATGCATATAAATTATATTTTTAATTTGTGTAGGGCTGTTTATGGTAGTAGTCAGGGTGCATTGTGTATATTTAAATGACCTTGGGGGGGGGGGCTATTCTTCGAGATTCACCTTGTACAACAAATTACCTAGAAACTGCCCTGACTGAGAATGCTGGAGATACTTGAGCACTGGGCTTAGCAATTTCTTAAACTCTTATGCTATTGAATGGAGCGGCAGGAGCCATAAGTGTTCTCCTGACCAGTTGGGGTTCCAGCAGTTGGACCCTCACCAATTAGCTAGCTTAGTTGGTATAAACCATTTAAGTTACACTAATTTTAGCATTTATTTTTTCTTCTAAAATTTTTGCGCTATTTACCTTAAGGAATAAATCACATGTTATCTTTATTCTGTGTGTCAGCACCATTCGGAACAATAGCTAATATACATATATAGGGTGTTATTTATCATAGAGGCTTTGGCGTCTTGATGCATCCGGAAGAGTCCCGTGCAGAGCTCATCTCTATGCCAGGCCCTGTCTGTCGTAGAAATAAACGCAGCCGGCGACTTTTCATATTTGAAAATTTGCCTGATGCAGCAAGTGCGTAGGCACGGGGACAGGAACGCCCACTTTCTGCTGGCCGTGCTCTCCCCCCTTTACACCCCACTGTCGGAGAGGTGGCGGATTGGGGAAAATAATTTGAAGTGCTTGCAAGTATTTGCAAATATTTCAGGGCTCCTATGCCAGTGTCTTGCCCTGATAAATATCCCCCATAATGTATATGTTTTGTTTTGTTAGTTTTAAAAAAAATTAGTTTTATCATCCCCATCTTCCTAAAGTCATAACTTTTTTTATTTAGGGGTTATGTGCAACTTTTGAACATTTTTTTTGACACAAACAGTTTTTCTTTTCTTTCGGTGCTCATCAAGCAGGTTAAGTAATGTTCATAGATCTCCTATATTTTTAGATAAATGCAGCAAAACCAAATATGGGGAATTTTAAATGAAATAGAGGCTGGATTTGTTGTTTTTTTACTTTCTATTTTTAAGGTAAGGAGCGCTTGATTCTCATAACCATGATTTTAAAAGTTCATTTTAGAAGGAAGGAGACCATGAATAACAAATATAAGAAGATTACCACAGTCAAAGTGCCTGGATCTATGAGTAAGTGCCCTTGGTTTATCATACTTGTTTTAGATGGTAGATTTCCTTTTAAGAGGACCTTACTCTAACTCCACTGACACTTTTCATCAGTTAATAGATACGATTTTAAAAATTATGACAAAATTGTCATTTTTCTTCTACCCAACTCCCCTACTCCTCATCAGTGTTATAATTTTTCTCAATGCATTTGTACCTTAGGCTATCTACTTCTCGCCTTCAATGTTTCACTTAAGGTTCCCACAAAAATATTGATTTATAATTGGCTTATTGTTACTTTACATATGGTTTACTTCTGTAATATTTGCAAAATCTTTTGTGAATCTTTTATTTAGAGTGACCTCTAGTGGCTATAGATAATGCTACACAGCTAACAACAGTGTATACAGGCAGTCCCTGGGTTACATACAAGCTGTTTATTATAGCCTAAGGCTAAAGTACAGTAAATTGCCAACATCCAGAGGTCCGTATGTAACTAGGGGTCGTATGTAAGTCAGGTGTTCTTAAGTAGGGGACCACCTGTACTGCCCCTGCACTTTATATATGGCACCTGCTATTTAGGACATTCTGCAGGCTTTTACTAAGTGAAGTCTGAACCTACACTTGCTATTGCTTCACATAGAAAGCACCAGGGAAGCTCTGGCAAAATAATGCAGAATGCATGCAGCCGGGCTCCACCGTGTACAGGTGTCCTTGTAGCTATTGGTTGTGATACAGTATATACAAAGAAAAAAGACATATAACCATAATAACACAAAACTGCAATGAAAAGTGTAAAAAAAGTTAACAATGCTATTTTAATTACAAGGAAACAATGAAGAAAAATATAAAAACAATTACATAAGCTACTTACCCAGAGTGTTTGCTTAAAGGACACCTGTCATCAGGTCTCTGTCACTATTTCTGTCACCTCTACCTGTTGGAGCAGCTCACAAGGATCCCACCCCAGCCTTTATCTAATCAATTCATAAATTAATCATTATAAAATATCTTCTCTTTATTATGTAAATGAGGCTGGTCACATGGTCAGAGGCAGTGATGTCACCCGTTATCCCTACCCTCTCATCTCCCTGCTCATGTCTGTGTGTAATGTATAGTAAAGCATTGCTAGTGTCTGTGCTTTATCTGCTGGCATGCTGTGTCCTCCTACACACATGTGAGAGACACAGACATCAGCTACACAAGTACCTGACATGTTTTGCTATAACATGGCTGCCTGGAGCTGTTGTATCTCTCCTATATACAGACAGGCTACAGGGGGCGCCAGCAACAGGAAGCACATGGAGGAGACATTACACCATTATACCTCACATCATTATACAGGCTGTCAGTCATGTGTACAGGAGTATCTCATACACACAGGCTGCAGGGGGCGTGGCTGCAAGCACCAGGAAGCACATGAGGAGGAAATTACTCCATTAGACCTCACATCATTATACAGGCTGTCAGTCATGTGTATAGAGGTAACGCTTACACACACAGGCGGCCGGGGGCGTTACACCATTATACCTCACATCATTATACAGACTGTCAGTTATGTGTATAGAGGTATCGCATACACACACAGGCTACAGGGGGCTCCAGCACCAGGAAGCACATAGGGGAGCCATTACACCATTATACCTCACATCATTATACAGACTGTCAGTCAAGCACTGGGGGTGTGGCTGTGCCTCCCACTCATGAATAATCTTGACAGCTTGAATATGCTAATATATAGCCCTCCTAGCTAATGTAATATACTGTACCCCATATACAGCGATCCCAGCTTAGTAATATACTGTACCCCATGTACAGCCCCCAGCTTAGTAATATACTGTATCCCATATACAGCCCCCCAGCTTAGTAATATACTGTACCCCATATACAGCCCTCCCAGCTTAGTAATATACTGTACCCCATGTACAGCCTCCCAGCTTAGTAATATACTGTATCCCATATACAGCCCTCCCAGCTTAGTAATATACTGTATCCCATATACAGCCCTCCCAGCTTAGTAATATACTGTACCCCATATACATCCCCCCCAGCATAGTAATATACTGTATCCCATATACAGCCCCCCCCCAGCTTAGTAATATACTGCACCCCATATACAGCCCCCAGCTTAGTAATATTCTGTACCCCATATACAGCTCTCCCAGCTTAGTAATATACTGTATCCCATATACAGCCCCCCCAGCTTAGTAATATACTGTATCCCATATACTGCCCCCCCAGCTTAGTAATATACTGTATCCCATATACAGCCCCTGCAGCTTAGTAATATACTGTATCCCATATACAGCTCTCCCAGCTTAGTAATATACTGTATCCCATATACACCCCCCCCCCCAGCTTAGTAATATACTATATCCCATATACAGCCCCCCCAGCTTAGTAATATACTGTACTCCATATACAGCTCTCCCAGCTTAGTAATATACTATATCCCATATACAGCCCCCCCCAGCTTAGTAATATACTGTATCCCATATACAGCCCCCAGCTTAGTAATATACTGTATCCCATATACAGCCCCCCAGCTTAGTAATATACTGTATCCCATATACAGCCTCCAGCTTAGTAATATACTGTATCCCATAAACAGCCCCCCAGCCTAGTAATATACTGTATCCCATATACATCCCCCAGCTTAGTAATATACTGTATCCCATATACATCCCCCCAGCTTAGTAATATACTGTATCCCATATACATCCCCCAGCTTAGTAATATACTGTATCCCATATACAGCCTCCAGCTTAGTAATATACTGTATCCCATAAACAGCCCCCCAGCCTAGTAATATACTGTATCCCATATACATCCCCCAGCTTAGTAATATACTGTATCCCATATACATCCCCCCAGCTTAGTAATATACTGTATCCCATATACATCCCCCAGCTTAGTAATATACTATATCCCATATACAGCCCTCCAGCTTAGTAATATACTGTACCCCATATACAGCCCACGGCTTAGTGATATACTGTACCCCATATACAGACCTCCCAGCTTAGTAATATGCTGTATCCCATATACAGACCCCCAGCTTAGTAATATACTATATCCCATATACAGCCCCCCCAGCTTAGTAATATACTGTATCCCATATACAGCCCTCCCAGCTTAGTAATATACTGTATCCCATATACAGCCCTCCCAGCTTAGTAATATACTGTACCCCATATACAGCCCTCCAAACTAAGTAATATACTGTACTCCATATACATCCCTCCCAGCTTAGTAATATACTATATCCCATATACAGCCCCCCAGCTTAGTAATATACTGTACTCCATATACAGCCCTCCCAGCTTAGTAATATACTGTATCCCATATACATCCTCCCAGCTTAGTAATATACTGTATCCCATATACAGCCCTCCCAGCTTAGTAATATACTGTACCCCATATACAGCCCTCCCAGCTTAGTAATATACTGTACCCCATGTACAGCCCGCCAGCTTAGTAATATACTGTACTCCATATACATCCCTCCCAGCTTAGTAATATACTATATCCCATATACAGCCCCCCCAGCTTAGTAATATACTGTATCCCATATACAGCCCCCAGCTTAGTAATATACTGTACCCCATATACAGCCCTCCCAGCTTAGTAATATACTGTACCCCATATACTGCCCCCAGCTTAGTAATATACTGTATCCCATATACAACACCCCAGCTTAGTAATATACTATTTCCCATATACAGCCCCCCCAGCTTAGTAATATACTATATCCCATATACAGCCCCCCCAGCTTAGTAATATACTGTATCCCATATACAGCCCCCAGCTTAGTAATATACTGTACCCCATATACAGCCCCCCCCAGCTTAGTAATATACTGTATCCCATATACAGCCCCCAGCTTAGTAATATACTGTACCCCATATACAGCCCTCCCAGCCTAGTAATATACTGTATCACATATACAGCCCTCCCAGCCTAGTAATATACTGTACCCCATATACATCCCCCAGCTTAGTAATATACTGTATCCCATATACATCCCCCCAGCTTAGTAATATACTGTATCCCATATACATCCCCCAGCTTAGTAATATACTGTATCCCATATACAACCCCCCCAGCTTAGTAATATACTGTATCCCATATACAACACCCCAGCTTAGTAATATACTGTATCCCATATACAGCCCCCCAGCTTAGTAATATACTGTATCCCATATGCAGCCCCCAGCTTAGTGATATACTGTACCCCATATACAGCCCTCCCAGCTTAGTAATATACTGTACCCCATATACAGCCCTCCCAGCTTAGTAATATACTGTATCCCATATACAGCCCCCCCAGTTTAGTAATATAATGTATACCATATACAGCCCCCCAGCTTAGTAATATACTGTACCCCATATACAGCCCCCAGCTTAGTAATATACTATACTCCATATACAGCTCTCCCAGCTTAGTAATATACTGTATCCCATATGCAGCCCCCAGCTTAGTGATATACTGTACCCCATATACAGCCCCCAGCTTAGTGATATACTGTACCCCATATACAGCCCTCCCAGCTTAGTAATATACTGTATCCCATATACAGCCTCCCAGCTTAGTAATATACTGTATCCCATATACAGACCCCCAGCTTAGTAATATACTGTATCCCATATACAGCCCCCCAGCTTAGTAATATACGGTACCCCATATACAGGCCCCAGCTTAGTAATATACTGTACCCCATATACAGGCCCCCAGATTAGTAATATACTGTACCCCATATACAGCCCCTCTGCCTAGTAATATACTGTACCCCATATACAGCCCTCCCAGCTTAGTAATATACTATTCCCCATATACTGCCCTCCAGCTTAGTAATATACTGAACCCATATACTGCCCCTAGCTTAGCAATATACTGTATCCCATATACAGCTCTCCCAGCTTAGTATCACCCGCCGCCTGTGTCCCTGCATAGTACGGAGCGACATCAGAAACCTGAAAGGCGCTTCGTCGCTTGGTGTGTAAATCGCACCTGTGTCAGACAGAGACAGGTGTGGTTTATTTATCTGGTGGGCGATTCTGGTGCCCAAATCGTCCACATTATAGCGGCAAAATGGCACTCTTAAAGGGCTACGCAATCTGCCGCCTGAGGCGAGATTTTCATCTCGCCTCATGGCAGATGTGACCCTGGGTGTAAGGTAAAACACACAATTATATTGTAATGCAAATGCTTAGAGAAAGCAGAAATGCATCTGCTCAATCCACCTGTAATGGGCTTCAACATCCTGTCTTTAGTGAAAATGAGGTCCCTGGTGACAGGTTCCCTTCAATAGTTAGGATTTTTTAGGATGGTTATGAAAAAAGGTTGTCCAAAACTGGTGAATCAAGGTTTGTTTGAATATTGAAATTGTGTAAAATAGCAATCCATGCAATTTTGGATAATGTATGCATGTAAATTGGCTAATTATAGGATTACTGGATAGAACTGTACAGCGAATCCCCAGTCTCTCCGTTTTGAATGCGTTTGTCTCGGATGACATTGGGGCAGATCTACTTACGTTCTCCGACGAGGATGAAGTCCGGCGCGATTCTTCAAGATCGTACGTCCAATTTCCTGCATGTGTCGCATCCCAGCTGAGGTCCGCCAGAGTTCACCTTCTTCTTCCCGGTGTATGTGAGTGCATTGTAATGTGACACAATTTGAATTGTAAATCCAGCGCTTAGTCCGAATCAGTCGGGTTGTACGACGGCCGCGCCCCCCAAATTGGGGGGTTCGGCCGTTGGACAACCCGACTGATTCCCCTCTTAAA
Source organism: Engystomops pustulosus (assembly GCF_040894005.1). Taxonomy (NCBI): domain Eukaryota; kingdom Metazoa; phylum Chordata; class Amphibia; order Anura; family Leptodactylidae; genus Engystomops; species Engystomops pustulosus. Next base: position 49,151,759 of record NC_092413.1, read on the forward strand.
TGTGGCGCAAATCGGAAACCTGACGAAAATGCTCCGTGTGGACCCTTAGTAAATGTGCCCCATTGTCTTTTTAAAATGGAGATATATGATTCTCTAGATTTTATATCACTCTGTATGTATCAGTGACTTGTTACATATAATCCATAACCTAACTGCATTTTACATATTTGAACTGCTTTGTGTCACATACATCATTTTTCACTCTAAAGAGAAAAACGTGATTACCAAACCTCGCCAGTAGGTGGCAGTGTAATAACATACAGCTGGAATAATATAGAAAATTCTCCATTGTAAAGAAGATGTCATTATGACCTTCATAATAACTTTTTTACATCTCAGTCACTTAACATTTTGCTAGAATTCTTAGTCTTCTAAATAAAAAAAAATATTTATTTTACATCACCTTTTCCAGTTTAATATGCCCTAAAACAACCACTTATACATTTATCATAGGGTGTTGATGAGAGATTACAAATGTTCTGCATTTTTGGGAATATTCTGTATGTTTTACATTTTGGGGAATTTTCACTGTGCTATTCTTATTGTAGTCTTATACAACAACACCAGGTGTTCAACATTTGCTAGGAATTTTCCCATAAACCCATCACATTAGAGCTTTTAAAAAACTAGCAAATTGTGTTATTATAAGATTCCTACCACTATCACACAATTCCATCTTTACCATTTTGTATAATTGGCCCAATGGCTCTTAAATGAAGATCATTAATGAATGTGTCCCACCATATTCTGCTTCAACACAGCACAATGCATATCCATGGTAACAGACAACAAACAAATATTTTGTATGATGTTTTTTTGGGGGACAAAAATGTAGTTTTTAATAGCACAATGTTGTGTTCCATATGTCTTGCTGATTAAATTTTATTAACCCTTTCTGCGTCATATTTTTTTTAAAAACAAATGTACAGGGTATTTTTAATAAACCTCATTTCCTCATTTGAGTAATGAAATCATTTGGGGTGAATTCTATATTTTTTTATTTTAACAGCATATAAGGAATAAGAAAAATCTGATACCGCAATACAAGAATCATAATCACATTCAAATACGCAGAGTAATATTACAAGAAAAGCTGAGTTTTTCAGCACAAAAAATGTGCTGAAAAACTCTTACTCGGCTTATACTCGAGTCTATGAAAAAAACGTTCTGTACTCACCTTTCTTACGCCCCTCCCCCTCAGGTCCTCTTTTGTCTTCCTAAGCTCTGGCTCCATATTTAGGTCCCTGATGCGTCACACACACCAGGACGTCAGCCACTTGCCGACATCATTGTGTGTGCGCCGCGATCAGCACACACTATGATGTCAGCAAGCACCTGACGTCATGGTATATCCGATGGCAGCGCACGGGGACCCGGAGACTGAGCTTCAGAAGACAGAAGAGGACCAGCGGGGAACATCAAAAAGGTCAGTACAGAGGTTTTTTTTAATAGGCTTGGCATGGGGGGCTGATAGTTATATTACAAGGGGGGCAGGCACTGGCTATATACAAGGAGGTAGGCACTGGCTATATACTGGGGGGCAGGCAGCGGCTATATACTAAGGTTGCAGGCACTGCCTATATACTAAGGGGGCAGGCAGTGGGTATATACTAAGGGGGAAGGCACTGGCTATGTACTGGGGACATCTGGCTATATACTAGGGGGCAGGGGGCTGCTGGCTATATACTAGGTGGCTGGCCATATATTAGGGGGCAGGGAGCTGTCTATATACTACAGGACATGGACTGCTGGCTGTTTACTGGGGGGCAGGGAGTAGCTATACACTGGAGGGCTGCTGGCTATAAATTGGGGGCATGTGCTAGCTGTATACTACATGGGGCTTGCTGGCTGTATACTAAAGGGGGTTGGCTGTATACTGGGTGTAGGCTGTGAACAATGCATTTCCCACCCTCAGCTGATACTCAAGTCAATAGGTTTTCCCAGTTTTGTTTTCTTAAAATTAGGTACTTGGCTTATACTCAGTATACACGGTAAGCATTCTAAAATTGGGGAGACTAAATATTTTTACTACTTTTTCCACAATGGGACACTGACAAGAGATCACTTGATCTGTTGGATAATACACTGTACTACTTATGTATTATAATGTCAGCTACTGACAGCCTTACTATTTGGCATACCTCTGGCATGGCCTAATAGAGCATACTACAGGCAACCCCCATTCTCTCGGAGGACCACCGGTTGCCTGCAACTACCCCCAACAACGATGCATACAATGTATAAGCAGGGTAAATATTAACCCATATCAAACACATTATAGTACTGTGTCAATACTGTTCCTAGTTAATATATCAAAAATATCACCACTAAGTAGTGAGCTGGAGCAGACCTAGCTGCTATGACTCACATCTGCAGACATATGTAATCCATTCTGCATTACCTGAGTATGCACTGGCATTGTGCAGGCTGTGACTTATTTTGTTAAAGTGTTGCACAGTAATAAACTAATGTGTCATGTTTTGCATGTGCCACAAATCTGCCTCTAATCCCAATATTGCGCCAATTGCATTTGGGATAACTATGCGCACAGTTTGCAACAGAATTCAGGTGCAAACAAACACCAGAAAACCGACACAACCATGTTAATAACACTGCCCTTATGTCTGTTTTTTAGCAAGATGGAATTCAGTAGAGAGGTTGGTAAAAGTAGATTCAGAAAGAAAGACAGAGGATTATAACAGTCAAAATAGGGGGGAAAGGAGCACTTTGCTCTTGTAAGATCTCTTATAAAATTTCTTGCATTTACTTGTTTTTACTTGTTTTATGTAAAGATTGTTGAAAAGTTAGAGACCATTTAGGAGTATATAATAAACACGGTGCAAAAGTGGTTTTTTTTCTTTTAAAATATGTCTTGATGTTAAACATTTGAGATGGAATTTGGGGTCTAAAGTCTGGCAATAAGTTCCATTGATATTGCATAAGAACATTGTCACATGAATCATTGAAGGTAAGTTTTATACTCACTTTACATAATATGTGTCACATTTGGTGTGCCTGCTGTAAAATGATAATTTGTCTATTGTACGGTGACATCCCCGCGATGTCTGATTTCTGATGTGAACCTTCCTAGAACTCCATGTGACTGACCCCTCCTGACTGTCCCTTGTAACACCCAGAAGCAAATTACTGAGCTGATTTACAAGACTGGATATGTTTGGCTTAAATACTAATAAATATATGACTGTTAAATAATTATTCAATAAAATGGAATCATTTTAAAATAAATTTCACCATGCTGCTGTAAACTTTTTTACACTTTATCAGTTATACAAAAGCGTTTGGACATTTTTGTTCCATGGCTCCACAGCTACATGAGACAACAGACGAATTATAGGTAACACAATGTAGATTGGGGAATGCTTTTACATATATTATTATGGTTTAGAAACATCAAGTATCAGCACTAGATACTAGAGGCACTGTGTTGTATACTTACCGTATTTGCCATTGCTTTCCCACTACCACTATATACAGAATGGACACTCTAATAGAGATATCGCTTTGTATTGGACCTTTGTCGGCCAAAAAACCACAGCAATTTCTTGTGGCGTACACAACTAACATTCAGGTGTCAGAGGATGCTCACCGAACCTCCACCTGCACCAGTCTGAATCATGAGACCTGACTGGAAGGCTTCATTCATCAATGCTACTTGTGCAGAATACTGACGGTCCCATAGCATGGTGCTACAGAATTCTTGATTCCAAATCTGGTTTAGAAGCCTCCATAATGTTGTGCATCTACTATTGCTAACTTTGAGTCTGTGCACATGTCTGGGAAACATGTAGGAAAAGATATTCCAAATTTTGAAAAATTTGCCACCTACCGGTGGACTTATCTTAAATTTTGCACAGATATGTTGATGCAAATCCACAAACATTTACAAATAAGTAACCCTGTTAATGCACAATGTATAAATAATGCTTCTTTTTGAAGCCCTTATAAACATGTCTAAATGTATGATGTTATTCAGACAAAAACACATTAACGTGGTAATCTAAGCCATTGTGTAATGACTGCCAATGTCTGGCATGACCACAATAAAGTAGACAGAACCTCCTGAATTTGGCTTTGTCCACTGCTTAGATCTGATTGTGGAATTGTTTGGGATTCCAGGTTTCAGACCCCTAATCTGATATTGACAAATTATCCTAAAGAAACTATAGGCACTGCTGGATTTGTCATTTTTCGGCACAGGTATGTCTTGGGGTTACCTGATTCTTACTTTTACTCCCAGTGGCAATGTACAATATATACTGATCCCTACTTTTCTATAGTTTTAAAATGTAATCAGTGTTCTGAGGACTCCCAATGCAGTTTAAAGCTAGTGGGTGATGCTGGATAGCATCCTTCCCCAAACTGGCTATTTGTGTGATACCAAGTCCAGGAGAATTGAGTGGGGCCTGTAATCTATGCGTTGTGGCCAAATCCATCATTTACTGCCATCAATATCAAAACACCCCAAAGATCAATACAACTCTTTTAAGGAAATCTACCATTTGATTTCATGTATTGTGAACCAAACATACCTTGAGAATGCTATAGCTACACTGATGCAGAAACATACTGTTTAATCCCTGATTCGAGTGGTTTTGCTCAAAAAACAATTATATCATTCAGTACCTTGAGAAATCTGGGTGAAGATTGCCTGCCATGCATAAGCACATTACACAGAGCTTCCTGAACTGTCCAGACTAGGCTAATCAACCTGAGCTGAATGACTCCGCATTCAGGATACACATGGTGCAGCGATTGATTACTTCCGCCAGTCAGGGACAACACAGTGATTACATAATTCTCTGGAGCACTGCATAATTAGGGTAGGAGGAGAAGCGCCGGATCCAGCCACAGAAGCGACAGAGCTTTATTATCATAATTTTATAATTGTTTTTTCAGCAAAACCACTCAGTTCAGGGATTAAACAAGATGTGTTTCTGCATCAGTGTAGCTACAGCACTCTCAATGTATGTTTGCTTCATAATGCATAAAAGGAAATGGGAGATTTTCTTTAACACATGTGCCCCAATAGTCTATCTCGTATTTTTAGAAAGCTACATGTTAGCTCTTTAAACCAAATTCATTATCAATTTGTTTTTTAGCTACTTTATTGTTCCGTAATGAATTAACTAGAGCAATGCGACCAAAATACCTGAATGATTCCGTCTATATGTGATATGAATAATAAAGCAGGTTGACGCATTCAGATACTCTCATTTACCACATATAGCATGTGATTCTATTCATCACACTTTAATGAAGTAGATTTAGTCTCTTGAGAGGTATGCGGGAAAGAAAATCTTTTTATTTCATTTATGAACGCAGCATTTCAGTTTCCTGAGTAAAAAGAAACATAAGTTAATGAGTATCTACCACAAGACAGACGTTTTAGAAATACCCTGTAATTACAAGGCTGCACCAAGACGTACACCAGCTGCTCCCTGCTTCCAGGCAGTGTCAGCAATATGACAGCACTGTTTAAGAATGAATCTGTTTGCATATATAAGTATTCAATCCCTAAATATCAGGCAGAAGCTGCCAAGATTAATATGAGTAGTTACATTAAATTCTGCTGTTTACAGAAGGCCGGGCATTTGGGGCAATACTGTGAAACATTCTAAACATCTCTGTTCTGTGGTTCTGCTTTTCCCGTGTTCTACTAACAATTTACCTTATAGACTAACAAAGGATCAGGATTTTATATCATTTTTGTTCTTCACATGAAAACTGCTTCCATGTGCATATATTGTATTCTATTTATGGATATTTAAAGGGAAGTTACCAGAAGGTTATAAGAAATCAATACAATTATTTCCATGTACACTATTGCTGAATATAAATGAAAAATAATTAAAGGGGTTTTACCAACTATTTTAGTTATCCCCATTCCACGGCATAGGTGCAGTTTGCCTGTGAAGTGTGCAGGGCACATGAATTGTGGGGTACGTTCTTCATGAATCTAGTCCTCCTTGCACTGTTTTGACAGAGTGCGCCAAATTTTTTTGATTGCTGGGGTTCTATTCTCATAATGATGGGGGTCCCAGTCATAGTTGGTACAACCTCTCTAAGTAAAAAAAAATAAAACTTGAGGCTGTACTTCTGAGAGATTTACATGATCACATTTATTGTATTGTTTTTGCAACTTTGGTATGGATTGCAATCAACAATTACTTGCAAATGCCTTATATGCATGCGTTAAAAGCGACGCGTGACCGCACCCCTACATCCAAGCTGATCTACTACATTTTATGAAACACCTCAAGATATAATGTTTTTAATAAAAAAGAAAAAAAATTAGAGCTTATAAATAACTTGTCATTATCATAGGGATTTATGTGTGAAAAACCTAAATAATTCATTGCAGAAAAAAATTAAATATAAATTTAAACCCTTACGTAATAGTCTGTCACAAGTCGGCTGAGTCCTCTCCATGCAAGGTAATACCCATGGTGGGTGCTGGCACTGGAGGCATTTAAATCTCGACGGCGCCACCGTATTGGACTCGATTGGCTACTATGATAGCCTCGGGTCACACGAAGACCCAAGGGTGTCTGGTTTTAACCCATTTATTACAATGTGTGATTTGCATGTTGTAATAGATGATGTGTGAAATCCTCATATAGTGCCATACCATAGTATGGCAGTATATGGTAGGATCAATCAGACAAACTAGGGTTAAGAACCCTTGGGGGTTTGAAAAATAGTAAAAGAATTATTAAAAAAAAATAATAAAATTAAAAAAACCTAAGTAAGGAGAAGTGACGAATAAATCGAGGAGACAGAGTCTCAGGCATAATAGCCGACTAACCCTAATCCTAATCTGAGACTTGCTGGATGGTGCTGGCAGAGAGCCAGCACTGTCTAATATACTCTTATACTTACATACTCTTGTACTTACTCTTAAACAATTAGAAATGCTGACAAAGGCATTTTTAATAGAGATGAGCGAACACTAAAATGCTCGGGTACTCGTTATTCGAGACGAACTTTTCCCGATGCTCGAGTGCTCGTCTCGAATAACGAACCCCATTGAAGTCAATGGGAGACTCGAGCATTTTTCAAGGGGACCAAGGCTCTGCACAGGGAAGCTTGGCCAAACACCTGGGAACCTCAGAAAAGGATGGAAACACCACGGAAATGGACAGAAAACAGCAGGGGCAGCATGCATGGATGCCTCTGAGGCTGCCTAATCGCAACATTATGCCAAAATTATGGGCAACAGCATGGCCATGACAGAGTGACAGAATGAAGCTAGATAGCATCTAAAACATCCAATAATTGACCCTGACACTATAGGGGACGGCATGCAGAGGCAGCGGCAGCAGGCTAGAGAGTGGCATGGCGACATACCCTAATTGGACTCAGGCTTCAAACCAATGGGTGTCAGAGAGGAACCAAAGGAGGTGAGCAAGAAGCGCTCAAATAATATCGGTACATGATAAAAGTTTGCCAGTATATTTTGTGGATTACACAGCAGGGTGGCGACAAAGTTAACATGGAAGCCATGAAAACAACCCAAAATTCTGCCTGACACAGCTCGTTTGATAAGGGGACCATGTATGCTTACAGTTCATGCCAGTCGCTGCACTGGCTGCCAGTCTCCTTTCGAATACAGTTTAAAATAATAATAACCCTCATCCATAAAGCTCTGTATAATGCTGCACCCCCCTACCTCTCCTCTCTTATCTCAGTCTATCGCCCAACCCGTGCTCTTAGATCCGCCAGTGATCTTAGATTAACCTCTACCCTAGTGCGGACCTCCCACTCGCGTCTCCAAGACTTCTCTAGAGCTGCACCAATTCTATGGAATGCTCTGCCCCGGACTATCAGACTAATACCTAACCTCCAAAGTTTCAAACGTGCTCTTAAAACCCATTTCTTTAGGCAAGCCTATAACACTCATTAACTGCATGAAGTTTTAACTCTTCTACTAACCCGTCCTGTGTCGTCCTCCCATCTGTTATCCAGCAACCAACAGGCACCAGACTTCTCTGCAGTCCCATTCACCCTGGACCTGGTATATAAGATGACGGCTGAGTGGTTCAAGCGACAGCAATTCCATTTATTATATTTTTTTCTATTCCCTAAGAAGAATGGCTTGACCATTAAATATTCTTTTACCTCGTGTTACCCCATCATCTTCATAAACCGTAAGCTCTGGCGAGCAGGGACCTCACTCCTGTTGTTCCATACAAATGTTGTGCTCTGTTACATTACATTTGTATTTGTTTCCTATGATTTGTAAAGCGCTACAGAATATGATGACGCTATATAAATAAAGATTATTATTATTATTATTATGGAGGCAGTGAACTAGTAGTAGATTAAAGGTGCTGCAACTATGTTAGTTGGATCTTGGGATGGAGCTGGCGCTCTGCAGCCAGGCGAGCTTTCGCCAATCCAAGCCCCTGTCTCTAGGCTACTCCCCAAACAGCACTTCTAAGAACCTTTTGTATAAGATCAAGTGTAGTAGCGTTCTTATAAGTTTAGGATATGGCGGGTGAGGGGAATGTAAACAGATGCGCAAGAAGCGCATGATGCGCATGGAGCTGGCGCTCCGCTGCCAGGCGAGCTTTCGCCAATCCAAGCCCCTGTCTCTAGGCTACTCCCCAAACAGCACTTCTAAGAACCTTTTGTATAAGATCAAGTGTAGTAGCGTTCTTATAAGTTTAGGATATGGCGGGTGAGGGGAATGTAAACAGATGCGCAAGAAGCGCATGATGCGCATGGAGCTGGCGCTCCGCTGCCAGGCGAGCTTTCGCCAATCCAAGCCCCTGTCTCTAGGCTACTCCCCAAACAGCACTTCTAAGAACCTTTTGTATAATATCAAGTGTAGTAGCGTTCTTATAAGTTTAGGATATGGCGGGTGAGGGGAATGTAAACAGATGCGCAAGAAGCGCATGATGCGCATGGAGCTGGCGCTCCGCTGCCAGGCGAGCTTTCGCCAATCCAAGCCCCTGTCTCTAGGCTACTCCCCAAACAGCACTTCTAAGAACCTTTTGTATAAGATCAAGTGTAGTAGCGTTCTTATAAGTTTAGGATATGCCGGGTGAGGGGAATGTAAACAGATGCGCAAGAAGCGCTGAAATAATATCCCTAAATGGTAAAAGTTTGCCAGTATATTTTGTGGATAACACAGCAGGGTGGCGACAAAGTTAACAACTTTGATGTGGAATCCATGAAAACAACCCAAATTTCTGCCTGACACACCTCGTTTGATAAAGGGACGATGTATGGAGGCAGCTATATGGACGACTTTTGGAGGTAGCAATGGAGACAACGTGTGGAGGCTGCTATGGAGACAATTTAATTTGGATAGTGCCTGTATGTGGCAGTCCCAAACATTTTTCAAACCAGAGGAGCAGGTAGGTGGCCCTCCAGTAAAATGGAATAGATTGAGTGCCTGTATGTGGCAGTCCCAAAAATGTTTCAAACCAGAGGAGCAGGTAGGTGGCCCTGCAGTAAAATGGAATAGATTGAGTGCCTGTATGTGGCAGTCCCAAAAATTTTTCAAACCAGAGGAGCAGGTAGGTGGCCCTCCAGTAAAATGGAATAGATTGAGTGCCTGTATGTGGCAGTCCCAAACATTTTTCAAACCAGAGGAGAAGGTAGGTGGCCCTCCAGTAAAATGGAATAGATTGAGTGCCTGTATGTGGCAGTCCCAAACATTTTTCAAACCAGAGAAGAAGGTAGGTGGCCCTCCAGTAAAATGGAATAGATTGAGTGCCTGTATGTGGCAGTCCCAAAAATGTTTCAAACCAGAGGAGCAGGTAGGTGGCCCTCCAGTAAAATGGAATAGATTGAGTGCCTGTATGTGGCAGTCCCAAAAATGTTTCAAACCAGAGGAGCAGGTAGGTGGCCCTGCAGTAAAATGGAATAGATTGAGTGCCTGTATGTGGCAGTCCCAAACATTTTTCAAACCAGAGGAGCAGGTAGGTGGCCCTCCAGTAAAATGGAATAGATTGAGTGCCTGTATGTGGCAGTCCCAAACATTTTTCAAACCAGAGGAGCAGGTAGGTGGCCCTCCAGTAAAATGGAATAGATTGAGTGCCTGTATGTGGCAGTCCCAAAAATTTTTTAAAACAGAGGACCGGGTAGGTGGCCCTCCAGAAAAATGGAATAGATTGAGTGCCTGTATGTGGCACTCACAAAAATTGTTTCAAACAGAGGACCGGGTAGGTGGCCCTCCAGAAAAATTAAATGCATGAAGTACTATAGCAAGAGCCAGTGGGCCCTGTCAAAAAATAGCCATTTTCCTCTGCTTTACTGTACAAAGAGGAGGAGAAGGAGGAAAATGAGGAGGAGGAGGAGTGGATCAATTATTCAGGTTGAGCTTCCTTCACCTGGTGGAGATTGGAAATTCTGAGAAATCCAGCCTTTATTCATTTTAATAAGCGTCAGCCTGTCAGCGCTGTCAGTCGACAGGCGTGTACGCTTATCGGTGATGATGCCACCAGCTGCACTGAAAACCCGCTCGGACAACACGCTAGCGGCAGGGCAGGCAAGAACCTCCAAGGCGTACAGCGCCAGTTCGTGCCACATGTCCAGCTTTGAAACCCAGTAGTTGTAGGGAGCTGTGTGATCATTTAGGACGATGGTATGGTCAGCTACGTACTCCCTCACCATCTTTCTGTAAAGATCAGCCCTACTCTGCCGAGACTGGGGACAGGTGACAGTGTCTTGCTGGGGTGACATAAAGCTGGCAAAAGCCTTGTAAAGCGTACCCTTGCCAGTGCTGGACAAGCTGCCTGCTCGCCTACTCTCCCTCGCTACTTGTCCCGCAGAACTACGCACTCTGCCGCTAGCGCTGTCAGAAGGGAAATACTGTTTCAGCTTGTGCACCAGGGCCTGCTGGTATTCATGCATTCTCACACTCCTTTCCTCTGCAGGGATGAGAGTGGGAAGATTTTGCTTGTACCGTGGGTCCAGGAGAGTGAACACCCAGTAATCGGTGCTGGAATAAATTCTTTGAACGCGAGGGTCACGGGATAGGCAGCCTAGCATGAAATCTGCCATATGCGCCAGAGTACCAACGCGTAAGAATTCACTCCCCTCACTGGCCTGACTGTCCATTTCCTCCTCCTCCAACTCCTCCAACTCCTCTTCTTCTGCCCATACACGCTGAACAGTGAAGGACTCAACAATGGTCCCCTCTTGTGTCTCGCCAACATTCTCCTCCTCTTCCTCCTCCACCTCCACCTCCTCCGATATGCGCTGAGAAACAGACCTGAGGGTGCTTTGGCTATCAACAAGGGAATATTCTTCCCCTGTCTCTTGTGACGAGCGCAAAGCTTCCGACTTCATGCTGACCAGAGAGTTTTTCAACAGGCCAAGCAGCGGGATGGTGAGGCTGATGATGGCGGCATCGCCACTGACCATCTGTGTTGACTCCTCAAAGTTACTCAGCACCTGACAGATATCAGACATCCACGTCCACTCCTCATTGTAGACTTGAGGAAGCTAACTGACCTGACTACCAGTTCTGGTGGAAGTTGACATCTGGCAGTCTACAATCGCTCTGCGCTGCTGGTAAACTCTGGATAACATGGTCAGTGTTGAATTCCACCTCGTGGGCACGTCGCACAACAGTCGGTGAGCGGGCAGTTGGAGGCGGCGCTGCGCTGCCCTGAGAGTGGCAGCATCTGGGCTGGACTTCCTGAAATGCGCACAGATGCGGCGCACCTTCGTGAGCAAATCTGACAGATTGGGGTATGTCTTGAGGAAACGCTGAACTATCAGATTTAACACATGGGCCAGGCATGGCACATGTGTCAGTCTGCCGAGTTGCAGAGCCGCCACCAGGTTACGGCCGTTGTCACACACAACCATTCCCGGCTTGAGGTTCAGCGGTGCCAGCCACAGATCAGTCTGCGCCGTGATGCCCTGTAATAGCTCTTGGGCGGTGTGCCTTTTGTCGCCTAGGCTCAGCAGTTTGAGCACCGCCTGCTGTCGCTTAGCGACGGCACTGCTGCTGTGCCTAGAGCTACCGACTGATGGCGCCGTGCCCACGGATGGTAGTTTGGAGGAGGAGGTGGAGGAGGGGTGGGAGGAGGAGGAGGCATAGTAGGCCTGAAACACCTGGACCGAGGTAGGCCCCGCAATCCTCGGCGTCGGCAGTATATGAGCAGCCCCAGGGTCAGACTCGGTCCCAGCCTCCACCAAGTTAACCCAATGTGCCGTCAGCGATATATAGTGGCCCTGCCCGGCAGCACTCGTCCACGTGTCCGTGGTCAGGTGGACCTTGTCAGAAACGGCGTTGGTCAGGGCACGGATGATGTTGTCTGACACGTGCTGGTGCAGGGCTGGGACGGCACATCGGGAAAAGTAGTGGCGGCTGGGGACCGAATACCGAGGGGCGGCCGCCGCCATGAGGTTGCGAAAGGCCTCGGTCTCTACTAGCCTATAGGGCAGCATCTCCAGGCTAAGCAATCTGGAGATGTGCACATTAAGGGCTTGGGCGTGCGGGTGGGTTGCACTATATTTGCGTTTCCGCTCCAGCGTCTGGGGTATGGAGAGCTGAACGCTGGTGGATGCTGTGGAGGATCGTGGAGGCGACGATGGGGTTTTTGTGGCAGGGTCCTGGGCAGGGGGCTGACTAGCAGCTGACACAGGGGAAGGAGCAGTGGTGTGCACGGCCGGAGGTGAACGCGCTTGTTGCCACTGAGTGGGGTGTTTAGCATTCATATGCCTGCGCATACTGGTGGTAGTTAAGCTAGTAGTGGTGGAACCCCTGCTGAGCCTGGTTTGGCAAATGTTGCACACCACAGTCCGTCGGTCATCCGGTGTTTCCTTAAAGAACCTCCAGACTTCTGAAGATCTAGCCCTCGCCGCAAGAGCCCTCGCCACGGGAGCTTCACTAGTTGACACATTTGGCGCTGATGCACCAGCTCTGGCCCTGCCTCTCCGTCTGGCCCCACCACTGCCTCTTCCAACCTGTTCTGGTCGAGGACTCTCCTCCGTCTCAGAAGCACTGTGTTCACCCGGCCTCTCAACCCAGCTTGGGTCTGTCACCTCATCATCCTCCGAGCCCTCAGTCTGCTCCCCCCTCGGACTTCCTGCCCTGACAACAACTTCCCCACTGTCTGACAACCGTGTCTCCTCATCGTCGGACACCTCTTTACACACTTCCACTACGTCAAGAAGGTCATCATCACCCACAGACTGTGACTGGTGGAAAACCTGGGCATCGGAAAATTGCTCAGCAGCAACCGGACAAGTGGTTTGTGACTGTGGGAAGGGTCCAGAAAACAGTTCCTCAGAGTATGCCGGTTCAAATGCCAAATTTTCCTGGGAGGGGGCAGACTGGGGGGGAGGAGGCTGAGGTGCAGGAGCTGGAGGAGTGGCGATTTCGGTGACATGGGTGGACTGCGTGGAAGACTGACTGGTGGTGGACAAATTGCTCGAAGCATTGTCAGCAATCCACGACATCACCTGTTCGCACTGTTCTGGCCTCAACAGTGCTCTACCACGAGTCCCAGTAACTTCAGACATGAACCTAGGGAGTGTAGCTCTGCGGCGTTCCCCTGCTCCCTCATCAGCAGGTGGTGTCTCACCCCGCCCAGGACCACGGCCTCTGACCCCTGCAGTAGTTGGACGCCCACGTCCCCGCCCTCGTCCTCTACCCCTAGCCCTCGGGTTAAACATTTTTAAAATGAGAGTTATAACTTTTTTTTTTTTTAACTTTTTTTGGGGTTTTTTTGTGTTTTTGTTTTTTTTTGTGTTTTTTGTTTTTTTTTGAGTTTTTAAAACCAAAAAATGCTATCCTATTGCTATGGCTATTTTCTAGCCAAGTATCAAAGCACACTACTATGCCAGATGAGATGACACTGAGTTAGTGCCTAATTGAAATCCAACCCCTACTAAATTTTCCCACTTCGGTCTTTGCTATGGATATGTGCGTCACTAAGCGCAGAACACAGCAGTCGCAAGTCTCACTACAAATTGCTCAGAATTGGCTAGTACATGCACTGCAGAAAGTACAGCCACCAGCAGATCAACCAGAAATCAAATATATAGAACGCTACTGTAGGCGTAAGTAAGCTCTTTGTATTCTCCTATGGCTATTTTCTAGCCAAGTATCAATGCACACTACTATGCCAGATGAGATGACACTGAGTTAGTGCCTAATTGAAATCCAACCCCTACTAAATTTTCCCACTTCGGTCTTTGCTATGGATATGTGCGTCACTAAGCGCAGAACACAGCGGTCGCAAGTCTCACTACAAATTGCTCAGAATTGGCTAGTACATGCACTGCAGAAAGTACAGCCACCAGCAGATCAACCAGAAATCAAATATATAGAACGCTACTGTAGGCGTAAGTAAGCTCTTTGTATTCTCCTATGGCTATTTTCTAGCCAAGTATCAAAGCACACTACTATGCCAGATGAGATGACACTGAGTTAGTGCCTAATTGAAATCCAACCCCTACTAAATTTTCCCACTTCGGTCTTTGCTATGGATATGTGCGTCACTAAGCGCAGAACACAGCGGTCGCAAGTCTCACTACAAATTGCTCAGAATTGGCTAGTACATGCACTGCAGAAAGTACAGCCACCAGCAGATCAACCAGAAATCAAATATATAGAACGCTACTGTAGGCGTAAGTAAGCTCTTTGTATTCTCCTATGGCTATTTTCTAGCCAAGTATCAAAGCACACTACTATGCCAGATGAGATGACACTGAGTTAGTGCCTAATTGAAATCCAACCCCTACTAAATTTTCCCACTTCGGTCTTTGCTATGGATATGTGCGTCACTAAGCGCAGAACACAGCGGTCGCAAGTCTCACTACAAATTGCTCAGAATTGGCTAGTACATGCACTGCAGAAAGTACAGCCACCAGCAGATCAACCAGAAATCAAATATATAGAACGCTACTGTAGGCGTAAGTAAGCTCTTTGTATTCTCCTATGGCTATTTTCTAGCCAAGTATCAAAGCACACTACTATGCCAGATGAGATGACACTGAGTTAGTGCCTAATTGAAATCCAACCCCTACTAAATTTTCCCACTTCGGTCTTTGCTATGGATATGTGTGCCACTAAGAGCTAAACACAACGGTAGCAAGTCCCCCTGCTAATTCCTCACAAAATGGTACTAGATGCAAATTAAAATAAAAAAAGTAGAACGTTATTGTAGCCCTAAGAAGGGCTGTTGGGTTCTTTGAGAATCACTCCTGCCTAACAGTAAGCTAATAGAACAGCCTAACGCTTTCCCTGACCAGCAGCAGCTCTCTCCCTAGCGGCATCCAGACACAGAATGATCCGAGCAGCGCGGGCAGCGGCTAGTCTATCCCAGGGTCACCTGATCTGGCCAGCCAACCACTGCTATCGACGTGTAAGGGTACCACGTCATGCTGGGTGGAGTGCAGAGTCTCCTGGCTTGTGATTGGCTCTGTTTCTGGCCGCCAAAAAGCAAAACGGCGGGAGCTGCCATTTTCTCGAGCGGGCGAAGTATTCGTCCGAGCAACGAGCAGTTTCGAGTACCCTAATGCTCGACCGAGCATCAAGCTCGGACGAGCATGTTCGCTCATCTCTAATTTTTAAACTCATCATTGCAGAGGCTATTGAAATTTGTAACCAGCTAAAAATTACATTCTTGTTGAAAGGTTCCCTTTAATTTATAGCATTTATGTTACTGACTATTGATTGCATAGCCAATAGAAACATTTCTACTGGGGCAGAAATATTCTGCCGTGTATAGCAGTTTTCTGTTGCAAGACAAAACTTGCAAATAATGGCTCACAACCTGGCAAGTGCAAGTTTTTGAGAGTTTTTACACCCCAGCATGCCACTTTTTTGCAGGACACAGGGTGGGCAGGGAATTAGCTATAGCCTGTGCTAGGATATCAGTACAGAATATAGATTAAGTCAAACTCAGTTAGGACTTGGTGTAACTCGCATCACATTTAGCTGGAATGGTCTTACATAGGTACTTTAGATATAAAATGATGTGGGCAACTAATTTATAAGATTTTTTTGAGAACTGCTGCTCTGCAGATTAAATTCTTTTGTCTGAGCATCACACCTGGGTGTACGTCACATAGAAAGCTGGGGGATTTACAAGCAAGCTACCTTTCTCAGGTGAGACTGTGTGTGCACACAGCTCTATGAGAGTGCTGTTCATTGCATCAATCGGCTGTTGAGGCCCTCCATTTAAAGGGAACCTGTCATCAGAAATTGACTTAATAAACCACTACCAGTATGTTGTCAAGTAGTTTAACAGCTTCTAGATCATGTTTCTTTCATGGCCCAGTGTGACAGCATCATCCAGAAAATTAACTTTGAAGTGAGATGTAAGTTAGATGTATAAAGTCAGGGAGGCGGAGTTAAACACTGAAATCAAGCTCTCCCTACCTCTGAACACCTCTTCCAATGTAAATGACATCATTCACCTGACCTAATTAGATCTGAGTAATCATGTCCCTGGATACATGACCACCAATTACAGTAAAGGGGACGTTCTAAGGCAGGAAAAGCTCGACTTTAGTGTTGAACTCTCCACCTCATTGACTTCATGAACCAAATTCCATCTCACTTCAAAGTTGATTTTCTGGATAATGCGACCATTCCAGGCCATGAAAGAAATATCATCTAGAAGCTGCTTATCTGCTTGATAACATACTGTTAGTGGTTTATTAGGACAATTTCTGATGACAGGTTCCCTTTAAACTTACCTATGATTTAATTCAGTGCCTATTGTCTTTTGCTTCTTTGAGATTCTTCTATAGCCTGCTGTGTTTTTGCTGATCTTTTGCCTGTACCTAGACTATTCTTCTTACTTACGATTTTGTACCTCATCACCATCTTGGTTCAGGCTTGGTTTGTATGAAATCGTCTAGTCTGCCTACTGTCCCTTTGTTTATCTTCCTACTATACTGTGCATTTATTCAGGGTAGGGACTGTCATCCAATTATCCCCTGCAGTTTAGCTCAGGGTGGCAAGTAGACAAAGACCAGGGTTGTGGGAAGCCCAGGGCTCACATTTCTGTCATGACAGTTTATATTTGTTGTTGGGTACAGTGAGAAAGACTTACAAATGAAAAAGAGGTTTCAGAAATGAATACATGAAGAATGTACAGGCAGTCCCCGGGTTACGTACAATATAGGGTCCGGAGGTCTGTTTTTAAGTTGAATTTGTATGTAAGTCAAAACTGTATATTTTATAATTGTAGATCCAGACAAAAAATTTTTTGGGCCCCAGTGACAATTGTAGTTTAAACATTTTTTGCTGTAATGGGACCAAGGATTATCAATAAAGCTTCATTACAGACACCTTACAACTGATCATTGCGGCCTGGGACTATAGTAACATCCAGAGAGCTTCACCAGAGGTCAGAGCGGTCTGTCTGTAACTATGGGTTGGTTGTCTGTAAGTTGGGTGTCCTTAAGTAGGGAACCACCTGTATTCTAAAAATTGTGTTGTGTGTCTCACCTTGTGTATTTATGCATAAAAGAGGACCCAGATAAGTTCTGTACGTACAGTCCATCATATTTATTAATCCTGTGTTCATTAATATTTTAAAGATAGTGGTATGAGTTCATTTACCTTACAATTTAAATAAGAATATGTAAAACTTTGCAATCTGCTGGTACTATGTCAGCCTGAAAATGAAAGCACGTTTCAGGCAAAAGTCACTGTTAACTCTCCCCACCTTGACCCTTTTCTACATGGATATCACTTTCATATCAGTATTAACAGCAGAAATTCAGTCTTTGCGGAGGACCAAACAAAGATTTAAGATGGTTCTTTGGTTATCTAGAAAATCAAGTAAATCAAAAGCAATAAGTTATTGCTTAATTATATTAATTTTTTAAAAAAAGGGTCTAGATGAGAGAGGGGACACTGGTTGTGGGAGGTGCCAGCAGAGAGAGGGGCAGATGATGTTGTCCAAATCACTGTACAATGGAGAGGGCTAATTCATTTGCAATTCATTTTCAATAGAGACGCTTAGGGAAAATTGAGGCACTTAATATAAAAATATAAACATCTTAGCTATTAAATGGCAGATTAACTTTTTTCATTCATCTCAGTAGTATTGACCTTGTCCACCGCTGCCATATATGCACTTACCTTAATGTTATATGAAGGCAAATTGACATTGTAATGAGATTGGATTCCTATCAACATGACAACACTGGCAAAACAAACAAAACAAGGGACATGGAACAGACGCACGCTAAGTGACTTATTGGGTTAAGAATTGTTCTTCCTAATGACTTCTATGCATGCAGTTATGACATTTGCTAAGTCTATTTTCTGTAAATAGCTTCTTAATCCTTTCATATAAATTGCTTGTGCTCTGGATAATGCTTTCCTTTTAGTTTACAGCTCATGAAATTAAACTGAGTGGAGAGCACGGGACATGACTTTGCTGAGTAGTCTGTAAAACATCTTACATGTAAAAATGAATGTGATTGTTGTTTAGCAGCGTAGACTTACACCAAATAAATTAGCCCTGACAGGGCTGCTAACCATATAAAACACTTACTATGACTTGTTAACCAGAGTGGAAAGCTTCAATAAAACGGAAACTGCAGCCGACTCATATTTCACAATGTGGCTGCTAAAATTATGGTCTAACAATCCTATGTTAAAGTATTTACCAAATTCATTGTAAATCAATTTTTTTTTTTTAAATGTAGCAGTAAAAAGAATCAAAGAATAATTTTTGTCAATTATGAGTTATTGCTATTTACCTTGCTTTTTTATATGTTTCTTTTGCATTACCCGGTTATAGCCAGCTATTTTCCCGTGGAGATTAATTGGGTTCTCCAGTCTTGTTACTGAATGCACTTTCTTATGGATAGATAGGATAAACTGAGGCTTTCAGGGTGTCCTGGCACTGATGCCAAGCCAAATCTTGCACTTCATGGGAATTATAGTCACATTGTGGCATCAGGCCACGGGGCCAACAGTAAGTAGGAGAACAGGAGACATGTGGCCCAGGTGAGAGATGACTGGAACAAGAACACAAGGCCTGCTGCCAATTCCTGCTATTCATTTCACTTGCAGCAAACAGGTAGGAGATGGTATTCACCATGATGGTCTTCACCCATAAAAGTCTGCACTAGGCTGGATGGCACATGTGATGTGTGCTCACAGAATGGACATTTTCAACTCATGATCTAAAATGAACCTCATTTTATGATACTAAATGATAACATTCAATATATAGCAATAATAGGATGAACACACATGTAATGAAAACTCTACAGTTTTCCTCATACAACTTGCCTTTGAGGCAGAATTTTCCACTGCTTTTACATAGGGAAAATCTGTCCTATGTGCAGTTACAATTATTTGAACAATGTTTGATAATGAAGCTATATAATGCTGTTTGGTTATGTTATTCAGCTATGATGTTATTCTTTGGGTGGCATCATGACCATTTTTCTGACTGTAGCAGAAATTGATCTGATCCTCCATGGAGAGCACGGAGCAGAAAACTGGTCTCTGGGTTTGGATTAGTTGATAACTATAAAGGTTGTGGGAGACTTTAATTGGTCCCTACAACTAGCACCCTGTCATCCTATTGCATGGGTTCTGGTGGGCACAGGGGGCGGCTGACACTATTGAATGTGGCATAAAAAGCTAAATGTCAGTGATCGGTGTTAACACAGATCATGGAGAATAACATTTCTCTTTCAGATTTAAATGTTTTACTTATGCTTAAGATGTTTTCAAATGGGTTTATCTGTTAATTTTTGTTGAATAATTAAGTTGAATATTCAGTTGAACCTTTAGATGTCATTACCCCATTACATTTAATTTCTTAAGTGAATTATGAAATTAAAAGATGGAATGTCTAGTAAACGAAGTGCAGGGCAAATATAAAACTGAGGGGTCAACCAAGGATGAGTTCAAGAAAGAATGATTATGATATTAAATAATTTCTGGAACTTCCAAATCTGCAGTAACTCAAACAAGCCTACGTGACCTTATGAGAACTTGGGATATTGCATTAAGCTATAGCTCCTCTATGATTTACATTTGAAGGGTAATGACTTTTCAGGAATTTTTATCATATATTTTTTCTTGGCAATAAAATCAACATGTGTTTTAATTACATCAACAGACATTTTGCAGAAAATAATTTACGGTTGTAAAACTATGTAGCACTTAATACTTTATGGGGAAAAGGATCCATCACTAAAATATATGGGCAGCAACACACAT
Organism: Engystomops pustulosus; assembly: GCF_040894005.1. Lineage (NCBI taxonomy): Eukaryota > Metazoa > Chordata > Amphibia > Anura > Leptodactylidae > Engystomops > Engystomops pustulosus. Next base: position 49,171,956 of record NC_092413.1, read on the forward strand.
AATGGTGGTAATAATTGTACTTATGCCAGCGATGAATGTAATACATGAGTGAATGGTTTCAAGACTTGTACAATGTAAAATTATGACAATTCATTTCCAATATAAAATGTCATCATCAACATTAGGCTGTTCAACATTAAGTTCACATCCCAATAAGTAGCTAGCTGACTGATAATCATGGGGTCTATTCAATGGACCAATCAAAACACTAAGCATTATTGTGTATACGGCCTGGCATGCTATTTATGCAATAATATGTCTGATATATATATATATATATATATATATATATATATATATATATATGATATAACTGGGGACAGGTTTTACTAAAATATCAGAAGATGAAGTACACTAGAATAAGATGGTCCCCTTAATGTGGGTGCACAAGGGTCCTTAAAGTGCTTTTACCACAAAACAAGATAGGCCTTATCCCCAGGATAGGACCTTAATTGCTGTTCGGTGGGGGTCTCAGTGATTATTTTATTTTTTTGCCTGGTACTAGCACTCTACCCCATTCAACCCAGGTGTTTTTAAATTAGCAGGAGACTGCATATAGTGGCCGCCTACTTCCTCTCAGCTATATCTGAGACCACATGGAATAGTGAGTATTCCAGATCTGTTCACACATGGTGAGCATTTTACCCCTGTTCAAGTTCCTGGTGCTGTGTTCCATGGCATCTGCTGCTTCTGTGGTGCGATGCTGGTGGGGACCAGGGGCCCAGAGCCATGGGGGCTATGCCTGCCAGTATGGGTGCTGGGGGGCAACTTGGTCCCTGCTGGTGCTGTGTTGCAGCGGCGGTGGATGCCATGCAATGCCACACATATTAGCGTAGGGACCCACTACAACAAGGTCATCGTGAAGCGGTTAGTGGGCTTAGGCACTTTGATCAAAATGTAACTAAGAACCTCAAGTTTGTTTTGTAAATGTAGCCGAGGGGCAGTAGATCATTGTATGATGTGTGGATGTGCGGTCGAGTTCTTTTCTCTTTCAATGTAGTTTTCTAAAGGAAAAGTCATCATTACTTAGTTCGGGCCAACCCCTTAAAGGGAACCTGTCACAAATTATATTCCTGGTGACAGGTTTGCTTAAAATATCAGAAGATGAAATCTGCAAGGACACTAGAATAAGGTGGCCCCCTTAATGTGGGTGCACAAGGGTTCTTAAAGTGGTTTTACCACGAAACAAGTTATAAGGCCTTATTGACAGGATTGGACCTAAATTGCTGATCATGGGGGATCTCAGTGATGGGACGAGAACGGGGGGTCTGGTGTACCAACGTTGCACCCCCAAGATGGCCGGAGTAGAAACTTGTGCATGCGCAGGCCGCCCAGTTAATCTCTATGAGCTGACGGATATTGCCGAGCTCTGTACGCGGTGATGCTATGAGGAGTTTGACGGGTGCACATTGGACCCCATCGGACCCCTGTTCTAGTGACCTGTGTATATCCCATCACTGAGATGCCACAGATCAGCATGTTAGATCCTGAATCTAGGGCCTAAACTGCCTTGTGGGAAAACTTATTTAAAGGGGTATTCCAGGAATATAATCGTCTGACACAAAAACCCATGATGATATAAATAAATGAATACAACAATACTCAATGTCATTAGTCACAAAACAGAGCTTAAATAGTTTGATTTTATGATTTACAAAATGTATGGCCTCTCTAAAGTTGGAGGAGTTATCACTAAGATGGCCGCCACTGGAAACTACAAGTTCCATGATCCTTTAGTTCTCAGTAACTCCTCCTCCCTCTTATGCTCCGCTCTCAGTGATGATATAACAGGTTTTCTTGCTCTGTTACCATAGTAATGATGTGTAACTGCCATCACCACAATACTGACCATACTGGATGCAGTGCAACCAACACTACAGCCAAACGTAGTGGTGATCACATGACCTGCCCAGGCAGCTGCAGGACAAGTGATGTGGACATGTGACCAGCGGCTATCTCCTTTCCTGTGTCTGCTCCACAACGGACCGCGGACTGATTAAAGGGCCAGTAGCATTTTAATTCTTCATTACAGTCTATTTCACCAGCATTTTCTGCTAACGGGAGCAAAATTTTAAATAACAACTAATTACATATTAGCTTATATTTTGAGTACTCATTTGCATATGAATTATGCTTATTCCTGGATTACCTTTTTAATTGACTGTTTCTGAGTAACCCCTTATTTGACCATGGAGTGTTTTACTATTCTTTGCGTGCTGATTTGGAACCTGTTTACCTCTGATTCCAATTATGATTATTCCCCCGGAATACTATATTTAACCCCTTCACGCTCCGTGGCGGATATATCCGCCACGGAGCGCAGTGACTTAGTGCTCAGTGGCGGATATATCCGCCACGGCGCTTATGCCGGCTCGGCTCTGGATCAGAGCCGAACCAGCATCGGGAAACACGGGGTGCCGGCTGTAACTAATAGCCGGCACCCCAGTGTAACACCCGCGATCGGAGTTGTCTCCGATCGCGGGTGCTTAACCCGTTAAATGCCGCGGTCAGCGCGACCGCGGCATCTAACATGCATCTGGGGGATCTTTCCCCCACGATCGCCCCCCCCCGAACCGTTTTCGGGGGGCGCCGATCGTTGCTATAGCAACTCTGGGGCAAGAATTGCCGGTAAGATGGCGTCTGTGACGTCATCTTACTGGCACAGTGCCAGCCTATGCAAGTGTATAGGCTGACACTGATAATACTCTGCAATACATCAGTATTGCAGAATATTATCATGAAGAAGCAATCAGATGATTGCTTCTTCATGTCCCATGGTATAAAAGTGAAAAAGTTAAAAAAAAAAAGTCATAAATCACTAAAAACGCCCCAAACCCCCAAAACATATAAAGAGACATATAACTCAAAAAAAAGTCTAAATCATAACACAAACCCCACATATATAGTATCACCGCGTCCGTAACAACCCGTAGAATAAAAGTAAATCATTATTGAACCCCCACGATAAACGCCGTAAAAAAAAACTGTTATAAACCCTCCAAAAATTATGATTTTTACCTTTTCAATCCCACAAAAAATGCTATAAAATGCGATCAAAAAACCATATGTACTCAGACATGATACTGGTGCAAAGTACAACATGTCCCGCAAAAAACAAGCCATCAACCAGCTCCGTAGCCAAAAATGTAACAATGTTATGCCACTTGGAAGATGGCAATACATAAATGATAGATTTTTCCCCACATTAGGGTTTTGTTTGACAAATTTAGTAAAACGTAAGAAAATATATTCATGTCTGGTATCCCCATAATCGTATCGACCCATAGAATAAAGATAACATGATTATTAGGCTATACGGTGAACACCAAAAAAAAAAAAAGTAAAAAATCCAGTACAGAATTGATGCTTTTCTACTCCTGCCCTCAAAAAAAGTTCCTAAATTTTCAACAATAGGTGATACCAACCCCAAAATGGTAACAATGGAAAAAGCATCTCGTCCCGCAAAAAAAATGCCGTCACATGGCCCAAATAACGAAAAAGCGAAAATTTTATAGCCTTCAAAAGGGGCCAATGAGGAAACTAAAATCCTGGCAGCTGCAGCGCCCTCCTTCCCTTCTGCACCTCGCTGTGCGCCCATAAAACAAGTCACAGCCACATGTGGGGGGTCTTTGTACTCAAGAGAAATTGCAGAACAAATTGTATGGTGGGTTTTCTCTTTTTATATTTTGGAAATGTGTAAATTTTAGTGCTAAATAAGGGAACAATATGACCATTCTAAATTTCACCTCCATTTTGATTCAATTACTATGAAGATCTCAAGGGGTTAACAATCTTCGTAAAAGCTGTTTCTGATAGTTTGAGGGGTGCAGATTTGAAAATGGGTAGATTATACAGGGGGTTTTGATGCTAAATATGTAAAATTTCATTCAAAACTGTATTTATCCCCAAAATAGTCAATTCTGAAAATCCGGAAAAGCGATATTCTATTTGTAAGCCGCGTGACATCAAAATAAATTATCCAAACATTTCAGAAATTATGAAAATGTAAAGTAGACAAATGGGAAATGTTATTCAGCAACTTATTTAGGTGGTAAATCTATCTGCCTGAAAACGCAATGATTTAGAATTTCGAAAATGGCAAATTTTTCAAAAAATTTATAATATTTTCTTTTTTTTGTAAATAAACGCAAAACTTATCAGCCAAAATTTACCACTAAAATGAAGTACAACATGTGGGGAAAAAAACAATCTCAGAATCGTTTTGATAAGTAACAGTGTTCAAAAGTTATAACCATATAAAGCGACACATGTCAGAATCCAAAAAATCGGGCTGAGCCTTAAGCTACAAAATGGCTGCGTCCTTAAGGGGTTAATGGATAGATGGACATAAAATAGACACATATTCAAAATCAAGCAGATAAGCTACAAAGGGACCACACATGCAGTCATATTTAGGTTGGATGGTGCACATATTCTTCTTTCAATCATCCATCACTCATCTGTACATCATTAAGTATATAAATCAGACATCTTACTATCATGTGGATTGAGAAAGGTGTTTATTTGCACTGATCAAAGGAAAAAAAACACACATTGTCTGCTTACAGCTGTCTCTTTACTAAGTGATTGACATGTTTGAAGAGCCTAATTGTATCATACACAAGCTATGAAAAGTGAATGAGGAGCACTTGTCATTCTAGTATGTAGGTCAGCTGTCAGCTGTTAGTCACTATTGTGTATAGCCAAGATGGCCTCATAGTAATCAAATGTAATACAGTATGTAATAATGGTGTAAATCATGTGTAATATACAGTATTTTATAACTTAGACCAGTGATGGCGAACCTTTTGGAGACAGAGTGCCCAAGCTACAACCAAAACCCACTTATATGTTGCAAAGTGCCAACATGACAATTAAAGCAGGAACTTATTGATCCTGCTGTATCACAGGTTTAATCGTATTGGCGTCCTGAGTTCATCAATACAATAGAAAGATGATGGAGAAATTTGGATTGTAGCTTCCCACCAGGGTCCCTGAAGAGGACTCCATCTCTATCCACACCTTCTTGCTCCTCCTTTAGTCCTGGCAGCCAAATAGCGCTGAGCATGGCACGTCCTGGGCTGTATTGGATCACAGGAGAAAGCCTTTAGTCCTTGCTGGCAAACTCTGTGTTGGGGTGAAGGCCTGAGTGCCCACAGAAAGGGCTCTGAGTGCCACCTCTGGCACCCGTGCCATAGGTTCGCCACCACTGACTTAGACTATTAGTATTTTTAAAGATGCTTTTGTATCATATTGTATAATGGGAACAAAACATATATTGCAACCTTAACAATATATTATTATGAATGATTATGTTGTTTAAAATGTTATGAAATGTATAGGTTCCCTATGATTCTACAAATCGTCAAATCTGCTTGTGAATAAGTTAATTTATAATTTTCTTAAAACCAGTGAATATAATGAAATTAACAGTATGTAAAAAAAATAGATTAAAGGAATATTCCCACAAAGACAAGTTTCTTATATGTACTCAGGATAACAAAATAACACATTCTCTAGTTCACCATTTCACACCATTTCACAGATATAATTCTAACCTGTCTCTATAAGTCCTGCTGTACACAATTTCAGTTGCCCCTAGACACCACCCTGTAACTTTTGACTTAGGGTTGGTGCAACACCCCTGCCAATGCATAGCCAGGTGGGAAGTTGTGAATAGCGCTCTCTCTATGTTAGGAGCTGTTAGGGAGATTGATCAACTCTCTTGGAAAGTTCTGGAATCTAGACATTGTGGGGCAGATTTATCAAGCTGTCTTAAAGTCAGAATATTTCTAGTTGCGCATGGCAACCAATAACAGCTCAGCTTTCATTTTACCAGTGCTCATAAATATTTAAAAGGGGAGCTGTGATTGGTTGTCATGGAAAATTAGAAATATTCTAACTTTATAAATCTGCCCCATTGTGTAATTGCAGCTGTAGGTTCTTCCTGGAAAGGTGACAGTTAATGCTGTTATTTGTATTGTCCAATTAGCTACCTGTAAAGCAAGCTAGAAGAGAAGAGGAAACAGAAGAAGAAAATAATGACAATCTAGTAGTCAACCTTACGGACTTTGAATTGAGTCCTGCATATATATCAGTTTTGTCAAAGGGTCTTGGTTATTGTTTAACTGATAGTTTTGAGTATGTAGATTTTGAGAGTAACCTCTTCAGGGGTGTGCACAACATTAACCTGCAGAGGTTTTTCTCAATAAACGCATCTAAAGCGGTGTGCTTGATCAATTTCAAAAAAGAATACTACAGAGCTTAAAAGCTTTAATGTATGATATATGTATTTATATGTATGATATAACATCACAAAAGAAGAAAAAGAGCTCTGGACTGGTTAAAAATTAACGAAACCATAACAATAAAAAAAAGCGGACAAAGGGGTTGATATCGTCGTCATGACCCAGGATTATTATAAAAAAAGTAGCATATGGACAGCTGAATAACCCAGAAATTTACCCTCAAATCCTACAATGAAAGTCAAGACACAGTTATGTTCCCTTCGCAGAACAGGAATAGAAAAAAATAAACTTAGTAAAACCCTGGCAGAAAAACTACTCCCTTCCCATCCCAAAAAACCTGGATGGTATTTCCTTCCAAAAATACATAAAACCCTCCAATCTCCCCCAGGACGCCCTATAGTGGCAGGAGTTGGCACTATTACTGAGTCCCTCTCCAAATACGTGGACTGGATTTTACGTCCAATCCTACAAGAAATCCCCACTTATTTAAAGGATACTAATGATTTTCTAATAGTCTCAGAAACGTTCCCTGGCAAAATGGTTTCAGATTATCTTCTTTAGATGTTGAGAGCTTGTACACTAGAATTCCCCACGAGATAGGCATAGAGGCTGTAAAAAAAGTTCTTAATTCCAACAGAGATTTTGTCTGTGATGCAATCCGCTTTATTCTGACGAATAATACCTTTTCATTTGAAGACCATTGGTATAAGCAATTGGACGGTACAGCCATTGGTACACCCATGGCTTGTACCTATGCCAACATTTTCTTGGCTGTTTTTGAGGATAAGTACATTTTTACAGAAAAAAACGCTTTGCCAGATACATACACTCATTTCTAAGATATGTGGATGATATCTTTGTGGTATGGTGAGGTACAGAAGAACTTTTTCAGGACTTTATGTCTTACATTAATACTAATACTATGAATATGTTTTTACTTCCAAAATCACAGAGTCATATTGTGAATATCTTGACGTATTAGTACAAGTAAAAGATTCACCCCTGGCCACTACAGTATATAGAAAGAGCACGGCTACTAACAGTCTCTTACATCACGATAGTTATCACCCACAACACGCCAAAACAGCGGTCCCATATGGACAGTTTGTTCACCTAAAACGGATAAATAGCGAGGAGGAATCTTTTTTCACACAAGCAGAAGAGCTCAAGAGAAGGTTATCAAAAAGAGGTTATTCCCCCAAAGTAATAAATGAAGCTTTTCAAAGAGCTGCGGCACTAAAACGCGAAGGCCTTCTGCATCCCAGACATCATAAAAAAAGATGTAAGGAACAAAAGCGCTTTACTTTTACCTTTAATTTTAGTCCCATGGCCCAAAAAATTAAAAATGTAATATACAAAACTGGTACATGTTGCCAGAAGATCTTCTCCTAGAAGAATTAACCACTGCACTGCCCTTATTATCTTTCAGAAAAAGCAAAAGTGTACGCCACATAATTGTGCACAGCCATCTACCTCCCCTTAAAAACAATTGGCTTAATAAAATGATTCCAACAGGCAATTTTTGTTGTGGTCAGTGTAAATATTGCTGTCAAAATATAAAAGCAAAGCACGTGTGCATAGGAGGAGTCAGAATACAAATACGCCAATTTTTTTTCATGTAAATCACAATTCATAGTCTATGTGATCTTTTGCCCATGCGTTTTTTTTTACATAGGCAAAACAATAAGACCTTTGCACAATAGATTCAGCGAACACTGTTATTCAGTTAAGGGTGGGAAAGGTGCACCAAGGCTTACAGAGCACGTTAATAAAATGCACGGAGGGGACAGTCAAATTTTACATTTCGGTGGTATTGAACATGTACCAATACCACCTAATGGTGGAGATCGCCATAGGGAACTTCTAAGGAAAGAGGCACTTTGGATTATAAGGACCAATGCCCTTTTTTGTGATTCTTTGCCCCCCCTAGCCCCCCTTTTTTGTCGTTATGCCTAATGTTCTAGGTTCTCCACTGTTTATATGAAATGAGGCTAATACTTATGTATACATTTAACCTCCTCTGTTTAGGATGAGATCCTCCGATTTACTTTTGCATAAAATACGGTATATAGTGCAGGAATATGAGCAGTCTCAGATTGTAATCCTTGTTTTTATATAGTGCTGTTTTTGTGTCCAATGCTGTGCTTACCAAGAACATTCGGCATTTCCGCTACTTGGAATAACGTCTTGGTTGCCAGGTTACAGGAGAAGTGACATTTCACCGGCTGCATTAAGAGCCAGGTGAGGACACCACTCCACAGAGGCTAAAGAAAGCACTGGACGGCGCAAAACGGCTGTTGCCTTTTCCTTTGCCCTGCTCCCCTGCTTCTATGTCAGACCAATTTTATCCTATGATAAAATAAAGAAGAATTTTTTTTACTGTGAGTGCCGCATTTTTTCTCCATTTCTTGCAGACAGAAGAGGTATCTCAGGCTGCTGCCGGATGCCTGAGGGCAATTAAGGAGACTGAAGCCCAGAACTATCTTCTATGTGTCAGATACTGGTACAATGTTCAGAAGGTAAATGAAAGTGTATATAAACCTGTACCCTGATAATCTAACCACACTGTCAGCTCACAGAACTAGATGCATCATGAATTGTCTGCTTAGAGAGTCCCTGCCCACACTGACCAGCCGAGGGAGTGACAGGAGCTAAAACAGCAATAAAACGGAGTAAAATTGATCTGAATTAAAATGATCTTTATTGTGTTAAAATCACTCACGGTTGAAATTTGAGAATTTTCTTTGATAGGAAAACCCCGTCAAATTCACATGTAAATAAAATTGTATTGTACACAAGAAAATTAAAATGTTATAGTTTTGTCAAATTTTGAGTTTTATGACCCTCATAAACTTTAAAGTGGGTAACAAGAAAGTAAACCACAAACCTATTTTTAAAGTGTTGAAGAATATAGTACAAAATGTAATTTAGTTCATCATAGAAGTGGCAAACCAAAGGCAATGTTTCTTCTCCATGAGATGCTATGCACACACTGCTTCTGTACAAGTAATTTTGATATAGAGCAGTCCCACAGATCAGATGTATAAAGGAACCAAGGGTTCCTCTACACCTACAGATGCTGCACAGGCTTTAGTTCTGCTTCTGGATTTCTTTGGAAAAGACATAATTTTGCCTATATACAAATCACTAGTCAGCCCACACGTGGAATAATTTGCACCATTTTTGATACCATTAGTGATACCACTAGAGGAGAGGCGGTTCTACTATCGCCATAGACACGGATCCCTTACTGTAAGAGCAGTGAGACTGCAGAATTCTCTGCCACAAGATGTTGTAATGGCTTATAATTAATTAATATTCAAGAGGGACCTGGATTCCTTTCTAGAAAGCAAAAATATTAAAGGATATAAGAATAAAATATTTTGTTAATGATCCAGGGAGTTTTTGGGGTTCGGGAAGGAATTTTTGCCTAACCTGGGCCAATTTGCATGCGCCTAGTAGGTATTTTTTACCTTCCTCTAAATCAAGACTTTAGGATTAAGAGGTGGCACATGATTGCCTGATATCTTTTTTCAACCTTCTCTCCTATGATGCCCAAAGGGGTTAAAGGGGTATTCCAGGAATCAGCATAATTTATATACAAATGGGTCCTTAAAATATAAGCTAATGTGTAATTAGTTGTTATTTAAAATTTTGCTCCCGTTAGCAGAAAATGCTGGCAACATAGACTGTAATGAAGAAGTAAAATGCTACTGGCCCTTTAATCAGTTGTAGTCTGTTGGTTGCACTGCATTCTTTATGGCCAGTGTTGTGGTGATGGCAGTTACACATCATTACTATGGTAACAGTGCAAGAAAACCTGTTACATCATCACTAGGAGCAGAGCATAAGAGGTAGGAGGAGTAACTGAGAACTAAAGGATCTTGGGACATGTAGTTTCCAGTGGTAGCCATCTTGGTGATAACTTTAGAGAGGCCATAAAATTTTGTGAATCATAAAATCAAACTATTTAAGCTCCATTTTGTGACTAATGACATTGAGTTTTGTTACATTCATTTATTTATATCAGACGTTCATATTCCCGGAATACCCCTTTAAGCAGTTATGTAGTTGTGATAATCTTTACCCACCAGACACAATGGAAAATGTGGATCATGGATATGTTTAATTTTTACTTATCTCACATGTCTACACATACATTTTTTGTACTGGAGTCACTTCCCTACTGCCTGGATTGAATTTCACTTGATTGATGCCTGAAGATGGTTTTGAAGAATGCAATATTCCTGCATAAAATCATTGCAGAGATTTCTTTGGACATAAAAAACATCTTCTGGTCAGCTTCCAGGGACCTAAGTTTGTTATAGAAAGCTACTTGGCTGTAAGAAAATGTTTCAAGCATCTTGCAGACATATGTTCTGGCCACTCAGACAAACATTTAACCTCCCTGTTCTACTTATTTAAGACCTGAGTACTGAATTCCAAAAGCCAAGAGTCACTCCAAAACTACCTTCGTATCTGAGCTTTGCATATGTTTATGTTTTGTCATAGTAAGGTATCCACAGAATGCATGTGTCTGGTTTTCCAGGGATTAGGCAAAAGAAAAGAAGTCTGGCTCCCTGTCTGGGCGAGATTTCATTTACATTCTTTTTTCTTCTCTCTAATATTAAGCAGGGAATAATTTTAGTTTTTATAGATATAGTAAAAAGTTTTATGAAACATAACTGCTTATTTAGATTGTCCCAATTTGCTTTGATGTTATTGTTGTTGTATCTTCAATGTGTTTCACATGGCACATTGTCCATAGACTGGCTTTCATTATAATCAAGTCTTCACTGTTTTGCTTTTTCCATTTAAACTCTCAAATATCCTATTTTCTAAAGATTAATTGTTGTCTGTAAATTGGTTTATGAGATTAACGTAAAAAATATATAGTTTTTTTACACCATAGGATATGATCATTATAAGGAATTTATTTTTAATGAATTTTGCTAGAGTTTGCTTTTCTTAACTTTGTGCTACATCTGTGACTAGGTCTTCTGCAGTTCATTAAAGACAGGCTGGAAAGATGTTGGTTGAATCTACCTTTCACAGCTCATTGAAAACTTTGCTCTGAACCAACAAGGGTTAATGTGTCCATTCTGTAAGCTCTGCCCCTCTCACTATCTTGATTGCTGTTAAAGATCATTTTGTTAGTTCTTTTCTTTTTCACTTCATTTGCTATTCATCAGTACTTCAGTTTTTTCAATCTTTGGCTTACGTTCTTGAGTATTCTTCTGTGTATATGGTATCTCAGTTGTGACCCAGATTGTTGACCTGCACTCTGTGTTATTTGTTTGTCTGTCTTGTTACATGTCAACACTTTGGCGTAGGGAGGGACCGTATTCATGTTGTCCTGTATCACCTAGGTTACACAGAAGCAAGCAGGCAGGGCTGTTGGGAAGTTGGAGTTTTAGGGTCCTTTCTGTCCTTTTTGTTATTTCTGGATCCAGTTTTCCCATTACACTTTGATGGGTCCAAGTTTGGTGCATATTTAAGTCAATGCAGCCTTACTCATACTAAGGTTTCCAAGTGGCAATTACATACAATGGAAATAGCATAGGCACATGCTATTGCTAATTTTTTGCTCTCTGCAATTTTTTAGCAACTGATTTAATTAACCCATATGCCTGAGGGTACAGTCACATGTGACGTCTAACGCATGCACTTCAAAACACATCGAACAGCTGAAGAGAGATTTGCCTAATTAAACAGTTGTCAACACTTGTATTTACAAACACATGTTAACACAATGTTACACACAAATGTTTACAGCCCTTTAGTTAGGAAAATCTCTCTCCAGCTGTTGCAATGCATTTTGAAACGCATGTGTTAAATGCAGTGAGTGACCGTATTGGTTAATTATATCAGGTGGTCAACCAAGGGTATAACTCTGGACTCCAGGACACAATTCTGCATTTTGGCACAACTTGAAACTCTCCTTTTCATCTAACCCTGGTTTTCTGGCAACAGGCTCTCGTGCTCCCCCTGTACTTTGGGGCCCTCTACTCTCGATATAACAAAAGTATGTAGAAAAAGGAAATAATCATTATGTTTTACTGAAATAGAACACAATACATTTCTTTTACATTCTCTGGAAAACATTCATTTTTGGTCAAATTCTGCGACCTAATCCCTCTTTGGCATCTCAGCAGCTGCTCACATGTAATGTAAGTGGACAAGTGAGTGACTAGTAGCTTATTAGAAGTCTTGAAACTATACAGCGATCCCCTCTGTTTTCTTACAAGTAGCTGAAACGTTAACACATGGTAAAGGGGCTACATGTACAGTTTACACTCATGGCAAAGAAGAATGTGTTTCTGTTTTAGATCTCTATAAACTTCACAAAGGTATTCTGCAGTTTGGTGTATGATTCTGGCTGACGTTTACAAGAAACTGAGCATTAATGAAGCAGAATAAAGTAAAAATCTAGGAGCCTAATGTGCAATAATAAAGGTGTAGTGCATTTAATAGATCACAGAAGTGCAGTGTGAGCCATGGTTTAATGTGAGGCAGCATTGCTAACTTTTGAAAGATATTAGAATGGACACAATTAAAGAAAAATGTGATGTGTAAACTTGTATCACTTGACTGATGTATGTTTATGAGGACTTCTACATATGGTGGTGATCTTTGTGACTCACCTAACTGACGAACTGGAAATTTCTCACAAAGGGGGAAAGCTATAGATACCAGCTTAGAATATTTAGACTTAAAAAGCACAACGCTCATTGGTTTTTATAGAGAGGTTTACATTACACATTCAGGGTATTTTACCACTGAGAGAAATGTAGGATTAACTCCTTACCATTCACATGTACGTCATGAGGTGCCTATTGTTGAGATACACTTTGTAAATATGCAATACATTTTTCCAAATTTAATAAATTCCCTATTCTGAAAACACTGTTAAAGAAGTGCAGTCTCTTCTTCTAGTATTAGCTCACAATTAAAGATGAGTAGATTTAAACTTTTCGTTTGGTTTTTGGGTGCACCCTGAGTGACACAGTCATATTGCTGAACAGCCAATCCGGCATATTTACGCACCTAGCAACTTGCCATAGCTTTGATTGGCTAAAGGTGTCCCCTTGGCCTATAACAGCTATGGCAAGTAGCTAGGAGCGTTAATTCTAGCTATATTATCTGGTCCCATGGGGAACCTAATAACCTAAAGCAGTAATGGGGAACCGTTTAGAGACACATTGGGGATCATTTACTAAGGGCCCGATTCGTGTTTTCCCGACGTGTTACCCAAATATTTCCGATTTGCACCGATTGTACCTGAATTGCCCCGGGATTTTGGCGCATGCGATCGGATTGTGGCGCATCGGCGCCGGCATGCGCGCGACAGAAACCGGGGGCGTGGCCGAACGAAAACCCGACGTATTCGGAAAAACTGCCACATTTAAAAACCGAAAATGTGTCGCTTGGGACGCGCTCACCTACACTTGGTCCGAGCTGGTGTATTCCGGTGCGTTCAGATGCTTTTCAGCGCAGCAGCGCCACCTGGTGGACGGCGGAGGAACTACCTTGATGAATCCCGGCCGGACCCGAATCCAGTGCAGAGAACGCGCCGCTGGATCGCGAATGAGCCGGGTAAGTAAATCTGCCCCATTGACTAAGGGCTTTGCTCCTGTTTTCTGTAGGAATTTGCATGTTCTTCCTAGTGTAAACTGTTTGCACAGGTATTTAAGGAGTGTCCGCGCCACTCTTGTGTCACACACTACCGTTTTGGGACGCAGCTGCATTAGGCCTCTTGCAACACAAATAAGGGGCCTTTCGGTGCTCAGTTGAACTACACAACAAGATGCACCACAAAAAAGTTGAAAGTTGAACTCTGTCAGGCCAGTGCAGGGAATCACCAGAGTCATGATTTCTGGTGCACAATCTTAATGAATCAGGCGCACCCAGCATTGTACACGGGCAGAGCACTTTAAGGGCAGTTTCCTACATTCTTAGTAGCTCCAGAGTGTTCAAACTACAACCAAATATTTATCGAAAGTGCCAACATGGTCATTTAAACAGTAATGTATTGTTTCCTGCTCATAACTTTCTATCGTATTGTTGTCCTGAGGATATCAGTTCAGTAAAAACATGGTCAAGAAATTTGGATTATCACCGTAGTTTCCCTCCAGGATCAGCTGAACAGGAAGAATCGTATGGCCCAGAGCAGAAGTTCTAAGGATAAGTGATGGCCTGGGTGCCCACAAAGATGGCAAAAAAGAGTGCCAACTCTTGTTCCATAGGTTCGCCACCACTGACCTAAGGAATACATTTTTTTGTGTGAGTTAAACTTTTAATATAGAATCCCTTCATATGAAAATAGAATCAAAAGAAGCCTTACAACTATCCTGACATTTGTTTTGCTCTTCAAGATGCTGTTTCTCTGTTATTCCTCCTGTTTTTCCTCCCGAATTACTGCAGCCTGTAAGATGTTTAAGACAGAGCAGGGAAGGATCAGCTCCGTGATCTGCCTTCCACTATGAGTTTGACTCCATCGCATTGCGGGCATCAATGAATGGCAGCTCATACATGGGAAAGACTTTTATTGCTGCCATGTTGATCATTTGTACAGGTGTTTTAACGCGACATGTGTACAATTGATCAGGGGGGCCGAGATATTTTTTCACCGCAAGAGTGTCCCCGAGTATGCCAGGTGATGGTGCCGGCCCTGCCCCATATAATGTACCATGAGTGTCACAGTAACATTGCTAGGCTGTTGCATAAATGACACTGTACAGTAACTAAATAGGAAAGTAGTTTGGTCTTTGTGTTAAATCATTATACTTATCTGCAAATCTTCATCTTTATATGTAGATATTATATTTATCTTTTTGTGTAAAGGCATAACACAAAATGTGTGTGGTAGCAGAATCCCGATCATCTCTTGCTTTTACTGCAAAGCTCAAGCTTACTGAGTCCAGGATCCTTCAGACACCAGAGTCTATACAAGTCGGTATCAGCAGGATGTCAACAGCTTATTGTATAAAATGTTAATCTGTCTATTCATGCAATGTGGCTACACCGTGTCACTTTGATGGTATCTTGGAGGAATGTAAAGGTTAATAATAATATTCCAGACATTTAGCTATTACATTTTTTAAGATTTTTTACTGGATTGGACACACATTTATAAGAGTGTTTGCACTAGTATTGTGTCGCGGCTGCTCGGTATCCGACAAGACAGAAAAAATGTGCACCTAAAGGGGTGTGTTAGTGCTTAGTTGGAGTTTGTGGCACATTTATTACTGCCATGCGCCACAGTTCTGAAACATGAACAAAGAGCACCCCAAAAAAAATGGTGAACACTTCCAGAGCAGTGCAGGGGGCGCAAGATTAATGAAGACTGTGGCGCACTCTGCACACTCCACAGGCAAACTGTACATAGTACAGACTGCACTAGTTTTGATCAATGTGGGCCATTATGAGTTTCCAGAATTTTCCATAATGCTTTTGTTGTGTTCTCTGTAGTTTTAAGTCATAGGTTGCAACATGGGATCAGGGATAGTGGACCCACTGTACCACCGCGGATGATGACGGAAGCCGACACCTGGGAGCGGAGTCTAAGTGTTACCGGTTTTCACCAGAGCCCGACGCAAATGGGATCAGCAGCAGTGCCCTTTATGCGTTTCTTCATATGTTTAACCTTTGTAATTACTTCATAAGTTTAAGTAAAAAAGATGGTTCCTACAATTTACTTCATGTTTTTGTTTGGGGTTTTTTCGGATTATCTACGGAAAAGGATACTTTGTATGCTTTCAAGAGGTACTGGGACACATTTACTAAGGGCTGTGTGTTTGCTTTCTGTTGGACCTTGTGTGTTCTTTCAGGTGCAAACTGCTAGTACAGGTATTTAAGAAGTGTCTGTACCACATTTGTGTTGCACACAACCGTTTTATGGTGCATCTGCACTAGGCATCATGCGACACAAATTTCTGCACTGCACTGCGTTCCTGTGCTCATTTGGTCTCCTGCACCAGATTTATCATTCAATGTCTGACACAATTGTGTTAAAGGAGCACATAAAAAAGTGGTGCACTCTGTCAGAGCAGTGCAGGGAGCGCCAGATTCACGAAGAACATGCACCAGAAATCCTGAATCTAGTGCCCTCTGCACTCTACGAAGTGACTTGTAGGGGCTATAATATGCGTACAGCCCAGGGCCCATGGCAGTCTTAATCCGACCCTGCAAGGAAGGCAAAAGAAGTGGCTAAGTGGAAGGGATGTAAGGGAACACAGTTCTATATGATAACATAACCATAAATGTTATTTTGCTTTAAGAAGGCATCCACCGTATACTCGAGTATAAGCCGACCCGAGTACAAGCCGAGACCCCTAATTTTACCATCAAAAACTGGGAAAACCTATTGACTTTGAGTATAAGCCGAGGGTGGGAAATGCATTGGTCACAGACCCCCCCAGTATGTAGCCAGCCTGCCCCCAGTAGTATACAGCCAGCCCCCAGTAGTATACAGCAGTGCCCCCAGTAGTATACAGCCAGTCCCCAGTAGTATACAGCACTGCCCCCCGTAGTATACAGCCTGCCCGAGTAGTATACAGCTTGCCCCCAGTAGTATACAGCTTGCCCCCAGTAGTATACAGCCAGTCCCCAGTAGTATACAGCCTGCCCCCAGTAGTATACAGCACTGCCCCCAGTAGTATACAGCACTACCCCCAGTAGTATACAGCACTGCCCCCAGTAGTATACAGCACTGCCCCCAGTAGTATACAGCACTGCCCAGCCTGCCCCCAGTAGTATACAGCACAGCCCAGCCTGCCCCCAGTAGTATACAGCACAGCCCAGCATTAAAAAAAAAAAAACTTATATACTCACCCTCCAGTTTCCCCGACGTGCAGCGCTGCTCCCCCGATGTGTGCGCGGGTACTCTTCTGGCTTCCGCGCCCGTCTTCTTTCTTCTCTAACTTCGTGCCGCCGCCATTGTTCTCCCCCGGACGGCGCTTAGTATGACGCTGCTGACGTCATACTAGGCGCCGCCTGGGAGAAAAAACGGCACGGAAGCCAGAAGAGGACCCGCGTGGACATTGGGGGAACAGCGCTGCACGTTGGAGCCACCAGAGGGTGAGTATATAAGTTTATTATTTTTTAAATATTTTTTATGACTGTATGACTCGTGTATAAGACGAGGGGACGTTTTTCAGCACATTTTTTGTGCTGAAAAACTTGGCTTATACATGAGTATATACGGTAGGTCCTTTTAATCCTTTTAATCCTTTTTTATCCTTTGAGGAAAGGAAATGTTTGTGTGAACATGACTAAAAAGGAACAATGGGGGGGGGATGTATCAATGTGTCCCAGGTTCTGTCAGTTTAGTGGAGGAAAACCCTAGTCATTTTCTGCACAAGATTTATCACTGTTTTAATGAATCTGGTGCAGGATAAGACTGTCGGTTTCCAGTTTAAACCTACTTTAAAGTGGTCCACAATTTTTGGCGCACGAAACATTAAAATAGACCACACCCGTTTTTCAGAAGGCCACCCCCCCCTTCATCGGACAAGTCGGAAAATGTCTAAAAACGGGTTTCAAAAGCGTTGATAACTGTGGTGCAGAACCACCAGAATTGTGGCACAAGTGCGTTAATACATCCCCCCCCCCCCAATATCTTATTCACATAATATTTTTTAAGATCAGAGGTCAAATAAAAAACTAAACGATACTCGCTTGTCTCTGGCCCCCGATTCTCTCTGTTAAGTGGTGTTAAGCAGTGATGTCACCATTTTTGCTCAAGTGACCATTGAAGCCAGTGATTGGCTGCAACAGTAAGGCCCCTTCTCCACTGGCGTTTTTCACGCGCGAGTTCTGCGCGTGCATTTGACGCTCAGAACTCGCATTGCACTCTGTCCCATTGTATTCAATGGGTCTTTCTCCATTAGCGTGGTTTTTAACGCGCGTGCTTGCGTTCGTTTGCACGCGCGTCAAAATCGCAGCATGCTCTATTTTTGCGGGTCACGCGCGTTTTTCACGCCCCATTCAAGTCTATGGAGATGCATCAAGAACGCATTGCACTCGCAATCATTGCAAGTGCAATGCGAGTGCAATGCGTTTTAAACGTAAGGGTTGCTAGGTGACCAGAATAACATTATTTCCCCTGCTCGCGATCGAGCATTTAATTAAAAAAACACAATGAAGAACAGTGAAGAATAGAATAAAATCATTGTACACAGTGAACACAGTGACCACAGGATCATTTAAGATAAAAACACAGTGCAGAACACAGTGCAGAATAGATTACAGATGTTCGGCACATCTGCTTACTTGTCGGGAGATACGCGCGGAACGGTGCGAACAAAATAGCATGTGAAGAACAATATATATGTGTGAAGAACACATTGCAGATGTATTTAAACATCTGCAATGTGTTCTTCACACACATATATATTGTTCTTCACATGCTATTTTGAACAACAATGTGCCCATCCTTGTAGCGGATAACATCGGTTACACCGCGGCTGGCAGCGCCTCCTCTCCCCCGCAGGACATTCCCGCAGGGTGTTATCAGATAACACTCCCGTGTGTACTGTATGCGGCACTGCCTGCCCTCCATGTAACTGAAGCTTTCCCTCAGTCATGTAGCACAGCGTTCATACACGTCAGGGACGTATGACAATAGTAAGCAGCCGCCACCCCCTTAATGTGTGCTGCACAGGTGCCGTGTCACTGCTGGGGCTGTCCCACTGTCGCAGGAGAAGAGGGGACACGAGGGCTCGGAGACTGTGTAGTATGCAGCTGTTCCCTCACTCAAAGTCCTGCAGCGCCGCAAGGAGGACGGCAGCAGGCACCTGCTGTACACGGGAGCACGCAGCCCGACACCTGCGGCTGCTATCCCGTACAGAGAAGGGGAACCTGGCGGTGTGTGAAGGTTTCCTATGTCACTGGCACCGCTCAGCAGACGTTACCCCGCGCCTGTGTGTACAGCTACGAGTAAAGGGAGGGTGGGCGACACCTGGGAAACTTTGTGCGCGCTCACGCCGTGCCCTGTCTACACCGCGGGGAGAAGAACAATATATATGTGTGAAGAACACATTGCAGATGTATTTAAACATCTGCAATGTGTTCTTCACACATATATATTGTTCTTCACATGCTATTTTGTTCGCGCCGTTCCGCGCGTATCTCCCGACAAGTAAGCAGATGTGCCGAACATCTGTAATCTATTCTGCACTGTGTTCTGCACTGTGTTTTTATCTTAAATGATCCTGTGTTCACTGTGTACAATGTTTTTATTCTATTCTTCACTGTTCTTCACATCTGCTAAATTGTCGGGAGATAATATACGCGCGGAACAGTGAAGAATAGATCGCCGATGTTTGCAAATTATCAGAAGACATTATTTTTCAATTAAATAACACATTTTAATCCCAAACCATGGTCCCTTTGAAATATGCTCGAGTCTCCCATTGAATCGCGCGTCAAAAATGCGCCGAAAACGCAAAAAAAAGCAAATTACTCCAAGGAAAAATGGAACAAAAACGCAGCCAAAACGTCAGTTTTTCACGCATTGCACCCTGACGTGAAACGCAACGCTAGTGTGCAAGAGGCCTAAGAGGAGGTATTGGGGAAACATATGAATGTGAGTAACTTTATTTTTTAATGACCTCTGCGCCGGCCTCCAATGGTTTTTTTCGATAACCATAAAAACGTTCTTTACATATTTTATGTAGTAAATATGTTTTTTACCAACTTATAAATCAGTATATTTCATTGCAACCACAGAATAGCTCATTCAGATGCTAGACTTGTGTGACCTGGCTAAGCCTGGATTCATGTCATTCATAGACAACAAATCTTCAGTGTAGTTTGTCCTATAATAATTGACTAGTGCTACATTTTTCTCACACATCTCTTTTGGCTTCCATTCAGACATAGATTTAATGCATCCAATAACCATGTATTCCTCTGAAAGAAGTTACGGTAAATGTATCAGAGCGGGGAAAATAACGTGAGTTATGTCTTTTTCAGTCTATTAGACATACTTTGTGGCTTGTCTACAATTTTAAACCCACATATTCCTGACACAGCCTTCAGTGTTGTTTTAGGATCAGGTAGAGTAACAACAACTGAACACATTTTTCATGGAACGTTAACGAAATTATCTGACCCCAAATCAGTAGCAAGTTGCCAAGTTTGATCTGGATCATTACCCTTTTCTTCCGAGGCTTGAGACGGCAGGAAAACAGTAAATGTGAAAGAAAGCAAAGCTGTAATTCTACATCCAGACAGTTATGTCTATTTCGCACCTATACTAGATGTAGACCTATAACAAGTCAGTCACAGCATAAATAATAAGTCTGTGGGTTTAACCTGTCATCACACATTTTGGATTTGAAAAATGGACTTTTTTACAAGCCACAACTTTTTTATTATAAACTAAATCTATTTGTCACTACACCTCCACTGGACAAAAGTTGTCAACTTGTACTAAACTTAAAGGGATTCTCCAGCCACTCTGTCTAAAAACTATTTTTTTATAGTTCAGGGCAGTATATACCCTGATTTCCACCACACTTTTTGCCATTAAAATTGCCCCTTTAGTTTGTTTTTTTAGGTCTTTCTTACCTTTTATCTTATCCGCTTGATTGAAGATCCGAGATGGCCACATCCTTGGAACTTCAAGTCACATGATACTTTGCAGCATTCCCATGCTACGCAGAGCTCATGGTTTGGAGGGGTGCCACGATTGCTATATCTCTGCTATATACTCCGTGCAAGTGCATTCACATGTAATACATACGTAGTATTGAACGTAGGGTCATGAATACATGAACGTAGGGTCTGCTGGCAAGCAGGAACTATTCGCGCATGTGAGGTTAGCAAACCAGGCAAGTATAAACCAATGTTAGTTATATCTTGTAAATGGCTAAATATAGCAAATTGGTTTAAATTAACAATTTGCTTTATTTAGCCAGCTAGTTTTTTACATAACAAACGGTTGGAGAACCCCCTTAATGTTTAATGGTATTACTGATCCACTGTTACATTGAATTGTTACGATGTAGCATAACCCCTTTTTTTAAATCTATTTGACAGTGCATGATAAAATGCACTATTTTTGCAATTGTATTTTTAGCCTTCTTCCTCTCTACATGTTCCATTTCTAATTTATAGTTCTCCCTGAGTTGGTGGCTAGTGACTAGCTGCTATGACATCTCTATGACATGTTGCACAAGCCCATTCCAGCTACATTGAAAATCTGCCTTTCTGCTTTATTTAAGCATTTGCATTAGAATATAATTGTGTTATAACTTACCTTGCACCCTGACAGAATCCTCTGTGTAGTCCTAGGGATTGGGCTTTGGTTGGATGCATTTAAAAAAACAACATGTGACTTTTTTGCCTCATATTTATGGTATGCTAATCTCCACATGTGTGAGTGGGTGAAATGTCATCTTTAATACATCTGCCACAAATTAGGTGACATAAAAAGTGGAGTAGTTAGACAATAGTGGCAAAACATTTACCCCCACAGGCAATTAAAGGCAGAGGGGTTAATTTATTACACACTGGCACATTGGTAAAGAACCCACTCTGCATCACCACTTCAATCCCCTCTGCACCCACTTCCTATGGAGGGGGAAAGTAAAAATTCCTGGCCTCGGGTTACAACCTGCTGACGTTCTCAAAGAGGCTTTGATATATCCTACCCAGAGTGTTAATGTGGATATTTATCTGTAGCTTGCAATATTAACCAGGGGGAGATTTTAACGCTGAGGCCCTTTTCTATTTTTTACTCCACACCTTCAAAAATCTATAACTTTTTTATTTTTCCATGTAAAGCGCTGTATGAGGGCTTTTTTTTCTGCATATTTAATATTCCATCTCATGTACTGGGAAGGGGAATAAAATTCCAAACATAGTGAAATTGGTGAAAAACACCATTTTCTTGTGGCTTTCACTGTGTGCCCAAAATGTTATATCTCCTTTTTTTTCTTTGCGTACGATCATGGATATACCAAATTTATACATTTATTTATAGGTTTTATAATGTTTTAATGCATTTACAAAAATTCTTCATTTTGCCATCTTCTAGCGCTAACAACTTTTTCACACTTTGGTGTACAGAGCTGTTTCATTTTTGTTTTCATTTTTGATGATGCTCTCAATGCTACCATTTTTAGGACAGTACGGCCTTTTGATCACTTTTTATTGATTTATTTTATGTTTTTCAAAATGGCAAAAAATGGCATTTTTGACTTTGGGCACTATTTTCCGTTACGGGGTTAAACATAGCGAATAACTGTTATTATATTTTGATAGAGCGGACATTTTAAGTAGCTGCAATACCTAACATGTTAATGATTTTACTGTTTATCTATATACTTTTATCACGTCTACGGAAAGGGGGGTGATTAGAATTTTTAAGTCATTTGAATTTCTTTTTTTCTTTTTACTTTTTTAAATTCTTTTTATTTTACCATTTTTTCAGACCCTCTAGGCTACTTTAACCTTAGGTTGTCTGATTGATCCTACCATCTACAGCCATACTACACAATTGCAGTATATGGGGATTTAACACATAATTTATCATAAAGAATGTGTTAAAATGAGAATGCCACTTCCCATTGACGTCACTGGGAGCAAAGATCTAAGCCAATACGTCAGTGATTGGTGGGTTAACTCCCGGTGCTATCATTGATTGCAGGTCTTACCGGTGGGTGTTTTCTGCAATATGCACCAAACACCTCCCTTGTATGGAGTGGCAGCCAATGTGGGACGTACTATTACTTTACACGTCGGTAAGGGGTTTATAAAAAACAGTTCTAGTTTCCCATTTTTAAAACAGCTATGGGAACATGAAAGCTGAGCTCTGATTGTTTGCCATGGGCAACTACAACCGCTCTGCTATTTAGACACTTCTCATAAATCTCCCTCTATGTCTTATATAATGTATACATGGTTTTGTATCTCACAGAGCCACAATACTGTTTAAACTTAAAGGGGTTGGCCACTTTACATCATGTGTCCTCTCCATAGCTGCTAAGTTTTTGCTTCTTATTGCAGCAAACACTTCCAGGTAAAACCGATCGTGGGTGCCAGCCTGAAGCCTGAAGCACCATTCATGGGTGTTAACCTGTCAATTGCTGCCGGTGGAATTAAAGAGTGGTTTGTCGCTCCCCATGACATCATCCGTTCCACCCGAGGCTGTCTCTTTTTCCACTATGTATTACAATGTGTGATTTGCATATATTAATACATGATGTATAAAATCCCCATGTACTGCCATACTGTATTATAGAGGTATATGGTAGGATCATTTAGAATACCTAGGGTTATATGAATATAATAACCAGTAAAAATCATAAACATGTTTATGGTATCGCCACGTCCCAAAATGTCTGATCTATCAAAAAATCCTAAAAAGAAAAATTCAAATCACCCCCCTTTCCCTAGTATAAATAAACAGTAAAACTCATAAACATGTTAGGCATTGCAGCTTCTCAAAATGTTTGATTCATCAAAATATAATAACAGTTATTCCTGGCTTTTAACCCCGTAATGAAAAATGGCCCCCAAAGTTGAAAATGCCACTTTTTTGTCATTTTGAAAAATATAAAAAATTCGATAAAAGTGATTAAAAGGCTGTACAGTCCTAAAAATGGTGGCATGGAAGCATCATTAAAAGTCGCAAAAAATTACACTACAAACAGCTCCATACACAAAAGTATGAAAAAGTTATTAGCGCCAGAATATGGCAAAATGATGAATTATTTTTAAGTTTTAATTTTTCTAAATGTATGAAAACATTGTATAACCTATATAACTTTGGTATTCCTACTGATCCTACTGACCCACAGAAAAGTAGACATCATTTGGGGCGCACAGTAAAAGCCATAAACACCAAACCCACAAGAAAACGGTGCAAAGGCATTTAACTACATTTGGAATTTTTCCAGCTTCCCAGTACACGGCATGGAATATTAAATACAGTCACTATGAAGTGCAATTTGTTACATAGAAAACAAGCCATCATACAGCTGTTTACATGGAAAAACAAAATAGTTATGGACTTTTGAAGGTGGGGAGTAAAAAATGAAAATGCAAAAACAAAAAAGGGCCAGGTCGTTAAAGGGTTAATAGATGTATATTGGTAAATTACCCAATATCCTGCCCCCACTTAAAGTGGTCAACCCCTTTAAGTTTAGCTGTTATTTAGTTTGACGTGGACTCCCCCTCCAGCCTCAAAAAGTTACTCATCACAGGCAAAAAGTGATTCTTCTCAGCTTATTTAGATATGAGCTTGGAGGCAATTTTATTTATAGATTAACAGACCAGATTTAACATAAAATTTGGGTTCCAAAAAATATATTTCATACCTGAGTTTAGTAATATAAAATGTGGTGAGAATGTCCCTTTGAGATATATTGGGGAAAAGATGAAATCATCTATTGGTCTGTAGAGTGCTCCCCAGTTCAGCACTTTAAGTCTTGGACATTTTCTGCTCTATAATTAGGTTTGGGTGGTACAAGTATTACAAGTGCGTGGAAAGCAAAGTGTTCTAAACTTGTTCTATCGTGCAGGATATCCTCACATGTCACACCAACACAAATTACTTTTCTTTCTTTTTTAAGATACTGTATTTCTCTTGTGTAAGGTGGATGTGAGACTCTCACTGAGTTTTTCATAGTCTGTACAATATGTCCTAAGCAACTGATTTTTTTTGTTAATAAGAGGCAAATAATATTCCTAATTCATATAATTTCATCATAAAATAAAGATTGCATTAAAAATGAAACAACTGACCTTTAAACTATATAAGCAATGAAATCTTTACTCGCTTTCACTTAGATGGTCAGTAGCAACCGTTGCATAAATCAATAGTACAAGAAACTTTGTAGTATATAGGGTCGGGAAGTAAGAGTTCTGCCAATTAAGGCCGCCGTGTAGGAGTGTGGAGTCTTATAGTCATGAAGGCTCCACTAGTGGAAAACCATAAGGAAAACCCTGCCTCTTTTAGCTACCTTGTAATGCAGTGAAAGAAACAGCACTCCAGACGTCCAGATAAAGAAAATGCGGTCCTTCTTATTTCATGTGTAGCAGTAGCGACGTTTCGGCTCACATTGAGCCTTTCTCAAGTCAAACAATTGGTGTGCAACATGGGTATATATGCAAAAATACAGTGGTCATGTGATTATACAAGTCCCATCCACCACATTTGTAAGAATTTCATCAGTGTCTTACATATATCAAATCACATAATTACATATATATGTATAAAATTTTACAGTGCAAAGTTTTAGTACATGAGCAAGTGTTAAACATACTTTAATTAAGAATAAAGTGCAACCATACACTGTTACATGCCCTATACCAACTATACATATGATTAAAGTGTAAAGTACTTTTAAAAATCATGATTAACCATGATCAAACTTCTTTAAGCTAAACGCGGTAGGTCGTTGTACCTGTGATTTTGTGTCATGCTTTCTTATGCACTGTGCTATGAAATGTGTTTTTATTGGAACCAAATAAAATGAAAAATTGTGGACAAATATTCTCCTGGAAGTGCTGGAATTTCTTCTGTGGTTGCGGCTGTGCCCGGAGTCTGTGGGGCTTGTTGTCTGAGCACGGGGGTGAACTTGTTTGAAGCTGAGCTGAACATTTTGGATTCTTATGTTCATCATATATTACATAGTGTCACGGGTGCTCCTGCGATCTCTGTCTCCGATCGCCGGCACACCCGTGCCCCTCAGCGTCCCTCCGGAGCTCCGGTCTTCTCACATCCCCTGGCTCCAGCGATGTCCTCTCCTGCTCCCGCGGAGGTACCTTCCAGTTGGTATGCAGATTCCCATAACTACTAGACATGTTAGAGGGTTGAGGATATACTCTGGGAAGCTGGGGGGACTAGACACACCTTGACGGGCATTACGCTCCAACTGCTTCGTCAGAAGGTGCTGAATTGTCCTTTTAATGAATAGTCCCATTATTACTAATAACTTTTGATGTACTGTATTGTGATATTGGACCTGTGTATAGAATAAAATTTGGTTATTGTCTTTTCTAAACCCCTTAATGACCGCCCTATCGGTATTCTATGGCTGTCATTAAGGGTAATTCTTCTAATGCAAAGCCTTTCTATGGCGGCCCGCCAGAAGAAGATTGCGGGACATCGTGTCTCACTGGTGCTGGTGCCCAGCCCTGGCACTAACACCCGGCATTGGAAAAACTCTGATCCCAGGTGTGTAACCCCTTACACGCTGTGGTCAAGCATGCGCGTAAATTTGTCCCCCACGAATCGCACCCCCTTGGTGAGCTTACCGGGGGATCCGACCCCTCCTGCAGCAGCCCTGAGGTCCTGCGTGTGCCCCGAGTTTGCCAGCTCCTACTCTCCGCGCCGGGTTCCGCATGCACAGCATGCTCAGTTACTTACATTGTACACTGCAGTACAAGTGTATTCCAGTGTAAGGGCTTGAACTAGCGATCGGATGAATGCTTGTTCAAGCCCAAGTCTGGAAAATGTAAAAAATGTAAAAAAAAAGTAAAAATCATTTTATAATAATTAAATAAAAGTCCCCTAATCAGCCCAATTATTTAGAAAATTCAAATAAAGTATATAAAACAAAAAACACACAAAAAAGTACATATTTGGTAGCACCCCAACCGTATCAATCTGCACAATACATCTAAAACAATTTTTATGTTATGTATATTGTGACAATACAAATCTGCTCTGAATGGCTCTGCTTCCATTCCATGCCCGGCCATCTGCCCATACAGCAGGCTATCACCACATATGGGGTATCAGTATCATGGCCCAGCATGGTTCAATCCTCCAAAACATCTACTTTGAAGTGAAATGTAAATCAGTGAATTCAATCTTTCCCTGCCTCTGAAGGCCTTCTTCCCTGTGATTGGCGACTTGCACCAGACTTCTGAAGATCAGGTTAGTGATGTCTCCAGGTGTAGGACCCTCAGTTACATTAAAGGGAGAATTCTGAGGCAGGGAGAGCTTCCCACATGATCGCAAAAAAGGGGTTTAGCTGCTTAACAACATCCTGGTAGTGGTTTAGTATGTCAATTTCTTTCTGACAGGTTCCCTTTAAAATCTTTATTTCATTTCCAAAACTATGGTCCTAGCTATGGTCCTAAAGCTCCGCAGAACATTGAAAGGTAACACACACTTACATTAGTTATTTCTATAACCTTGTCAATGCTGCATGGGATTGTTATACTTTCCCTATGAAACAAGACGTGTGTTTCGTTATTTTCTGTTACGTCTTGATGTCATAGTCCAGGTTTTATTTAAGGATGCAGCTGTGTACTGCAGAAGATCATATGCTTGTCACTACAAAACAGGAACATGCTCACTGGGTGGGTATACAGGATGGAAGGAAATGTACTATCAAGTTCTACAATCTTTTCCCATCTTAATAAATATTTTTTGTTGATTCAGCAACCGTGATGCATGGATTCTGTAGCCCTATTTCATCAAGAACTATAAGGAACCAATGACCAAATCTTTATCTCCTGCTGTTCTCGACTCCCCACCCTTATCTTAATACCCCATACCACTGTATTAACAGATTAACATAAACTGACAATAATCTCCTTAATAAAATGTCAAATATTTACCCTCACTTCTCCCAGTGATCATTCAGTGTCAGTCAGAGTAAAATAGCTTTAATACCCTTTTTAATATGAACTCTCAAAAAAATTTTAATTGGAAATATTTTCTATAACATATTATTCAGTTTTTTTGACTGAAGATGAAACTCTTTCCAACCATCTTATGGAAAAAGACAAGTAAATGGGAGGACGGGAACTTGTAAATAAAATTGTCTTTTTGTATAGATGGGAAAAAATGCAATAACTGACATAATTTTGCTTTCCATTAAATAACAAACTACTGCATCTTAAATATGAGTTATACATAGGCTAGAAATATTGATGACCTATCCTAAGCATTTGTCATCAATATCAGATAAGCTGTTCTCAGTAGACAGAGAATAGAAGAGGAAGCAGACTGTTCCATTCTCAATGTAGTGTCTCATGTGCTCAGGGACTTCGATACAGAGGTGTTAAGAGTTTCTTTTTATTAAAGTGAACCTGTCATCAGGGGCTTCATTTTCTGCATTACAATATTATTGTGTGCTTTAACTTACCTGTCTTTCTGACAAAATCCTCTGTTTAGTCCCAGGGGTAAGGTTTGATTTTCATGCATTTCAAAAAACAGCAGGAGCCTTGTTTGTGCTGCTCACTTCACAGAAACAGAGCTCACAGGTAGGGACGGAGCGCTGAGGAGTGGGCAGCACAGACAAGTCATATATTTTTTTTTAAAAATGCGTCCAAACCAAAGCTCAACCCCTGGGAATAAACAGAGGACTCTGTCAGGAAGCCAGGTAAGTTATGACACACAATTATATTGTAATGTAAATTCTTAGAGAAGGGAGAATGGAGGTGTAATGTGTAACGCTTCTGCAACCTGTGCTTTCTTTAGTGAAAAATTAGGTTCCTAGTGACAGGTTCCCTTTAAAATAAAAGTTTAAATTAAATTAACAAAGGAGAAATCCAAATAAAAATATTTGGGGGACTAGGCATCCCCCAGAACTAGGCATCTGCTGCTAAAGCAAAGAAAATTCTGTTTGTATTCTGATGTATCAAGAGATGAATAGATTCTCAAGATAAGGACAAAGTTTTGCCCTTATACAAATCACTGGTCAGACCACACATGGAATATTCTGTACAGTTTTTGGCACCAGTGTATAAAAAGGATGTCGTTGAAGTGGAACAGGTGTAGAGAACAGCAACCAAGATTATAAGGGAAATGGGGGCAAGAGAATACAATGACAGATTACAAAGTTTGTGTTTATTCAGTTTAGACCTAGGCCTGTGACCAGGACAAGGGGACATCCTCTACACCTACAGGAGAGGCGGTTCTACTATCACCATAGACAGGGGGCGTCCTCTACACCTAGAGGAGAGGCGGTTCTACCATCACCATAGACAGGGGGCATCCACTACACCTAGAGGAGAGACGGTTCTACCATCGCTTTAGACAGGGGGCATCCTCTACACCTAGAGGAGAGGCGGTTCTACCATCACCATAGACAGGAGGCATCTTCTACACCTAGAGGAGAGGCGGTTCTACCATCACCATTGACAGGGGGCATCCTCTACACCTAGAGGAGAGGTGGTTCTACCATCACCATAGACAAGGGGCATCCTCTACACCTAGAGGAGAGGCGGTTCTACCATCACCATAGACAGGAGGCATCTTCTACACCTAGAGGAGAGGCAGTTCTACCATCACCATTGACAGGGGGCATCCTCTACACCTAGAGGAGAGGTGGTTCTACCATCACCATAGACAAGGGGCATCCTCTACACCTAGAGGAGAGGCGGTTCTACCATCACCATAGACAGGAGGCATCTTCTACACCTAGAGGAGAGGCGGTTCTACCATCACCATTGACAGGGGGCATCCTCTACACCTAGAGGAGAGGTGGTTCTACCATCACCATAGACAAGGGGCATCCTCTACACCTAGAGGAGAGGCGGTTCTACCATCACCATAGACAATAGGCATCTTCTACACCTAGAGGAGAGGAGGTTCTATCATCACCATAGACAGGGGACATCCTCTACACCTAGAGGAGAGGAGGTTCTACCATCACCATAGACAGGGGGCATCCTCTACACCTAGAGGAGAGGTGCTTCTACCATCACCATAGACATGGGGCATCCTCTACACCTAGAGGAGAGGCGGTACTACAATCGCCATAGACAGGGGGCATCCTCTACACCTAGAAGAGAGGTGGGTCTACCATCACCATAGACAGGGGTATCCTCTACACCTAGGAGAGGGGGTTCTACCATCACCATAGACAGGGAGCATCCCCTACACCTAGAAGAGAGGTGCTTCTACCATCACCATAGACAGGGGGCATCCTCCACACCTAGAGGAGAGGCGATTCTACCATCAGCATAGACAGGGGGCATCCTCCACACCTAGAGGAGAGGCGATTCTACCATCAGCATAGATGGGGATTCTTTACTGTAAGAGCAGTGAGACTATGAAACTTTGCAGCAGGAGGTTGTTATGGCGGACTCTATCTACATGTTGAAGAAAGGCCTGGATGAACAAAAATATCATGGGTTATGGGGATAAAACACTTGTTTAATTCTTAAAGGTTGGACTTGATAGACTTGCGTCTTTTTCCAACCTGATATAGTATGATACATTACAATTAGTGATGAGCGAGTATACTCGTCCGAGCTTGATGCTCGGTCGAGTATTAGCATACTCGGACCGGCTCGTTAACGAGCATTTAATTTAAAAAAAAAAAAGTGAAGAACAGTAAAAAGATACAATTAAAACATTTAATGTAATTGTTTAATTGAAGAAAACAGTGAAAGAACACAGTGCAGAACAGATTGCAGATGTTCGGGAACATCTGCAATCTGTTCCGGAGACACGCGTGCAGAACGGTGTTCTCCGCAATAGTATTTGAAGAACAATATGTGTGAAGAACACATTACAGATGTTTGGCAACATCTGCAAGTTGTTCTCTACACATATTGTTCTTCAAATACTATTGCGGAGAACACCGTTCTGCACGCGTGTCTCCGGAGCAGATCGCAGATGTCCCGGAGACACGCGTGCAGAACGGTGTTCTCCGCAATAGTATTTGAAGAACAATATGTGTGAAGAACAACTTGCAGATGTTTCCAAACATCTGCAAGTTGTTCTTCACACATATTGTTCTTCAAATACTATTGCGGAGAACACCGTTCTGCACGCGTGTCTCCGGAACAGATTGCAGATGTTCCCGAACATCTGCAATCTGTTCTGCACTGTGTATTTTCACTGTGCTCGTTAAGTTTATAATTTTACTGAAAAATGCTCGGGTCTCCCATTGATTTCAATGGGGCTCGTTACTCGAAACGAGCACTCGAACATCTGGAAATGTTCGGCTCGAGTAACGAGCACCCGAGCATTTTAGTGCTCGTTCATCTCTAATTACAATGTACCTGAATTTGTAAATGCTATGTCGGATTTTAACTTATAAAGAAAATTATTTCTTCACCTATATCGTGAGTGCTGGATCCTTTCCATTTGAAGTTGCTATGATACAACTTGGCAACTTTTTCAAAGATTTCAAAAGAACTGTGCAAAGAAAATTGTTCTAAATGTCTTTCTCAACTCCTTCTGTCCATTCAAGTAATCTTCTGCTGAGGCCATATCAACCTTTATTAAATGCCATTGGTTGTATGTATGGGTCAGTTGTCCTGCTGCAGAATATGTTTTTGACACTTTTTATAACTTTTTATACCAGCATAAACTATATCACTTTATCTCACATGAAGAATAACAAAGAAGGCACGCATTTCTCTTCTGCAAATGTAGAACACTGCACATTTAAGAGTCCCATTTTTGGGATTGGTTGAGATTCCAGCTGTTGGAATCTTATTGTTATGCTCTGTTGCCATACATGTCATTGGTGAGAAAAGGCAGTCAGGACACTAAATGTAACATTAACCTCCACTCCCCATCTGGCAATAAGCACAAACAAACATATTTTTCTTTATCTCTCGCCAGAGAAAATACTTAATAAAATGTCTCAAAGCTTGTATGGTCCGAATATACCAGATGATGGTTCACCAGAGCTCATGAGGACTGGTTCAGATCCCAAAAATGTCACTTGAGCTACAGACCACAAGTGCTTTGATGAAGCATTTAGTAAACTGTATATTTTCTCTCCAGCTTTCTAGCATCACTTATCCTACCTTGCATCCAGCCTTTTATACCATTGTCAAGCTTTTTGCCTGCTGTGCCTAATGATAGGTCTGATTCTGGTTCATATTATGAAGAAAATAAGGTTATTGCCTATGTTGTGCATGATTGATTGGAACATTTAGAGAGAATGAAAATTCTGCTTTGTTCCATGATCACCATGGTTACATATTTTCTCATACAATAGTCCTCTTTTTTTAAAAACCAGAAAATTCCAGGAATCTTTATCTACATAGGAGATAAGGCTGACACTTTCTTATGTACCTGATTTTACAATAAATGCTATCACAAACCTTAACAACTTTAACGGAAAAGAAGGGGTCCAGAGAAAAAGGTTGATGCATATAGAGAACTTTGTGAAGCTTAAAGGACATCTACCATCAGGATGAAAGACTGTATGAAAATGAGCCTGAGGGGCTTCAGGCTCCATAAACACCCATGGAGTCTGGAGACCCTCAGGCTCATTTGCATAGAGTCCTATGTCCTGGTGGTAGATGTCCTTTAAAGGGGTTGGACATGAATAAACAAGCATGTATAATATCTTAAAAGGGTCACCCATATTGTACTTAACTTGATAAACCTTCCTCGTCTACTCATCGGCCCCTTGGGTCACTTGGCACGCCGGCAGCCCCATTAGGCACCTCTGTGTCCTCTGAAAAAGCAGTTTATTAGGAGCAATCAGTAACCAGTGTACTGCCTTCTGACCCACTTGAAGCCTGCAGGACGTCACAAGAAGTCCCAAAAATGCATTATGGTGGGGCCTATGACCCCTGGCTGCAATGGACAAAAAGAAAAAAATTACCAGGTAAAGTACAATATAGGTGACCTCTACAAGGGGATTACCCTGGTACCCTTATTCATGTTCAACCCCTACAAATGTACCACAAGTGATAATTTAGATGTATGTGGGTTGTTAAAACATACCATATTTTTCGGACGATAAGGCGCACCGGATTATAAGGCGCACCATAAATAAATGCCTGCTAAAACATCTAGGTTCATATATAAGGATTATAAGGCGCACCTGATTATAAGTATGAATGACCAGCAGGTGGCAGACCTGTGCACAGTTCAAGGCAGCTGTTGTCTGTAAGTATGTTTCATATATAAGGCGCACTGGACTATAAGGCGCACCTTTGATTTCTGAGAATATCAAAGGATTTTTTGTGCGCCTTATAGTCCGAAAAATACTGTACTTATGGGTTCCATTTCTAATTTCTAAGCCCTGAAGCAATTATAATAACATTGCTCCCCAAATATTCCTTTTATATTTAATTACCAGATTATCCCTTTGTTAAAAAAAATGTTTTACCTAATAAATAAAATAGGATCCATGTCTTGGGGAGCAATTGCGCCCACAAGAAATAGTGTAATGTAATAGGGCAATGTCATACGGCGAAAGGCTATCAATTGCACATAGTTACCTCTAATATATTGGATAATAAAATAATAAAAACTACTTTACCATTTCCCTTGTCTCCTGTATTGTTTACACCAACCACAACGCAGCATGTTATTAATTGTCCGAGGAAGGAAATGTCTGCAGTGACGCACTCTCTTGAGACAAATATCTGACCAGCGCGGCCTGTAACTTCCTTTCTTATTCATTAGCTTCCAATGACGCACTGGACATTAACGGATGATGAATGATCTCACTCACTCATATACGTATTCTGTGTCATTGTCTTTTTAGCATCACCTGACAATTCTTTGTGGTGAATGCTAAAAAGGACAATTCCAAAAACAAGGTTTTATGATGGTTTTCCCACTGCTGTGCTGTCTGATCTGTATAGTCAGCAGGAAGGAAGAAGATGACCAAACCTGTGACCTTGGCATGCCCTTTACTCGGTAATAACTGCATTGTTTAGGTATACAAATAGAAGACCCCATTCTGAATTTATGCAGATATTATGATTAACACATAGGGACTCATTTATCAAGGGTCGTGGATCGCACTTTTGTCAAACAGTTTGTCTTTTTTAGGGACTGCGCGGCGGATTTGATTTTAGAAGGAAGGAGACCATGGATAACAAATAGAAGAAGATTACCACAGTCATGATGCCTGAATCTATGAGTAATTGCCCCTGGTTTATCATGCTTGATTTTGATGGTAGATTTTCTTTAACAGATTTTTTATCTGCATAATGGAATCCTGACTGTTCCCAAAAGACCTGACAGGTTTCCTTTAAAGGAAATCTACCAATTGTTTTCATGCATTATGAATAGAGATGAGCGAACATGCTCGTCCGAGCTTGATGCTCGGTCGAGCATTAGGGTACTCGAAACTGCTCGTTACTCGGACGAATACTTCGCCCGCTCGAGAAAATGGCAGCTCCCGCCGTTTTGCTTTTTGGCGGCCAGAAACAGAGCCAATCACAAGCCAGGAGACTCTGCACTCCACCCAGCATGACGTGGTACCCTTACACGTCGATAGCAGTGGTTGGCTGGCCAGATCAGGTGACCCTGGGATAGACTAGCCGCTGGCCGCGCTGCTCGGATCATTCTGTCTCTGGATGCCGCTAGGGAGAGAGCTGCTGCTGGTCAGGGAAAGCGTTAGGGTGTTCTATTAGCTTACTGTTAGGCAGGAGTGATTCTCAAAGAACCCAACAGCCCTTCTTAGGGCTACAATAACGTTCTACTTTTTTTATTTTAATTTGCATCTTTTACCATTTTGTGAGGAATTAGCAGGGGGACTTGCTACCGTTGTGTTTAGCTCTTAGTGGCACACATATCCATAGCAAAGACCGAAGTGGGAAAATTCAGTAGGGGTTGGATTTCTATTAGGCAATAACTCAGTGTCATCTCATCTGGCATAGTAGTGTGCTTCCTTTGATACTTGGCTAGAAAATAGCCATAGGAGAATACAAACAGCTTCTTGAAGCCTACAGTAGCGTTCTATATATTTGATTTCTGGTTGATCTGCTGGTGGCTGTAGTTTCTGCAGTGCATGTACTTGCCAATTCTGAGCAATTTGTAGTGAGACTTGCGACCGCTGTGTTCTGCGCTTAGTGGCGCACATATCCATAGCAAAGGCCGAAGTGGCAAAATTCAGTAGGGGTTGGATTTCTATTAGGCAATAACTCAGTGTCATCTCATCTGGCATAGTAGTGTGCTTCCTTTGATACTTGGCTAGAAAATAGCCATAGGAGAATACAAACAGCTTCTTGAAGCCTACAGTAGCGTTCTATATATTTGATTTCTGGTTGATCTGCTGGTGGCTGTAGTTTCTGCAGTGCATGTACTTGCCAATTCTGAGCAATTTGTAGTGAGACTTGCGACCGCTGTGTTCTGCGCTTAGTGGCGCACATATCCATAGCAAAGGCCGAAGTGGCAAAATTCAGTAGGGGTTGGATTTCTATTAGGCAATAACTCAGTGTCATCTCATCTGGCATAGTAGTGTGCTTCCTTTGATACTTGGCTAGAAAATAGCCATAGGAGAATACAAACAGCTTCTTGAAGCCTACAGTAGCGTTCTATATATTTGATTTCTGGTTGATCTGCTGGTGGCTGTAGTTTCTGCAGTGCATGTACTTGCCAATTCTGAGCAATTTGTAGTGAGACTTGCGACCGCTGTGTTCTGCGCTTAGTGGCGCACATATCCATAGCAAAGGCCGAAGTGGCAAAATTCAGTAGGGGTTGGATTTCTATTAGGCACTAACTCAGTGTCATCTCATCTGGCATAGTAGTGTGCTTCCTTTGATACTTGGCTAGAAAATAGCCATAGCAATAGGATAGGATTGTTTGGTTTTAAAAACTCAAAAAAAAACAAAAAACACAAAAAAACACAAAAAAACACAAAAAAAAACAAAAAGAAGTAAAAAAAAAAAAAAAGTTATAACTCTCATTTTAAAAATGTTTAACCCGAGGGCTAGGGGTAGAGGACGAGGGCGGGGACGTGGGCGTCCAACTACTGCAGGGGTCAGAGGCCGTGGTCCTGGGCGGGGTGAGACACCACCTGCTGATGAGGGAGCAGGGGAACGCCGCAGAGCTACACTCCCTAGGTTCATGTCTGAAGTTACTGGGACTCGTGGTAGAGCACTGTTGAGGCCAGAACAGTGCGAACAGGTGATGTCGTGGATTGCTGACAATGCTTCGAGCAATTTGTCCACCACCAGTCAGTCTTCCACGCAGTCCACCCATGTCACCGAAATCCCCACTCCTCCAGCTCCTGCACCTCAGCCTCCCCCCCCCCAGTCTGCCCCCTCCCAGGAAAATTTGGCATTTGAACCGGCATACTCTGAGGAACTGTTTTCTGGACCCTTCCCACAGTCACAAATCACTTGTCCGGTTGCTGCTGAGCAATTTTCCGATGCCCAGGTTTTCCACCAGTCACAGTCTGTGGGTGATGATGACCTTCTTGACGTAGTGGAAGTGTGTAAAGAGGTGTCCGACGATCAAACCAGAGGAGCAGAAACCTGCTCCACGATCCTCCACAGCATCCACCAGCGTTCAGCTCTCCATACCCCAGACGCTGGAGCGGAAACGCAAATATAGTGCAACCCACCCGCACGCCCAAGCCCTTAATGTGCACATCTCCAGATTGCTTAGCCTGGAGATGCTGCCCTATAGGCTAGTAGAGACCGAGGCCTTTCGCAACCTCATGGCGGCGGCCGCCCCTCGGTATTCGGTCCCCAGCCGCCACTACTTTTCCCGATGTGCCGTCCCAGCCCTGCACCAGCACGTGTCAGACAACATCATCCGTGCCCTGACCAACGCCGTTTCTGACAAGGTCCACCTGACCACGGACACGTGGACGAGTGCTGCCGGGCAGGGCCACTATATATCGCTGACGGCACATTGGGTTAACTTGGTGGAGGCTGGGACCGAGTCTGACCCTGGGGCTGCTCATATACTGCCGACGCCGAGGATTGCGGGGCCTACCTCGGTCCAGGTGTTTCAGGCCTACTATGCCTCCTCCTCCTCCCACCCCTCCTCCACCTCCTCCTCCGAACTACCATCCGTGGGCACGGCGCCATCAGTCGGTAGCTCTAGGCACAGCAGCAGTGCCGTCGCTAAGCGACAGCAGGCGGTGCTCAAACTGCTGAGCCTAGGCGACAAAAGGCACACCGCCCAAGAGCTATTACAGGGCATCACGGCGCAGACTGATCTGTGGCTGGCACCGCTGAACCTCAAGCCGGGAATGGTTGTGTGTGACAACGGCCGTAACCTGGTGGCGGCTCTGCAACTCGGCAGACTGACACATGTGCCATGCCTGGCCCATGTGTTAAATCTGATAGTGCAGCGTTTCCTCAAGACATACCCCAATCTGTCTGATTTGCTCACGAAGGTGCGCCGCATCTGTGCGCATTTCAGGAAGTCCAGCCCAGATGCTGCCACTCTCAGGGCAGCGCAGCGCCGCCTCCAACTGCCCGCTCACCGACTGTTGTGCGACGTGCCCATGAGGTGGAATTCAACACTGACCATGTTATCCAGAGTTTACCAGCAGCGCAGAGCGATTGTAGACTGCCAGATGTCAACTTCCACCAGAACTGGTAGTCAGGTCAGTCAGCTTCCTCAAGTCTACAATGAGGAGTGGACGTGGATGTCTGATATCTGTCAGGTGCTGAGTAACTTTGAGGAGTCAACACAGATGGTCAGTGGCGATGCCGCCATCATCAGCCTCACCATCCCGCTGCTTGGCCTGTTGAAAAACTCTCTGGTCAGCATGAAGTCGGAAGCTTTGCGCTCGTCACAAGAGACGGGGGAAGAATATTGCCTTGTTGATAGCCAAAGCACCCTGAGGTCTGTTTCTCAGCGCATATCGGAGGAGGTGGAGGTGGAGGAGGATGAGGAGGAAGAGGAGGAGAATGTTGGCGAGACACAAGAGGGGACCATTGTTGAGTCCTTCACTGTTCAGCGTGTATGGGCAGAAGAAGAGGAGTTGGAGGAGTTGGAGGAGGAGGAAATGGACAGTCAGGCCAGTGAGGGGAGTGAATTCTTACGCGTTGGTACTCTGGCGCATATGGCAGATTTCATGCTAGGCTGCCTATCCCGTGACCCTCGCGTTCAAAGAATTTATTCCAGCACCGATTACTGGGTGTTCACTCTCCTGGACCCACGGTACAAGCAAAATCTTCCCACTCTCATCCCTGGAGAGGAAAGGAGTGTGAGAATGCATGAATACCAGCAGGCCCTGGTGCACAAGCTGAAACAGTATTTCCCTTCTGACAGCGCTAGCGGCAGAGTGCGTAGTTCTGCGGGACAAGTAGCGAGGGAGAGTAGGCGAGCAGGCAGCTTGTCCAGCACTGGCAAGGGTACGCTTTACAAGGCTTTTGCCAGCTTTATGTCACCCCAGCAAGACACTGTCACCTGTCCCCAGTCTCGGCAGAGTAGGGCTGATCTTTACAGAAAGATGGTGAGGGAGTACGTAGCTGACCATACCATCGTCCTAAATGATCACACAGCTCCCTACAACTACTGGGTTTCAAAGCTGGACATGTGGCACGAACTGGCGCTGTACGCCTTGGAGGTTCTTGCCTGCCCTGCCGCTAGCGTCTTGTCCGAGCGGGTTTTCAGTGCAGCTGGTGGCATCATCACCGATAAGCGTACACGCCTGTCGACTGACAGCGCTGACAGGCTGACGCTTATTAAAATGAATAAAGGCTGGATTTCTCAGAATTTCCAATCTCCACCAGGTGAAGGAAGCTCAACCTGAATCATTGATCCACTCCTCCTCCTCCTCCTCATTTTCCTCCTTCTC
Source organism: Engystomops pustulosus (assembly GCF_040894005.1). Lineage (NCBI taxonomy): Eukaryota > Metazoa > Chordata > Amphibia > Anura > Leptodactylidae > Engystomops > Engystomops pustulosus. Next base: position 49,210,651 of record NC_092413.1, read on the forward strand.
CTCCTCTTTGTACAGTAAAGCAGAGGAAAATGGCTATTTTTTTGACAGGGCCCACTGGCTCTTGCTATAGTACTTCATGCATTTAATTTTTCCGGAGGGCCACCTACCCGGTCCTCTGTTTGAAACAATTTTTGTGAGTGCCACATACAGGCACTCAATCTATTCCATTTTTCTGGAGGGCCACCTACCCGGTCCTCTGTTTTAAAAAATTTTTGGGACTGCCACATACAGGCACTCAATCTATTCCATTTTACTGGAGGGCCACCTACCTGCTCCTCTGGTTTGAAACATTTTTGGGACTGCCACATACAGGCACTCAATCTATTCCATTTTACTGCAGGGCCACCTACCTGCTCCTCTGGTTTGAACAATTTTTGGGACTGCCACATACAGGCACTCAATCTATTCCATTTTACTGGAGGGCCACCTACCTGCTCCTCTGGTTTGAAACATTTTTGGGACTGCCACATACAGGCACTCAATCTATTCCATTTTACTGCAGGGCCACCTACCTGCTCCTCTGGTTTGAAACATTTTTGGGACTGCCACATACAGGCACTCAATCTATTCCATTTTACTGCAGGGCCACCTACCTGCTCCTCTGGTTTGAACAATTTTTGGGACTGCCACATACAGGCACTCAATCTATTCCATTTTACTGGAGGGCCACCTACCTGCTCCTCTGGTTTGAAACATTTTTGGGACTGCCACATACAGGCACTCAATCTATTCCATTTTACTGCAGGGCCACCTACCTGCTCCTCTGGTTTGAACAATTTTTGGGACTGCCACATACAGGCACTCAATCTATTCCATTTTACTGGAGGGCCACCTACCTGCTCCTCTGGTTTGAAACATTTTTGGGACTGCCACATACAGGCACTCAATCTATTCCATTTTACTGCAGGGCCACCTACCTGCTCCTCTGGTTTGAAACATTTTTGGGACTGCCACATACAGGCACTCAATCTATTCCATTTTACTGCAGGGCCACCTACCTGCTCCTCTGGTTTGAACAATTTTTGGGACTGCCACATACAGGCACTCAATCTATTCCATTTTACTGGAGGGCCACCTACCTGCTCCTCTGGTTTGAAACATTTTTGGGACTGCCACATACAGGCACTCAATCTATTCCATTTTACTGCAGGGCCACCTACCTGCTCCTCTGGTTTGAACAATTTTTGGGACTGCCACATACAGGCACTCAATCTATTCCATTTTACTGGAGGGCCACCTACCTGCTCCTCTGGTTTGAAACATTTTTGGGACTGCCACATACAGGCACTCAATCTATTCCATTTTACTGCAGGGCCACCTACCTGCTCCTCTGGTTTGAACAATTTTTGGGACTGCCACATACAGGCACTCAATCTATTCCATTTTACTGCAGGGCCACCTACCTGCTCCTCTGGTTTGAACAATTTTTGGGACTGCCACATACAGGCACTCAATCTATTCCATTTTACTGGAGGGCCACCTACCTGCTCCTCTGGTTTGAAGAATTTTTGGGACTGCCACATACAGGCACTCAATCTATTCCATTTTACTGGAGGGCCACCTACCTGCTCCTCTGGTTTGAAACATTTTTGGGACTGCCACATACAGGCACTCAATCTATCCCATTTTACTGGAGGGCCACCTACCTGCTCCTCTGGTTTGAAAAATGTTTGGGACTGCCACATACAGGCACTATCCAAATTAAATTGTCTCCATAGCAGCCTCCACACGTTGTCTCCATTGCTACCTCCAAAAGTCGTCCATATAGCTGCCTCCATACATCGTCCCTTTATCAAACGAGGTGTGTCAGGCAGAAATTTGGGTTGTTTTCATGGATTCCACATCAAAGTTGTTAACTTTGTCGCCACCCTGCTGTGTTATCCACAAAATATACTGGCAAACTTTTACCATTTAGGGATATTATTTCAGCGCTTCTTGCGCATCTGTTTACATTCCCCTCACTTGGCATATCCTAAACTTATAAGAACGCTACTACACTTGATCTTATACAAAAGGTTCTTAGAAGTGCTGTTTGGGGAGAAGCCTAGAGACAGGGGCTTGGATTGGCGAAAGCTCGCCTGGCAGCGGAACGCCAGCTCCATGCGCATCATGCGCTTCTTGCGCATCTGTTTACATTCCCCTCACCCGCCATATCCCAAACTTATAAGAACGCTACTACACTTAACTTGGTGCAGGCTGGGACCGAGTCTGACCCTGGGGCTGGTCATATACTGCCGACGCAGAGAATTGCGGGGCCTACCTCGGTCCAGGTCTCAAAGGCCTACTATACCTCCTCCCACCCCTCCTCCACCTCCTCCTCCTCCGAATTACCATCCGTGGGCATGGCGCCATCAGTCGGTAGCTCTAGGCACAGCAGCAGTGCCGTCGCTAAGCGACAGCAGGCGGTGCTGAAACTGCTGAGCCTAGGCGATAAAAGGCACACCGCCCAAGAGCTATTACAGGGCATTCCACATCAAAGTTGTTAACTTTGTCGCCACCCTGCTGTGTAATCCACAAAATATACTTGCAAACTTTTACCATTTAGGGATATTATTTCAGCGCTTCTTGCGCATCTGTTTACATTCCCCTCACCCGCCATATCCTAAACTTATAAGAACGCTACTACACTTGATCTTATACAAAAGGTTCTTAGAAGTGCTGTTTGGGGAGTAGCCTATAGACAGGGGCTTGGATTGGCGAAAGCTCGCCTGGCAGCGGAGCGCCAGCTCCATGCCAAGATCCAACTAACATAGTTTTAACTGCAGCACCTTTAATCTACTACTAGTTCACTGCCTCCATACATGGTCCCCTTATCAAACGAGCTGTGTCAGGCAGAATTTTGGGTTGTTTTCATGGCTTCCATGTTAACTTTGTCGCCACCCTGCTGTGTAATCCACAAAATATACTGGCAAACTTTTATCATGTACCGATATTATTTGAGCGCTTCTTGCTCACCTCCTTTGGTTCCTCTCTGCCACCCATTGGTTTGAAGCCTGAGTCCATTTAGGGTATGTCGCCATGACACTCTCTAGCCTGCTGCCGCTGCCTCTGCATGCCGTACCCTATAGTGTCAGGGTCAATTATTGGATGTTTTAGATGCTATCTAGCTTCATTCTGTCACTCTGTCATGGCCATGCTGTTGCCCATAATTTTGGCATAATGGTGCGATTAGGCAGCCTCAGAGGCATCCATGCATGCTGCCCCTGCTGTTTCCTGTCCATTTCCGTGGTGTTTCCATCCTTTTCTGAGGTTCCCAGGTGTTTGGCCAAGCTTCCCTGTGCAGAGCCTTGGTCCCCTTGAAAAATGCTCGAGTCTCCCATTGACTTCAATGGGGTTCGTTATTCGAGACGAGCACTCGAGCATCGGGAAAAGTTCGTCTCGAATAACGAGTACCCGAGCATTTTAGTGTTCGCTCATCTCTAATTATGAACCAAACATACCTTGAGAATGCTGCGACACTGATGCAGAAATATATCTTGCTGAATCCCTGAACTGAGTGATTTTGCTGAAAAAACAATTATAAAATTATGATAATGAGGCTGTGTCGCTCCTGTGGCTGGCGCAATGCTTCTCCTTTCACCCTAATTATGCACTCCACCAGAGAATGATGTAATCACTGTATTGTCTCAGACAGTCAGAAGTAATCAATCGCTGCACCATCCCCCATCTGAGTCGTCCAGCTCAGGTTGATTGTCTTGACAGTTCAGGAAGCTCCGTAATGTGTTTATGAACGGCAGCCAGCATGAAATCCAGCTTTCCCAAAGTACTGAATTTTATAATTGTTTTTTGAGCAAAACCACTCGGATCAGGGATTAATCAAGATATGTTTCTGCATCAGTGTAGCTACAGCATTCTCAAGGTATGTTTGGTTCACAATGCATGAAAACAAATGGTAGATTTCCTTTAAAGGGGTATTCCCACGTAGACAACATTATTAAATATACTCAGGATAAGAAAATAACACATTTTCTAATTCACTGTTATTAGCAAAAATACAGCATTGCACAAAAATAATTCCAACCTGTCTATATCAGTCCTGGTGTACACAATTTTGGTTGCCCCTGGATTCGACCCTAAATCTTCTGATTTAGGGTCAGGCATGGCAGATTCTTCTCATGAGCATCTTCTCCTCTTTCGGCATCGGCCCGTCACACCTGCATTCCAAGAAGAGCTCATATACACACACAGACTCTCATATTTCCTGCCGGCAAACAGCAGTGTGAGGAGAGTAAATCTACAAGCTACAGGCAACATAAGAAATTTATATCAAGGGAAAAGGTACAGCAGAGCAGACTGTATGTGGGTTATAGCTGAGTTAGCAGAGTGTCATTGTGTGTTTTATCCATTTCATGGATCTCATCATCTCTCAACTCTGATCTGTCTCATCTTTCTTTTTCTATTTGTCAGATACTAGTGAATTTTCAGAAGGTAAATAAAAGTGTATATAAACCTGGTCTCTGATAATCTAACCACATTGTCAGCACAAAGGGACCATAATGGGCCTGCTTAAAGAGCCACTCTGGAATTCTACACTGACCATCACTGGTCTGGAGTGATAGTGTTATTGCTGTTTTAGCTCCTGAGTAAAATTGAAAAGTAAGTTGATAAAAATGATCTTTATTGTGTAAATATCACTAAGGGGTTAAAACTTGAGAACTTTCATGGGCAAACCCCTTTAAGATATACAATAAGGTATATTAATATGTCTGCCAAAAAAATATGAAAATGGAAACTTATTGACATTGCTTTGGGTCCATGTAGCTCAATGGATATGTTCAAGTCTGAAAATGGCCTCAAAAGAATATTATATTGTTGGAGTGTTTGTACCCTAAATGCCAGCAGTTAGCTTTTTGTCATACGAGGACTCATTATAGAAAATTATGAGTAGATAAGAAGCGAGACTGAATGTTCTTATGATTGCTGAGCTTTTTTTATGTCTCACAATTACACGTTATATTAAGATAGAAGTCCCACATATTTGCATGAAAATTGCTTGAGTGTCAGCATGTGATACTGCTAAACTAAGCAACATGTCTGTGCACTGTAGGGTGTCTTATAGAGAGGGGAAAACCATTATTTAATCAGCAAACTCAATGATTACTAATGAAAGCAAAACCCACAACGCCAGGAATGATGATGGCAGAGACGTTTCCACGGCAACAATGATTTTGTTTAAAATTCTGACACATGCTCAGGTTTACCACACTTTAGATGTAAAAAGAACGCATTCCATTGTTCTTCCAGATTTTGTGGTTTAGCTATTACATGCTTTCATGTTTATTGTGTTAGATGTTAGAAAAGATGAAATTACTTTAAAAATGTCGCCCCCATGCTGTCATCACAGCAGCCCATGTTGTAAGAGTAATGTGTGTAAGACACCCTCAAATGTATATCTGATTTCATGAATGGGTTGTGTACAGTACATTCATCTCTATACATCTGCTCACTCTATGGGCTTAGAAATCAAATCATGCAGCTTGGCTATAAAAGTAGCTGAATAGAAAGCATTGTCTGAGACAATAAATCCAAAGTTTAAAATACTCATGATAATAATACTAACTGAAAAATAATCTTTATTTCTGTATATGCCATCCTATTTTGCATGAGTATTTTGCATTAATCGTATGAGCATGGTCATTGTCTATGGGAGATATGTGGGGCGGCATAGGCATGTATATCTCTGTGCCAATCAGACCAAAGTACAGTGTAATTAGCATCATAACTTGTATAAGAATTTTGGGTAAAAATCAGAAAAAATCTCAGAAACCTACAGAAAGGAACAATTTATCAGCTTCCAACTATCATTATGTTTTTCGCTGTCAGGGCTCGGGGTCAGTGAACCCCCTGGACCAACGCGGACAATGACAATAGCCGACACCTGGGACCAGAATCTAAGCGGCACCTGGTTTTCACCAAAGGCAAGGTCGAGGTACAGGAACGTTAGGAAATCTTGTGGTCAGGAGCAGGCAGATGTTCAAGGCAGGTGGCAGAGTCTGGAACAGCGCAGGAGGTCAAGGCTGGCAGCAAAGTAGCAATGTCAGAGTCAGGTTCAGGGTCACAACGGGAAGTCAGATCAGGAACAAGAAACGCAATGGAAAGCTTTCTCATAGGCAAATAGCACTAAGATCCGGCAGGTGTTGATGGGAGAAGCTGGCTTTTAAAGAAAACCCGAAAAAAGGCCAGCGCCAAACAGCGGCGTGCTCGCCCTTTGAATATGGGAGTGCCAGCAGGTGGGAAACCTAGGGAGTGGGGACATGCACGATGGTCAGCTGGGATGGAAGCAAGAGCGTGAAGAGGTGAGTGCGGTAGGGACTGGGCGCCGCCACGGAGAGAGGCATGGCGATCTGACACGTAGATTGCAGGGGCACCTGTGACATTCACATGCCAGAGTACCTACAGGAAACTGACATGGAGAAAATATAAATTAAGATGTTGCTGTTAATTACATTAAGATGCATAGGGGAAGATTTTGTGATTAAATTACAATATTTAGTCCAAGTAACCTCCAAGTAGGCATCGAGAGACGTGAAGTGGGTCGAGTCCAGTGGTTGAGTGCCGGCGTAGTGTGTTCCTGCCCCTCGTCTGCGCCCTAATTAAATCCTGTAAACATTCCTGACTGCGGGTGGTTACATCAGAAAGCCTGAGCTCCCTGATGCATCCAGTGCGGCGGGCGGGTCTTCATCATACACTGCACTGATACATGGAGCGCTCGCATATGATAAATTCCCCCTATGATCTGTGTTTCAAGGCAAAACTGTCGGAGTAAACTAATTTCTGATTTCCTGCAAAGAGGACCCATTAGTTTTAGTGATATTTTGGACACAATTGGATTCCTCATAATATAATTATTTTGGATCAGATTTTTCTACGATTCTATATTGTGCTATTTAGTTTCTGGAATACCCCTTTAAGTATCTGACAAACCAAATTATCTGCCAGCCTAACTCTCCAGTTTTCACTGACTTTGCAAATATGGTGTGCCTTCCAAAGTGACTGAAACCCCCTAAAACGCTCCAATAGCAGGTTGTACAGATGAAGGCCAAAGGGGGTGACCCTATCAGCCATAGCAAGATAAGTTGGTTGTTCCAAGTCTGTGATTTCTACAAAATCCTTGCGGACAAATTGCCAAAAAACCCACTACAGTAACAGAACAATGGAAAAGTCTGGAAAAGCAGCGGTGAGAGACTAGTGATGTCCTGTGGCTGCAGATGTGCCGAAGTCATTCAAAGCAAAGGCCTGTGCACTTTCTACTGATTGATGAGTGTGGTAATATTCTGATAATGTGGTTATAATCAATCTTTGTGCCACAGTTATTGATGTTCTCTACTTATGATCATCACGTTTTTTGCAAAGTAAAGGTTTTATGTTAAAATACATTGGTTATTTTGTAAAACATTGTTCTAGTATTATGGTGTACCCCATGCCTATATGCCATATGGCTATATTCTAAGTATCAGTTAGACGAAAGGTTATGTTACCCCATCAAGCACTACTTAAGTATGAACTGGGGGTTCAGGAGCTGACCAATGGATCCACCTTTTCAGCTGAGGGTTCAAAGTCCAAAGTCTGGTTCTGTTCCTTTTGTTATTTCTCCTAGTAATATATCAGTAAATTAGTAATTGGGTATTACCCTTTGGGTTTGTGTTCTTACACTGTCACCATTGACTATGGCAGATTGTGCAGTGACACTTCTGTTACTTGTAACAGCCACTTGGCTATCTAGTTATTCATTTCTATAAACAATATCTATCCAGTATAGCTTTCTTTATACTGTCAAAAACTAAGTGTGAACAGAGACCACCTTAGTTGTAAATTGCAATGGCTATATTCCCCCCAGAACCCCCTCACATCCTTTGTGTAATTCATGCAGTCCGTATTATTATTATAACACAGTTATTCCTGTAGAGAAACTATATCCTATAAAGACTATTTCTTCAGTGAAATCCTCATATTGTCTTACTTGGATTAATTTGGATGCAATTTGTTCTTCTTTCTTCAGTGTGGTTGGTGTTAAGATATTTGCACTCTTAAACCCTAAACCTACTTCTATTCACCACAATTAGAAAATAAACAATAAATCATATTTTATTTCTTATCACAGCTTTGTACCTATTTTGCTTTTTCGCTCATACATGAAAAGAATTTGTGGTGTAATGATGTTCCTTCAGTGGGGAGCTAAAGCTTAAAAAAACTGTTTTCTTTTTCTTTCGGATAGTTTTGTTGGCAGCTGGGACTGTTTTGACTGGTATATATGACTACGGCAAGCGCCTTTTGTTTCAAACATCTGGGCTTGTGAAGGGGGCAGGTATACCCTCAGGGGTAGAAACATAGAACAGCTGTGAAATTGTTTTCTGTGGCTCAACATACTGAACTGAATTACCCTGGTCTACACGTTTAGTGTGCTGTTTACATGATCAGATATACTAGTCTGAGCTGTGCTTGAAAAAATATTTGCGGCATGCACTATAATCCATCTACTCATTCCTCCTTCTTGACCTGCCTCTTGTGGGGAACCAGGAATGTCAAACATTTTGACTGCATGCTTCTGCTCAGCATATTCTCTCCTCTAATTTGCACTTGCTCAATATTCGCCCATCCGGTGGCCAGTGGTTCCTAAATATTTCTAAAATAATCTTTCCTTTTATCAAAACAAAAGAGGTTACCCAGGGTGCACCTTCAAATAACATATGATTAAAGGTCAGACAAGGTGGACTGCGGCCATAGCCAACATTTTTTCTTTACTATTTGATGGTATCTGCACTAACACTCACATATAAAACATATATATACTCTGGAGATCAAAGTTAAGGAACAGTGTATGATCACTTGATTTTTACAGAAATAATGTAATCTACGTTGATCAACATTTGAAGTATTTTTGGCCACTAGAACAGTATTTTACAAGGCTCATTTTTCAAAGTCCCAGCAGGAGCAGGTAACATACTGTGTGGTGAGGACAGTCTACCTTCTGCAGATCTAATGGTAGATGTCCTTTAACACTACCAGTTTCCAAATTGGGTTGTTTACTGTAGGAAATCTGGGACGCAGTATTGCGCTACAGCCATGGCCCACAGTAGGATCCTCTGGTGGGCACTATATGGACTACTTCTCCTCTGTATACACAACATACTCCTCGGAAAAAGTCTAGCCTTTTGATTCTTTCTAACAAGAAGTTTGGACACTGAAGAATGGGCTTTCAGTCCAAATGCTCTTAAATGTTTGGACACTGTGTGATGAGACAGATCGTTACCCTGTTCAGTGCTGAACTGGCGAACAATTCCTGCTGCAGTGTTGAAATAATTAACCATCAAGATTGTGTGCATTATCCTGTCCTCTCTTGCATTCCTCTCTTATAATTTGGAAAGTGGATATGACTTCTCTTCACTCCTTCCCATCACCAATACTCAACCGTCAGCCGTAGACCAATAGTTATGCAAATGAGAAACTGGAAAGAGAAGAAACTTATGTGATTCGACCTCATTCATGACTTGTTTAAGTTTCTCTGACAAATAAACGATAACCATTTATTATAGATGTGCTCATTTTACTGAGAGATATGTAAAGACAACCCTTCATGCTTCATACTGTAGCTTGTGAGTTGTTTTAATTATGCAAAAATAGATTAAGTGAGATTTTTAGTGCGCTAAGATGTTTACCACAATATTCGCAACCTTACTGATTTAGGTTAAGCTCAACTAAAAAGTTTCTTAAACACCACCTAACCACATACCCCATTGTTCCTATAAACATCATAATAAAAAATACATCTAATGCTCTGCAGATATTGAAGCCAATGTCTATTCTACCACTTTCTAGTTTAGCAAAACTTGTATTATCGTTATCAGATATAACCATTGTCAGATTACATGTAAAGTCTGTAGTTCCTAGATGCTTCTTATCTGTGCTTTTAAAAGTGAAAGGTCAAATCGCAGTTGCTTTGGTGCAATGTCTATCATACATATGTCATTATGTAACCAAACTTCAAACAAACTCAGAAAGATAGAATGACAAATATGGCAGCAATAGAAATAGAACCACATGGCCCACTCTCTAAATAAAACTATCCTTCCAGACACTCAGTAAGACACTCACTACCTTGGAAGTATGTGTTCACCTTCAAAGTCCATTTTATAATCTCACATGTAGACATATAGAAAATGCAACACCAGAAAATTACCCATTTTAACAAAGTTTTTAACATATTTATTATGAATGTTCTGTATTATATCCGGCAATTTTCATTGTGGCCATTAAATGGGGTTGTCCACTTTCAGCAAATACTTGATATTGTTTGTGTAATGAAAAGTTATACAATTTTCCAATATACTTTCCGTATCAATTCCTCGCGGTTTTCTAGATCTCTGCTTGCTGTCCTGCTATAGGAAGCTTCTATGTTTACTCCAGTGAATAGAAATCTGTCCATGGACATGCAGGTGCATGAGCCGTTAGTATCACACAACTCTCTCTGATAATAACCTGCATGTCTATCACATCTCCATGGACAGATTTCTATTCAATTGAGTAAACACAGAAGCTTTCTATAGAAGGACAGCAAGCAGAGATCTAGAAAACCATGAGGAATTGATACAGAAAGTATATTGGCAAATTGGATAACTTTTCCTTAAACAAACAATATCAATTATTTGCTGAAAGTGGACAACCCCTTTAAGCCTAATAATAGACTGTCACTTGGTAATTCTGTAGGGGGTTTATTTGCAGCACTAACCTAATTTCCATCACCGAATTATAGTCATGACTAGTTGCTAGGGGGGATCAATTTGCCGGTCTGGCTGTTAAGCCACCAGTCTGACAATGCATCTGGTTCACGTGACCGAACTCAGACTTGAAATGGAGCACAGGGTCGCTCATCACTACTTATTAACTTTGGAAATGCATTACTATACTTATCTGGTACTGATCCAGAATCTTCAACATGACTTGAAAGGGTTTTTATTCTTGACATCAGGGCTGATTGTGGCCTCTTTGCTGCCTAAGCCAAAAATTGAAATGTCCTCCCCAGCAGTCTATGCCTGAGCCCCTGCCACAATTGAAAGTAAATCTATGCAAAGACACCATTACTAACAATTGAGAACATCAATGTAAAAATACATTAAAAAGCATTTTGCATCTAAAATGCTTTATTTAAACACATCAAAAGTTGTGCAAATTTTGACAAATGGACAAAACTTCTGATTGCAATTCCTTTTTTTAGACCAAAAAAATACCTGCCAGTGAACTGTCTTTTGGCTGCAATATGCAGATAATATCACCTAAAGCATTATAAGAGACTTTTTTGCCTAAAAATGTGCGTCTTTTTAAAAAAGTTGCATCCTCCACACCAGGGAGCAATTAGGCCCAGGTGCAATTTAACACAAGGAGAATCCACCTTAGACTAGACTAAAAAAAGTAGACGAAAAAGGAACTAGACAACTAGAAAGAGAAAAGATAAACCTCCCCCAGGTGTTCAAGACATATGTGCAATTATTAAAATATAGAAAATTTAGCCACAAATCCTCTCCAGTCCCTGGTGTTGGAGCTTAGTCACTAGTTGCGTCAAACTGTGCACTAAAATAAGAAACATAAACACTTCATATGCCACATGTATCAAGTAGTCAAAGCCCCCCTCTTTTTTTACACAAAATATACAGTTGTTCTTGTAATTAGTCATTTTTCAGCATTCAATATTAAAGGCTCTGTTCTCTGTTCTTGCCTTAGTGCCAATACTTTTACAGTTCACCGCCCAATAGCCGAGCTACAATCACCAAGCTTGGCCACTGCACAGCTGCCTGTTTCATTTTATGTATATTTATAGCAGAGAAAATGTCATGGAGGGGAGTCATGTGTCAGATCCCCTCATTTTGATATTTTTAGCCTTTTTATGGTATTTTACTCATGGAAATAGTTTTTTTAAACTATTTTGGTCTTCACATCCATTGGGGTGTCATATATTGTTTATTGCACTGATACCATTACAGTAACATCAGTCAGTGTTGGCATCATCCTCTTTCCGTAGAGTATGGCTGAGGATGGATTGATTGTATAATTTTGCTTCACACAATACAGGTGTGAACACTGCTTTATGCTTGCTGGCTGACTTGATTGATTCTGCAGCTATGCTCTGGTTCTTCAGTAGTTAATGTGAACCTGATGCCAGGAATGCCAGACCCCCCCCCCCCTATTGGAACCTACCACTAGCTTAAAATGACATTTCTGGTGTCAGATTCACTTTAACCTGCAGTTATTGGCAGTGTTCTTCTCTATTAACCTTCTGGACTTGGACTATTATTCTGTTATAAGCTCCTCCTGGTCAACATTCTGTGCTTGCTTTATTCTTAAAGTGCAGTGAGCTCCTAGTATCTAGGCATTGTATTTTGCCTGATGTCTGTATTCTGATATCCTGATCTTCTGCCTGTATTCAGACTACTCTTCTGACTTGTGATTCTGTGTTGCACTTGCCCTCTTTGTTGTGCCTGACTTTGGTGATCATTCTTCTGTGTTTGTTTTGTTTTGTCTTTGTTTTGTTGCACTATTGGCCAGTCTATAGGCAGGTAAAGCTGGGCAGGAGGTTTAGTCCTGTGTATTGTTTCCTTTTGATTTTGTGTACATTAATACATTTTGAGAAGTTTTATTTTTTTCTGGCAGATTAATTTGGGTATACCAGATAATGGGTGCGTAGGACGCATTTCGTATTACTATTATTAAGTTTTCTTGATACTGATATTTGTGTATTTTTTGTCTATCTGGAATGGTGTTGTGTACAAATATATGTTTTGTATGTATAATATATAGTCCTGCAGTAAATCAAAATCACTAGTATATTTTTTATATGGATATGAGAAATAAGTTATTTATGATTTAATGACACATGTGCAGCCCTCCTAATAATGATTATTTCTATCTGTCAACTGTTTTTATAATTCATTGTCAACCTATGCATGTTTGGAAGACCAAAATGTTTCTCTATTCTAAAACAATATGAAAATATAAACATCTGCAATCCTGGTTTCCATCTTCTCCATGCCTATCATTAAACATCACTTTATGGTTTGGAGTTCTGGATGCTTTAGAGCACAGAAGCAAAAAATCCAGCCCTGACATTGACCTCCTGACCCATTGATGAAACCAGCATGGTATTTCATTAACTCATTCACTGCTTAGCATGTTACTTTATTGTTTCCACATGCAATGCATTATACACATTTTCAAGTCTAGAACCTTAGTTGGCATTGAGTGATGGTGGCTGGCTGCTGGGCAAGTTCAGAGGAAAGAAGACAAATTACTTAACTAACAGTGACATTAATACAACATCTTATTCAGCTGCACCATCAATCATTTCGAGAAACCGCCATTTCAAACCCTAGAACAAAAAATGCGAAGCTTAAAACTTACAAAATTACTGCACAATAAGATACAAATTTTTGTAAATATTTTTTTATTGTGTAATATAATTTATCATTGGCTCAATCTGAGAGGCTGACTTAAATTTTGAAATTTAGAAATTTTGTGCAATGCTTTTTGACCAAAGTGCAAGTTCAATGAAATCATTGAAATCAGTTGTTACAAACTCAGATTGAGCTTCCATTAATCTTGTTTTTAATTAAGATTAAATTAAGAAAAAATACCTTCTCAAGTAGCTGCTTCAAAGAAAGTCTTATTCTTCAACATGACTTGAAAGGGTTTTTATTCTTGACATCAGGGCCTATTGTGTCCTTTTTGCAGCCTGAGCCAAAAGTTTAAATGCCCTCCCCAACAGTCTACGCCTGAGCCCCTGCCATAAAATGCTTTATTTAAACACATCAAAAGTTGTGCAAATTTTGACAAATGCACAAAACTTCTGATTGCAATTCATTTTTTTTGGAAAAAAACTAATAAAAAATAAAAATACCTCCCAGTAAACTGTCTTTCGGCTGCAATATGCAGACAATATAACCAAATGCATTATAAAAAGAAAGGGGGAGAGTAATTGGATGGCTGACTGTGAGACTTTTTTTGCACAAAAATGTGCGGCTTTTAAAAAAAGTTGCATCCTCCACAATAGGGAGCAATGTTACAATATCAAGCACATGTGCATTTTACAACAAGGGGAATCCACCTAAAACAAACTTAACTAAGAAACTAGACAAAAAAGGAACTAGACACCTAGAAAGAGAAAAGATAAATCCCCCCCCCCCAGGTGTTCAATAAGGTGTTCAATAATTTATGATGTGCAATTCATAAAAAAGTTGAAAATTTAGACACAAATCCTCTCCAGTCCCTGGTGTTGGAGCTTAGTCACCAGTTGAGCCAAACCGTGCACTAAATAACTTGCAAATCCACTAGAAACATTAACACCTCATGTGCCACATGTATCAAGCAGTCACAGCCACCCCCCTCTTTTTTTTACAAAAAACATATAGGACCATTCTAGAGGGTAGCTGATTTGAATGGGCAATTTTTTTTCTTATTTTTTATCAGTGGTTTTGCAGTAGGTGAACTGAACACTGGACTTTTTTGGTGAGCATACTATCAAGTAATGGTTATCCAGAGCGGAGATACCTACAGAATGCACAAAGGTTGTTAATATGGTTTGATAAGAAAGATAATACAATATCTTTTATTGGAAAAGTCCCTGTAGTCCTTTAGATTATGATTATAACTATTTGGTGTTTTATTTTTCAGGGTCCTTTAACTCTTTTATTGACATCTTACTTATATGTATTTCTGAGTTGAGATGGATCCCTCTAAGTGCTGGGCTCTGTAGCACCTTCTCCGCATGGTAAGGATGTCTATGATCAATGTTTTATTCCTGGTTTTCTATAAGGTTTTTCCAATATATGTCTATGTTTACACATAGAATATCTACCTGCATATACAAGTTATGTAGTTCATATACAGACACATAATCCACATTACAATGCATGAGGGACCCTTTAGCTCTGGGCTAGCTCTCCGTTTTAGGGGTGTTACAGCAAGCATCAACTCGTGAACCACAGTGGCTGAGTTGGTAGCACTTCTGCATTGCAGCACTGGAGTCCTGGGTTCGGGTCCCACCCATGTCAACATCTGCAAAGAGTTTGTATGTTCTCTCCATGTTTGCATGGGTGTCCTCTGGGTCCTCTGGTTTCCTCCCACACTTCAAAACATACTGGTAGGTAGATTAGATTGTGAGCCCCATGGGGACAGGGACCATTTTGGCAAGCTTTGTGCAGCGCTGGATAATCTGTCTGCGCTATATAAATAAAGAATTATTATTATTATTATTACACAAAGGTTTGGAATATTCAATGTTCCGAGACAGAACAGGGCACACATAAGGAGTTTTCCCATAAGGACAACTCCAGTCCTCACTCAACCTTTTACAGTCAGCATTTACTGCTGTGGACTAATCTTGCTTGGCGGAAGCAAATGGCGTTGCCCATAGTTCAAAGCAAATAATTTCATGTATAACTCTTACCAGGTTCCATAAGGATTTTGTTATTATTTTGTTATTATAAAGGCGCTCTGATGTTTCCCAAGAAATAAGCTTGGGTTGTACTTGTTTAGTCATTCATACGTATGATGTCTGCAACCAGTATCAAAGAAATCATTATTCAGAACTTGCCTGTAAAACCACATCAAGTTTGGGCATTTCGGTTGCCAGGTTTCATATCAATGCATCTACTGTTATAAGTTGAGGCACTATGAAAGTACATTTTCACATGAAAACTTAAATATTTATGGTTATTTTGTGCTGGTAATATGAAGGGGTCACCAAATGAATGTGCTGATTGAAGTGGAAATGTAAAGACTTGATGTACATTCAAAATAAAATAGAAAAGACAATTGTAAATGTTTTATTTTAAAAATGTAGCAGATTTACTGTAAGATAACTTACATTTTAAATAGCAAGACGCCATTCTATAAACTGAAATATTTTATGACCGATACCTGATGGAAAGCCTTATCCAAGCTTATTAAGGGTCTTTTTTGCTATTGATGTGATTGAAGTATTTCAGAATAGGCATAAGGGATCTAAAGATTATATGTTCAGTACAGTAAAAACAAACATAGAACAAAGAATTTTGAAACATATATATAAAATATATATGTTCATATAGGTGTTATGAACAGGGACTTTGGCTTTGGAGGGGCCCTCGCCAGTCCATTCCCGGGCCCAAGTGAACATCCGCCATCAGTCTAAAAAAAAAAAATTTATACTCACCTTCCGGCTCCTTCTCCCTGGCCCTGGGGCTCCGCCTTCTCCTTCCAGGCGCATCACCATGACATGGTCGCCGGCCGCATGACGACATAATGTATGAACTGTGTGGGCCCTAACACTATGACTTCACGCTGCCGCAGCACTGCTGCATCATAGTGATGCCCCCAGGCCGGAAAAGGAGAAGACGAAGCCGTGGGGAGAAGAAGCTGGAAGTATAGATTTTTTTTTCATTAAGGGGGGCATCTGGGGTGGACATTATATTAAAGGAGGCATCTGGGTGGACATTTCATTAAAGGGGGGCTTTGTGGTGGACTGTCATCCCTAGAGCTTATGCTCCAGTCAATAACTTTTCCCAGTTTTTTGGGGGTAAAATTAGGAGTTAAAATTACAGTATGAGGGGAAGTTCAGCTGCAGAGCACAGAGGCCGGACCAGGGGTAGCAACCACATCTCCTACACTGTCTGGTAGATCTTGTCTGGGCGGTGGTCGGGGTGGATGGTTTAATGCAGTTAGGGAATGTGATTGGCTTTCCTAGACAGATGGGTTATAAGAGCATGTGTGAAGTTCATCATTAAATTACTTTTATGAACAATATAAGATTAAGGATCTAGAGCAGGGGTCTCAAACTCGCGGAGCCCTCTCCATAGCCGGTAAGTCTTTGCTGCATATTGCAGCAAAGGCTTACCGGTAACACCCGCGATCAGTGCTAGCACCGATCGCGGGTGTTTGCACAGCGATAGCTGCCGGCAAAGCTGCCAGCAGCCTCAAAAAGATAGCGGCGCATGGGTGCCGCCATCTTACCTGGGATCGCCGCTCCCCGTGACGTCATCGGGGGGCGGCGATCCGTCTCCACGGTAGCCTCGGGTCTTCCGAAGACCCGAGGCTATTTCGTTTTAACCCCTTCATTACAATGTGCTGATAGCACATTGTAATGAATGAGGAGGAAAATCCCCATATATTGCCATACTGTAGTATGGCAGTATATGATAGGATCGATCAGACAACCTAGGGTTAAAGTACCCTAGGGAGTCTGAAAAATAGTATAAATAAAAATACAAAAAAGTTTTAAAAAAAAAAATTATAATAAAAAAACCTAAAATTTCAAATCACCCCCCTTTCCCTAGAACTGACATAAATATAAATAAACAGTAAAAATCATAAACACATCAGGTATCGACGTGTCCGAAAATGCCCGATCTATCAAAATATGATAATGGTTTTTCAATGCTTTTAACCCCGTAACGGAAAATAGCGCCCAAAGTCGAAAATGCCACTTTTTTGCCATTTTGAAAAATATAAAAAATCTATAAAAAGTGATCAAAAGGTCGTACAGTCCTAAAAATGATATCATTGAAAATATTATCAAATTTCGCAAAAAATGACACCACCCACAGCTCCGTACACTAAAGTATGAAAAAGTTATTAGCGCCAGAAGTTGGCAAAATCAAAAAAATAATTTTAGTACAGGAGGTTTTAATTTTTGTAAAAAACATTATAAACCTATAACAAATTTGGTCCCTGACTGGGCTCAGTGCGGTAGGAGCTTGGGACCCCTCGGTGCACAGGACCGTTCATAGAGAAAACACGTCTCCCAGCTTGGGGCTTTCCTTGCGCTGGGAGACGCCATGACATTTGAATCTGAATAATGATATTTTGTAAGTGCATTTTGTGTGGAAAACTTGATGCGGCCCAGCCTTACCCAGAATCTACCTCCAGCGGCCCCCAGGTAAATTGAGTTTGAGACCCCTGATCTGGAGGATATAGAGTAATAGCGCAACACAATAGGAATACGTGTAATAGTAAAATATTTATTATTCTCTGAAAATGAGTGTTCAAAAGCGCTATTGGATTTAGACTTGCCTATTTTGTTTTCTGACCATCTCTCACAGTAGAAGTCACAGGGGTAGCCATCTCTAACAGGGGTAGCCAAGGTAGCCATCTCTCACAGTGGTAGCCAAGGTAGTCATCTCTCACAGTGGTAGCCAAGGTAGCCATCTCTCACAGTGGTAGCCAAGGTAGCCATCTCTCACAGGGGTAGCCCAGGTAGCCAACTCTCACAAGGGTAGCCCAGCAGCCATCTCTCACAGGGGTAGCCAAGGTAGCCATCTCTCACAGTGGTAGCCAAGGTAGCCATCTCTCACAGTGGTAGCCAAGGTAGCCATCTCTCACAGGGGTAGCCCAGGTAACCATCTCTCACAGGGGTAGCCCAGGTAGCCATCTCTCACAAGGGTAGCCCAGATAGCCATCTGTCACAAAGGCAGCCTAGATAGCCAACTCTCACAGGTGTAACCCAGGTAACCATCTCTCACAAGAATAGCCCAGATAGCCATCCCTCACAAGGGTAGCCCAGATAGCCATCTCTCACAGGGGTAGCCTAGTAGCCATCTCTCACAGGGGTAGCCAAGTATCCATCTCTCTAAAAAGGGCAGCCCAGGTAGTCATCTCTCACAAGGGTATCCCAGATAGCCATCTGTCACAAGGGCAGCCTAGATAGCCAACTGTCACAGGTGTAACCCAGGTAGCCATCTCTCACAAGAATAGCCCAGATAGCCATCTCTCACAAGGGTAGCCCAGATTGCCATCTCTCACAGGGGTAGCCTAGTAGCCATCTCTCACAGGGGTATTACTGCTGCTGCTGTTACATTAGGCCACAGGCACTGCGGGGACATAAAGTGACATAAAGATAGCAAAACAGTTGATCTCTCTCTTAATTGCCCCTTATGATAAGGGCTGCATTGTCATGCCACTATCCTTCAGGGTAGACCCCTCTGGTAGACCCCAGTATTGTGCCCTGCCTTCAGCCAACCAGATATTCATATTTATTATTTGCTGCACAAGACCTATTCTAGCCTTTTTTCTGCCTGACGTGAAAAGACTATAGCTACAATGATACTGCCATTATGTACAAGAATATAACTTCTATAATACTGCCCCCTATGTACAAGAATATAAATAATATAATACCCCTTATAATGCTCCCTATGTACAAGAATATTACTTCTATAATACTGCCCCCAATGTACAAGAATATAACTTCTATAATACTGCCCCCTATGTACAAGAATATAACTACTATAATACTGCCCCCTATGTACAAGAATATAACTACTATAATACTGCCCCTATGTACAAGAATATAAATATTATAATAGTGCCCCTTATATACAAGAATATAACTGCTATAATAGTGCCCCTATGTAGGAGAATAGAACTACTATAATACTGCCCCCTATGTACAAGAATATAACTACTATAATACTGCCCCTATGTACAAGAATATAACTACTATAATAAGCAACAAGAAAAAAGGTTATGGTAACGGCTCACCCACAGTTGGCTGTGATCTTGTTCGTAGTGTTTCCTGGCCGGGTGCAAGGATAATCCCAAAGACGCTGGTCCGGAAATCCAGAGTCAGGTATCTGACTATAATACTGCCCCCTATGTGCAAGAATATAACTACTATAATACTGCCCCCTATGTACAAGAATATAACTACTATAATACTGCCCCCTATGTACAAGAATATAACTACTATAATACTGCCCCCTTTGTGCAAGAATATAAATAATATAATAGTGCCCCTTATATACAAGAATATAACTGCTATAATAGTGCCCCTATGTAGGAGAATAGAACTACTATAATACTGCCCCAATGTACAATAACATAACTACCGTATATACTCGTGTATAAGCCGAGTTTTTCAGCACAAAAAATGTGTTGAAAAACGTCCCCTCGGTTTATACACGAGTTAAAAAATAATAAACTTATATACTCACCCTCCGGTGGCCCCGGTGTACAGCGCTGCTCCCCCGATGTCCGCACGGCTCGTCTTCAGGCTTCCGCGCCGTCTTCTTTCTTCTGCTGGGCGCCGCCATGTTCTTCCCCCGGGGCGGCGCCTAGTATGACGTCAGCAGCGTCATACTAGGCGCCGGCCTGGAGAGAGCAATGGCGGCGCCCAGCAGAAGAAAGAAGACTGGCGCGGAAGCCTGAAGACGAGCCACGCGAATATCGGGGGAGCAGCGCTGCACACCGGGGCCACCGGAGTATATATGTTTTTTTTTAATGCTGGGGGCAAGCTGTATACTACTGGGGGCAGGCTGTATACTACTGGGGGTAGGCTGTATACTACTGGGGGCAGGCTGTATACTACTGAGGGCAAGCCGTATCCTACTGGGGGCAGGCTGTATACTACTGGGGGCAGGCTGTATACTACTGGGGGCAGGCTGGGCTGGCTGTATACTATAGGGGGCTGGTTGGCTATATACTGGGGGGGGGGGTCTGTAACCAATGCATTTCCCACCCTCGGCTTATACTGGAGTCAATAGGTTTTCCCAGTTTTTGGTGGTAAAATTAGGGGTCTCTGCTTATCCTCGGGTCGGCTTATACTCAAGTATATACGGTACTTTAATACTGCTCCCTTATGTACAAGAATAGAACTGCTATAATACTGCCTCCTATGTAGGAGAATATAACTACTATAATACTTTCCCCTAAGTACAAGAATAAAACTATTATAATATTGCCCCTTATGTACAAGAATATAACTGCTATAATACTGTCCCTATGTAGGAGAATAGAACTACTATAATACTGCCCCAATGTACAAGAACATAACTACTTTAATACTGACCCCTTATGTACAAGAATATAACTACTATAATACTGCCTCTTGAGGGTGAGGATGTGTGTAATGTGAGCTCCTGAGGTCTCTCAAGTCTGGAGCCAGCCCAGGGCAGGGCCACCCTTGGTGGGGAAGTTCACCATGCAAGTCCCAGGCTGCAAGGCCTTCTCTGGGAAATAATTCCCAGCCACCAAAACCTGTGGATGAAAGTCCTAAAGTGACCAGTGAAGTGAGTTCTATGCAGTGTCAGTAGCTCCAGTGCAGACAGAGAAGAGAAGGGAAGAACATGAATGTGGTGAGGAAAGAAGCAGCAGTAAGTACCTGACGGTGAAACCATCTGCCAGTGAGATTGTGAAGCAGGGTGTTGGGATATCCGCTGGGGAAAGTTGTGCAGGAGCAGAGGCAGCCTCCATTACAGGCCACAATTGTGCCCTCTACCCCTCCACCCAGGCACAGAATCTCTGGAGAGGCAAACTATCCTGGAGAACCTGCAGAAGCCTGTCCTGATCTGTCCCGAGAGAGCCAGGTCTGGGAGTGGGGTAACAGGACTCTAAGGCCCCTTTCACAATTGTGTTTTTCACGCGCGTTTTCTGCGCAAGCTTTTGACGTGCAGAACTTGCATTGCACTCTGACCCATTGTAATCAATGGGTCTTTTCAGACTTGCATTTTTTTTCACGCACACACGCGCGTTTTTTTTAACGCGCGTTTAAATCTCGACATGCTCTACTTTTGCAAGTCACGCGCGTGAAAAACGCACCATACAAGTTTATGGAGATGCATCAAAAACGCATTGCACTCTGAGACACTTGCAAGTGCAATGCAAGTGCAATGCGTTTTTCACGCATCAATTGCCATAGAAAAGATAGAGCTCAGTCCTGAGTCCATTTCACACGCATTTTCTGCGCGTGAAAAGTGCATTGAAATTGCATCAAAAACGCGCGTGAAAAACTGAGACACTTAGGCCCCTTTCACACTTGCGTTTTTCACGCGCGTTTTCTGCGCGTGCTTTTGTCGCGTAGAATTTGCATTGCACTCTGACCCATTGTAACCAATGGGTCTTTTCAGACTTGCATTATTTTTCACGCACACACGCGCGTTTTTTTAATGCGCGTTTAAATCTCGACATGCTCTACTTTTGCAAGTCACGCGCGTGAAAAACGCACCATACAAATCTATGAGGAGATGCATAAAAAACGCATTGCACTCCGAGACACTTGCAAGTGCAATGCGTTTTTCACGCATCAATTGCCCTAGAAAAGATAGAGCTCAGTCCTAAGTCCATTTCACGCGCATTTTCTGCGCGTGAAAAACGCATTGAAATTGCATTGCAATTGCATTGCAATTGCATCAAAAACGCGCGTGAAAAACTGAGACACTGAACAAACTCTGACTGAAAACTGATTGCACTCTGATGCAAAATGTGCGTTTTTCACTGACCAAACCCTGATCGCACCCTGATCAAACTCTGACGTGATCTGCAGCGCAAGTGTGAAAGGGGCCTTAGATCTGTGGAGGCCGAGGTGAAACCAGCAGGGAGGCCTCAAGCTGTCACCAGCGCTGTCACTGGCAGGATAGCCCGACAGCCACGACAGCCACAAAGAGGTCAGGACCCGGCCGAGTACTACATGCAGCACCCCCAATACGGCGGCTGAGCATGCACCCAAGCTCCAGCATGAATACCAGATCGCAGCACTTGTAAAAAGACTGAAGAAGCGAAGGAACAAAATCTGCTGCACAGAAAAAAATAAACTGTGGTTATAAAATGAATACCGCAAACCCCAAAAGAGATGAGCTGCTCAACAAAAATCTGGCTACACTGGCCAAAGACCTTGCTGATAACATTATCAAGACTGAGGCTGTTCTGGAGCAGATTGGACCCCTCGCTGAGACTTACAGGAACCAGGAGCAATTCCAGGCTCAAAGACATCATGAACGATCATCATATCCTGTACTTGAGACTGCGCTGATGGCGTCCAGCAGTCCTATGCAAAACCGGTACTGTAGGAGATCTACACAAGAAAGACAAAGCCAGGAATCAGCAGCCACCTACATCAGAGGTACCACAAGTCACAGCATCCTGCAAGCTGCATAAAGATCTCAGCCATCCCACTGATTTGAATGGTGAATCTGTGGCACCACAAGTCCCAGCATGCAGCAAAGACAGAAACATCTCCTTGCAGAAAGACTGCGGATGTAACCCTGAGGGCGCATTCACACGTTCCGCTAGCGCCGCGTTCATAACACGACGCTAGCGCACAGGGGGCGGAGTTTGGGGCGATCGCATATGCGTTTCCAGATAAATGCATGCCATCGGGTTATTAATCGCATGCGTTTCCCGGGAAATGCATATGCGATCGTCCCGAGCCCCGCCCACTGTGCGCTAGCGTCGCGTTATGAACGCGACGATAGCGGAACGTGTGAACGCGCCCTGAAGGTAACACTGCAGCAGCGCAGCAGAGCTCCCAGGTGACACCTGTGCAGGACAATCAGGATTCTGCTGTGCCAGTTACTGACTCTGCTAATACCTTTGTGTCTGATACGGCTGATACATCTGTGGTTGTTGCTGATCCCAATGTTGATATCTCTGTGTGTGCCAATTTTCCAGCAGAGGAAGGGGCTTCACCATCTGCCGGGGATGTTAATATAGAGCAGTCAGAGCAGCGTACGAAGGCTGGAGACATGGAAGCTGATGCTGGGGAGCAGGTAGCACAATCCAATGCTCAGAAATTTCCCCCTTTAGTTCCTGATGTTGGTGCAGCCCCTCATAATTTAGGTGCTCAGCGCCCCCCACAGTGCCCCCAGTCATAGAGTGGTACAAGTACTGACCAGGCCTCCTGGTAACGCCTGGAGTCTTGGTGCACCATCTTTTTCGTCCGGCTAACATTACACCAGTTAGGCATTTAAGAAGAGGAATCTGGTCAGGTTTAAGCATAGAAGGAAGACCTACCTGACTGGAGGTTTGTAGTAAGATCCCTGATTCGTGACCAGACAGGCTTCTCGCCAAGCGACCTCCTGACAGTTATAAATCTCCCAGACCGCCAGGGATAGGATGTTACCTTTAAGTTGATGTGCAACTTGGACCAGTTTTGGGCCAATTTCTCCAGGGTCAGAGATGCTGAGGGGTCGAATAAATTCAGCTTCACCATCATCTTCTGAAATGATGTGCAACTGGCCTCATGTCAGAACTCACCAAGACCAAGGATTATGATGGGATCTGGACAGGAGAGTGGAAGGTCCTGGTGAGGTTACGCCAGTACCGTAACATAACCCAACATCTGCCCAATTCCTTCTTCATTGGTCGTGAGAAGAGTGTATGCTTCTATGCAGGTCAGCCCCGCAGATGCTTTAAGTGTTGTAGGGCCGGTCACTTGGCCAGTAACTGCACTCTGATAAAGTGCAGCCTGTGTGGGGCATGCCCACAGGGATTGTCCCTTAATATCTGTAGGGCTTTGTTTTCAGGGTCAGCTCAGGTTGGGCCAGAATGGCAGATGCGACCATGACCGTAAATAGATTCAGTGTTTTGTCAGAGTCAGATGCAGAGGAGGAACTAGAGAGGGAACTTCAGAGAATGGTGGCAGAATATGAGGATGAGCCAGATGCAGATCCCCCCTCAAAACGTCAGATATGGAGACTTGTGGTCAGCAGGGGGCCTCAGGCTTGATTTTCTCCAGGTTATGGGGTTATGGCTCTAATCGCGGATTTTCACCTTAAAGTCGTCGTGAGTAATGTAAATAGCAGTAGGGCAAGGAAGACAAGACATTTAGTGTATGAACATTTTCACTATCTGGATGTCTTTTTCTCACAGGAGACTCATCTCAACAGTCATAGTCTCTTACGAGAAGCAGAGAGGGAATGGTGCTCAGGTCCATCCTTATGGTCACTGTCTGTGGAGCCTTGTGTCGGGATCTCCATCCTGAGATGTTGATGGGTGGGTTACCATCCGAGGTAGGAGGCTACCACTTATTAATATCTATGGTCCACAGAGAGGGTCAATCTATTTAATGAGGTGAAGTCCTATCTGTTCACATCTGTTCCTATAATTATGGCGGGTGACTTTAATGCCACCAGGGCATCCAGTGATCTGATAGACCTCTCACCAGGGACTCTAAAGTCTTGAACACTAGCATTACACAGTCATTACACAGTCAAGTTTATCTGATGTGTTTGTGCAGGGTGTTGTGCAAATTTACCTAATCCTGTGCTGGAAGATCTAGCTGGATAGACTTGGTGCTGGTGAGTCCTATGGAGGTCATAGGTTAGAGGAGCGAAAAATGTGTGTCCCAATTCAGATCACCTTGCCTTATATTTTTTCCTAGGTCCTACTGAGTGGCCTGATATGGGCAAGGGGCTATGGAGACTTAACTCTAGTCTCTTGGAAGAAGTCTTTGTACAGAAGCATGTCCATTCTCTTCTACAGGGTGAACTTGAGAGAGTGGATTTCTAAAACCACATATCTGACTGGTGGGAGGATGTCAAGGAGGATATCATGTCCCTCTCTGAGAGATTGTCAGTTAAGAAAGGTAACAGGAAGTATGCCCAGTATCTCAAGCTGCGTAAAGAATTAGAATCACTGTATTCGGCAAGTGGGGATGAAAAACAAAAAACAGACCAACTGAAATCTGAAATAAAGCAATATTAGTACAGCCGGTACACGTCCCTGGTTGTTGAGCGAGACTATGGGAACTTAGCTGTAACAGTTATCAAAGGTGTCTGTGATGAAGCTTTATTGTTAATCCAGGTTTTTATGACAACCCAACATTTTTAAAATCCAATTGTCAAAGACCAAAAAAAATTCTGTCTGGGGTTATAATGATAAAATATATAGTTCCGACTTATTACAAATTCAACTTAAGAGCAAACCTACGGAATCTATCTTGTACGTAACCCGGGGACTGCCTGTATTGATCTTTGCTATGAATAGTTATTCTCATCTAAAATCTTTTCTTCTTAAAAAACTCCAAGACCTCAGCACTCAGAAGAAAAAATGTGTCACGGGTATGCCGGCTGCATCTTCACTTACCGTATATACTCGTGTATAAGAAGAGTTTTTCAGCACAAAAAATGTGCTGAAAAACGTCCCCTCGGCTTATACACGAGTCAATACTTGTAAAAAATAATTAAAAATGGACTAAAAAAAAAAAAATTATTTACTCACCCTCCGGAGGCCCCGATGCGCAGCGCTGCTTCCCGCGATGTCATCGCGGCTCTTCTTCTGGCTTCCCGGCTCTGCTTCTTGCTTCCGCGCCGTCTTCTGTCTTCTTTAACATCGTGCTGGGCGCCGCCATTGTTCTTCTCCCGTGTGGCGCCTAGTATGACGTCAGCAGCGGCGCGTCATACAAAGCGCCGCACGGGAGAGAACAGTGGCGGCGCCCAACATGATGCTAAAGAAGACAGAAGACGGCGCGAAAGCAAGAAGCAGAGCCGGGAAGCCAGAAGAGGAGCCGCGATGACTTCAGGGCAGCAGCGCTGCATATCGGGCCCACTGGAGGGTGAGTAAATAAGTTTTTTTTTTTAAATTCTGGGCTGATTGTATACTACTGGGGGCACGCTGTATACTACTGGGGGCATGCTGTATACTACTGGAGGCACGCTGTATACTACTGGGGGGCAGGCTGGGGTGGCTATATACTACTGGGGGCAGGCTGGGGTGGCTGTATACTACTGGGGGCAGGCTGGGGTGGCTGTATACTACTGGGGGCAGGCTGGGGTGGCTGTATGCTACTGGGGGCAGGCTGGGGTGGCTGCTTACTACTGGGGGCAGGCTGGGTGGCTGTATACTACTGGGGGCAGGCTGGGGTGGCTGTATGCTACTGGGGGCAGGCTGGGGTGGCTGCTTACTACTGGGGGCAGGCTGGGTGGCTGTATACTAATGGGGGAAGGCTGTATACTACTGGGGGAAGGCTGTATACTACTGGGGGCAGGCTGTATACTACTGGGGGCAGGCTGGGGCAGGCTGTATACTACTAGGGGCAGGCTGTATACTACTGGGGGAAAGCTGTATATTATAGGGGGCTGGCTGGCTATATACTTGGCTGGGTCTGTGACCAATGCATTTCCCACCCTCGGCTTATACCCGAGTCAATAGGTTTTCCCAGTTTTTGGTGGTAAAATTAGGGGTCTCGGCTTATACTCGGGTCGGCTTATACTCAAGTATATACGGTACCTTTCTTGGCTAAAGCGGCATCTAAAGTAGCTCGACACGCACGTCCCCGCCACATAAGGCGTGCGCAGGCTCTGTAAAATTGAAAGGGCCGGTGCATCGCTAACTGGCGCTGGCCAGCCGCTGACCTGTTAAATAGCCGGCCTCTTCCTGTGACCCCTGCCAGATCTTTGTGCACTTATGCCATTGTAAAAGGGTTCCCTGACTGTGTACTATCCGTTGTGACCTCCTGCTACGTTCCTGACTTCGATTCTCTGCCACCTGTCCTGACCTTCCGCTACTTCCGCGACTTCGATCCTGTGCCACCTGTCTTGACTACGACCCTGATTTTGTCTGCTAACTCTGTAACTCGTCTTGGCCACCACTGCGAGCAAGCCGCGACCTGGTAGTATCCTGCTGCAGCAAGTCCAACCCGCTTTGCGGCAGGCTCTGGTGAAAACCGGCTAAACGGTGATTCAGTGGGTCAACTACCCCTGATCCTGACAAGATGTTTCAATATTCTGAAAAGACTGAGCTGAAAGGGAACCTGTCATCTCATTTTCACAAATACAGCTATTGACAGGTTTCCATAGAGCCTTATTTAGTAATTGACACCCTTTTTTAAGTTAAAAATGTTCCCTTACATTCCCATCAATCAACTACCTGGAATCAGAGGTCCTTTTAACCAGTTACATTTGCAATGTCTGCTCTATGTATCTAATCACATGAAATCAGAGCTAACCTCCATGGACTTCTCCCCATGCCTCCATGGAAACATGCTGTGATTTCATGTGATCAGATACATGCCAACTTGCCAACAATTTTATATTGTCCCAGCATTATTATTTTTGTCAGCATGCAGCTACGTGAGCTTTTACTATTGTGCATTTTTAGAGAATAAGGTGATGAGTTACTTGTTTACGTCACTCGTCTGTAAGATTTATTGTTTGTGAGGTTCTTGTGGTTTTAGGATTATTGAGTGTGATCCCAGAATAAGGTTTTTGGATGGGCTGTCATTAATTCCAATAACAATATGGATTTAAGTCTTGCACATTTATCCTGTCATCCCTCCTCTGTCACTCTATGTTTTTACATGTTATTGGTTTTACTTAACACCACTGATAAATAATACTGGAGGAATAATGTTTGTTTTTATCACATTTTATTATTATTTGTAAAAGTTTATGGACTGATTCCTGTCTTCATTCTGTTTAATGTATGGCATTACTTTGTCATATTTGCAGTAAATTCTATGGGGGTAATTTATCATTGGTTTTTATGTTTGGTGATGTTTTGGCACATTTGTGGTATAAATGTTGTTTTGTGACTTCCCATTGTACCAAATGAACATAGGACAGTGCAAAGTCACATTGACATGGACCCTCCTTCTACAAAATTCATGGGGGGGGGGGTAATTTATCATTAGACCGTGTCCTTGTGACAGTTCTATGTCTTTGGAGTTCTGCTACAGTCTGATTGATTGGTAAATTTGCTGGCAGTGCCTTATGCTATGTGGGTTGTTTGACACAGTTGCATGAAAAGTTGCAAAAAGACATTAAAGTGGCATCACATAAATCAGTGTAGGGACTGGCGTCAATTTGTGCAAAACCGTATGCCTAAACTACAAGTCTCGACTCGAATCATTAATTCAGTCCAATTGTCATTGTGACGGCATTGAGCCTGTTAAAGTTTTACATAACTGTCAATCCTCATATCTTCCCTTGTACACATATAAATAAACAAGTCAAATCATAAACATATTAGGTACCACCAGGTTCCAAAATGTCTGATCTATCAAAATATAAAAACAATTATTAACAATTATTAACCGTGTAACAGAAAATAGCCCCTAAATATCCAAATTGCCATTTTGCCTCCAATAACAAAATTTTATAAAAAGTGATCAAAAAGTCGTAAAATTCTCAAAATGGTAGCATCATCACATCCTGAAAACAATGACACCTTTCACAGCTCCGTACAATGACGTATAAAAAGTTTTCGGACTGGGAAATACCTTGCTTGGATGACATCAGGAGGACTGCAGGCAATTGTTATAAAACTTGCAATTTATTGGCTATAGACATGTCTTGGACAGCTTTCTATATTTTTTCCCCCTATTTCTATATACGGTTTCCATTTAAATATAGGATTGCATACGGCTATACTAAACCAGATGATTTTACAATATTGTTAGGAAATGGGATGGCCACACTTTTTGAAATATAGCCAAGTTAGCAAATCAGTTCCCAGTAAGATGGATGTAGATGAGCGACTGTAAATGATTTTTAAATGGCTATGGAATATGATGGCGCTATATAAATAAAGATTATTATTATGTTATGTAAGGAATGTTCTTCTGCTGCATTTAGCTGGCTCATAGTAGCCTGTTAGTAATGCCTGTACTATTACATCAGATAGGTTGCTAAGTACCCTAATGTAAAATATTACAAATGTAAACGTGAACCCAGCATTGCTAAAAAGTAACAGTGTTAAAAAAACATGTAGTAAAAGTTATACTTTTATCATTTATTGTTTTACCCAGGACATGCGGCATTCCTAGATGTGACCTTCCTTGGCCCATAGATGGTAAAGGCCATTTGTTTTTACATCTTGGAAATGTAATGGATGGTTTTGTAGCTATAACTGTGGAATGTCACAGTAATGTCAATGTTTACAGAATCTCTCTCCCCTGATAAACGATTTCCTTATCACGTCCTCCTTTGCCAAAGACTAATTACCGTCTGACATGTTTCCAGATTGCATAAGATGTAACTCCATTAGACAACCTCTTGAACATATTTGGTACTCAGCCCAAATTTTTGGATTATGTTTTCAGCTGGTGGTTTAAATATTGAAATATTGGTTTTACAGTATGCATTTATTTATAGAGCTATAAGCACTTCCAAAAACGGCAGTACTGTAAACTATTCGAAAAAATTAGTTTAACTGTTAACAAACTTGTCTTCAGGGTGTAAATGAGGGATAATACTGTTTCTAGTCATTATGTGAGTTGTAATCCTCATTTTGTCATCAAATAACAATATAGAAGCCCCTTTATATGAATGGGTCCGAATATATAATTTATTGTATATATTTTTTTCATTGACAGATTGCTGAAGTGTATGAATGGGTATGTTCAATTGAAATAAATGTGTAGTGCATCTTTAGTTGAGTGACGGTACCTTTGTAATATACTTCTACTAGTGCTCAGTTTCTATTAGTTTTCCTCTCTAAAGCCTCTATCAGTGAGTTTGTAGTCGATGCGAAGGACACCTGACTTACAGACAACCCCTAGTTACAGAAGGACCTCTCTGCCCACTGTCACCTCTGGTGAAGCTCTCTGGATGCTTTACTTTGGTCCCAGACTGCAACGGTCAGCTGTAAGGTGTCTGTATTTAAGTTTTATTGATAATCCTTGTTTCCATGACAACACAAAATTTTGAAAATCCCCCCCCCAAAAAAAAATGCATACATACAAATTCAATTTAATAACAAACCTAAAAAACTATCTTGTAGGTAACAGGTAATAAGCACTGCCTTATTACAAAGGCAAAGGGAGTACACTCCCTTTGCTAGTGGGTAGAGACCTACGTAGCAGTTGTGCCTTACTTTAGAAGGCAGATTAGAAGGCAAGGAGGGAGCGTGATAAGAATTAAAGTGGCACAATTAGCACTTTATTCTAACTATATAATGCCTGTACTAATACATCAGATAGGTGGCCAAGCACCCTAATGTAAATATAACAATCATAAAAGCATACCCAGCATTGCTAAAAAGTAACAGTGTCAAAAAAAAGTTATATACAAAGTAGTAATTCTTGATTATATTGATATTGAGTCACTATTGATTCATGCAAAGTTTTTTTACTTTTTTGTGATCATTTCATCGTCACAATCAGGATTAACATTAAAGCTTCATTACAGACACCTCTGATAACTGTTACAGCTGTTTATTGTAGCCCAGGACTAAAGTACAATAAATTACCAATATCCAGTGGTCCATTTGTAACTAGGGGTCGTATGTAAGTCGAGTGTTCTTAAGTAGGGGACCGCCTGTATATAAGAATGGTGAATTGTGCTATGGTTATGCAAATTTATGTTAAGCAAATAGAAACATTTCAACCAGTAACCATTTAGCACAACTCAATAGTACAAGTGAATAAAAGAAACTTTTTAACCCCTTTTTGAACAGACTTTAAAAGGCTTTAATGACCGTACCATTTTTAAAGAATTTTCATACTTATTGGATTATGGACCATAACTTTGTTTTTTGTGCAATAAAGTAAAACATTGTGTTTTTTTCGTGACACAAAGGGATAGTTAAAAATAGAAAAGAGTTAAGAAACCTTTTTCCATTTTCAGATATTTGGGGGGGTTAAAGTTACAAAAACTGGAGAAATGAACTCAAAATAAACATTGTAAATCTTTAGTGTGTGATGGTCATTTTAATATAAAATGGGGTAATGGGGCACATTTACTTACCCGGTCCCTGCGCGATGCCCGATCCGGAATGCCCGACAAGGATGAACCCTGCCTCGATTCACTACGAGCGTGCGCCCGATTTCCTTCTTGTGTCGCTTCCCCGATTAGGTCCGCCGGAGTTCACCTTCTTCTTCCCGGGGCATGTAAGTGCTTGGCTTGCAACACAATTTCAAATGTTAAATCTCGAGCATTGTCCGAATCCGTTGGATCAGATTTGTGTTGCATAAAAGTTGGCACGATTGCGTCACAATCCGATGTCATGTGACGCTATCCCTGGCGCAATCTCAGAAAACGTAAGAAAACCCGACGGAAATGCAGCCGCGGGACCTTAATAAATAATCCCTAATATGTATAGTCGGGGGCAAAGGGGCAACTATGGCAATGTTTTCTATAGTGTAGTGGGGGATTTTTTTTATTTTATTAGGGAATATTAATGTGTATTTTAAAATACTTATTAATATGTCATATGTGTGTGTGTGTGTGTGTGATAACTTTGTATATCCCCATGAGGTCATAAAAGACACCTGGGGGACATTTCCACATTGTTTCTTTTTTACAATTTTTTTTTTTACTTCTATTTTTCACCTGTAACTGGGGCATCTGTAGAATGAAACACTGAAAATTCGTGAAAACACAAAGAAACAAACCAAAAAAACAAAAGAAATTTAAAGAAATCAAACCTGTTGTCATCTTGGTCTCTTTCTGGTTTTGTGGTCTTAAGAAAAAAACTTCTGACCTCAATAAAAAGACAAAATAAAGCATCACAAACCTGAGGTTGTGTTCACATGCCTTGTTTGAATTCTGTATGGAAGCACAATTCATATGAAACACCACATGTTTGGAATGTAAACAATGTAAAACATGTGTGGCCAGATTTATCCACTCTTACACCATTTTATTTCCACTCTTACACCACCTCAATGCCAAGTGGGCAAGGAGGGGCACAAAGGGGGGTTAGCCCGGTGGCATGGTGGGCCGGTGCAGGATGCTTTTGCCCCGCACATAGGCAAAGACTATAGTGTAATTTCTACCCAGTGCCAGACCTGGAGTAGAATTGCCCCTATATAAGGATAAAGAAAAAGTTGCTAAACCATGTTGATTTGATTACACTTATAAAATGTGCGACTGTTAGGGAAAATAGTGGAGTGCCCATGTCCCTCTGAGGTCCTTTTAGCCAGGAAGGCCTTTGTAATGGAACTTTACTGGGGCAGAAACACTCTGTAATCAAAGTTTCCCAGGTTATAAACCTGTAGCCCCGACCCCTTATTAGTACATGCACCTGAGGATCAGGCAGTGATCCTAAAGGCACGTCAGTAGATCCCTTCCAGTACATTGTCCTATATTATTCCTGGTTTTCATGCTGATGTAGCCAGAGTTTTTGTGTTTTTTACTTTACTGTTTTGTCATATGTGTAGTGGCTTTTGTTGACACAAAACTCGGGATCTTGGGTGATGTTTTTAGTGCATATGTATGAAACTTTGATGTTTTAAGCTCATCATTTATGTTTTCTGAGTGAGTGCTCTATATGAGACAGAACTGGCTTCTCTTACTATTGCCTATAGCTGTGGTTTGTAATACACAGCAGCCATTACAATGAATAGACTTCCATATAATACACAGACAGACAGATTGAGTCCTTCAAGA
Source organism: Engystomops pustulosus (assembly GCF_040894005.1). Taxonomy (NCBI): domain Eukaryota; kingdom Metazoa; phylum Chordata; class Amphibia; order Anura; family Leptodactylidae; genus Engystomops; species Engystomops pustulosus. The sequence continues at coordinate 49,243,716 of NC_092413.1, forward strand.
CAATATCATACGCTGGCGTTCATAGATCCTAACAGGTTGTAAGAAAAGGGGATTCTTTTATAATAAAATTCCTTAAAAACACTATGAAAGTAATGTAAAGACAAAGTGAAGTATTACCTTTTCCGGGTCCAACCAATCAGATTCCAGAAATTATTTTAGTAATCCTTTGAATTAACATACTGTATATGAGGTTTTGGTGTACTGTGTGGTGTAGGCAGTGCGTAATTCTATATGACCATTAAGACAAGTGTTTGCTGTTCTTTAACATGAGTATTATATCATATTTACAAGAAACGAAAACACATTACTACATTACTTTAAATTCCCAAAGTTTGTTCTAAGCAGTATCCTGATGTTACAGATCCTGCCTCGCTTCTCTTAGGAGCACCTTCTAGAACATATGATGAATAGGCTTTTTATTTCTCTCTAGTTGGTAATAATCCCAGTAATTCCATGAACTCCTCCTGAGTATTTAAAAACTCAAAATAACATATGGGATTGCAAAACCAATATTACATTAGGTACATATTAAAAACAGCCTTGAAGAAGTGGACACTCATTATAGAGCCTAGGCGGCTCATTGATAACATTTTCTATACTTGGTTATGTTATGGTTATCTTTCCCTTGCTGTGAAATGCTTTAATAATCATCACGTTACAGTCTTTTATTCCCACTGATTGACTGGAGCGTAATATTCACAAATAGCATCAAGGATCTCACTATTACCCAGATTTTATGTTTGTTTTTACATTTAATGAGAATTTAGCATACACTTTAGAAAAAATATCAAATTAACACTAGAAAACTAGTAATAATATACCGTCAAATCTGACTCCGCACACTTTTGGAGCAACAAATGAGTGAATTGGGAGTTGTAATAAACTTGCTGGATAGAGCAAATCCAGATATAAAGTAATATAAGAAATGTGATAACCTGAATCTGTTTTTAGCTGTAAATGCATATTTAGCTAAATAAATCCTAATTCTGTTTTAATTGTACTTTAAATGTACCAAAAAGATAAAGCAAGGCCAAGATTCACTTCTTCATTCCTAATTTCTTTTAATCTCTTCTGTTACATTTTGACACATTATCATTTCAGTTATAATGAGACCCATCTGTGCAACAAGCCTATAGTAAATTATGTTAAATGGGAGGCCTCCAATTAAATTAGTATTTTAATTTCTGCTAGTCAGTTATTCCCTGGTACACATAGCATAAAAAACCATAAATGAAAAGTAAAGTGTCTGTTAAAATAACAGATGTGTAATATATATTTGCTAAAATATTGGACACTTTCCAGTTATTTCTATTACTATCTGTCACTCTTTAAAGGGGTATTCCGGGAATATAAATGTCTCATACAAAAACCTAGAATGCTACAAATAAATGAATATAACACATTTTAATGTTATTTGTCACAAAATGGAGCTTTAATTGTTTAATTTTATGATTCAGAAAATGTTATGGCCTTTCTAAAGTAGGTGGAGTTATCACCAAGATGGCTATCACTGGAAACTACAAGTCCCATGATCCTTTAGTTCTCAATAACAGCTCCTCCCTCTTATGCTCTGATCCCAGTGATGATGGAACAGACTGTCTTGCTCTGATGTGTAACTGCCATCACTGCACATTACCTCAATGAGATGATGCCTCACCACAACTCTGGGCATACTGGATGCACTGCAAACAATCAACCACAGCCACATGTAGCGATGATCACATGATCTGCCCAGGTAGATGCAGGACATGTGATGTGGACATGTGACCAGTGGGCATTTGTCATGTGTCTGCTCCGCACGGAGACAATCAATAGATTGATTAAAGGGCCAGAGGGAAAATATGCAAAGTTTTCCAGGATGGGATAAGGAAAACCTTGTCACTTTTAACTACCTTGTGAGGCAGCTCCCTTGGCTTCAAGCATGACCTACAAGAGGTCTTATGACATGATGAAGGATTAAAACCAAACCAATATATCTATTCCAGAATGAACAGACTCCCAACTGTAGACAGCGCTGTTTGAACATGATTGGGTCTCCTCAGTACAGTGTAGGGAACTGGTTTGACTGGGGTCGGGAAGTAAGAGTTGTCCTTAGGGAGACTGCCAATTAAGGCGTCCAAGTAGGCGTGTGGAGGCTTATAGCCATGGATACTCCACTTGGGGGATTCTGGAAAAATATGCAAAGTTTTCCAGGATGTGATAAGGAAAACCATGCCTCTAGTAGCCAGTATCATTTTAATTCTCCATTACAGCGTATGCCAACAGCACTTTACTGGGGAAAAAATTTTAAATATGGAAACAACTAATTACATTAGTTATTCGCTTATTAGTTATTAGTACATTAGTTTATATTTTAAGGACCCATTTGTACATGAATTATGTTTATTCCTGGAATACCCCTTTAATTTTTGTTGAAAGATGAGAGCCAAAGATAGATTGCACTCAATTGAAATTTTAATGGATGTTTGTCTTCTATTACCTTATATACTCGAGTATAAGCCTAGTTTTTCAGCACAAAAAATGTGCTGAAAAACCCAAACTCGGCTTATACTCGAGTCAAAAAAATAAATATATCTAAACTCACCTTTCCGGCGACCCCTGTATATCTTCTGTGCGATCTGTCCGGCAGGGGCTGGCAGGCTATATACACTGGGGCAGGGTCTGGCAGGCTATATACACTGGGGCAGGGGCTGGCAGGCTATATACACTGGGGCAGGGGCTGGCAGGCTATATACACTGGGGCAGGGGCTGGCAGGCTATATACACTGGGGCAGGGGCTGGCATGCTATATACACTGGGGCGGCTGTGACCAATGCATTTCCCACCCTTGGCTTATACTCGAGTCAATAGGTTTTCCCAGTATTTTGTGGTAAAATTAGGGGCCTCGGCTTATACTCGGGTCGGCTTATACTCGAGTATATACGGTATTTTGTTTTCTTTTAAGCAACATTGTATTTGTCTAATTCATAATAATACAAGTCATACAGATGAGTACAATATACAATTAATTGTAGCAGTTCCAAAATTGATCCAGCACTCAGGAATGATAATAAACAATTAGGTACTAACTACAACTGCATTAAACTAAAGCTATTGTGGGGTTTTATGATGTAAACCTTGCCCCTCTTGCCGCACAAATGTATATCTAGAGGCTCCAGCCTAACTGGTGGCAGGTGTCTTATGGAGCAGTTCTGTGCCAGGTCCTGCCTTGGGTAACGTTGCACTATAGCCTGCACTAACCCACCCAAGTGCCGACCCCCTTAACGTCTTCCCATGCCCACTTTGCATGGAGTTGCCGTAAGGGGGTAATTCCTGGCAATATGTGACATTGCAGGTCTTGTACTGGCATACAAGCTCTGATAAATCTGTCCCATTGTATCATCCTCAATAGCTGCAGAAGAGAATGAGACAACAAGGATTTTTAACTTTTCCTTGTCCAAAGACATGATTGTCAAAAGATTAAAACAAGGATCAGTAATCAGTGAAACAAAAGCATGCCCATTTTAATCCTCCATCCCCTAGTGGTCTTTGCTATATCTTCATTATCTTTCTCAAAGCGCTTGATTAATATACCAGGTAGCATAATACCTCACAATAAACTTCTTACATTTTAAAAAAAAATGTTCAGTGTTTTTCTCCCCGTGTCTCTTTATCTTTATTTTTTTTCATACATGAGCTGAGTTGTCAAGATGCCCACTACTTCAGAAAGCACCAGTATCAATGGCTTCAACCATTGCAGCAAAATTCATTTTTCGCCACCAGCAAAGCTACCGTATTCTATATTGCATTTCCCTTCACTGCTTGTTTATCATCCACTTCTCTTTCCCAACAGGAAAAAAAAATATCTTTCAATAGCCTTGCATCTGTTCCCAAATTCAGGCATAGATATTGGAAAAGGAGTCATAGCGACACACCATCAGTAGATCAAGAGGCCAAGATTTTCCTGCTTTGGTAAAATAACACACCCTTGATTTGCATGTCTCAATTATCTGGAGATATTGAAGATGCTAGTTGCTGATGAATAATAATGAGGGCATATCTGGACAGGCAGAACGGTATTCGACCATCTAAAAAATGTATGAGACAGGTTAATATTAATAGATCTCCCTTTCATATCCCTCTGTATATCTTATATATATCAGCTAAAGTGTCATTTTAGAGGATAACAGATATAAAACTAGGGTTGAGTGGACACGAACCCCAATGTTCAGGTCATGCCAAGCATTGTGGGTTTGTGTCCCGAAACCTGGACTTCAGCCCCTTTTGGGGTCACCCTCATTGGACTTTTTTTTTAAAAGGTTAACACCTAAGACAAGTGCCACCACTGTTCAAGGTAGTTAACTGTTGTTGTTCCCTTCCAGTTTGTGGGGGTTTGGCAAATGGATCAACTCATCACTAGACAAAACCTCAGCTGGTAACACCCAATTGTCAATATTCTTTATTCATAGATTTGTAGTTGACATATTAGAGGAACATTACAAAACAACACAAAAGAAACAAAACAAAGAATCCCCAGAATTGTAATTTCATAGGGAATACAAGTATTTTCTAAAACAGACAAGTCAAAGCAGACAAAACCTCATTAATTTGGCTGATGATAAAGTGGAAGGTCTGATCATTTGGCTCTTGTTTTCTGCACAGACCTGCAATAAAATGTAGAGTTTCAGAAGAACAGAAGAGGAGGAGTGAACACAGAGAGCCAATTAGGAAATTCCTGTGGTTTGTGATTTTGGTGTTTGAATTTGGGATTTCTGCCTGAAAATTCTCTGCTATTACATGTGAATTTTCTATACATTACTAGTAATACTATATGTGAGGATACCTGATATTTTAACACCTACCAGGTCACATTCCTGCTATGTTAAAGGCATTTACTCTATAAAAACCAGCAATAGATGCAATTATCCATCATGTTACATGTTTCTTCAGTATTTAATGTGTAACATATGGATACTGCATTTCTGAGTTTGCCAAGAATTCATATTCTACTATTCAGTTTTTTACAGCTTTCATTTTTTTCTTCTTTCTTATTGCAGTCGTAGCTTGTGTTTTCCCGTCAGTTTTCATATAAAACTTAAATCCAAGCTGTTAAATAGGACACAAAAAATAAAAAGCAAGGAGCCGTATGTGCACCACCTATAATATGTAACACATGTACAGGGTCAAATGCGTCATGAAGAAAATGTTCTGCTCCTTGACCTTGACCGCACATCCTTATCAATAACAACGATGTGTATCTGAGAGTTCAGTATAATCTAATTTGTATGTATCATTGGATATTTACACAGAATGTTTATAATTATTATGGTCAAACATAATTATTAATTTATTAGGAGACTTGGACGCTGATTTTCATTTAAAGATTTTATCTATATCTTGTGGTTTCTTTTTATCAGCTACATTCCTTTATAAGCTACAATCCTTTTCAATGAAGGGAAGCCTTATGGAAGATCGGAGCTGCCAAACGAAAGGAAATACCTAATATTTTCTAGATTTGAGCATACAAAAGGGGAGAGGGTCATTACTCATATGGATTAGCCCGGTTTCTGGCAGAAAAATAAATAGATTTCTGACGTTTTGAATTGATTCTTTTTTTATGTAGCTTTATTTCTTATTATTTCTTACTGACCCTGGTCACTTCCTTAAAAAGGGGGCTAATAAGATGACCATACATATTAGATAAAAGTTGATGAAATCAGAAGATATTGACTTTCACCAGAAGATTGATCGTTATAGATGACCAATTGCTGAAAATTGCACCAATGAGTAATAAGTAATGAGTACACACAAACTGCACTATTTGGTTCGGTGCACTGTGGATTTGTATCCCTAAACCCAAACAAGACATCAGACAGAAGTTTGGGTTTTGGCATTAGGCTCAACCATAACTGGAAAAGTTGAGCTTTTAGCCCCTAGAAATCACAGCCAAGCCCTGTGTAAGCAAGGCTGTCGTTGGCCAGGTGGAACATGCTGTATAAGAGGGAGGGTCAAATGTTCCAGCCTCAATACAGCCTGGAGACAGATGGGGAATGGCTGCAGTTGGAGATAGGGACAGGAGTTTAAGTTTAATAATGGCCCTTTTCAGGGCAGGTAGGTAGGGAGAGGAGGCTGTGAAGAATAGCTAGAAATGTTAAATAATTGCCCTTTACAGGGCAGTGTGCAAACCTGTGTCTGTATACATAAATACAATCCTATATTTCAGTGGCCATGGAAATAATAATAATAATAATAATAATAATACTTTATTATCCCAAACGGGAACTTAAAGTGTCACCTCCGCAGTACATCAAATTGACAAGACATCACATATATACTCACATAAAAAGAACACATATACCATAAAACAGAGTAAAAACACCAATACACATAGATATGAATTTCACCCGATATTCAATAAATAATTACTTAAATAGATTATAAAAGTAATAAAATGGTACCCATTTTTCCAATAGTCTCACTTTCTAAAACATTCCTATTTTACCCCTAATTGCGATATTTGATAGCTCGAGAGCGGCCGATATAAACGTCCTTTTAAATCTCTCCGACCTGAAGCGCAAGAGAATAAAACGGGAGCTAAAACCACTAATCTGTGCCTGCAGCACGCCATACATTGGATGGTCACTATTATTTCTAATTTTTTCCAATTTCCTTATTATCCCGCACTGTACAAGTTCCTCCCATCTATCAAATTGCAAACCTACTATCGAGGAGGCTTTCTTAATTATTTTATCCATCTTTTGACAATCCCTACTAGAGATACAGTTGCCCCAAGCCACTAGGGCAAATGCAAATGCGCTCACCATAACCGTATTCACATGTATTCACCATAACACATGTATCTGCCTCCTAGCACTTACTGAAGGCTGACCAATTATAAATTGCATGTGACAGTATAACATTATAAGTATTATTGAAGTGTGATATGAAGTGTTTTAATGGAATATGGTGTGCAGACAATGATAACAAAATTTCTTACTCACTGCCTACAACTTACTACAAGTAAGCAAATTGTCATTGAACATGTTGGGCAGCACACCAGCAGTTCTGATGTATAAATGTTAATGTGACCTCTGGTGTGTATGAACAGCTTTAGATTGCTATTTCATAAAGTCAGAACTCTTCAAAAAATGTAAAAATTATACAGTGTACTAATACATAAAAATTGGTATTTTCACTTTTCTTGTCTGGCTTGCACAGATAACTTTTTTTCTGGATTTTGTACAAAAGAAGCATTCAAAATAGTGGTCAAATATTTGGCTTTTATATTTTGTAAAGGATTAACAGCACCAAGTGCAATGTATAATTTAACAGGAGCCCATGCTGTAGGTCTCTTTAGATGAAGCTGTTAAGAAGAAAACCATGTGTGGTCTGGAAAGTGCATATTGAACAACATCCCTGATGTATTCAGAGGATGTTCCAAGGGTAATCTGACCTACAAAAATAAAGTGTATCCAGGTATGGAAAATGGCTAATGCCAATGAATTCTAAGTTTTTCTTAAATTGTTGAAGTTAGCGCATGTTCGTGGCTAATAACTCATTCATCTATTCGATATTTTCTGTGTTAATTCTTTCTTAGGCTGGAAATGGTCATGCAACTAATAGCACTCATTACTAGGATGGCACATTCTTTCTGTGTGTTTCTTGGCTATCTCTGGACTGCTCATGGAAAAATTCTCCCATTCATCCCACATACATGTGGGAGGCACATGTCGCCACTCCTGTTTTCATACCAGAAGCAACAGTCTTTTTTGTGTGTGACAGTGTTTTTCCTTCATTCAACAACCTGACATATTCCTAAACCAAAATCCAATTCCAAATACAAAGTTCTAAATTTCAACCTTGGTCCAAGTCCAGGAAAGTGACTGATGTCCTGCCCGCTGGTCAAGATTTAGTTCTACTAAACAAAGTTTTAATTAATTCCCTAAGCACTTGACAACCAGCTGATTAAGCTCCTTTTAGTTTTACATATTGATGAAATATGTGTATTGTCACCATCTGTCTAAAATTTTCACCATACAGGATGTTGGGTTGTTAATTTTATTTCTAAAATAAGTTATTTAGCTTTTTTACTCCTCCATATACTGTGAGTACAGAAAGTATTCAGACCCCTTTAAATATTTAATTTTTTTGTTTCCTTGCAGCCAATTAATAAGATCAAAAAAGTTCTTTTTTTTGCTCATTAATGTGCACTCTGCACCCCATCTTGACAGAAAAAAAATGAAATGAAGATATTTTTGTTACTATTATTAAACAAGAAAAACTGAAATATCACATGGGTGTTCACACCCTTTGCTCAATAGTGAGTAGAAGCACCCTTTGAGCTAGTACAGCCATGATGAGTCTTCTTGGGAATGAGGCAACAAGTTTTTCAAACCTGGGTTTGGGGGTTCTCTGCCATTCTAACTTGCAGATCCTCTCCAGTTCCCTCAGGTTGGATGGTAAATATTGGTCGGTAGCCATTTTTAATTCTTTCCTGAGATGCTCAATTGGATATAGGCCGGGGCTCTGGCTGGGCCAGTCAGGAATGTCACAGAGTTGTTCTGAAGCCACTGTTGGAAGGAGAACATTTCTGAGGTACCAGTCTGAGGTCCAGAGCACTCTTAAAGAGGTTTTCATCCAGCATATCCCTGTACTTGATTGCATTCATCTTTCTTTCAATTTGAACCAACCAATTGTCCTGTCCCTGCAGCTAAAAAAACACCACTATAGCATGATCCAAACAGTATATGGACTTTCATATGTCTTGCACTGAGGGGATCAGGGTTGAAGCAAAAAATTCCACCCTGATGTACATATACTCGGTAATGCAGTCCGGGATATAGGACTATTTGTTGCCTTTATAATATCATTACAGGCTGTTGCTTAGCCTAAATAAGGTAACTCCCCACCCTTTGGATATCAGGAGACATGTGGGCTATTATTATATCGATTTACTACTCTATGGAAGCATGATTTTCTCTTTTTTGTATATTGTATTTGCACTGAGGAGACGCTTCCATCAGCACACTCTTCCATAAATCCACGACTGGTGGAGGGTGCAATTATAGCTGACTTTGTGGAACTTTCTCCCATCTCCATACTGCATCTTTGTAGCTCAGCCACAGTGATCTTGGGGTTCTCCCTTAACTCTCTCTCCATTCTCATCTCTCACAATTGCTTTGTTTGGCATGACGGCTAGATTGAGGAAGAGTTGTGGTCGCCCCAAAACTTCTTCCAATTAAGGAGATCAAGGCGACTGTGCTCTTAGGAACCTTGAGTGATGCAAAAAAATCTTTAGTAACTCTGGCCACATAAGTGCCTTGCCACAATTTTGTCTCTGAGCCCTTTGGGAAGTTCCTTAGGCCTCATGATTCTCATGTGCTCTGACATGCACTTTGAGCAGTGAGGTCTTATATAGACAGGTGTGTGCCTTTCCTAATCCAACTCCAATGAATAATAATAGTTCCTTCATTTACATAGCGCACACAGATTACACAGCCCTGCAAAGAGCTTACCAAATCAGTCCCTGTCCCCAATGAGTCTCACAATCGAATCAACCTTCCAGTATGCTTTGCATAGTGGGAGGAAGCCGGAGGACCTGGAATGAAGGAGTTGAACTATCTCAAGGAGTATCAGAAGGAAATGGACTGCATGTGAGTAAAATATGAGAGTCATATTTCAATTTTTCTTGCTTAAAAAATTAGCAAAAATATCTATATTTCTGTATATATTAGATTGTTTATTAGTCTCAGCAGCCGTCCACATCTCAAGAGCATCTTGTCTGCATCATGCATCAGTGCTGCGCTCGGCAATCTCTGTCAGCTCCATAGAGATAAATGGAACAGAACATAGAACACAACCTTCTGCTCCACTCATCTCAGGGAGCGACAAGGGGTCCGACAGAGGTACCTCAGACCCCATTGGACCCCCTCAATCTTGTGATCTGTGGGGGTCTCATCACTGAGACCCCCCACTGATCAGCAACTTAGGCACTATTCTGTGGATAAAGCCTAATTTGTTTGGTGGGAAAACCCCTTTAAGTCTTGTTTGCCAGAGGGATCAAATACTTATTTCTCACTGTAAAAATTTAAATAAATTTATATAACTTATACAATGTGATTTTCTGGATATTTTTTCGAAAAATTCTCTCTCTCAATGTTAAAATTACCCTACACTTACAATTATAGACTACTCATGTCTTTGTCAGTGGGCAAATTTACAAAATCAACCAGGTTTCAAATAATAATTTCCTTGACTTTATGTGATGAGATTGGCTCCTGTTTGTGGCTGTTATTTTATGATTCTTACAAAATAAAACCCAGCTGTATGGTGCTCAAAGAAAAATATTTATAATCCAGTGGACCATCACCTTTTAGAAAAGTAACTCACTCGCAAGAAGGTTGTGGGGTTTTGGTTCAAGTGAATAAATAAAAATTGAGTTGCATGGCAGAACATCTAATAAATGTATAAACATGTAGAAAAATATGGACAACCTCTGACTTTGCTATGTTTTTACTTCTGCTGTTAAAGTATTTGTTTTATTGAAGAATTTGTCGCTTCAAACAGTAGGGATGTAATATCAATATCCTCAGACATGAATAAATAGACTTTCCATTGACACCTTAGTTAAGACATTCCTAAAGGATAAATATGTATAATTTGAAATGTATTTCTTGAGTAAAGATTCAATATCTTCACAGTATTTGGTTTTCCTTTTGTTCGATGGTGTGACTTCTCAGCAGAAAGAACATAATGGGGCAGATTTATCAAGCAGTCTGAAAGTCAGAATATTTCCAGTTGCCCATGGCAACCAATCACAGCTCAGCTTTCATTTCACCAGTGCTCATGAATATTTTAAAGGGGAGCTGTGATTGGTTGCCATGGGCAATTGGAAATATTCTGACTTTCAGACTGCTTGATAAATCTGCCCCAATCTGTTTGTGAGGTGTTAAAATATAGTTGCCTACCATATTAACTTGGTCAGTGAAAAGCGGTTTCCCCCCTATCCACAGGAAAATGCTCTATCATGAGTCTATTTCAAATTTAAAAAACACCCATATACCTCCTATTTGAAAAAGACGGAGTGGCTTCCCGTGGGTGGGTACCACTCCTCACTGGCGACTTCAATCTTCACCTAACTTTTCTTTTTATCGGAAAAAGACAGGTTTTTTTTTATAAAAACACTGACAGTTTCCTTTAATACTCCATAAGATATAACAGGGAATCTGTCACCTATTCTAAATTAAGGATGCCATTTTATTTAAATAAAATAACAAATGCATGCTCAAACTTTATACCTGAAAAAAGATCCTAATTTCTTACTTTTTTTAATGGTCCCATATTAACTTGGGTACCCTAATAATAAACTCACACTGGGGCTCATTTACTAAGGGTCCGAATTGCGCACTTTCATCGAATTTCCCGTTGATTTCCGATTTGCCCTGAATTGCCCTGGGATTTTGGCGCACGCAATTGGATTTTGGTGCATCGGTGCCGGCTTTGACGCAACAGAAATTGGGGGGCGTGGCCGTCGGACAACCCGACGGATTTGGAAAAAACGCGAAATTTTTAAAAAAAATTGTCACAAGAACAGCACTTACATGCACCGGGACGAAGCAGGTGAACTCCGGCAGACCTGGCGGATATCGGGCACACGGACCTTAGTGAATCCCGGCAGACCCGAATCAGCGTCTGACAACGTGCCGCTGGATCGCGACTGGACCGGGTAAGTAAATGTGCCCCACTGTGTTTTTTTATATTCTTTATCCAGAGTGAGACCCCTCTCATCTCAACTTCCTCCTCTGTACATGTACTGTTGCCTCTCTCTTCTTCCTCGCTCCCTGCTTTCTGCCTTCCCCTATTCACACTACTGCTCATATCAGTTCATATGTCATTCCCCCCTCCCCTACCCAAGTTCATCTTCTGCTTGCATCATTCCCCATCCCCAGCAAATTTTTCTGAATCCTGATCTGTCTATGTTCTGCCCCACAAACAGTTATTCCCCATCTACTGTGAAGTCCTCCATAACCCTCTGTTCTGCCTCACAGATGATCACATAAACCACCTCGGCTTCCTCACCTGTGTCAGAAGAAGTTGTGAATGAAGTTAGTGGAGGTGCAAACACATGCAGACACTGGAGGAGGACTAAACAGTTCATGGAGAACATCTTATCTCACCTATACACGGAAGTATCTGTGATGATGCGCCATTGTCCAGTCTACATGGAAATGGAAAGATCATGGAATGTTACTAAATATTAGAAAATCCCGCCAGGAAAGGGTTACCTAACCAGATTGCACAACTGCTTCATCTTTTTTATCGTGACCCATTTGCAAACTGGATTGACGTTTGGAAATAGTAAGGAAGGTTAGTTATTTTTCTTGGCCAACATTCATTCAATCTATATACAAGGCCCTACGGCGGTGATGGCAAACCTTTTAAGACCCAGTGCTCAAACCACAACCAAAACCCACATATCTTTTTGCAAATACAGCAATTTTAGCTGTAACTTATTACTCCTTGCTCTGTCACAGGTTGAAATTTTATCAGCATCCTAAGGACACCAATGCAGTAGGAAGAAAGAGGAGAAATTTGGATAATCATTGTAGCTTCCTCCAGGGTCCCCTAAATAGAATCACAGAGCCCGAAGTTCCAATGTTAATTCGGCTGTTGCAGTTCAAGTCACTTTAAAATAACGCTGAATATGGAATGTCCTGGTTTGCTTGGGACTGCAGGAGGTCTTGAGTCCTGTCTGACGAACTCTGTGCTGGGGTGATGGCCTTGGTGCCATAGAGAGGGCTCTGAGTGCCTCCTCTGGCACCCGTGCCATAGGGTTGCCACCACTACCCTTTTGACATTAGCAACCATCAAATGCTCTTTGGCATAGAAGGTTTGTTACAAATAAGGGCTCAGCTGACTTTAAAGGGGATTTACCGTCCAATTTCTGGTGGTAAAGTGCCCTAATTACACTGCTTGTTCAGTCTAGGGGACAGGGGGGGCATTTATTAAAATGTTTTTATTGAACTTTATTAACGAAATATTAACTATGTAAAAGTGCTGGGGGCCCTCAGGATTACGCGCCTAAGCGCCTCTCGGCTTCCCCGGCTTTTAATTTATACACGCCCCCGCTGCAAGCCGCCTCCTGCTCCCTCCAGTAATCTGGTGATAGATGTTCCTTAAAGGGGTATTCCGGGAATATGAACGTCTGACACAAAAACCCATGATGATATAAATAAATGAATACAACAATACTCAATGTCATTAGTCACAAAAAAGGAGCTTAAATAATTTGATTTTATGATTTACAAAATGTATGGCCTCTCTAAAGTAGGTGGAGTTATTACTAAGATGGCCGCCACTGGAAACTACAAGTTCCATGATCCTTTAGTTCTCAGTAACTCCTCCTCCGTCTTATGCTCTGCTCCCGGTGATGACGTAACAGGTTTTCTTGCTCTGTTACCATAGTAATGATGTGTAACTGCCATCACCACAACACTGGCCATAATGGATGCACTGCAACCAACTGACTACAGCCAAACGTAGTGGTGGTCACATGACCTGCCCAGGCAGGTACAGGCCATGTGATGTGGACATGTGACCAGCAGCCATCTTCTATCCTGCAACGGACCGCGCGGAGGAAATTAACGGACTGATTAAAGGGCCAGTAACATTTTAATTCTTCATTACAGTCTATGTCATCAGCATTTTCTGCTAAGGGGAGCAAAATTTTAAATAACAACTAATTACACATTAGCTTATATTTTACTTACTCATTTGTATATGAATTATGCTTATTCCTGGAATACCCCTTTAAGCATCTCTCCATTAAGAAACTATTATTATCAGAGAATCAGGTTTAGTTACGTTGCCTACAGGGAGTGTAAGATAATCTAAAATATTTCTCCTGTTTAATCAAAAGCACCAGTATCAACTCTCCCTCCTCCATGATTTACAGTGCAGTTCCGCGTCTATGGAATGACTACTGTGTATAATACTGATCCTGCCCCAAACCCACAAGGGAGTCATTGCACAGCTGCAGAACCAATATCTCTTACAATAAGGATATAGTAATCATTAACTAGAAGTAAGAAATACATGTTAGAAAATGAAAACATTTCAGACATGAATAATGTTCCACCAAAAATATATGGATGCTGTTATTTTTTGGTATAAAGGCTGCTTTGTTCTATGGTGTTGCTCTTATTTCCAAAGTGCCAGACGATGGAGGGAAACAGAGGAGTTTTGTTCAGCGAGTCACTGTGTGTACTTTTCATTTATTTTAGGCGTTGGCAATTAATTTATGTACACAGTAGATGAAAGAGCAGCAAAGTGAGGATTGATCTCAGACTGTAACCTACTCCCACGTTCCTAATTATAAATTAACCCATTGGATTCTGACATATGATAAACAGTACATGTGCAAACAATGGGTTATAAATTACTATAAAGAGAAGACATTGGTATTTTCCAAAGTTCTGTGGAACTTCTTGCTTGTGAATGGGTCATAAGTTACTTGTTAGCATTGGATACACATCTTAGCAATGTTTCCTTTATTGAGCTATTCTCTAGTTACATCTTAGATTATCGGATCAGTGACTAAAAAAGACTTGAAAATGTAACCACAAATCTGGCTCAAGACATTTGTCACGTTCCATTCTCTTAAACTCCTACTCTGGATTGCAATATAAGAGGTAATTTAACATAATCTGCATTATGGAGCTAAATAATGAAAACACATATTTTTCAACATGTGATGCAAAATATTATATACGCTGTCTAACACAATTAATATTTTATTATATCTTAACCCTTAAAGTGTAACTGTAAAGTTACTGACAAAAAATAGTTTGAGCACAGGTGGAGAGAGCCTGTGATAACAATTCCAACGATACCTGTATCATGCTGCTGGCTTCTTCCTGTGATATAGCCCGGTATATCTATCCTCACATCTTATAAAATCATATTCAGCTATTCCTGAAGTGGGTGGCACTTCCTGATTGTGAACTCATCTCAGGGCACTGAAGCCAGAGCACTCAGGGCATTCATATGAAACAGGACAGCATGTTTGTAATTGGACCACCTGAAGCATGTGATGAGTCACATGCTTGTGACATCACTCCAGGTCCTATTTTCTTGCACTGCTCTACTACAGCTCCTCCCAACAAGGCTCCTCTCTTCTCCAGCACTCCTATTTGGTTTCCCATGATGACCAGAAAGCATGACAAAAGGAGATTAGCTTGGGGGACAAGTTAAAACCTCTGCTAGCAGCTAAACACCTGCAAATAGCTTATTAGAGTAAATTAGAGAATTGCTTATTTTTGCTTAGTGAAGAGTTACTTTACAGTTGTACTTTGATCTTGCCCAACTGTTTTAATTGACAAGAATCAAGACCAAGCAATAACTATATGACAATGTTTACACACTTGGAGGTGGCATTATTACAGAGTTATTACATGCATCAGCTTTGTTTTAGACATTACAACTGAATGGGTTTTGATATGATCCGGCTCACACTACAAAATCAACTTCATTCAATTGTATGCTAACAATTTATCCACAACTAGTACTGCAAATCTGTGGCAGCCAACATTACAATACATTGTACAATGTTGTTTAAACCCCTTAATGCCGAAGCTACTTTTCACCTACCTGAAACTACACATTTTTTCAAATCTGACATGTGTCACTATAAGTGGTTACAGCTTTGGAACGCTTTAACATGACCACGTGATTTTCAAATTGTTTTCTCGTGACACTTTGTACTTCATGTTAGTTGAAAAATGTTGGTGGTATGTTTTGCATTTATTTATGAGAAAATCAGATATTTGGTGAAAAATTTGGAAAAATTCTCAATTTTCAAAATTCAAAATGTTCTACTTTTTCCACACAAAGTAAAAAAAAACTTAATATCTAACATTCACCAAATGTCTACTTTATGTGGACTTTTTTATGAAGTCTCTCATTTTTGTATGATGTTATGGGGCTTTGAACGTTAGGTGCGATTTTTCACATTTTCATACAAAAAGCAAAATCACGCTTATTTGGTAAGAGGTCACATCGATTAAAAGTAACTTTGCCAACCTAAATAAAAAAAAAAATGTAATTGCTAGAAAGGGTCTGGGGGAGGATTATGGGGCTCTTTTTTTTTTGGGGGGGGGGTGACAGATCCTCTTTAATAGCTGGAAAAATAGTGCAGAAATGTGTGCCATTTTATTTACTAACAATTGCATAATATAAGCTACATTGAAATCTATGCATCTTTCTAAATGGAAAGCTGCCAACTGGGCCTAATGTGTATTGGCAGCTTTACCAAGGTGCCTTTTAACTAGCCTATTATTTAAGACACAGTTGTGGGGGATGATTCTAACTCCAACATGACTGACTTTAATGCAAAAATTTATATGATCTCAGATCTATAAGAAGGATACATTATTACGTGGACTTCCAACCACTAATACTATGAAAAACTTGTAAGCTCCCCACTGCTCTAGCCAAGGTGATACTGCTGTAGTCACAGCAAATTACAACTGTTCTAATCTGTCTTGTATATGTCCTGCATTATTCTGTGTTTTTCACCATCCTTGCTTGTTACCCAGTTACGCTTCAAAAGAGTGTGTGGCAGCATCTGGGTGGAAAGGTGTTATGTGTACCCAACCCAAAGTGGAGCGAGAATAGTGTTGCATGGCCTTCTAGGAAAGCCTGTCTGAGGTCCAGGGATCTGGTCCCTGGAAGGTGAGCTCCCGTTCATGTTGGAGTGGAGATGGGGAGCCATTAAGGTGACCTAATGTGTCTATGTCGTTTGTTGATTTTACATGGTCTGTGTGAGTCTTTGGGAAAGAAATGCTGTATGCTTCTGGACAATGTTACTGTTTATTAGTGGAGGAGGCATCAGGAATTATTGCTGTCTGGTCTCTCCCAACTAGTGAAATTATCACTGAACTATTCAACCTCCACCTTTGACCTTCTATATGGTTGTGTTGCCACCTGTATTGAGCATCACTCAAACAATTAGTAGGTGTTGTGACTGTCTCCAGCTGCAGGCCCTCTGAACTTCCTGGTGAACTCTAATTCATCGAGCCATTTCTTCTTCTATTGTGATCCACCTGCACAATACTAGCTTGAGAGCTATACAAGGAAAGTAAATAAACAATTTGGTTTTTGTAGGTTGTAAGTTGTAATCAAGTATCTCTCACTGTTTGTTTTATGTTGTAATGTTGTGATATGTATCTCGTATAAATGTTGTTATTGGATTGCTGTAACACAGTAATTTCCCCCTTGGGGATAAATAAAAATGTATTGTGTTGTATAGCATATCAAGGGGAGATATTATATGTGTATAGTTAATCCAGACAACTCTACGGTAAGAAAGGAAATTGCTGAGCAAATAGAGGGTTTTATTTGTCAGACCTCCTTTGGATGACAAAATACTGTGGCCTAGTTATTGGAGTGAGGCCTGGGGAACTGTAATGGAATGAAAGTAAATTGCAAAGTTTACTATATTTCTTGCAAATTGTAGGCTTTTTGAAAATAATGTTCTCAGATGACATAAAGCAGAAATGTAGATGTAATGGCTTTTCATTGTGTATTAGGATAGAAATTGCACTGCATTATATGTGTATTCATTTTCTGTATTAATGAACAACCTTAAGGACCAATAAATGATGTGAAATATAGAAGTTGGTTTACATGCATTCTCAGGTATACGCGGTTATAACTAAGGATCTATTTGGATTTAGGAGGAAGTATGACATAGTGGGGCAAATTTTCTAAAGTACATGCATCAGTTTTCTGACGGACTTTGCACGTTCTTTCTAATGCAAACTGCTTGCACAGGTATTTAAGAAGTGTCCGAGACACGTTTGTCACGCATGTTGCACTATTCTTCATGCAACAAAAAATTCCTGCACTGAAGGTGGAGTTCCAGTGCTTAGATGGACTGTGCGCCAGATTTAACATGCAAAGTCATACGCCATATGTTAAAGGTGCATCAAAAAAACAAAGTGGCGCACTCTGTCGGGGCAGTGCAGGGGGCACCAGATTCTTGAAAAATGGACGCCAGAAATCATGAGATCAGAAATCATCTGACATCCTCTGCACACTACACAGGCATAGTGCAGTTTGCACTGTTCTTAGTAAATGTGCCCCAGTGAGTTTTAGGGTGAAATATCTAATTATTGATAGTGATAACTACCCACTTGATCATAAAGAACTGCTATAATATTCTTGAGCTTCATCGATTTTTCCCAGGTAACTGAATGTGTTTAGATAGGTAGTATGTAGAAAACAAGATAAAAGACTGACATATAAACATGGAACAGCCAAGGATTGTGCAGGAGACACAAACCTATAAGAAGTTAATACATGTATATCTACATAGGAGTCATTGAAAAATCATAAGAGGAACAGACAATGCCACTGCCTCCAAAGGACCAGACAATGTATAGCTAATTTTATAACTATAGAATAGCTAAAGCAGAGCCGCTTTATTCCAGCAGACCCTGATCAGCTCTGCCAGTGACCAAGGTCATGACTGGGACGTTGTATGCTAGACATATTCGCCCACATTTATCTAAAGTAGTGCAAACTGCAATATGTGTAGTCGCCTCACTAATGTGCAGAGTGCAGCAGAATTTTGAACACTAGTACACAGTCTTCATTAATCTGGAATCTGCAACTTTTTTTTGGTGCACCTTTAAAATTGCATGTGCGAAACAATTCTGTTGAGTCTCGGTAAAAAAGGTAACGCACGGTCTGAATCATCACCGGAACACCCCTTAAGGTGCAGTATTTTGTGACACAGCGGATGGACGCAGCATGCGTGACACAATAATGGTGCAAACACTTCATAAATATATGTGCAAACAGTTTGCACATTCTTTTCAGTGCAAAGTCAAACAGAAACTGGCACAAACATTTTAATAAATGTGGGCCATTATCTGCAAAATTTTGAAACTATTTGATTAGAATTTATTTTTAACAAACACTTTAAAAGGTCCGTCCTATTCCAAGGAACCTATAAACAGCTGAAACCAAGTTACAAAAGGGAACAGCTTTGAACTTGTTTGCCTATGTTTGGTTTGACTATTCCCAGAGAACGGAATTACTTTGCTTGTGTCTCTCAGCTAGGCTAACCACAGAAGATGGAAAAAACACTTAGTCTACACCCACCATTTTGGTGAACGGTGTACGTGTCAGTACCTGCACTCTTGCCAATCAAAACTACTGCCAAAAGGTTTCAGATACTGGAGGTACACTTGAGGTACTGCTGTGTGCAGATTAGGCAAGGTTTGTGCCAGGAATGTGTATGGAGATTTACAGTGATTTCTTTTTTTTTAAATTTTAGAATATGTTTTATTTTTATAGGTGAAAAGTGTGATTATCTTGGTTGCAGTGAGGTCACCAAGTTCCTTACTACTTTTATTGGTTGATAAAATTCATAAACTGTAACTAATGTTACTAGGACATAGACATGCTTACTAATTCTTACCTTACTAAGAATACATAGCATTGATAAGCTCATCTACTGAATAATATTCTGTATGACATAGCACATCTACTTCAGTTGGCATGCCATTAGCATCATTTTGCAACGAATTTGGAGAAACAAGGTATCCTCTGTTCATTACAAGTGATTGTATCAAAAATCAGGAGCTCCAGTTCCTTGAATTACTGTAGAAGATGTTCTATGTTTATACCTGAGTATTGGAAGGCACTAAATAAACATGTCCTGGCGCGACCCTGACCACGTATGGTATAAAGACCTGTTTGTTATCTAAGACTATTTATAAGAGATTCCTATTGTCCATATGTTAGGTTAAGTATCTGCCTAATCAACTCACTGATTACATTGATTCAAGCGAAACAGGGTCATTAGTAAATCCGTCCACTAACATTTCATCGGTCGTCGGCCCATAGTTGCCTTAACCAAAGCACAATTCAGAATGAAAATGATTTATGTGCAGAAACAATAAGTGCAGATTGTGCTCTTCACAGATGACTATAAGTAAAAATGAATTCAGTTGCATAATTATTGACACACATGGCGGCGCAGACATTTCTCTGTCTGAAAATAGGTTCCATTTGTCTGATTTATTTTCTATATCATGGTCATGGCTATTAAAAAATAGGCACATGAGAGAGTGGAATAAACTTCTGCAATAAATCCGCCATGTGCTACAATATACTAAAACGCAATGAAGCTATCAGGGTACCATATGTTATAGTGTCTTTCTTTAAATAGATATTTATATTATACCATTTACACAGGGGATTCTGGCAAATCTCACAATCACTACCAGGGTTTGCAGTGGTGGAAACCCTAGCAAACATACACTTACCCTATCTTTACTCAATTGAAAGCATTAACTAATAACTAAATAAAAGCATGGTTACCAGATAAAAAATAGGTGTTTTTTTAATTCTGTTATACCTTGTTGGCCTTCTCTACTATTTGGGACACTAAACCACCCACAGGTTGATATGGACCGGTGGTTAAGTGTCCAAAATGGGACTCTCTATGATCTCTTTAAAAACAATAAAATAAACTTTTATATCTAGAGATTGGCCCTTTGGACCCCAGTCTAGTGTTCCCCATGCCTGTGCGGTAATTTAATGCGTGTGGCTGAATTTTAAAGGGGTTTTCCCATGAATTCAAGCTGGGGCCTATCCGCAGGATAGAGCCTAACTTGCTGATCAGTGGGGGTCTCAGTGATGAGACCCCCCACAGATCATGAAAACGAGGGGTCCGATGGCCACAGTTACTACTTTGCTTAGGTCAAAAGCTGGTATTGCTTTTAACAACTGTGCTGGTTGCTAAGGAAATAAAATATTACCTTTAGCACCTAAATAATCAAAAAATAATAATTTAGGGAGCTCATATACAAAATGGCCATTGTGATAAAACATATTAAAAATTATGTAAATCTTATTAATAGTATTTGTAACAGTAAGATGCTTTGGGCATGGCCATCCTTTCACCATGCTCACGTTTATACAGATTTTTATGGAAAGGATTGGTTTCTAATAGGACAGGTTGGAATCTGCTCTGTGTCTTTCTTAATTGCCACGTGATGAACACATAATTTAATGTTATAACAGTAATGTGCCCTGTAACCACTATGTTGATTTATTGCAATGTAAATAAGTCTCGGCAACATTGCACAATATTTTCTATAATTGATCCATGTTAAGAGCTTGGAGTTGAAAGTATGTTCTTCACACAATTGGTACAATAAGCTGCTCTGAATGCATGTGACTGAATTAATCATATCATGTGGGTCATTCTTCAAAGGGAACCGATCATCATGAAAAATGCCTTTGTCAAAACCATGAATAATAGTAGTGCTTGATAATGGTTTATTTTACCTTACCTGGCTCCCTGCCAGCAGCTTCTGTAAAAGTCCCAGGAAGTGGGGGGCTGGGAAGTTGAAAGTTCCAACCTAAGTAGTCTTTTATACCTAGATTTATCCTCCCAATTCTGTCTGACCTTCTCACTCCAGGTATAAATGACTTCTCAAGTTTAACTGCCCCCCCCCCCCCCCTTAACAGAAGCTGCTGGCAGGGAGACAGCTAAGGTAAAATAGATTATTAGATTATTATCAAGCGCTGCTATTATTCAGGATTTTGGCAAAGGCATATTTCAAGTTAACAAACAATAGCCTTCTGGAACCTGTCATCATTGACCATCTTGATGACTGGTTCCCTATAAAAGCTATGGCCATATTCACATTCACTATGTTTCGTAGATAATATGCACACCTACGCATCTCCATGGTGCCCCAGCTCCTGTGTGTTGCTATTCTACAATTGTGATTTCATTAATCTGTGCCCTACTTCACGTCTACCTACGTTTAGCAGATTAACAAGAAGTAGGAGACATAGGGAAAAGAGTGTGACTGCAGAAAATTAAAAAATCTTACTAAATTCTTTGTGTCAGTATATATTGCTAGAGTTTCTGAAATTATATTCATTAGAACTACTAGACTTGTATTCTTAAAGGACATCAAGCCTCAGAATCACTGAGAGAAGACACTAACTATGTGTGGAGTCCAGTGCTGCCTTTGTTATATCCAGCATGCTCAATAATGGAAAAAAAAAGAGTTTTAAACTCTGCGGATTATCAGATGACCGTCTTCTTATCCTTATACTTGGTGAATTAGATTGAAGGTCAGGAGAAGTCCTGTGCAGATTGTTAAAATTTTTAAGACCTATTGTAATGTTGATTGTTTTACCTTAAATGCGAGGGACAATACAAAATTATTATTGGGACACTTTACATATGCTTTGGAAAATTAATTTTACCCTCAATACATTTGTTGGTTTAATGTATAAGGATTTAGGACATAACAAATCCTTAATTCTTGCATAGGTGTAAAGAGCAGCTAGGTCCTGATATTCAAATGTCTTTCATAACTTGATCACCAAGTTGGACTACCTTTATAAAAGCAGAACTTTAGTTGCTGTTTTCAGTCATTCAGGCACATGTTAGCATAATGCCAAAGAGAAAAAATTGTTGCAAAACATCAATCTGGGAAGAGTAATGAATTAACTTCCAAATAATTTGAATTCTACAGTGATAAAGATTACTTACAAGTGAAAAACCACCAAGACAGTTGACAACCCAATTTTTACTGTTCAGACAGTACAGGCCTCAGTTAGTATGTTCAGTGTTCATGTTTGTGACACTATTTGGCATCAGAACGGGAAGAATGGGGGCGGGGCATGTATTAATGACTTTCCTTGTGCACCATATTTATGAAGTATGAACGCCACATTATTGTTCCTTAACCTTTATTTTTATTTTTTATATTTGGTTTCTCCATTTGGGAACACTTTTTTTTTTTTGCATTTCTAGGTTCCCAACTAGAGATGAGCGAACATACTCGTCCGAGCTTGATGCTCGATCGAGCATTAGCGTACTCGTAACTGCTCGTTGCTCGGACGAGTATTTCGCCCGCTCGAGAAAATGGCAGCTCCCGCCGTTTTGCTTTTTGGCGGCCAGAAACAGAGCCAATTACAAGCCAGGAGACTCTGCACTCCACCCAGCATGACGTGGTACCCTTACACGTCGATAGCAGTGGTTGGCTGGCCAGATCAGGTGACCCTGGGATAGACTAGCCGCTGCCCGCGCTGCTCGGATCATTCTCTGTCTGGATGCCGCTAGGGAGAGAGCTGCTGCTGGTCAGGGAAAGCGTTAGGGTGTTCTATTAGGTTACTGTTAGGCAGGAGTGATTCTACAACAGCCCTTCTTAGGGCTACAATAACGTTATCCTTTTTTTTTTATTTGCTTGTGGCTGGGCTTGCTGGCACTAGTAGTGCAGCTAGTACCATATTGTGAGGAATTAGCAGGGGGACTTGCTACCGTTGTGTTTAGCTCTTAGTGACACACATATCCACCTCAAACACCAAAGTGGGAAAATTTATTAGGGGTTTGATTTCAATTAGGCACAGTCTGCCAGTTTCTTTTTATTTTACGTTTATTTTTTTCATAACTCAGCGTCATCTCATCTTGCATAGTAGTGTGCTTTAATACTTGGCTAGAAAATAGCCATAGGAGAATCCAAACGGCTTACTTACGCCTACAGTAGCGTTATATATATTTGATTTCTGGTTTATCTGCTGGTGGCTGTAGTTGTTGCAGTGCATCTACTAGCAAATTGTGAGCAATTTGGAGTGAGACTTGCGACCACTGTGTTTTGCGCTTAGTGACGCACATATCCATCGCAAAGACCGAAGTGGGAAAATTTATTAGGGCCCGGGGTTGGATTTCAATTAGGCACAGTCTGCCATTTCCTTTTTTATTTTACGTTTATTTTTTTCATAACTCAGCGTCATCTCATCTGGCATAGTAGTGTGCTTTAATACTTGGCTAGAAAATAGCCATAGGAGAATCCAAACTGCTTACTTACGCCTACAGTAGCGTTATATATATTTGATTTCTGGTTTATCTGCTGGTGGCTGTAGTTGTTGCAGTGCATCTACTAGCAAATTGTGAGCAATTTGGAGTGAGACTTGCGACCACTGTGTTTTGCGCTTAGTGACGCACATATCCATCGCAAAGACCGAAGTGGGAAAATTTATTAGGGCCCGGGGTTGGATTTCAATTAGGCACAGTCTGCCATTTCCTTTTTTATTTTACGTTTATTTTTTTCATAACTCAGCGTCATCTCATCTGGCATAGTAGTGTGCTTTAATACTTGGCTAGAAAATAGCCATAGGAGAATCCAAACGGCTTACTTACGCCTACAGTAGCGTTATATATATTTGATTTCTGGTTTATCTGCTGGTGGCTGTAGTTGTTGCAGTGCATCTACTAGCAAATTGTGAGCAATTTGGAGTGAGACTTGCGACCACTGTGTTTTGCGCTTAGTGACGCACATATCCATCGCAAAGACCGAAGTGGGAAAATTTATTAGGGCCCGGGGTTGGATTTCAATTAGGCACAGTCTGCCATTTCCTTTTTTATTTTACGTTTATTTTTTTCATAACTCAGCGTCATCTCATCTGGCATAGTAGTGTGCTTTAATACTTGGCTAGAAAATAGCCATAGGAGAATCCAAACGGCTTACTTACGCCTACAGTAGCGTTATATATATTTGATTTCTGGTTGATCTGCTGGTGGCTGTAGTTGTTGCAGTGCATCTACTAGCAAATTGTGAGCAATTTGGAGTGAGACTTGCGACCACTGTGTTTTGCGCTTAGTGACGCACATATCCATCGCAAAGACCGAAGTGGGAAAATTTATTAGGGCCCGGGGTTGGATTTCAATTAGGCACAGTCTGCCATTTCCTTTTTTATTTTACGTTTATTTTTTTCATAACTCAGCGTCATCTCATCTGGCATAGCAGTGTGCTTTCATACTTGGCTAGAAAATAGCCATAGCAATAGGATAGCATTGTTTGGTTTTAAAAACTAAAAAACACACAAAAAAAAAAAAACACAAAAAAAAGGTAAAAAAAAAATTAAAGTTATAACTCTCATTTTCAAAATGTTTAACCCGAGGGCTAGGGGTAGAGGACGAGGGCGGGGACGTGGGCGTCCAACTACTGCAGGGGTCAGAGGCCGTGGTCCTGGGCGGGGTGAGACACCACCTGCTGATGAGGGAGCAGGGGAACGCCGCAGAGCTACACTCCCTAGGTTCATGTCTGAAGTTACTGGGACTCGTGGTAGAGCACTGTTGAGGCCAGAACAGTGCGCACAGGTGATGTCGTGGATTGCCGACAATGCTTCGAGCAATTTGTCCACCAGTCAGTCTTCCACGCAGTCCACCCATGTCACCGAAATCGGCACTCCTCCAGCTCCTGCACCTCAGCCTCCTCCCCCCCAGTCTGCCCCCTCCCAGCAAAATTTGCCATTTGAACCGGCATACTCTGAGGAACTGTTTTCTGGACCCTTCCCACAGTCACAAACCACTTGTCCGGTTGCTGATGAGCAATTTTCCGATGCCCAGGTTTTCCACCAGTCGCAGTCTGTGGGTGATGATGACCTTGTTGACGTAGTGGAAGAAGTGTGTAAAGAGGTGTCCGACGATGAGGAGACACGGTTGTCAGACAGTGGGGAAGTTGTTGTCAGGGCAGGAAGTCCGAGGGGGGAGCAGACTGAGGGATCGGAGGATGATGAGGTGACAGACCCAAGCTGGGTTGAGAGGCCGGGTGAACACAGTGCTTCTGAGACGGAGGAGAGTCCTCGACCAGAACAGGTTGGAAGAGGCAGTGGTGGGGCCAGACGGAGAGGCAGGGCCAGAGCTGGTGCATCAGCGCCAAATGTGTCAACTAGTGAAGCTCCCGTGGCGAGGGCTCCTGCGGCGAGGGCTAGATTTTCAGAAGTCTGGAGGTTCTTTAAGGAAACACCGGATGACCGACGGACTGTGGTGTGCCACATTTGCCAAACCAGGATCAGCAGGGGTTCCACCACTACTAGCTTAACTACCACCAGTATGCGCAGGCATATGAATGCTAAACACCCCACTCAGTGGCAACAAGCGCGTTCACCTCCGGCCGTGCACACCACTGCTCCTTCCCCTGTGTCAGCTGATAGTCAGCCCCCTGCCCAGGACCCTGCCACAAAAACCCCATCGTCGCCTCCACGATCCTCCACAGCATCCACCAGCGTTCAGCTCTCCATACCCCAGACGCTGGAGCGGAAACGCAAATATAGTGCAACCCACCCGCACGCCCAAGCCCTTAATGTGCACATCTCCAGATTGCTAAGCCTGGAGATGCTGCCCTATAGGCTAGTAGAGACCGAGGCCTTTCGCAGCCTCATGGCGGCGGCCGCCCCTCGGTATTCGGTCCCCAGCCGTCACTACTTTTCCCGATGTGCCGTCCCAGCCCTGCACCAGCACGTGTCAGACAACATAATCCGTGCCCTGACCAACGCCGTTTCTGACAAGGTCCACCTGACCACGGACACGTGGACGAGTGCTGCCGGGCAGGGCCACTATATATCGCTGACGGCACATTGGGTTAACTTGGTGGAGGCTGGGACCGAGTCTGACCCTGCGGCTGGTCATATACTGCCGACGCCGAGGATTGCGGGGCCTACCTCGGTCCAGGTGTTTCAGGCCTACTATGCCTCCTCCTCCTCCCACCCCTCCTCCACCTCCTCCTCCGAACGACCATCCGTGGGCATGGCGCCATCAATCGGTAGCTCTAGGCACAGCAGCAGTGCCGTCGCTAAGCGACAGCAGGCGGTGCTCAAACTGCTGAGCCTAGGCGATAAAAGGCACACCGCCCAAGAACTATTACAGGGCATCACGGCGCAGACTGATCTGTGGCTGGCACCGCTGAACCTGAAGCCAGGCATGGTTGTGTGTGACAACGGCCGTAACCTGGTGGCGGCTCTGCAACTCGGCAGACTGACACATGTGCCATGCCTGGCCCATGTGTTAAATCTGATAGTTCAGCGTTTCCTCAAGACATACCCCAATCTGTCTGATTTGCTCACGAAGGTGCGCCGCATCTGTGCGCATTTCAGGAAGTCCAGCACAGATGCTGCCACTCTCAGGGCAGCGCAGCGCCGCCTCCAACTGCCCGCTCACCGACTGTTGTGCGACGTGCCCACGAGGTGGAATTCAACACTGACCATGTTATCCAGAGTTTACCAGCAGCGCCGAGCGATTGTAGACTGCCAGATGTCAACTTCCACCAGAACTGGTAGTCAGGTCAGTCAGCTTCCTCAAGTCTACAATGAGGAGTGGACGTGGATGTCTGATATCTGTCAGGTGCTGAGTAACTTTGAGGAGTCAACACAGATGGTCAGTGGCGATGCCGCCATCATCAGCCTCACCATCCCGCTGCTTGGCCTGTTGAAAAACTCTCTGGTCAGCATGAAGTCGGAAGCTTTGCGCTCCTCACAAGAGACGGGGGAAGAAGATTCCCTTGTTGATAGCCAAAGCACCCTTAGGTCTGTTTCTCAGCGCATATCGGAGGAGGTGGAGGAGGATGAGGAGGAAGAGGAGGAGAATGTTGGCGAGACACAAGAGGGGACCATTGTTGAGTCCTTCACTGTTCAGCGTGTATGGGCAGAAGAAGAGGAGTTGGAGGAGTTGGAGGAGGAGGAAATGGACAGTCAGGCCAGTGAGGGGAGTGAATTCTTACACGTTGGTACTCTGGCGCATATGGCAGATTTCATGCTAGGCTGCCTATCCCGTGACCCTCGCGTTCAAAGAATTTATTCCAGCACCGATTACTGGGTGTTCACTCTCCTGGACCCACGGTACAAGCAAAATCTTTCCACTCTCATCCCTGGAGAGGAAAGGAGTGTGAGAATGCATGAATACCAGCAGGCCCTGGTGCACAAGCTGAAACAGTATTTCCCTTCTGACAGCGCTAGCGGCAGAGTGCGTAGTTCTGCGGGACAAGTAGCGAGGGAGAGTAGGCGAGCAGGCAGCTTGTCCAGCACTGGCAAGGGTACGCTTTACAAGGCTTTTGCCAGCTTTATGTCACCCCAGCAAGACACTGTCACCTGTCCCCAGTCTCGGCAGAGTAGGGCTGATCTTTACAGAAAGATGGTGAGGGAGTACGTAGCTGACCATACCATCGTCCTAAATGATCACACAGCTCCCTACAACTACTGGGTTTCAAAGCTGGACATGTGGCACGAACTGGCGCTGTACGCCTTGGAGGTTCTTGCCTGCCCTGCCGCTAGCGTCTTGTCCGAGCGGGTTTTCAGTGCAGCTGGTGGCATCATCACCGATAAGCGTACACGCCTGTCGACTGACAGCGCTGACAGGCTGACGCTTATCAAGATGAATAAAGCCTGGATTTCTCCTAATTTCCAATCTCCACCAGGTGAAGGAAGCTCAACCTGAATAATTTATCCACTCCTCCTCCTCCTCATTTTCCTCCTTCTCCTCCTCTTTGTACAGTAAAGCAGAGGAAACTGGCTATTTTTTACGGGGCCCACTGGCTCTAGCTATAGTACTTTATGCATTTAATTTTTATGGAGGGCCACCGACCCGGTCCTCTGTTTTAAACAATTTTTGGGAGTGCCACATACAGGCACTCAATCTATTCAATTTTTCTGGAGGGCCACCTACCTGCTCCTCTGGTTTGAAAACTTTTTTGGACTGCCACATACAGGCACTCAATCTATTCCATTTTTCTGGAGGGCCACCTACCTGCTCCTCTGGTTTGAAAACTTTTTTGGACTGCCACATACAGGCACTCAATCTATTCCATTTTTCTGGAGGGCCACCTACCTGCTCCTCTGGTTTGAAAACTTTTTTGGACTGCCACATACAGGCACTCAATCTATTCCATTTTTCTGGAGGGCCACCTACCTGCTCCTCTGGTTTGAAAACTTTTTTGGACTGCCACATACAGGCACTCAATCTATTCCATTTTTCTGGAGGGCCACCTACCTGCTCCTCTGGTTTGAAAACTTTTTTGGACTGCCACATACAGGCACTCAATCTATTCCATTTTTCTGGAGGGCCACCTACCTGCTCCTCTGGTTTGAAAACTTTTTTGGACTGCCACATACAGGCACTCAATCTATTCCATTTTTCTGGAGGGCCACCTACCTGCTCCTCTGGTTTGAAAACTTTTTTGGACTGCCACATACAGGCACTATCCAAATTGAATTGTCTCCATAGCAGCCTCCACACGTTGTCTCCATTGCTACCTCCAAAAGTCGTCCATATAGCTGCCTCCATACATCGTCCCTTTATCAAACGAGGTGTGTCAGGCCGAAATTTGGGTTGTTTTCATGGATTCCACATCAAAGTTGTTAACTTTGTCGCCACCCTGCTGTGTTATCCTCAAAATATACTGGCAAACTTTTACCATTTACGGATATTATTTCAGCGCTTCTTGCGCATCTGTTTACATTCCCCTCACCCGCCATATTCCAAACTTATAAGAACGCTACTACACTTAACTTGGTGCAGGCTGGGACCGAGTCTGACCCTGGGGCTGGTCATATACTGCCGACGCAGAGGATTGCGGGGCCTACCTCGGTCCAGGTGTTTCAGGCCTACTATGCCTCCTTCTCCTCCCACCCCTCCTCCACCTCCTCCTCCTCCTCCGAATTACCATCCGTGGGCATGGCGCCATCAGTCGGTAGCTCTAGGCACAGCAGCAGTGCCGTCGCTAAGCGACAGCAGGCGGTGCTCAAACTGCTGAGCCTAGGTGATAAAAGGCACACCGCCCAAGAGCTATTACAGGGCATTCCGCATCAAACTTGTTAACTTTGTCG
Organism: Engystomops pustulosus; assembly: GCF_040894005.1. Classification (NCBI taxonomy): domain Eukaryota; kingdom Metazoa; phylum Chordata; class Amphibia; order Anura; family Leptodactylidae; genus Engystomops; species Engystomops pustulosus. Next base: position 49,273,392 of record NC_092413.1, read on the forward strand.
CCACCGTGCTGTGTAAGCCACAAAATATACTGGAAAACTTTTTTCATTTACGGATATTATTTCAGCGCTTCTTGCGCAGATGTTTACATTCCCCTCACCCGCCATATCCCAAACTTATAAGAACGCTACTACCCTTGATCTTATACAAAAGGTTCTTAGAAGTGCTGTTTGGGGAGTAGCCTAGAGACAGGGGCTTGGATTGGCAAAAGCTCGCCTGGCAGCGGAGCGCCAGCTCCATGCCAAGATCCAACTAACATAGTTTTAACTGCAGCACCTTTAATCTACTACTAGTTCACTGCCTCCATACATGGTCCCCTTATCAAACGAGCTGTGTCAGGCAGAATTTTGGGTTGTTTTCATGGCTTCCATGTTAACTTTGTCGCCACCCTGCTGTGTAATCCACAAAATATACTGGCAAACTTTTATCATGTACCGATATTATTTGAGCGCTTCTTGCTCACCTCCTTTGGTTCCTCTCTGCCACCCATTGGTTTGAAGCCTGAGTCCATTTAGGGTATGTTGCCATGCCACTCTCTAGCCTGCCGCTGCTGCCGCTGCCTCTGCATGCCGTCCCCTATAGTGTCAGGGTCAATTATTGGATGTTTTAGATGCTATCTAGCCTCATTCGGTCACTCTGTCATGGCCATGCTGTTGCCCATAATTTTGGCATAATGGTGTGATTAAGCAGCCTCAGAGGCATCCATGCATGCTGCCCCTGCTGTTTCCTGTCCATTTCCGTGGTGTTTCCATCCTTTTCTGAGGTTCCCAGGTGTTTGGCCAAGCTTCCCTGTGCAGAGCCTTGGTCCCCTTGAAAAATGCTCGAGTCTCCCATTGACTTCAATGGGGCTCGTTACTCGAAACGAGCACTCGAGCATCGGGAAAAGTTCGTCTCGAATAACGAGTACCCGAGCATTTTAGTGCTCGCTCATCTCTATTCCCAACACTTTTGTTTGGTGCAATATTTGGCACACTGTTAGACAAGCTAAAATCTGGTCCAAAAACAGATCCTGCACCACAATTGATGAATGCTTTTTGATAGATGTACATAATGCTATGGATATAATGCAGTGAAGAATGATGGTGGAAGGGGGATGATTTGGGCTTGTTTTGCAGCCCAGCAACATGAGCACCTAACCATGAACTCCTCCGTATACCATAATGTTCTAGATTCAAATGTGATGCAATCTATCCACTATAGATATAAACTGATCCAAATGCCTGAAAAAGAAAGGAAAAGAGGTGTTGCAGTGGTTCAGTAAATGTCCAGACCTCAACCCAAATAAAATGCTGTGGAGAGACTTTAAATGAGCTGTGCACAAACTAACAACCGCAAACCTCCATGACATGAAGCAAAGCTGTAAAGAAGAGTGAACCTCCTTCTACTCCAATATGATGTTACAGAGAGTCATTCAGAAAATTTTGACTTTTCAGTTTTTTTTTGTGGTAAAACTCGCTCTACCTACTCTTGATTTTTCACAAATAGCTTTTCCATGTTTGCCTAGTTTTTGTCAAGTAAAGACACCATAGGGTTTTGTCCAGCCTGGCCGTATGCAACTTTAAAGATTAGAGCATGCACATTCTTTTTCCTGTTGACATATGGTACGGTGACACCATACCGTCGCCAGGCGCCATATGGTGAAAGATATCAATCTGCGCCAAAATAACCATTCGTGTGCGTGGAGCCTAAGTCTAAGAAGCAGAAATATTTTTAAAACCAACAATTAAAAGAGGTTGGACGTCAGGGGCATTGCTAAGGTGGTAAAAGATACGGGGCACGGGCCTCAATGCATGTGTATCACACTTTCAGTAATGCCCCCTCCTGTAATTAACCCCCTCACGTGGTTGTGCCAATAACAAGGTTACTGAGGGTATATACAGCTATAGAAACCACAGGAGAAATCCCTACTTACATCCAGTGCCTGCAGGTGACACTTTCTCCATTAAGCATCACCTCATCTTATGTCCTTCATTGTCCATATAGCTTGGTTCCCTGACAGTGTTATCCTGCTGCTGCCCCTAACAATCTCCCCCAAACACTGTAAGGCACCTTTCACATGTTTGTCTTGCATGTAAACAACAGCAGGTGCTTGTTACCCATCACATGTGTTTCACTGGAAAATATGAGATCAAACCAAGGCCTGTCCTAGTGTCATGTGTGAATGTGCCCAAAGAAAGGTGCCCAACACATCCCCCAGTAATGTCCCCCACACAGTTACCCCCAGTAATGTCCCCCATACAGTTCTCACAGTAATGTCCCCCACACAGTTAGCCCCAGTAATGTCCCCAAAATTCTCCCCTGTAATGTCCCCACACAGCCCCCAGTAATATCTCCCACACAGCCCCCCTGTAATGTCCCACACGCAACCCCCCAGAAAGTAATGTGCCCCAAACAACCCCCCAGTAAGTAATGTGCCCACACAGCCACCCAGAAAATAATGTGCCCACAAAGAACCCCAGTAAGTAATGTGCCCACACAGACCCCCAGAAAGTAATGTGCCCACAAAGACCCCCAGTAAGTAATGTGCCCACACAGACCCCCAGTAAGAAATGTACCCACACAGCCCCAGTAAGTAGTTTCTACACAGACCTCCAGTAAGTAATGTGCCCACACAGACCTCCAGTAAGTAATGTGCCCACACAGTTATCCCCCAGTAATGTGTCCACACAGCCCCCCAATAAATAATGTGCCCACACAGACCACCACTAAGTAATGTGCCCACACAGACCCCCACAAATAATTTGCCCACACAGCCCCCCAGTAAGTAATGTCCTCACACAGCACTCCAGTAATAAATGTGCCCACGCAAACCCCAAGAAATTAATGTGCCCCCACAGTTACTTCCTCCCAGTAAGTAATGTGCCCACACAGCCCCCCAGTAAGTAATGTGCCCGCACAGTTACCCCCAGTAAGTAATGTGCCCACACAGCTCCCCAGTAAGTTATGTACCCACATAGCCCCCCAGTAAGTAATGTGCCCACACAGACCCCCAGTAAGTAATGTGCCCACACAGCTCCCCGGTAAGTTATGTGCCCACATAGCTCCCAAGTAAGAAATGTGTCCACACAGACCCCCAGTAAGTAATGTGCCCACATAGCCCCCCAGTAAATAATGTCCTCACACAGCCCCCAGTAAGTCATGTGCCCACACAGCCCCCTCAGTAAGTAATGTGCCCACACAGCCCTCCCAGTAAGTAATGTGCCCACACAGCCCCCCCCCAGTAAGTAATGTGCCTCAAACAGCCCCCCAGTAAGTAATGTGCCTCACACAGCCCCCTCAGTAAGTAATGTGCCCACACAGCTCCCCCCTGTAAGTAATGTGCCCACACAGCCCCCCCAGTAAGTAATGTGCCCACACGGAACCCCATGTTCTCTTCCTTCGCTTAGTCCCTATCATGTCTCCCTCTCACCTCACAGATGCAGCTCTGTGCATTACTTTCCCCTGCCAGTCATGTGGTTATGACATCATTACAGGTCCTTCAGCCTTCAGCTAGGACCTTTGAAGGAGTATTCCCACTACAGCAAATTAATGTTATTGTTTATATAATGAAAAGTTATACAATTTTCCAATATGCTTTCTCTATCAAATCCTCACAGTTTTCTAGATCTCTGCTTGCTGTTCTGCTATAGAAAGCTTCTTTGTTTACTTCCAGTGGACAGAAATCTGACCATGGTCACACAGGTGCACGGCTCGTTATGTCACACAACTCTGATTACTCTCTGTGATACTAATAAAGCCGTGCACCTGTGTGACCATGGTCAGATTTCTGTCCACTGGAAGTAAACATAGAAGCTTCTTATTGAATGTCATTAAGCAGAGATTTAGAAAACAGTAAGGAATTGATACAGAAAGTAAATTGGAAAATTGTATAATCATATCATAAAAACAATATCATCAATTTGCTGTAGTGGGAAAACCCCTTTAAAGTAAAGTAATGCACACGCTCTGATCACGATCTGTGCCCTGAGGACATGGATCAAGATGAGAGAGGGGAGGATGCCCGGGCAGCGGGGCAGATGTCCAAAAGCCCAAGTCCCAGATCTTTTGACCTAGCGACCCCAAGGTGGACGTTATTTTTTTTTGTTTCTGTAACAACCATTCTATTTCCTTTTTGTTTTATGAAACAGTACGCAAAGCTATAATATATATAAGGTTAATGCTATACCTCTGTAGCCCTTTGTTCCTTCAAATCCAGCAGAAACAAAATGTATGGCATAATGAAATATGGATGTATTTTGTCTCAGCACTGTAGTAATATTTAGAATTTAACATATATAAAATTTCCCTTTTTAATGCTAAATTCGATATTATAAATTACAGACGATGGGGCAGATTTATAAAAAGTGTCCTAAGGTTAGACAGTGAAGAGTAAGACTGTTGTATTCTGCACCAGATTTATAAAAGTGTTTAATGCTGGATGATAAATCTGTCCAAGTATAAGACTGTCTAGTTGTACTCTGCATCTCCTATTAGTTGTCTTACGTTGCGCTAGAAAATTAGGACACAATTCTGTCGGGTTAGCAGTATTTCTGGCTCGCTGACTTTTTTTTTGGCATGAGGCCACACCCTCGTTCCACAGGCCACTTTTGTATAGCTAGTTGTAGGAGAGCCAGAAAACTGTCTAAAACCCTTTATAAATGTGCTGCAGACAGTTTTTAGTGCAAACTATGACATAATTCTCTCGTGGACAGATTAACAAATCTCCCCCAATATTTTTTCTTTAAAATAAAAGAAATACATTCATGAATAGTGGACTAGAATATATCTACTTACTTTATACTTATATACTCCATGTCAAAAGCAAACTGAAATGTAATATTAACATTAAGTTGAAAGGTCACATTCCTCTACCATAAGCCCTAATAAAATATATGTCTGCCCTTGCTTCCGTGTCACCTGTTCTTAGTCTTCCAGAATAACACATGACTTAGATCAAACTCAAAAGTAAAGGAAATGCCACATTCCACAAAAAATGCAGCCCAGATTTGGTATAGTAACGCCTAAGATATGAACCTAAAATGACCTAAGGTAAAACTGGGATTATCCTTTGATATCCATATTGTTCTGGAATATCTGGAAAAAGGGTTATTCTAAGCTAACAAACACTTATGAGTCATCATATTAACCAGGTTTATATTGATAAATAATTTATGTTGGTAGTCATCCTCTATAATAGTACTACCACAATGGTCGCTGGCCATACACAGTTCTATCTGTTGTTTAACTCTGAAATCGGAAAAAAATCCTAAATGTCGTGAATAATGAGCTCGGAATGCCAATGGGAGTCTATAAAGTACAAAATGCCTTCAAAATAAAGTTATTGTATATGTTGTGTAGTAGTTATTAGTAGGAGACACATAACCAAGGATGCCTTGCATCATCGGTGGCCACAAACTGATGATGCAATGTCGCCAAAATCATGGACAGAGAGTGGAAGAAAAAACCTCTACAGTCAGAAAAAGTCAGATTAGAAAAAAGTGATACATTTTGTCATCTGGTTTCAAAACAAAAATTTGTGTCAAATTCACTAAATAATGGTAGACAACCAAAGGCAAAAAGAAGTCAGGTATGTAGCATTGAATTGTAAATGTGTATTCTACTACATTTTATCCCACAAATATTTGCAAAATACTATTGGATAGTTAGGCAACTAGCTTTCTTATAGCCTTCCCTTGTTATGTGCATTAGTAAGAGTAATTCTACAATGGGAGACTGGAAAGAGCTATAAAAAGATGGAGCTTCATCTTGCTTTATAATTACCTTCTATTTTTATAATTTCATTTTGCAACAGCAGGGAAGCGCACAATTCTAACACTAAAAGATGTTCCAATAAACTCAAATTGCATTTCCTGAAGTAGTTTCCTGTTATTGCTCAGGGATTTAGCTATTTACTTCAAGATGAAGATATATTGGGCAAGTGTCGGAAGCAAAGAGAGTTGGCGTAGAATAACTGTAATGTAATCTATATTATATGGAATATAATGATTTATAATATAAAAGGTAAACATCCTATAAGTGTACGGGAGGGATTTATTAAGGCTTATAGCTATAGGCTGCCAGATACTGGCACAGGTTACAGAGCAATGTCACCAGGCAAGGTGCTATGTCCAGAGCCTCTTGGTTTATCCACAATGACCTTGGGGATGGGGATAACATGAAGTTTACAGTTACCACCCTTCACATTCTGAATTTAATAGCCGGTGACCACTACAAGCATATTGGTAAACTGGAACTAAATGCCTCAAGTTTCCTTCCCTCACAACTTTTATTACAGTAGCAAAAAAAATTAGGAAAAAGTCTTAAACTGAACCTTCCAGGCACCTCAAAGCTGAAAGTTCTACATTATTTTCTGTAGTGAGGTGCTCTGTATGATGATATTGAAATGAGTCAGTGGCTCCAGCGAATCATAAAATGAAATCCTGACTCTGTATGCTTGAGTCAGCTTGGTGTTCCTTAGCTGCAACACCCTCTTCCTCCTCTGTCCCCTCCACACCCCTTTCTGTGCTGCAGCTAACCATAAGTGTGCACAGGAAGTGTCTGCGCAGGATGCATGTGCATGTGTGCAGGAAGTGTACACAGTTGTGCAAGGGGTGTGTTTACAAGAAAACAGAGGAGTAATGGGGTGTTGCAGCCTGGCTCAGCTCAGGGACATCAGGCCGACTCATTTTATGATTTGAAGAAGCTGCTGACTTATTTGAATATCTTCATACAGAGCACCTTCGGTTTTGGGAGGGGGGAGGTTCCCTTTAAATTTAATCCTTTGAATGTCATAATTGAAATCTATCATCTTATAAGCGGGTTGATTTGCATAATATGCAATCACATTTCAGCAGACAGATTTTCAATTTGTTAGTTTTTCAAACTCTTAGTCATACAGGGTATTATAAAGGGTAGTTGATAGTCTCCTAATGACATATAAGTAACTCCTAAATGTTTATTTGAGAAATTACATCAAGAAAATGATGAGTAGTGATAATTAGAGTGCAATTTCCTATAATGTGCCCATACTCTTTATGTAGGTAATACCTCAAAACATCTACAACCTAATGTTTCTGAATCACAAGTGGTGCATTTATGACCCTATCGTCACACTATAAAATAAATTTTATAAATAATTACAGATTCCACCCCCCCCCCCCCAGTTAGCTTCCACCTCCATGCTTTCACAAGGTTAGTCTTCTACAGTTTGGGGGGCCCAGGAAGAAACTGGCCCCTTTTTATACAAGTGGAATAGAGTCATTTCTACGTACAGTGATGTATCACTACATCTGTGCTCAAAGCAAGGCTTACATTCCTCTATGGCCTCTCTTACCACATCAGCAGAGGATTACTCTACACAAGCCGGGTGACAACTTTGTTCTCTGGCTACAGAAACAATTGTAACCACACGAAAAGGAATGAAATGACTTTATTTTAGTAATTTACTGACAGCAACATAACACTGGTCATCTTCTCAGCCTTTCATATTGAATGAAGGAAACCCTGCGTCTATAGCAGCATTAGGGGGCCGATCTATTAGAGCTCAGCATCACACAGATTTAGAAGTAGGTATTGACATTCTGGTGTCTGTCTCAAGGGGCCTCACATATCTTCCTTGTGAAGTACAGTTTGAAAGAATTATATCTTCAAAGCGACTGCCATACCCTCCACATTCTTCCCCACAACAAGCCACCTGTCCCTGTTAATGTAACACATCAAAGCTGCAAAATCATATGCACGATATTAATGTGTGGAACGTTTAGAAGCCTTAGTAAATCAAGCATCTCTCTACAGCAGCTGGAGCAACACATTAATGTTTTACAGCGCCATAAATCAACATTTATTTTCTTAATATAACGCTGATGCTTTCCTTAATGATATTATTCTGCTCATTCATTTCTCTTAAATTTTACATCAATTTATTCAAAGTCACAGCCATTTTGTCACTTGTTTTATTTTATGTAAAGAATTCTTTTTTTGCTGAATATCAAGCTCTATTGGAGACATACATTATATGCACAGTAATATGTGCATTTATCATAATTGTACTGTACTATGACCTAATTATGACCACATAAAAACAGCAAGGTATAACTATTCTACTGAAATACACATACCATCAAAATTCATTTAATAATGTTGTTATTTTTTTTTTATACAGCTGGAAGTAGTGTTTAAGTTAGGATCTCTCAGGCCTCTAATATTGGCTTAACATGGGTGTAGAGAAAATGCAGCAAAGCAGGAAAACTCTAAAGAAATAAAACTTAAAAAAACTGTATAAATTGTATTCTGTAGCAGGACAATGATCCCAAACATATAGTGCAACCAATGTTATTAAAGGGGTTTGCCCATCAAAGAAAGTTCTCAAATTTTAATATCCTAGTGATATTTACACAATAAAGATCAAGTTTAACCCCTTACTTTACAGTTTTACTCAGTTTTATTATTGTTTTAGCTCCTATCACTCATGGTCAGTGTAAGATGCCAGAGTGTGGGCCTGGTCTCTCTAAGCAGACACTTCATGATTCCTCTGTGCTATGAGATGCTGTGTGCTGGCAATGTGCTTAGATGATCATAGTTCAGGGTCTACCTACACTTTTATTAAGCTTCTGAACATTGTACTAGTATCTGAAACATAGAAAAATAGACTCAACCATAGATGATATAGCTTGTGCTATAGAGTATTTAACTCTGGAGTTATAGTTATTTTGGGTATGGCCCACCCTTTTGCACAGGATGCTTACTCACAAAAGTCACAGACTGTCTCAGTGGAAGAAGTTTACTTCAGTCCATAATTCTAGAAAAGGCTATGGGGTTGTTTAATAACTAGTAAAGGGATGTGAACTATAAACTTTCATAGTTTCATAGTTTATACGGTTGAAAAAAGACACTTGTCCATCAAGGTCAACCAAGGAAGGGAAGGGATTGGATGAGGAAGGGATTTAGGGGAAACAATTCTATATAACATAGCCATCAATGTTATTTAGGTGTAAAAAGGCATCTAGACCCTTCTTGAAGCTCTCTGCTGTCCCTGCTGCGACCAGCGTCTGAGGCAGGCTATTCCACAGATTGACAGTTCTCATAGTAAAAAAGCCCTGTGATTAAACCTTGATTTCTCCAAACGGAGATAGTGCCCCCTCGTCTTTTGATTTGATTTAATCTGAAACAACTTACCACCATATTTTTTGTATGGACCATTCATATATTTAAATAAATTAATCATGTCCCCTCGTAGTCGTCTCTTTTCCAGAATAAACTTAATGAAATTTAAAGGGGTGTTCCCATTTCAGCAAGTAAATGTTATAGTTTGTATAGTGAAAAGTTATACAATTTTCCAATATACTCTCTGTATCAATTCCTCATAGTTTTCTAGATATCTGCTTGCTGCCATTCTATAGGAAACGTCTATGTTTACTTCCAGTGGCCAGAAATATGTCCATGGTCACACAGGTGCACTGTTTGTTAGTATCAGAGAAATCCCTACATTGTGTGACATCACATGACCATGGACAGAAAGTATATTGGAAAATTATACATATAACTCTTTATCATACAAACAATAACATTTATTTGCTAAAACAGGACAACGCCTTTAAGAAATGTCAATTGTTTTTCTTTTTTAAGAAAGAAAACACATTCTGTTGGAGATTAAATCTGCTTTTGTATATACAATGAGATCTCTTGGACATAGAGCCAAACTATTTCCATAGGTAGCTCAAGTGTCAATGTATGGCACCATAATGTTTTTATGGTAGAATGCCTATACATTAATATAATACAGCATTTGATGAAGAGTATGCAAGGGGTAAGAACATAGCAAAAATCTGTTTTGCTAAAGGATAATATATATATAAAAGATATGGGAAATAATAAAAAACAATTTTCACATTGAAACAACTATTTTCCCAGAAAAATTGTTAAAAATCTTATTTACTAACTTGGCCGCTGCTCCTTTCATTAACCTTACACTCCACAAATGTATTCACAACAGCCACATCTGTTCTATATTATAAGGCATGAAAGCGTTCGGTCCATTCATTATCCTTGTCTTGAAATTCACATTTAGCCGCAGGCCAAAAACAATACTGGCTTAAAACCACTAGCGCAGCCTTTGGAAAAAGAACAAGTTTTCCCATCATTTCTATTGTTATATAAAGCAAAATCTCCCTGATTAGAATTATTGTTTCTCATAGTTAACGATTAAATTAAAAAATGCAAGAATATTTTCAAACCATTCTAAGCCAACAAATTGGAAAGTGAATAAGGGTTGTGCAGATATCTGAAACATCACATGCTTAGTTTTAAGGTAATAGTCACTTTGCACACTAAATACATATCATTAGTAATAGAATTAATTAAAAATTGTGTCAATAGAGAATGTAACCTAAAACTTTTGTTTGATCTGCACCCTTCTCTACATCCTTCCCTAGATGGCTACTTCCCTAGATCACTAATCAGCATTGGTGATCTGATTTCCAGATCACTAATGCTGGAAATATTGATTGTGTATAACTGACCCCAACGTATGCCTAGAGGCAGATGTCAGGGGAATATAAGGGTTGGGCTTCTTTCAAATTCTCAATCTCTTGTTTCTTAGGAAGATACCTCACTGATAGATGTTATATCTTGTAATTCGAAAAAAAAATATGAAAACAGAATAGGGAAACTGGAAAAGTATGTATGGAAAACTTATAAAGTACTTGACTATATGCTGTTTTTTCTTTAAAAACCCTTCATACTGTAGAAGTGTGGGGGTGTCAATATTATAGTATTAGTAGTATAGAACCTATATTACCCCTAAAAATTAGGGGAGGAGCTATGAGGCAAAAACAGATTCCAAAGATAGTAAAAGTAACAAAGTTTTATTATGTATCAGGTAAAAACACATAAACATAAATAGACAATTAAAAGGAATTGTATGACAGGGTTACAGAGTGAATATACAGCAGAAAAAGAAAGCAGTCATACCCGGACATAGCAAATTGCACAGCGGTTGAGCCAATTTAGATGGGCTGGTATATAGCGATTGTAGACCTATTCAGGGCATAGAAAAATGCACTCAAATAATGGCATAGCAAAAGCTCATGCCTGGTGAGAGCCAATTTAAGGCATATGAATACCAGTCCTTACCGTGTTGGTGAGTAAGTGTGCCAGAGGTCCGGGGATGACTGCTGCCCCCGGATACTATTAGTAGTATAGTATAGTATTATATTCAGAAGGGATGGGGCAAAAAAATTCTATTTGAATAGTAGCATATATCACACATCTAAGAAAGTATATGGAAATTCACAAAAGGAGATGTGTATAGAAGGTAGATAAATTTTATTTGGAACAATATAAAAACACTTAAAAACCCAAACACTGGGTACATATCACAAATACTCCCCAAGTACACACATGTTGAATGACAAGAACAATAATATAATACAAAGTTGAGATAAAGGTAAGTAGTAATCTCAAAATGTAAATACTATATACACATGCCCAGGACCAATTACTGAATAATATGCAAAGTGCAATGTAAATGAAAGGTCCAGTACAGATAAAGTGCAATAGTGATAAAGTGCAAAGACTACATTACCATAGATACAAAATAGAGCCTCGGGGAGGAGAAGGAGTAGTATAGTATAGTATAGTAATAGTGTTGGAAATTGTAGAGCACAACGATTGCCAATCTCCGACACTTGCATTAAAAGTCAATGAGAATATAGGAGATAGCAGAGCACTGTGATTAGCAATAACTGCTCCCTTAGAATTGAGTGGAGCAGCAAGACACATGCTTGACCATTCACTTTACCCATTCATGAAAACAGGACCCCCTTTCTCCAGATCACTGAGTTTCCCAATACTTGGACTTTCACAATTTTATAAGTTGTACAATCCCATTATAGGTGGATTTTTGAGCTGGCAGAATCCATTTAAAAGATATCTACCATCACAATGAAGCATGATAAATTACATACGCATAGATGAAGCGCTGTGGCTGTGGTAATCTACTTATATGACCTCCTTCCTTCTAAAATCAAGTTTTAAAATTATGCTACTGCGATTTTTTTCACAGCTTAGGTCTTCTATGACACTGTCATTGTGTAGAAGCCCTGATAAATCTGTAAATCCCCCCATAATCTGTAACTTTGTAATTGAAATTCTGCTATTTGTGTAGTTAGGGAAAGGGTGGTCTAATGTTTGGCTTTCCTGCACATGCATGCATACCGAGTTAGGCTGAATTCACACGACCGTCGGGGGGCCGTACATACGTCCACCATAGACCTTCCCCGTGTTACAGCGCTGTGCACCATGCATTGCTAGGGAGAGGGGAGGGGTCACCCCTCCTCCTCTCCATCGCGGCGAACGTATGTGGCAAACATACATTCATGTGAATGCAGCTTCAGCCATTTACTGTTTAGACCCATTTACCAACTAGACTCTTATACATATGAAGAAGACAGATTTCAATCAATATGCTGTACTGAAAGTTTTTCTTATAAAACTATATATCCATTTGCTCACCTCCTTCTCTATAAAATGTTGTGTATAGACTCTATGCACAATGTAACATGTTCACTTAAAGTAAAAAGGTTATATTAACCTATGAAAGATGGTAGAAAGCCAAGTTATGATCCTTTGTTTCATGAGCCTTATTAAGTTTTGTAGATGATTTTCCAGGTCATTTAATCCCTGCTGATTCTCTTAAATTCCCACTATAATTTTACTAATGAGATTCAATCCTCCGGTGTCTGATATCTTCTTAGAAACATCTTATACACATTGGCATTTCAGTTTGTCTCCCGAAGGTTCTGTGTCAAAGGGTGCACTTTAAAACACATCAGGGGGCACTGAACACTGTATCATAATGAGTGTTTCCTTAGCTTTGTACCAGAGCAGCTGTAACTGCTTAGAGCAGAGCCCCCTCCTGGCACTGGAAGCTGCGCCACTATCGCTATTATCATACTTATCACCAACTTCTGTTCTTTCTACAATGAAATGTGCTAAAAGAATTAATAAGTAGAATATACAAATGTGTACAACAGCAGCACTATTTGTCATCAACATCAACAATAGGTGGAACATATCAATTAAAATGTCTTACAGTTAACCTACAAACTGGATAAATCTTTGGTGCTGTAAATAAGTAATACTTTAAAGGGAACCTACCACCATGGATCTACCTATAAAGGTAGATCGGGTGGTAGGTGCATCTATAGGACGCGAGGAAAGCCCTGTAAGGGCTAATCTTCACGTACCTGCAATCTTTTGATAAGATTTATTTCGCTAATATGTACATTTTCTAAAGAGGCTACTGGGGGGTGGAGTAGCCGGAGCTGAGGCTACACAGAGTGGTTACTCCAAGCCCCAGTAACCCTTTTTGATCCTCCTACCAGATAACTTCGGCGCGCAGCTCCTCATAGTTGTGCACCCTCGTCCACAAAGCCTGCTGTCTGCGCATGCGCAGTGGCTCCGGCTTCGGAGCAGTGTACACACAGCCGCGGGCCGGTTGTTCTGCATATGCGCAGATAGCAGAGTAGGGCGCGCAGCTTTGAGGAGCTGCAAGCCGAAGTTATCTGGTAGGAGGATCAAAGAGGCTACTGGGAACAGCCGCACCGTGTAGCCTCAGCTCCAGCTTCTCCACGCCCCAGTAGCCTCTTTAGAAAATTTACATATTAGCAAAATAAAACTTATCAAAAGATTGCGGGTACATGACGATTAGCCCTTTAAAGGGCTATCCACACGTCCTATAGATGCAACTACCACCCGATCTACCTTTATAGGTAGATCAATGGTGGTAGGTTCCCTTTAAAGAAGTTTTCCCTATGAAAGAAAGTTCTCAAATGTTAATCCCCTAATGATGTTTACACAGTAAGGATCATTTCAACCGACTTACTTTAGAATTTTACTTTTACCCTTATTTATCAATGATGGTCAGTGTAAAAATACAGAGTGTGGGTGGGGACTCTCTAAGCAGACACTTCATTATTCCTTCACTATGAAATGCTGTGTGCGAACAATGTGCTTAGATTGTTATAGTACAGGGTTTATCTACACTTTTATTTGGCTTCTGAACATTCTACTAACAACTGCCACATAGAAAAAGAGAGATGAGACAGATCAGAGATGAGAGCTGATGAGATCTATGAGATGGATATAAAACGCAATGACAACATACTCCAGCTCTGCTCCCTTGCCTAATCAAAAACAGTCAGCTCTGCTATAAAGACCTTATCTTTCATGTAGCCAGTAGAGTAGGTCTCTGCACACTGCTGCTTGCCCTCAGAAAGCGCCTGTGTCTGAGCTGGTCTTGTAATGCAGGGGGAGGGTGCAGGAGACATAGAGAACTGCAGTGTCCGACCATAGTCAGACGATTTACAGTCGTATCCAGGGACAACCAAAAATTGTAAACACCAGGACTGATAGACAGATTGGCATTATATCTGTGAAATGCTGTATTTTTGTTAGAAACAGTAAATTACAGTTAGTGTTATTTTGTTATCCATGAGTATGTTTAAGAAATGTATCTTTATGGGAATATCCCTTTAACTACTGTCAAAGAGAATTCCTGATTCTCTAATACCAATGGATTTTAATGGTTTTCATGATTTCTTCACTATATGCATCATTAAATTCAATCATCAGAAACAGATTGCTAATGCACAGGGGTAGGAAATAGATGGCCTCCATAAAGTTTAAGAAAAGGAAGAGAGCGCTAGAGTTCACAAAAAAGTTTCTCTAATTTTGTTCTTATCTGGGCAGTCACATTAAGTGTTTATATGGGATTCCTCTGGGTACTCTGGTTTCCTCCCACACTCCAAAACATAATGGTAGGCTGTTTAGATTGTGAGCCACATGGGGACAAGGACCAATTTGGCATTCTTTGTGCAGTTCTGCGTAATCTGTAGGCACTATATAAATAAATAATTATTATTATTATTTAAAAAATTTACATATGGGAAGATAATTTCTCATAAATGTTCATAAATGGCCATGTGGTTCCTTAGAAACAAAACAGTTATCCTTGGATATGACCACCACCAAACTCTTCCAGCAGTGACCAAGCTTGATTATTGAGGCACCCAACCACCTGGATTCAGTATTTATTAACACAGGACAGCTGTGGGACATGAAAGCAACTCCTGGCTATCTAATTAGCAAAAGCAGCGGGGGGATTTATAAACGCACTTGCGCCAGAATTCTTATGGTTTTGTTCCAAAAACACAGTCTAAAATGCCTTGCACCACATTTATCAAAACTTTTAGACCTTTTTTTGGCCCTTTACCGACTTGTCCGATTAAGGGGCATAGCCTTCAGGAAATGGGCGTAGCTTGATGGAAATCGTCAGTGTGTCCAAAATTCTGGTGCACAGTTTAGACCAACTAAAAGTAGGTCTAAAATAGGAACCAAGTGTCTTATACTGCACCAGAATTCATCATCACAGTGATAAATCTGGCGCTGCAAAATACTAGTGTTTTCCAGCTAGAAACTGGCGGAACCTGAGACACATTGTTAAATCCCCCCCAATGTGTTTCTTCACTCCTTACTTACACGCTACTATCCAAGGACAGCTGTTCTCCATTTCTAAGGACTACATAACTACATTTATGGGAAATTATCTTCACACAGGTACATCCTATTAAATATATATATGGCAGATGAATTAAATTGACTGTGAATTCCCAAATAAGAATACCCCTTTAACACTTTTTAGTTTTTGTGTTTCCGTTTTTTGCTCCCGACCTTCAAAAATTCATACATTTTCCACCATTTACGCCATCTTCTTGTGGGCTCTGTATTTACGCCTTTCACTTTTAGTACCACATGAAAGCTCCTCTCCACTCCTTGGGTTGTTACTATCATGGGGATACCAAATTTGGACATTTGGGCATTATTTTCTACATGATACATAATCTTTTATGTATTTTGATATATCTGGACTTTTTTGGATACAGGAATACCTATCATGTTTATTTTACTTTTTTATTTATTTTTCAATGTGTTGTAGGCAAACGGCATTCTGCTGAAACATGCAGCAAGCACCCACCCTGTATGGAGAGGCTCTGTCCATGAGCCCTCTCAATACCCGCTTCCCTACACTGTGCCGTATTAGTACTGCACAAGTCAGAAAGGGGTTAAGGAGTGCCAAGTTTATGATTTTATGTGATTAGAACAAATTGGTATCCTACTTGAGTACCCAGCCAACTGTAAATGGAGTGATTTGTAGTGCCCTACTACTATATTCAATTATGGCATTCATTCTGAGGATGAAAAGATAAGAAAATCTCTAACATATGGGAATAACTGTTTCAACTGTTTAATATAATGAAGTAATAACGTTAAAAAACAGGCCTACAGAAGGTGTTTTCCAGACAACCTATTTGATCAATACATGATCAATATTAGGCTGAGGCCCATACCCATACAGTGATAAGATAAAGTAAATTGGAGCTGAGCTGTATCACAGCCACAACAGAGAAGATGTAGCCAACTGCTTCAGTTTTGGAGACTGTTAATGAGCCCAGGGTCAGTGCCAAACAGTTAGTTGCTTTGTGGCAGATGTTACCCCCCACCCTTAAATTT
This sequence comes from Engystomops pustulosus, assembly GCF_040894005.1. NCBI lineage: Eukaryota > Metazoa > Chordata > Amphibia > Anura > Leptodactylidae > Engystomops > Engystomops pustulosus. The sequence goes on from NC_092413.1 coordinate 49,289,938, forward strand.
TCGAAAATGTATCTCAAAATATGCCTCAAAATTTGCCTGAAAAACAAATACATACAAGTCTGCTTAGCCAGAGAACAATGGTTAAGCATTAGCCAAACCCGTTGATTTCAGCCAGACAAATTATTATATGTAAAATGTACAGATCCAATTGGTATGATTGGATATGTTGATGTGTATGTAGAATTTTGGGCAAAAGTGGGATAGGCTTACTCCACTCATCAAGAATGCGGTCATTTTCAGTAAAGGTTTGGGAGGAATATATGTCTGAAGGTTATTAAATGTATAGAACCTAATTGTTTAATTTTGACCATTTAGAATCTAATATCCTATATGCTTATTCCAAATGGTTGCAATGTAATGGATGTAGTGTTGGTAGAAAGGAAAATATCCAAATAGAAGAGAAGGCACTTTTCCAATGACTGAGGCGAATTCTAAAGTTTGAACAAATTATTTTTATGCACTTTGATATCTTTCTTGTATGTAACTGTTTTACTTCTCCTTTCATCTTAGGTTGTTAGCTCATTGAGACATTTCCATTCACTATGGTGACCTCAGCCACACTTTGTAATGTGCAAACATCCAAACATTTACACCCAGCGTATTGAAACATTTCCTAATTAGGTTGCAGTCAGTCTTTTATAATGTGCTAATAGAAAGAGTGCTAGCATAACTTGATCTTACTGATATTATTCACATGCCAGGAATGCAGAGCCAAGTCTGCTTAGTTGTAGAACAATGGAAGAGCGGCGGATAACTGCGGAGCTGAGAAGCTTTCCCTGGGCTGTTTAAATTTTATGTGTTTGTGTAAAATGTCATGTCTGGTAAGCAGGTATTCACATTCAAAAAAATTAGCAGTAACAGGAATTTAGAGACATGCTGAGCATCTGCACCAGGGTCATTTCCAGAAACTTTTCCCATATAATGAAAAACAAACTCAATGTGGAGACACTCACATTACAAGTTATACAATTTAACGGTATCGAGATAAAATCTAGGGACCAATTACTGACTGACTTTTACAGCTATTTGCTTCACTCACATTCTCTTTATCTATAGTCATAAATATAAGAATGTGGAGCTAGGAGCTCAAACAAGTAGAAAGGCTGGTGCAGTGATAGAGCAGCCACCCATGATCTTATTGTTAATTAAATATTATTTCATTTTTGGAATTAGTTGTTTCAACAGTCTACTGCATATGTGAGGCCAAATGTTAGAGATTTTATCCAGGGCTTCAACAACCCTTCCTCAGATGTAAAGGGATCTCCAAATTAGTTGCTAAAGCAGAAGACATAAATGGCTGCCGGTAGTGGGATGATGGAGTAAAACAGTAGACACTCCAAGGTCGAAGCTGTTCTCAATCACACTTTATTTAAGGTGCGCAGCCGTGTATATATAAAACAAAAATACTTTGCATCAGACCTAACAGGTGATAGAATACTTAAATGCAATAGGTTAATTTGAATATACTTTGATCAACTCCCAGAAACTCCCCTTAAGCTACTTTTCCCAAAATAATTCTAACTGGCTCTAAGTTTCATTCCTCTAAAAAGCACTGTTCTCCAGAGAACCAAAGCTCATCACTATACCAACCACAAATGTACTGTGTAAGTTCCCCAGTAGTCAGATAGGAATCAAGGACAAGCAGGCAGATTACACAAGATGGGGGGGGTGAATCATGAGATGGATAACAGTGAACAAAATGCAGACAGCAAGACCATGCTTTTCAGGTGTAGAGCAGTGGTTAAGGTCCTCTAGTTTCAGCAAGGATATAATACAAGAAATTTGTGGTTAGGTTTGGCAACCCTCATGCACTATTTAACATTGTATGTTCTAATACAGATAACAGATGTCTCCCAGATCTATGTGTAGTACATGTCAACAGTAAAGAGAGCCTCAAAGACAAAACTATTCTGCAACCTGTTACGTTGTGTTACAATCAATGCCAATTCAAAATCTTAGAATGATTGCCCATTTAAGGAACATTTGACTCTTGATTCCGACCTCACTCATTTTATATGTAAATTTGCAGAAGAAGCAAACCGTGATATCCTGGAAATTTATAGTAAAAAAAAGTAGATTGCTATCTTGCCAACATCCTTTAGAGAAATGCTTTACAACAACCACATAGGCTATTAGCACTATAGTCTACATTGACTTGTGAAGAGATCTTGCAGGGGTGTAGATGAGCTCTATCCCCTATTCCAGTCCCTATGGTATTTATATTTGTTCCCTATCTGTTATCTATATGTACAGTATCTCACAAAAGTTGCACCCCTCACAAAAATTGGAAAAATTGTATTATATATTTTCATGGGACAACACCTAAGATTTGGCACTTTTATATCATGTAAAGTTGTCAGTGTTGTACAGTGCAAGTGCAAGTTGTACAGTGTACAGCTTGCACAACAGTCTAAATTGGGCTTACCATCAAAATAATTCAACACTCAACTCATGTTTAAGCTGCTGTAGAACCATAACGCAGATCTATCTATATTCATTTTTATTCATCCTAATTCACCATATATACATTTCTAAATAATAACTAAGGACTAAACTACAACTTTCTCAACCACTCAACCCATCTCATTATGTGATATGTATTTTTCCTTGATAATCCACATCATTTTAAAAAGAAAGCCAATCTTCAGAATATGCACAATTTCTTCTTTCATGCCCAATTTTGCCTCTTTCCCATGCATTAATATTATGCAAAAAATATATTGGTACTATAAGACACACTTTTTAGCAAGAAAAATGTCCAAAGGGGTCTGGAACGCCAGATGTGGATTGACTAAAATTGTGACTGTTGAAGTAATCCAGTCACAAGAACCTGGTCTTCATGTTATGAACAAAAAGAAGTCCATTGGGCCCTGTTCTAGTCCTTCCCACTGCTTAGCAGAGTGAAGATATAAATGGGTAAGTCTCGGGAGGATCAAATCTGCATGTCAGGTAGGCATACCTTCAGCCTGGTACACCCCATAAAAACCAAGCATGGCTGTGCACAGTTTTTTTTTTTGTAGTATAGGGAAGAAGAATTTGTGTTGGCATAGACGTGTTTATTAGGGAGGTTGTGGTGAAACCTGTGTCTATCCAGCGTCTTTATTAAATTACAGACCATTTTTGATTTTGTGAAAATTTTACACATTCCTACAGGTTTATAAGAACAGTTTCCACCATCAATTGGATTCCTGCCCCTGTGGTAATGTCCCACCCCCGTCCCTGTGTTTCTGCCCCCTGCTTACCTGTCCGGCGCTGCGTTGGTCCGCCCACCTTCTGCAACTCCTCCGGCTCCTCCAGGCTGCAATGCGCGCTGCTCGTCACGTGACTGAGTCGACCTGACGTCAGGTCACGTCAGTCACGTGACCCGAGGCGCGCGGTGCAACCTGGAGGAGCCGAGCCGCCTGCAGTAAAGCTACAGGGAAGAAGGCATCACTGGGTAAGTATGTAAGTTTATTATTATATTTAAAGGGAGGCCGCTAGGGGTATTTTAGTAGTAAAGGGAGGGTGCTAGGGGTATTTTAGTAGTAAAGGGAGGCCGCTAGGGGTATTTTAGTAGTAAAGGGAGGCCACTAGGGGTATTTTAATAGTAAAGGGAGGCCGCTAGGGGTATTTTAGTAGTAAAGGGAGGCCGCTAGGGGTATTTTAGTAGTAAAGGGAGGCCGCTAGGGGTATTTTAGTAGTAAAGGGAGGCCACTAGGGGTATTTTAGTAGTAAAGGGAGGCCACTGCTGGACATGTTATTAATAAGGGGAGGCCGCTGCTGGACATGTTATTAATAAGGGGAGGCCGCTGCTGGACATGTTATTACAAAATTAGGTTTTTCCTAAAGGTGACACAGCACCCGAGTTATGCTCGTTTTTTTGGCGAATTTTGACACACCAAGCTCAAAAGGTTGCCCATCACTGCTTTATCTGAACATTTTCTGTAAGAAACAAAGGATGTTGTTCATGGGTCTTTGTGTTAGTCTATGCACGTTGTGGAGGTTTTTGGCTTTGCAAAATAATCACATAACAAAGTATCGTGTGCAAAAGCCAAGAACTCTTATTTTGTTCTGTGAGGTTATTTTCTGTGGTACTGATGGTTTGACTGTTTATTCCAGATTTGCCCTGGTTTTGAAGTGGCGCTTAAACCTTTCTGAGCAACAAAGAAAAGATGGATAGAGCAAAATCATGAAGAAAACCGCAAGTCTCATAAAGTCTGACTAGTGTACACACCAAATGGATCAACATTTTCTAACGGAATAATGGGGATGAATTCTTACATCCAATAATAAATCTTGTATTGCTCTGCTTCTACTTTTCAATCTATCTAAAATATTCATATCTTTCAGCTCTCCTGATATGTCTGTTTCACTAAATACTTATATTACCCATGTGACACAATGGAGGGGATTTATAAACGCACTTGTGCCACAACTCTGGTGGTTTTATGCCAAAAACGCTTTCTAAAATGCCTTTTACAAAAGTTATCAAGGCTTTTAGACCTTTTTTGAGTACTTTCTCGGCTTGAGGGAAATCGTCCGTGCGCCTACTAAAATTAGGTCGAAAGTAGGAACTGACAGTCTAATGCTGCACCAGAATTCATCATCAAAGTGATAAATATGACACAGCAAAAGACCAGTGTTTTCCAGCTAGAGACTGGCGGAACCTGAGACACATTGTTAAACCCCCCACCAATAAATGACTTGTTTTGTGCTTTTCCTATGTTACTTTCCCAGGAAGGTTGGAATAAATCATCTTATCGACAACTATTTACTAAAACAGTAGAGATGAACTGACCCAAGCTTCTCATTAGGACATAACACATGCGATCAGCTCATTTTTACCTTCATACTATCATAGTATATAAGGCTGGAAAAACGTTGGTTTAAACCCTGGGGATTCTCTATTCATGAGTTATTTAAAATGTCACCATCACAACTTGTTTGTGAACCTTCTCTATACCCCGCCAGGTAAGGTAATTGACTTTACCTGCATGTATGTCCCCAAAATGATGAGTTAAAGAGGATATGTTTACTGTTTCATTAGCAACCTCCGAAAAGTGTTGTTTAATCCGTGTTTTTTATGAACAACTGGTACAGCCCATATATTGTGTTCTGCAGACTGTACAAGCTGCTAGATATATATTGCATAAGCTATGTTACAATTAATATAAGTTTTAATTGTATATGATTTATTTGTCGTATACGGAGTGAAAGTATCGCCCCTTTCAATGAATTTACATGCTTTTCAGTATCTAAGCCTGCATTTATGGCAGCCCGAATACTGTAACCAAGTATAACTCCTGCTGTTATTATTATTACTGTTGAAAATTGTAGTTGGCTACCAACCTTACGCCATGAGAGAATATCATGTAGATCATCATCTTGAAATAGTATAGGTAGTGTAGGGTTTTGGGGGTAACTTAGCATCAAAGGTCGAAGCTTCTGGACCTTACAGGCGACTTTTGTGGTGCTGAGTGCCAAAACAATAATGTAGGAGCTTGTAGCAATCCAACAGAAATGGCTTTATTCAGCTTTAAAACTATTACAAGAACAAAAATAACAAACAGCTTAGCCTCTACTTAAGGCACTACCTCACTTCTTGAACCCTAGCTACCTTCTAGGTTCAAGGAACACTGCTGGGGTTCCTCCTCAGCGCTCTGGCTCTTGGTGAGCTCAACCAAACAATGTCCTTACTGGATCCCAGTCCTCTTGGGACAGACCACCTGTCTGTCTCCAACTGGTCCCAAGTCCTCCTGCTGACTGCAGGACACCCAGCACCGGCTTGCTATGGGCTCTCCCTCTGGAGTTGGCCAGGGATGGGAGTGGTCAAGGTCCTTTTCAACCCGGGTTGTGGGTCGCTCTCCAGCGCCCCCTAGGTTCACACTCTTACATATCCTCCCCCTCAGCTCACCACTTATGGGGTGAGCGACCCTGGGACAAGACATGCAATGACGACGTTCCTTTTCACTTAAGTAGACATGTACAATGTCTGTCCACATTTTCTCAACTGTAGCACACATGGTGGTCTCATCTTCCAAGTTCCTGTCATTCTACTTTTCCTGGTTCTTGGCATTTCTGTTTCTTTGTTGAGGTTCTCCAACTGAATATTAATAATGACTTCCAACCATCTTTTGCTTTTGTGTATTAAGAAACATGGTTCAGTTTCACAATTACGTTTTGTTATGGACATAGAAACTCTACATTTCAACTGTTTCTTCTTGAAATCTGCATCAGGTTGTAAAGCCTGTATTTCACCTTTTACTTTCAAGTCCGATTTATTTTTGCACTTTGTGGATAACATAGAGACAATATCAATAATGGGATTAGGCATTTTAATGGCTGTGACAACATACCTCTGGTCATTTATCTTAAAGTTTCTTTTCCAACTCTTTTACTTATGTCGCAGGTGTGGAGAGAGATAAAATCTCTCTGGACACTGGTAGACCCACTTCCATTTACCCCTATATGGAAGAATCTGAATATGGGGGTTCCTGGGGTTTTTGCCCCACCTTGGATTGCCAGAGGGGTCATATATATCCACCAAATTATTAGGAGTGGTAGGATAAAACCCTTTTCTACAATTCAAGATGAATTCGGGATCACCCAGGTCAGTTACTTTGCCTATTTACAATTGGCTCACTGGTGGTCCTCCTCTAATAAGGTAGTGATTGACTGGGATAGCCTGCTCCCTGTGATAAAGATAATATGGGCCTCAATAAATAAAAAAATTAATAGCAAAAAACTCTACAATATGCTAGTGTTACAAAAACACCATAAATACGCTAATAGAGTGGCAGAAAAATGGGTGGAGGAAGTGGGAATTTTGGAGGTCCAGGCATGGTCAAAAACGTGTAAAGACATTTGTATAATACTCAAAATTCCGTCACATCGACTAGCCCAACTGTCGATTCTTCAAAGGACATACTATACACCAAAAAAAATCTCAAAATTCTCTGGAGAGACGATTTGTTGTAAAAGATGTGGTAAGGAAAAAACGGAAGATGTGCATACCCTTTGGTTTTGCCCCTCTATTGAAAATTATTGGAAAGAAGTCATTAGAATCACTGAATGGTGCTGTGACTTTCAAATACCTTTAGACTTCAAAGTTTGTGTGTTGGGCATCTGGCAAGGAGTTGAAAGTTCTGATAGGGGGAAGTCCGTAGCAAAAAAGCTGTTGTTCCTTGCTAGATTCTGCATCATAAAAAAATGGTTCTCAGTAGACCCGCCCTCAATAGCTCTTTGGAAGCGTACAACCAACAAGACAATTCTGGCTGAGGGTCAAGGAAGGGGTTTAAAATCTAAAATAACCCTGTTCAAGTTCTGGTCTAAATGGCTTGACTCCTTTCTTTCAACAGAGGAGAAGAGGGTACTGGGGTATCCAGCTAAAATAGTGTAGGTGAGACATGGGTATCGGTGGAGAGAGAGCCCCCCCCCCCCTTTTTTTTTACATTTTTTTTTTCATTATTATTATTATTATTATTTTTTTTTTCTTTTTTATTATATTAAAAATTACCAATTGTAATTAAGTGCTAACTTGTCGGGGGTGGGAGGTAATGGATTCAAAAAGTCATCAATTGTTTTAACTATGTTGTATAGTGGGTGGGGTGTTAGTGGGGTTTAAAGGTACAAGATATTTTAATCTAGGCTGTAATGTTATTTTCTGAAATATTGTATATGTACTCAAGCCTTCAAGACTATTTTTGTACCATATATACCTTTTTGTATAATAAAAAGTTATTAAAGGAAAAAAAAAGTTTCTTGTCCTTCCCTTTGGACGTACTTTGACCTTATTGGCCAGTTCACTGCACTCAAAGTACTGGACATTTTAAGACTTTTCTTTAATCTGCTTGCTCTTTATTTTAACTCCATTGTTTTCCACAACTATGGGAGACCGTTTCACCTCTTCAATAGCCTGTAGCTTTACATTTAATTTTGACTTCTTAGTTTTATTATAGAGTTTTTTGTTGTACGAAGACAGAGTCTGACTTTTCAAGCCCTTAATAGCACCAGCGCTGGGACAAGAAGAGGACAACATACACACCTTACTCTTGGTTGGGTAAACACCAATCCCCCTTTCCTCAGTAATAGGAGTATTTTGTAAACTCTCATACTGTAGATCATCACACTGTACAATATAATGCCCAACATTCTTATCTTTGTAACACAACTTTATTCTCTCTTCCCCTTTTCCTGGTTCCATCGCCATCTGTATATGGCCAGATTTACATTCCAGCTCCAGAACTTTCTCCAGGACCTTATACCTCTGAGTAGTGTCTTCCTAGCTTTCTGCAAGTTTCACTTGCAAATCTTCCTCCAGTTTACTCACTTGTGCTTTTAATTTAGCAGTTTGATGTTGTAGATCTACTATTTGAACACATAAATCAGATCTGCTTTTCTCAAACTGAATCCTCATGTCCACCATCAGATGTTCCAGGTTACGATTAGTTTTCTCTATTTTGTCATAAGCCTCAGTCTTTTCCTTATACATTTTCTTCAAGGCTTCCAGGTCCGATTCAATTTCTCCACGTTCAAGATGTAGTCTGTGTAAATTCTGAGAAAAACAGGATGACATCTCCATCATTTCTTGGTCCTTCTCTTGCATCAGAATAGACACCCTTTCATTACTGGCATAAGAAATGTTTAGCTCCTGCTCCAGCTCACAGATTTTAGTTTCTAGAGTCATTACTTTTTCTTCAAAAACTGCAGCTCTGCCCTGCCATTCCTTTACTTCATTAGTGATGTGAGCTTCCCTTAGTGCATGTGTGGTCCGCTCTGACTGCAAAGTCTCCTTCACAGATTCTAATTCTGCATCTCTGTCAGACATTGCTTTCCTCAAGTGTGCAACTTCATTCTCCTTATCAATCAATTCAGCTGAGAGGTTTTTATACTTTGTATCTTGAATCTCCAACTGTTTTTGCAGAAACTCCCTTTGCTCACTTTTAGCACGTTTAGTGCTCTCAAGCTCCTCTTCTAGCAAATGAAGATCACACCTTAATTTCTCAACAGTGCATTCTCTTACACCGTCATCTTGGACATGCTGCTCCTTTAAATTCTGCAATTGCATCTCCAGCTCTTGCTTTTGCTCCACACTATGTAGAACTTTACTAGACAGAGAGTATTTAATCTCATCAAACTCCTTAGTGACATAGTCCTTTCCAGGCAAACCCAGCACCACATTTTTACCATTACTGCAGCATGAACTTTTTATTGAGTCAAGCTCTTTCTTTAATTTCACATTTTCTTTATCAGACGCCTCAAGTTGCCATTTCCAGTCAGCTATTTCATCCTCATACACAAACCTGAGAGTTTTCATCTCATCTTGAAGCTGCTGCACCATATTGTTTGGCTCTCTAGAATATTCATCATGTCCACTAGTATGTGACACAACAGCAGCAGGATTATATTCAATCATAGAACAGAGGTGCTTCATAAAAATTAAATCACTTTCATGCAGTGTATTTGCTTTAGTTGCAGCCTGCAGACCCGGTTCCAGGTTTTGCGACCCTCAGCCTTGAGACTGCTGCACTAACACACCTGTGTTCAGCTTTGCTTTATTACACAATGAAACTTTCTTTTTCTTTCCCATTGTTGAATATCAGCAAAACACAATATTCAGAATAACTCCTCGTTATAAATAGTGTCACGTTTTACTGTTCTCTTTGTAATAATAATAATAATAATCTTTATTTATATAGCGCCATCAAATTCCGTAGCGCTTTACAAATCATAGGGGACAAATACAACAATATTACATTACAAAGAACAAACAGTCATATGGAACAATAGGAGTGAGGGCCCTGCTCACAAGAGCTTACAGACTATGAGGATGAGGGGGTGACACAAGAGGTTGTAAAATGGTCCAGCCATTCTTTATAAGGGAACAATATAAAATAATTTAATAAATAATTTACTAAACAACGATGTTGCTGCTTGGACCAGCCATCAGCCGCCATCTTATTTACAGGGTCCTAGGTGAAAAAGACTGCAGAGAAGCCTGGAGCTTGGTATATATCTGCTGTTTGCCAGATAACAGATGGGAGATAGGACATAGGATGGATTAGTAAAGGGAGAGTTGACATTTCAAGCAGTTAGCGAGTGTGATAGGCTTGCCTAAAGAGATGGGTTTTAAGAGCACGTTTGAAGCTTTGGAGGGTAGGCATTAGTCTCAGAGTCTGAGGAAGGGCATTCCAGAGAATTGGTGCAGTCAATAGCATTCAACAAAACAGTCCTTCTGTTGCACTACAACAACCAGCATTTTCTTCTGTCTTCACATAAATATAGGCTATTACAATGAAACATTTGAGTCTGGTCAGCCTTACTTTCACACAGCAACAAAGTTCAGGATACTGTTTCAATTTGTTTCCACTAGCAGTATACACGCTTGTGTGCCACAGCACAAACAAAGTCCATTGTCTGGATTCCACTTCCAGAGTTTAAACGTCACCAGTTTTGCAGAAACATTTGATTGTGGATTCACTCACCCGACCTTGGGTTTCTGCCTTGCAATTACTCCTGCCGTTTCAGCTTTAGGCCACAATCCACATTACTGCAGTTCACCAAACACGTTTTCTTTGGCCCTTGCGTGGATCTCCTCATGCCGGCATCCGAAGCACCATATGTAGGGTTTGGGGGTAACTTAGCATCAAAGGTAGAAGTTTCTGGACCTTACAGGCGACTTTTGTGGTGCTGAGCGCCAAAACAATAATGTAGGAGCTTGTAGCAATCCAACAGAAATGGCTTTATTCAGCTTTAAAACTATTACAAGAACAAAAATAACAAACAGCTTACCCTCTACTTAACCCCTTAAGGACGCAGTGTTTTTTCGCTCATTTCTCGCTCTCCACCTTCAAAAATTCATAACTTTTTCATTTTTACGTGTGTGAGGGCTTATTTTGTGCGTAACAAATTTTACTTTCCTGTAATGTTATTTATTTTAACATGCCGTGTACTGTGAAGTTGAAAAAAAATTCCAAATGTTGGCTCAGTTTTTTAGACTTTGACTGTGCACTCAAAATAACACCTCGGCTTTATTCTTTGGTTTGGTGCGATCGCGGTGATACCAAATTTATACAGGTTTTATTGTGTTTTAATACATTTTCAAAAATTAAACGAATGTGTACAAAAAAGTAAAAAACATTTTTGCCATCTTCTGACACTAATAACTTTTTCATATTTTGGTGCACAGAGATGTGTTAGGTGTCATTTTTTTTGCGAAATGAGCCAACATTTTCATTGCTACCATTTTGAGGGCTGTGCGACATTTTGATAATTTATTATCAAATGGAATATTATTCTATTTTTTATGTGATGTAAAAAAGGTGTAAAAGTCACATTTCGGACATTTGGGCGCCATTTCCCGCCTCAGAGGTCACCGCCGGCCGTAACCGTTTTTATATTTTGATAGATCGGGCATTTTGGGACGCGGCGCTACCTAATGTGTCTGTGATTTTTACTTATCATTATGTTTTATATCAGTTCTAGGGAAAGGAGGGTGATTTGAATTTTTAATATTTTATTAATTTTTTTTTTTTTTAAACTTTTTTTTTTTTTTTCACTATTTCTTAGACCATCTAGGATACATTAACCCTAGATGGTCAGATTGCTCCTACCATATACTGCAATACTTCTGTATTGCAATATATGGCATTTTTGCAGCTCATTTATTACAATGAGCCACTGGCTCATTGTAACGAATCTGCAGAAGCCAGATAGCCTCGGGTCAAACGAAGACCCAAGGCTACCATGGCAACCGATCGCCCACGTGCCGGCGGCAATGAAAGGGTTAATAGCCGCTGTTATTAGCGGTGGGGGTTTGCTGCAATATGCAACAACGCCCACCCTTGTATGAAGAGGACTCAGCCCGCGAGCCCTCTTCATACATTCAGGGGTTAAGGCACTACCTCACTTCTTGAACCCTAGCTACCTTCAAGGTTCAAGGAACACTGCTGGGGTTCCTCCTCAGCACTCTGTCTCTTGGTGAGCTCAACCAAACAATGTCCTTACTGGATCCCAGTCCTCTCGGGACAGACCACCTGTCTGTCTCCAACTGGTCCCAAGTCCTCCTGCTGACTGCAGGACACACAACACTGGCTTGCTGTGAGCTCTCCCTCTGGAGTTGGCCAGGGATGGGAGTGGTCAAGGTCCTTTTCAACTCTGGTTGTGGGTTGCTCTCCAGCGCCCCCTAGGTTCACACTCTTACAGTAGGTATTTATGAATCATTTGTTTTATTTTCCCAACTTGTGCACTGAAAGTAGTAGTGAATGTAATGGGCTTAAATGCACCATTGTCCCATTTCTTATTATTTTTATCCTCTAGGAGCATGGTTCTGTGTTGTCATCTATACTTTTTAATGCCTTAGGCCCCTTCCACACTTGCGTTGCAGATCACGTCAGAGTTTGATCAGGGTGCGATCAGGGTTTGGTCAGTGAAAAACGCACATTTTGCATCAGAGTGCAATCAGTTTTCAGTCAGAGTTTGTTCAGTGTCTCAGTTTTTCATGCACGTTTTTGATGCAATTTCAATGCAATTTCAATGCGTTTTTCCTGGACTCAGGACAGAGCTCTATCTTTTCTATGGCAATTGATGCGTGAAAAACGCATTGCACTTGCAAGTGTCTCAGAGTGCAATGCGTTTTTGATGCACGCGCAGAAAACGCGCGTGAAAAACGCAAGTGTGAAAGGGGCCTTAGGCCTCTTCCACACTAGCGTTGCGTTTCACGTCAGCGTGCAATGCGTGAAAAACTGACGTTTTTGGCTGCGTTTTTGTTCCATTTTTCCTTGGAGTAATTAGCGTTTTTGCGTTTTTCACGCGCGTGTTGTTAGCGTTTTTTTGCGTTTTCGGCACATTTTTCACGCGCGATTCAATGGGAGACTCGAGCATTTTTCAAAGGGACCATGGTTTGGGATTAAAATGTGTTATTTAATTGAAAAATAATGTCTTCTGATAATTTGCAAACATCTGCGATCTATTCTTCACTGTTCCGCGCGTATATTATCTCCCGACAATTTAGCAGATGTGAAGAACAGTGAAGAATAGAATAAAAACATTGAACACAGTGAACACAGGATCATTTAAGAGAAAAACACAGTGCAGAACACAGTGCAGAATAAATTACAGATGTTCGGCACATCTGCTTACTTGTCGGGAGATACGCGCGGAACGGCGCGAACAAAATAGCATGTGAAGAACAATATATATGTGTGTGAAGAACACATTGCAGATGTTTAAATACATCTGCAATGTGTTCTTCACACATATATATTGTTCTTCACATGCTATTTTGTGCGCACCGTTCCGCGCGTTTCTCCCGACAAGTAAGCAGATGTGCCGAACATCTGTAATCTATTCTGCACTGTGTTCTGCACTGTGTTTTTCTCTTAAATGATCCTGTGTTCACTGTGTTCACTGTGTTCAATGTTTTTATTCTATTCTTCACTGTTCTTCATTGTGTTTTTTTAATTAAATGCTCGATCGCGAGCAGGGGAAATAATGTTATTCTGGTCACCTAGCAACCCTTACGTTTAAAACGCATTGCACTCGCTTTGCACTTGCAATGATTGCGAGTGCAATGCGTTCTTGATGCATCTCCATAGACTTGAATGGGGTGTGAAAAACGCGCGTGACACGCAAAAATAGAGCATGCTGCGATTTTGACGCGCGTGAAAACGAACGCAAGCACGCGCGTGAAAACCAACGCTAATGAAGAAAGACCCATTGAATACAATGGGACAGAGTGCAATGCAAGTTCTGCGCGTCAAATGCACGCGCAGAACTCGCGCGTGAAAAACGCCAGTGTAGAAGGGGCTTTATTAATGCAGTTATCATTATAACCTCTCACCCACTATCAGTACAATTTGGTTTAGTTCTCATGAATTCTCCATATGGTAAATTTGCAATGACATGTTTTGGATGGCAGGGGGAGGAAAGCAGCATAGAACTATCAAAATTTATTTTCTATATGGCAATACATTAATTATGTCATTTTCACTATGTATTCTTACATCCAAAAAAACAATACTTGTTCCCCCCAAAATATTGGTGAACCTTAGGTTTATATGGTTGTTATTAAAACAAAGACATCAATTCTTTGTTTTGGCTACCAGCCATGGCTGTGATTGGCCAAGTGGACACTTCTGGCCAATCAAAGCCATGGTTAGTTGTCACAGCATTAATACAGTCAATCCAGCAATATGTACGGGTTGTGCAGGGCACACCCAAACCCAGACAGGAAGTTCGGGTCCACTCATCTCTATAAAACAGGAATGTTAGGAGTTTTGGTAGGAGCTCTTTATAGGACATATTCAAGAGAAATATCATAGAAGAATTTTTTTATCTTTAAGGTTGAATTACCCAAATATTATTTCTTTTGTGAAGTAGTAAAAAATGGGACTGGATTTTCACTTCTTGTTCTTTTCTTTTGAAACAATGATGCAATACTCTGTAAAGTTACTGACAAAAAATAGGACAGCTGGAGAGAGCCTTTGAAGACAATTCATATGACACCTGTATCAAGCTTCTGGCTTCTTCTTAGCCAGTGATTTAGCCTGTTATATGTATCGTCCCTTCTTATAAAAACATATTCAGCTATTTCTGAAGTGGGTGGAACTTCCTGGTTGTGACATCAGCAGGGGTGGACTGGCCATTAACTCCACCGGGAGAAATCCCATTGGCCCGACCTGTCTGAGACATCTGGGGCCGGTCAGTGCAGGAGAATGTGACATAGAATGTTAGCTGCAATGTATTATCAGCACAGAGAGCAGCCTCACCTTCACTACAGGCAGCCCCTGCACTGTCCTAGGGTCAGCAGCAGACAGTCCAATGGAAGCTGCTGCACCTGTGTGACAACTGATTAGCAGCTACACGGAGCTCTGCACGGCTCCTGATAGGGCAGCGCTGAGGTCAGGCACAGGGCACTGCTCCCCACTCCGCCCATAACCAGGAAGCAGGAGGCTGCTAGACGGGACGGAGAGGGCTGGGGAGGACTTCTAACGTCAGGCAGCTGCAGCTGTTTCCCTGCACATTGATTCCCCCCACAGAACTTGGTTCTCTCTCTCCATAAATAGTAAGTGCAGAAATGTGTAAAGTTGGTGCTTACATGTTATTTACATACATATATATGAGTTTATGTATATGTAATGTATGTGTATCAGTATGTACTAGTAATTCTGCCTGGGTTGTATGGAGAAGGCTCACAGGCTGAGATCTCTCCATACAATAGAGATTAGCTGTAAAATAATTTAAATTGGCCTTTTCCTAGACCATAAAAATAAATAAACAGTAAAAATCATAAACACGCTAGTTTTTGCCATGTCCCAAAATGTCCGATCTTTCAAAATATAAACAAAGAATGGAAAATAGCGCCCAAATGTCCGAATCGCCACTTTTGAACAATTTTTCCATCCATAAATACTTGAATAATGTCCCATATTGATATAAATAAAAAGCTAAGCGCACCCCGGAAAAAATGGCACATGGCAATTTGAAAAGTTATTGGCCTCAGAATGTGGCAAAATGGATTTCTTTTTTGTACAAAATATTTACTTTGTTTAAAATCTACTAAAACCTAATAAAACCTATAAAAGGTTCTGTTTTTACTTCTTTCACTGTGCACTCCGAATGACACTTGCCCTTTATTCTTTGGATCATTACTATCAAATGGATACTAAATTTTTATAGGTTTTATTAGGTTTTAGTAGATTTTAAATTAAGTAAATCTTTTGTACAAAAAAGAAAACCATTTTGCCACATTGTGAGGCCAATAACTTTTCATATTGCCATGTGCCATTTTTTCCGGGGTGCGCTTAGCTTTTTATTTATATCAATATGGGACAGAAAAAGCTGCAACTGTGTTTTTTTGTCAATTTCACTGCACTTGGAATATTTTACCAGCTTTCTAGTACATTGCGTAGAATACTAAATTGTGCCACTAAAAAGTACAATTTAATCCACAGATAACTAGCCCATATACATCTCTGTTAATGGAAAAATTAAAAAGTTATACATTTTGGACTGAGGGGAGTGAAAACAGGATGCAAAAACGACTGGGTGTATATACTGCTCCTGTGCACGCTACTGTAGATTAATATTTTTCATGGAAATATTTTGTACATAAGGGGCAGTATTATAGTACAGGCGGTCCCCTACTTAAGGACACCCGACTTACAGACAACCCATAGTTACAGACGGACCCCACTGCCCCATGTGACCTCTGGTGAAGCTCTCTGGCTGCTTTACTATAGTCCCAGACTGCAATGATCAGCTGTAAGATGTCTGTAATGAAGCTTTATTGATAGTTCTTGGTCCAATTACACCAAAAATTTTGAAACTCCAATTGTCACTGGGGCAAAAGAAAAAAAATTGTCTAGAACTTCCATTATAAAATATACAGTTTCGACTTGCATACAAATTCAACTTAAGAACAAACCTCCAGACCCTATCTTGTATGTAACCCGGGGACTGCCTGTAGTTATATTTTTGTACATAGGAGGCAGTATTATAGTAGTTATATTCTTCTTGTAAATAGCGGGCAGTATTATAGTAGTTGTATTCTTGTACATAGGGGGCAGTATTATAGTAGTTATATTCTTGTAAATAGGGGGCAGTATTATAGTAGTTATATTCTTGTACATAGGGGGCAGTATTATAGTAGTTATATTCCTGTACATAGGGGGCAGTAGTAGTTATATTCTTCTTGTAAATAGCGGGCAGTATTATAGTAGCTATAGTATTGTACATAGGAGGCAGTATTATAGTAGTTATATTCTTGTACATAGGGGGCAGTATTATAGTAGTTATATTCCTGTACATAGGGGGCAGTATTATAGTAATTATATTCTTCTCGGGCAGTTTTATAGTAGTTATATTGTTCTCGGGCAGTATTATAGTAGTTATATTCCTGTACATAGGGGGCAGTATAGTAGTAGTTATATTCTTGTACATAGGGATCAGTATTATAGTAGTTATATTCTTGTACATAGGGACAGTATTATAGTAGTTATACTCTTGCACATAGGGGGCAGTATTATAGTAGTTATATTCTTGTACATAGGGGGCAGTATTACAGTAGTTATATTCTTGTACATAGCGGGCAGTATTATAGTAGTTATATTCTTCTTGTACATAGCATTACATTAGTTATTCTTGTATTACAGTAGTTATATTCTTGTACATAGGGGGCAGTATTATAGTAGTTATATTCCTGTACATAGGGGGCAGTAGTAGTTATATTCTTCTTGTAAATAGCGGGCAGTATTATAGTAGCTATAGTATTGTACATAGGAGGCAGTATTATAGTAGTTATATTCTTGTACATAGGGGGCAGTATAGTAGTAGTTTTATTCCTGTACATAGGGGGCAGTATTATAGTAGTTATATTCTTGTACATAGGGGGCAGTATTATAGTAGTTATATTCCTGTACATAGGGGGCAGTATTATAGTAGTTATATTCTTGTACATAGGGGGCAGTATTATAGCAGTTATGGCACACAAAAATCGGAAGGTCCATCAGCATCAGGCAAGGGGTTGGTAAAATCAGGAAAATATTTTTATTCAAAAAACATCAAAGTTAAAAGTCCCCGGGATTGGACCGGGTTAACCCATCGAGCACGGCCCCGCACTTTGGAGCTACAGACTAGGTGAGCTGACACAATTTGTTTTTTCTTTGTTTGCATTATAGCAGTTATATTCCTGTACATAGGGGGCAGTATTATAGTAGTTATATTCTTGTACATAGGAGGCAGTATTGTAGTAGTTATATTCTTGTACATAGGAGGCAGTATTATAGTAGTTATATTCTTGTACATAGGGGGCAGTATTATAGTAGTTATATTCTTGTACATAGGGGGCAGTATTATAGTAATTATATTCTTCTCGGGCAGTTTTATAGTAGTTATATTGTTCTCGGGCAGTATTATAGTAGTTATATTCCTGTACATAGGGGGCAGTATAGTAGTAGTTATATTCTTGTACATAGGGATCAGTATTATAGTAGTTATATTCTTGTACATAGGGACAGTATTATAGTAGTTATACTCTTGCACATAGGGGGCAGTATTATAGTAGTTATATTCTTGTACATAGGGGGCAGTATTACAGTAGTTATATTCTTGTACATAGCGGGCAGTATTATAGTAGTTATATTCTTCTTGTACATAGCATTACAGTAGAAAAGGTAGATTTGGATCCAGCACTCTTATGCCAAACACGGAGACGGTCCAATGCAGAAAAAATATGATCCTTTATTGAAGATAAAATCATGCGGACACACAAAAGCTGATTGTAAGGGATCAACGCGGTTCGGCAGGAGCTGCCTTAGTCATGATCATGACTAAGGCAGCTCCTGCCGAAACGCGTTGATCCCTTACAATCAGCTTTTGTGTGTCCGCATGATTTTATCTTCAATAAAGGATCATATTTTTTCTGCATTGGACCGTCTCCGTGTTTGGCATAAGAGTGCTGGATCCAAATCTACCTTTTCTACACGTTTGTTGGGCCTGTGGACGGAGGCCTGTTTCCGGAGCACCTGCCGTGAATTGGAGTGCGGACTTGTTATCTACACCAGTGGTACGGGTGAGCCGGCGTTTCTTTTTTCTTGTTTTATGCTATTAGCATTACAGTAGTTATTCTTGTATTACAGTAGTTATATTCTTGTACATAGGGAGCAGTATTATAGTAGTTATATTCTTGTACATATGGGCAGTATTATAGTAGTTATTTTCTTGTACATGGGGGTAGTTTTATAGTAGATATATTCTTGTACATAGGGGGCAGTATTATAGTAGGTATATTCTTGTACATAGGGAGTAGTATTATAGTAGTTATATTCTTGTACATAGCGGGCAGTATTATAGTAGTTATATTCTTGTACATAGGGGGCAGTATTATAATAGTTATATTCCTGTACATAGGGGGCAGTATTATAGTAGGTATATTCTTGTACATAGGGGCAGTATTATAGTAATTATATTCTTGTACATATGTGGCAGTATTATAGTAGTTAAATTTGATGAAAGGGCAGGATTTTAATATATTCAATATTAAATTTTGTTCTTGTAATAGTGGTACAGTAGCTAGGAGTACATAGGAGACAAAATCCATCTCTGTTTTCTCTGTGTTATACATATATGAAACTAAAGAAAGTTAATTAAAACTTTGTTATGTGGCTCTGAGTAACATTTTGCGAACTCCACCCATATCACATGACCCTGCCTACTACATTGACTCCACCCACAACAAGGGCCACTCTTAGAATTTTTTCCAGGGCCTCTTTAATTTCCCAGTCTGCCCCTGGACATCAGCTCAGGACACTGAAGCCAGAGCACTCAAGGTATACATATGAATGAGGACAGCATGTTTGTAATTGAATGACCTGAAGCATGTAATGAGTCACATGCTTGTGACATCACTCCAGGTCCTATTTTCTTGCTACAGCTCATCCCAACAAGCCTCCTCTCTTCTTCAGCCTTCCTGTGTGGTTTCCCATGGTGACCAGAATACATGACAAATGGAGATTAGCCTGGTAGGACAAGATAATTCCTCTGCTAGCAGCTAAACACCTGCAGGTTACAGTAAATTAAAGTAAATTGCTTATTTTTGGTTAGTGCAGGGGTAGGCAAAAGTTTTTATACTTTACAGTTGCACTTTAAAAAATATAGACCCAATTGAAAATCCCTTCTTAAAAAGAAACCACTATGGCAGTCAAACACATTGGCAATATATTATATAGAGTTGGTGTACAGTAGTTGTATTAAGTTGAACTACTCTTTAAAGCCATTGCTTATGCTCCCTGATATATAGTAGAAGTGAGTTGTCCTCAGACGTCCTCAGACGTCTATTTGTGGCTTATGAATGTGTTTCTGTCACTCATCTTTGTTCCATAGACACTTGTTAGCACTTGAGAGTATCTTAACAAAAGTATTTGTGACAGCACATTTAATATTTGGTTGACAAAGGAAAGGTTTAAAGCCACTCTAGTAACTCAGGGACAATAATCTCTAATCAAGAGTTGTCTATCCGGTCCACTACAGGCATAAAATGGTCTCTTATATCCAGGATAATAATATTTTTTATTTCTTGTAATCATAAGATTGAAGGGTCAATTAGAGGTTGTTGGTCATTAAGTAAAGTAATGAAACAGAAGAAGGCTCTTCATTCCACCTGATTCAGTTAGCAGATGAATATTGATGCAGGCTTAGAGCCGCCCCGACACCGTACAGCTGCATTCTGTATATTCGGTTGTATGTCAATGACTGAACAAATTAAATTAATTGCTCACAAATATTCATAGCATATTCATAGCATATTCCAGCACTGGTGGATGCAATTGATGGCTGATAGACTCAATTGATTTTAACTATTTTATTTGTTATTTTAACAGTATTTTGTGTGTGCTGTGATAAGTAAGTGGACCATTGCTTTTATATCCAACACTGATGTTGGCTAAAAAAAATTAGAAAAAGTTGTTATTGCTCAGGCGGTCATACATAAAGATGCAAAAGTTTGGACATTATCTAAAAAGACTGACATTGAAAAACAAAAAAAAACCCAAGAACAACACAACTCCACTATAAAAGGTATAGGATTGAATCATATAAATGGAATATAGATTTGTAATATTACAACACTTCCATTGCTGATTAGGTTTGCTGCCTCTCATTAACCTTACTGCAGTATAAAGATCTTAAAAATATTCCATTACAAAAATACTGAATTCAATTTTTATGGCTCATATTCAAATATTAGTTTTGGCATTTAGGAATCCAATAATCTTATAAGAAAAATATGTTAAATGTGATGTATGTTGAAAGCCACCCATACTCAGAATGTAAAGTTATTCTTGGACCAGTGAAGTGCATTTCATAGGCACACTTACACTAACGTTCCTAGATCATGGCTGTGAATTTCCTCATTCTTAGTAACAAGCTAAATATTGCTGAGCATTTCCCATGCCACATGATATCATGATCATGATGTATATTTTATATAAATGAAAGGATTCATTTGACTATTCACACCATTGCTGCTTTCTGCCATCCAGATGTCACTTCTAAATGTGCCCCCATGTTTTGTTTAGTAGGTCCTCAGTATCAGATGCAACACCCACACCCAGCAACACCATAGCTCAGCTCTTCGCAGCAGTTGATAAACAGAAATTAAAAAATTGAGCAGACCGCTCTGAGCAGTGGTCATACCAGGTTACTGAATATCAGCTTTGATGTAACAATAATTAATCTAGTGCAGTGGTGGCAAACCTATGGCACGGGTGCCAGAGGCAGCACTCGTAGCCCTCTATGTGGGCACCGAGCCATCACCCCAGATTACAGTTCACCAGACAGGGCTCAAAGAATGCTGGCCCGATGATTCATCCTGTACACAGGGACTCTGGAGAGAAGCTGCAATAGTCAAAATTTGCTCTCCTCCTTTCGACTGTGTTGCTGTCGACAGCAATAAATTACTGCCTAAATTTCTGTGCTGACGCTTTGCCATAAATAAGTGGCCTTTGGTTGAAGTTTGGGCACTCGTGGTCTAAAAGGTTCGCCATCACTGATCTAGTGTGTTCCACTCAGCTATTATGCAGAGAATAAAGCTGTCTGTTTCCTGTTCTTTTAAGGGGTGATGGCTGTTGAGCCCCGCCAATCTGATATTGATTACCTATCCCAAATAAATTTAAAGACCCTTCCCAAATTATGTAATTTATATCCTTATGTTTATCCAAGGTTACTCTCTACAAATTATTCACCTGTACTCTGATCCTGAATAATTTTGCCTAGTTTTCACACATATAGACAGAATAGCTAATATCCGGAGATTTCTTTTGAGTGGACACGAACCGCAAAGTTCAGGTTTATTCTACTCGTTAAAAGTCAATAGCGAAGGCACTGGTGGCAGTTAAATCAATGGAGCATGTTAAATCAAAGGATGACGTTATCAGGAGCGATGACCCTCTCCAAAATGGCTGCATGTCACTGTCATGTTAGTCCTGGCACACACGTGGACACAGTGATGTAAATGCAGCCAGAAGTGGGGTCTGGGTTCAGTAACCTAATTCAAACAGATTTTCCACATTTGGGTTCGGCCGAGCCCGAATTTTCACGGGTCCAGTTATCACTAATGAATATATAAACAAGGGATGGCTAAGGAATCAGCCTGTACAGGGGTATTTGTTGTTGCCTACAATCAGGGAGACAGATAAGTCTTTGTAGGAGCTGTATAAATAAACATGTAGGATATTTTTTTTTTTTAAATTGCTATACAAACAAAAATTTGGTTTTATTGTATTGTAAGGCATCTTGCGTTTTTTGAGCTGATTTTGCACCAACCTTCCAATTCCTTTCCAACAGAATAAGAGATTCATAATAGGGAGCTACCAATACAACCTACAAACCGCAGCCAGAGGCTATAACGGTCACATGGCTGTCTATGTGATATTAATGCTCAGCCTATGTATACAAACAGAAGACAGTAGTGACAAGTACTTTCCACACTGCACTGGAGTGCTTAGGTACAGTCAGTCCTTGAATTAAGAATCTTGGACTTACAGACTATTTCTAAATGGGAAAAGACAATGGGCTTCAGGGGTGCTTTGATTATATTAGGTGTAGACACACCCCTGCACAGCCCCAGGAGGGCTTTGAGGACCCTCCTACCTGGTATTAAATCCAGAACCTTGGAGAAGTCATAGCTTCTCAAGGTGAAGTCGTAGGGTCAGGGTTCTGGTATCATTGGATCCAGGTGAATCCCTGGATCGCATTGATATCAAACTTGACCCATTTGCTAAGGTCCCATCCCACGTTATTTATATCTCTGAACACAAGGATGCTATAATCTAATTATATCTATATCTACTCATATCTATATGATACCCCGGTAATACCAAATCCAAAAATCTATTTGCCCCTAGGCTGAGATGGACCATAACTCCATAACCAACATGTTATACTGGGATTTTTTAGAATCATTTGTCTGTTGCCAAAAAATATGGAGGGAAGCCTCTTAAACAGTGGGTGACAGGCTGGCTTAGGGAATGCTCTAAGGCCAAATCTCCTGTGGGGTTCCACTTCCAGCTTTAACTCAATTGGACTTATCCAGATGAGGCTGATGGAAGTAAAGGGCTATATATGGCTTGATGAACAGCAGAATGCCCAGCATGTGAATTACAGGCAGTCCCCGGGTTAAGTACAAGATAGGTTCCATAGGTTTGTTCTTAAGTGGAATTTGTATGTAAGTCAGAACTATATATTTTATAATTGGGACCAAAAAAATTGTCTGGAGATACAGAGACAATTGGATTTTTTGCTGTAATAGGACCAAGGATAATCAATAAAACTTAATTACAGACACCCTACAGCTGATCATTGCAGCCTGGGACTATAGTAACATCCAGAGAGCTTCACCAGAGGGGTCTGTCTGTAACTAGGGGTCATATGTAAATTGGGTGTCCTTAAGTAGCGGACCACCTGTATGTTCATCACAACCATGCTTTATGTCATGTATGTGTGTAGATCGGTATTTGGCTGTTCAATATATACTAGTTAAAAATAGACTTTTGTTGAAAAGAGATCCTGCCTGAACCCCTCCGAATTCTGGATTTATCCCTTTTTTGTCTTTTAGCCAATGAACACTTAACCTTTACTTTGGCAGTCAATATCTTAAAAAAGTAAGTGCTCCAGGCCTATGGCTGAGAATACTTTTTAAGAATTTCATTCCTATGATGTTTTAAAGATGTTTTTTCCACTCTCGTGGAGGTCGCTGTGGTTGATAAATTCTAGAGAAAACACCAAACAAGGAAACTGCAGAAATTGGAAACAATTCTCCTTTTTTGCATACAAGTAAACAGTGATTCTCTGTTGCACACACCACAGGCACTGCTATGGTAACACCCGATGCATTGAGAATGATACTGACAGTGCTGAAACAAAGAGAATGTGCACATGCCAAAAAAAACCTTTAATCCTCCTAAATTTACATACTATTTACATTTACAGTTATTAAGTAGCTAGAATTTAATCCAAACATGCAATGCTTATAGTTTACTTATCTGCATGCTTTCAAAAGAAAAATCAAAATGTAAAAGGCACGTCAAAAATATTGCACCCCTTCTTCCTAGTTCTTTTTCTGTCTAAACATATTACCCATTTTGTTCCTTCCTCAAACTGTCCTTAATGAACCTACCTCTGTAAAGATGGCCAAATACTTTACAGTGTGTTCATATATTGCATATGCTACAGGGTTGTCTGGGATTAATTATCTTTTTTTCTATGGGGCCACGGTGTACAAAAACGATAAAAAGAATATACTTATGCAACACCCCTGTTAATGTATTAGCAAGGGGGTAGGTGCGAATAAGGCCCTCTACCTGTCAGGATGCATCTGGTGAGCCTGTGCAACTCACACAAGGGATAATGCAGGGAGATCTCAGGTAATCTGCAGCTATAGCCTCTGCCTGGACAGGCAATAATGAAATGGGTGTAAGATGTTATCCAATTATGTGGCTGTATCTTAACCTGAAGTGTGATTGGAACCTGACCAGGGGGAGAATAAAACCCCTGTGGAGTGGAAGCACATGGTCCAGTCTGCAGTGGTCTTACCACAGAGTGAACAGAGAGACAGTGTTCAGTACACCCACAGAAAACAACCCCAGGATCTGAGTCAGGAGACTCTAATCCAGAGTTGCAGCTTCCACAGTTCTGGTACAGCTCCATCTCAATTAATACAACCTGCATCTACTACCAGGCTGGTGCATTATTCCTGTGGACCCCTCTCCATGACCACTCCAGTATCAGAATCCAAATCTACTGTGAGACCATTTAGGCCTGTTGCCTGCTACCTGTTGTTCAATAAAGAACCATGAGTTGATTTGCACAAAGTTGCCTCCGTCTGATCCCTGGATACGGCCGTCTACCACCAGGGGCTCCCCATCTATTACCCACGGACTAATCTTACAAACACTCAGAGGTTGCCCCAGGGAGAACCAGTACATCACCCTCTCCCTCCATATTTCTTGCACACACCACCTGCTGGAGACGTGCCAGGCTGTAGGACAGCCCTCTGGTTCCCATACCAAGCACCGTGACACCAGCGTGCCCTAGGCCACAATCGCCAGCCACTCCTGTATTCTGGGCCCCGGCTGCCTCCAGGCCCCAAGAAAAGGGGGGATGTTGCACTGACCTCCCTCTGGTGCTCCATTGCAGCACCGCCTGCCACTGTTTGTAAACATATCAACAGCTGCATGCCCGTGACAACCTCTTGCTATATACAAACGGAGTAGGTGGTGCCACACTAATAATGGATGTTTAATAGAAGGTTTTGGCCAGTCTATTAAAATCAATAGGGAATGGAAAGTGAATGAATGATCCACCCTTATATTATGTCCCTATTAAAAAAAATTAAAACAAAGTGTGGGCCCTTTGCAGAATAATCTAGGGGTCATGGTGGAGGGAGCTTTGCAAAGGGTCAATCTACTGAATGTCGCCTTCTCAACTGTCTTTACTCAGGAAAATACCATGGTGGAAGACATGATGAGGAATAATGTAAATCCTCCATTCTTAACCCGGGAAGAAGTATATCTGTATCTAAAATACACATATTGGGGCTTATTTATTAAGGGTCCCTCGGCCGCATTTCCGTTTGGTTTTCCGTCATTTTCGGGGATCGCGCCGCTGGGACAGGGGTTTAGAATGGGATTATGTCACACGTGATCGGACTTTGGCGCATCGGCGCTGGCTTTCATGTGACAGAGATCGGGGAGCGGGCCGTTGGACGGTCTGACTGATTTGGACAGAGCGTGGGATTTAACTTTAAAATTGTGTCACAAGCCAACCACTTACATGCACCGGGAAGAAGATGGTGAACTCCGGCGGACCTGAGCGGGGAAGCGACACATGTAGGATATCGGGAACACGATCTTAGTGAGTCGCGGCAGAGTGCTTGAGCGTCCGACACTCTGGATCAGGGAACGCGCAGGACCGGGTAAGTAAATGTGCCTCATTGTAAGGCTCAGATGGCATACTCCCCAGGGTACTCATTGAGTTATGTGCTGAATAGACATACCATTATCTCTAATATTTGAAGATTTGAAGATGCCTCAATGCACATAACCTTATAACACAGTAGTGGCATGGGTTTATGAGGGATTTGTCCTATCAGACCAATCTGATGGACTTTTATGAGGAGGTAAGTTCTAGACTGGACCTGGGGGAATCTGTGGATGTTGTGTATCTGGATTTTTCCAAGGCATTTGTACAGTGGTGCATAAAGAAGTAATCCTGTTCTACCATCGCCATAGATAGGGGGCATTTTCTACACCTAGAGGAGAGGCGGTTCTACCATCACCATAGACAGGGGGCATCCTCTACGCCTAGAGGAGAGGCGGTTCTACCATCGCCATAGACAGGGGGTATCCTCTACACCTAGAGAAGAGGCAGTTCTATCATCACCATAGACAGGGGGCATTCTCTACACCTAGAGGAGAGGCGGTTCTACCATCGCCATAGACAGGGGGCATCCTCCACGCCTATAGGAGAGGCGGTTCTACCATCACCATAGACAGGGGGCCTCCTCTACACCTGGAGGAGAGGCGGTTCTACCATCGCCATAGACAGGGGGTATCCTCTACACCTAGAGAAGAGGCAGTTCTATCATCACCATAGACAGGGGGCATTCTCTACACCTAGAGGAGAGGCGGTTCTACCATCACCATAGACAGGGGGCCTCCTCTACACCTGGAGGAGAGGCAGTTCTACCATCACCATAGACAGGGGGCATCCTCTACAATTAGAGGAGATGCAGCACTACCATCACCATAGACAGGGGGCATCCTCTACACCTAGAGGAGAGGCGGTTCTACCATCACCATAGACAGGGGGCATCCTCTACACCTAGAGGAGAGGAGGTTCTACCATCACCATAGACAGGGGGATTCTTTACTGCAAGAACAGTAAAAAGAGTACAACTCTCTGCCACAAGATGTTCTAAAGGCTGATGAATTGAAAATGTTCAAGAGCGGTCTGGATGCCTTTCTGGAGATCAATAATATACCATATTATGGGAATAAAACTTTTTGTAAATAGTTTCTGTTGTTCTAGGGAGTTATTCTGACTTCCATATTAGAAGTCGGGAAGGGATTTTTTCCTACGTTGGGCAGCATCCTCTGGATCAACACTGTATAATGTAAAGTTAATAGGTTGGACTTCATGGATGGATATCTCTTTTTAAACTTTTTTTACTATGGTACAGTCTAAAAGTGACAGCATAGATTGGGCAGTGCCAGAATCTTCGTTCAAGTCTCTGTGTGATAACATCAATGTGCCAATTTATCAGGACTTGGGCTAAGTGGCCTTGTGGTGTTTTTTTTAATTTATTCTACTTACGGGGCCCCCCACCAACAAATGGTGGATTGGTTTGTAAAGTGTGGGGGAATCGCCCACTAGGTGTGCAGGGAGAGAACTGGGTGGTATACAGTACCAGCCCGATCATCAGGATGAGAATGCTTTCCCTAATGTGAGCATTCTCATCCTGTATACTTAATGGGGCTCATTTACTTACCCGGTCCTGTCGCGGGTCTGCAGGGATTCACTAAGGTCGCGCCCCAATATCCAGCAGGTGTCGCTGCTGCGCCGAAGTCCGGCGGAGTTCACCTTCTTCTTCCCGATGCATGTAAGTGCTGATCTTGCGACACATTTCTTTTTTTAAATTTCCAATGTTTTTCCAAATCCGTCGGGTTGTCCGACGGCCACGCCCCCTGATTTCTGTTGTGTGGAAGCCGGTGCCGATGCGACACAATCCAATCGCGTGCGACGAAGTCCCAGGGCAATTTGACGCAAATCGGAAATAATCGGGAAACCCGAAGAAAAAGTGCGGCGTACGGACCATTAGTAAATGAGCCCTAATCATGACATGCCAGCGTGAGTAAAAGAGAAATAGCACAATGTAGAGTTATGAAAAATAATGCTTTGGAATGCTTTGGAGAGGTAACTCACTAAATATGCTTCAATACATGTGAAGAATACAGAAGATATACGGACATTTTCCTTTCTAAATAGAGAATGACAGAAAACCATATCCAGATATCCGGATTATGATTTATTGTCAGTCCGTAGTCAAGGAAAGACTTTTCCACCCACCACTTGTCAGTGCACGTGCTGGAAGTTATGGCAGAACAAAGTTTAAAAATACCAGACTCTCATCACGTAAATTATAACCTTAGAGGAAGCACTGTACCATTATAGCTTTTTATAGCGTGTACTATGATACGATTATACACTTACGCTTGGTATTGTGTGTCTATCATAATAAGGTTGGTCACATTACAAAGAACGACAAAGCAAAAATTAAAGTTGGTAATCATTTTCATTAACACGTGGGGTCACATTTCCTAAAACGTCTTCTCTACCCATTTAGACTCCACAATCCTATATCCTTGTTTTTTTTCATAGATTTCAATGGGCAAAAAAAACGTCCTACCATTACTTCTTTAAATAAAATCTTGGGTGGTTGTTATGGTCATTCCATGTGTGAAGCTATGCTTATAACTGGGTTCTGTGATGATTATATTGTGTGGAAGTGGTAGATGCACTAAGGTTTCCACAAAGTACTTTGGCTGCTTGGAAGATGAGGTAAATTGCATAAATTTTATTTTATTTTGATTATATTATCTCTGTACTGTTACATACTATCACAGTATATAGTATATGAGTCTGGAAAAAGAGGCAAATCAATCAAGTCTAACCTTTAAGAATTAAACAAGTGGCTTTTCCCCATAACCTGTGATATTTTGCTCTCCAGAAAGTCATCCAGGCCTCTCTTAAACATGTACATAGAGTCCGCCATTACAACCTCCTGCGGCAGAGAGTTCCATAGTCTCACTGCTCGTACAGTAAAGAACCTTTGTCTATGGTGATGGTAGAATCGCCTCTACTCTAGGCGTGGAGGATGCTCCCTATGATAATAGTAGAACCGCCTCTCCTCTAGGTGTAGAGTATGCCCCTTGTCATTGGTGATGGTAGAACCGGCCTCTCCTCTAGGTGTAGAGTATGCCCCTTGTCATTGGTGATGGTAGAACTGGCCTCTGGATCTGTGGAGTGATCCTTGTTCAGGAATTTGTACATTGTAATGAGGTCTCCCCCCAGCAGTCTTTTTATCTAAACTGAATAATCCCAAATTTTGTAATTTATCATTGTATTCTAGTGCCCCTATCCCCTAAAAAACTTGGTTGATCTCCTCTGCACCTTTGCTAGTTCCACTATGTATACCCTGGTACCCAAAACTGTACATAATATTAAGGACCGGATTAAGGTTGGTGGGGGTCTCTGGGCGCAAAATCTGGTGAAGGCCCCCATTGAATGTAGTCTAGACAGGGAAAAGAAATATCTTTATACAGTAATAACTATATACAGCTCACAGTATTCACTATATAGAGCCCCATTTAATCATTATATTCAGCTCCCCCAGCAATCACTATTACAGCCCCCACTAATCACTGTATACAGCTCCACCAAAAATCACTATATACAGCCCCCAGTAATCAGTATATACAGACCCCCCAGTAATTACTATATACAACCCTCAAGCAATCAGTACACACAACCCCCTAGCAATCACTATACACAGCCCCCAGTAATCACTGTATACAGCTCCCCCAGCAATCACTACATACAGCCCCCAGTAATCACTATATACAGCTAACCCAGCAATCACTTTATACACCTCCCAGTAATCACTGTTTACAGCCCCCAGTGATCACCATATACAACCCCACAGCAATCACAGACATCAGTCAT
This sequence comes from Engystomops pustulosus, assembly GCF_040894005.1. Classification (NCBI taxonomy): domain Eukaryota; kingdom Metazoa; phylum Chordata; class Amphibia; order Anura; family Leptodactylidae; genus Engystomops; species Engystomops pustulosus. Next base: position 49,319,695 of record NC_092413.1, read on the forward strand.
CACTATATACAGCCCCAAGCCTTCACTATATACAAGACCCCAGCAATCACTATATACAACCCCCAGTAATCACTATATACAGCCCCCCAGCAATAACTATACACAGCACCCCAGCATAACTATATACAGCCCCGCAATATTCACTATATACAGCTCCCAGTAATCACTATATACAGACCCCAGCGAACACTATATACAGCCTCCCCAGTAATAATTATATACAGCCCCCCAGTAATCACTATATACAGCCCCTTGTTATCACTTAATACAGCTTCCGAGTAATCACTATATACAACCCCCAGCAATCACTGTATACTGCTCCCCCAGCAATCACTATATACAGCCCCCAGTAATCACTATATACAGCTATCCCAGCAATCATTATATACAGCTCTCAGTAATCACTGTTTACAGCCCCAAGCATTCACTATATACAAGACCCCAGCAATCACTATATACAGCCCCTGGTAATCACTATATACAGCCCCCCAGCAATAACTACATACAACCCCCCAGCATGACTATATAAAGCCCCACAATATTCACTATATTCAGCTCTAAGTAATCATTATATACAGACCCCAGCGACCACTATATACAGCCTCCCCAGTAATATTTATATATAGCCCCCCAGTAATCACTATATACATATTTGTACACTCATACATGTTTATACAATCACATACATTTATACACACACACACATTTATACACTGTTACACACACATATATATACATTCATTTGTACACTAATTCACTATACAGTATATACACTTTTTATATGCACATACAGAATGTGCATATAAATACCCACATACTCACAGTATTTACATATCAAATACAAAAGCAGTTACACATACAGTCTATACACACAATATATACACATCTATGCAGTATAAACACACATAAACATATATACATACAGTACCATTTGCAGACATAGGGGGCTATTTATCATTGGATTTCCTTGGATTATCATCAAGGGTTTTTGAGACTCTCACAGGACTACATACACCTCTTCTTTAATCTGAGGTAAATAAATCAATTTAATGATAAATAACCCCCATATAGTATATGCAAACATACATATATCATATCCACACCACATACATTCATATACAGATGTACACATCACATAAACACACACAGCATATAGATACGTTCATACAGTTGGGCTCAATTATTAAGGGTCCGCGGAGAGCATTTTTGCCGAACAGCGCCCCATTTAACAGGGTTTTTAACGCACGTGATCAGATTTTGGCGCACTGGCGCCGGCTTTCACGCAACACAAATCGGGGGGCGGGCCGTCGGACGATCCAACGGATTCGAACAACGCGCAGGATTTAACATTGTAAATTGTGTTGCAAAACATACACTCACATACACCGGGACGAAGAAGGTGAACTCCGGTGGACTTCAGCAGGGAAGCGACAGATGCAGGATCTCGGGCGCACGATCTTAGTGAATCGCGCCGGACTTCATCTTCATCGGACCGTCCAGATTGCGACAGGACCGGGTAAGTAAATGTGCCCCAGTATATACACACCATACACTATACATTGGATACACATAAATATACTCATATACATAATATGTATCTAATGGTTGCTACCACTGGGCATGTGCAACATATCAGAAATGAATGTTATATTCTGTGTCTCAGTAGTATTTACAATAAACCATGTACTAAATTTTCTGTTTCATAAATTCATATAGAAACGCTTTCTCAATTGAACATGACCTAATAATGTAATACAGGCATCTACGTATAACACAACCTGCATCAATTAAGTTGATAAAAAATGATAACAATGTAAACAATAATAAACAACTTACTACATTCTATAAAATGGATGTGTTCATTGCGCTCTTATTTCTAATTATAGTAAAAGAATAGAAAATGTTGACATCTTTGCATACATTAACACCCACAGGGCTCTGCTGCATCCTTGTGTTTGCATTGGAGGCACTATACATTTATTTCATCCTGTCATGGGGTGCAGCTGACCTACTATGTGATTTGCATTACGCTTGTGTCTGTTTTCCTTGCATTCCAGCACTGAGTGGGTTAAGTGAGAGATCTGCGACCACAAGTCCCTAGAAGCTAAAGGGCAGTGAATGAGCACAAGGTCTGCCCTATCCTCCAGTGACTCCTCCTCACCCTGACAGAGCCACCCCACCCATACATTACCTGCCCCCTGACATCATCACCCTACACAGACACCAAGGATCTTCACCACATCCACAGACCTCTGCAAAACTCGTGCCTGCAACCTGACACAAAGAAGCTTGTGCACACAGCTCCCCTCCCTGAGACACCATCCTGACAGCAGCAGGAGGCATCTGGAGGGCGTCCTGGGAGGCGACTACAGAAGAGCTGTCACAGGTGGAGAGATGCTGCTGCTCATGTAGAGAAGGGAGGTCCTCCAGCCAGCAGCTGCCCCTCTCCTCCACACTTCTGCTACTGCTGGATATACTGGATGACCCACATATCCACATTGGAAGGAGACTATGCTCAGCTGAGATTTCCATGTGCCAAACAACAGGAGGCTGAAGCCATCTCCAGACAGCGCCCGCAGCCCTGTAAGTAAACCATGGATGCTGTGCATATGTGTGACCCCCTCTCTGCAGACAAGAAGCACAGCCTGGACACGACTCCATGTATATTCATTGAAGCCACATCTGCTCTTCCCCTCTGCATTGATCTGCTCAACATCAATCTCATTTTAATGTGATTGTGCTGTGCTGTCATTTACTTGTGAATGTGTCCATTATTGATCAGTAGCCATCACAGGGAATATATTCCAGTTCACAACTGTCTATCTGTATTTATATCTTTCATCTGTTCTATATCATCTGTCTTCCTATCTATCTATAGTTTGGCATTCTATTTATCATCTTTTTTATCATATTTTTTATTAATGTATGTTATATACATATCTTTATATGATCTATACACCTCCTGTATGTATGTATCTATATGTATCATCTGTCCTATTGCCTTTCTTTATGTTCTTCCATATATCAGATATCTGTCATTTTGTCTATCTTCTATTTATTCTAAGTTATCTGTCCTTCTGTTCATCCATATCATCTGTCCTGCCTTTCATATGTTATTCTATTTATCAGTCATTTCTTTATCTGTCTGTCTATCTATCTCATATCTTTCTATCTCTATTAAGTCTACATGTGTAGACTATTGCATAGCTTATAAAATAGGCAGCATACTACTAGGCTCCTTGCGTGTACATGGAATGCTTATAAAAATGTCTATAAAATTAAATATTGAGGACATGCAGTATATAACTGTCCTCTTGTGGCAGCGGCTTAAGACATTTTATAAGTTAAAATAAGGTGAGTTTGAACCATGTATTCAGTGTATTAGACACGCAGATTCATCACCATTTTTCTTAATAATGGGATGTCTTGGATAATGTTAATCTATCACTAAATACTTATCACCATGGTGACTTAAATTTTGCTACATGACTGTTCCTGAATGATAATTCTAAGCGAGGCACATTCTCTTAGACTGCCACTACTACGGAAAATTGTATTGGCACTACTACAAGAACATATTTTTCATGTGCTGGAGTCAAAAATGGTACAAAAATATTGGATCATTGGATGTAGTTGCTATGTGTATGGATGGAATTGGGTTCCTTAACCCTTATCTCTGATGAGAAGCCAGTATTCAGCCTTTTTGTGAAAGAATCTCTGTTCCACCAGATGACTTTGTGTTTTTAGCGACTTTGCTTGGATGGCTTGGCACATACAGCTGAGATGACACTGGCATTCATGCATTGCAGATGTTGTGATGACTATATCATTAAAGAGCCTCTGCAGGGTAAAAATAGAAGACAAGGGATCAGATTTTAGCACAGCTTATCTACATGCTGCACTGAGCACATGTCTGACAGGCTCTAACTGTCCAGATCTGTGATAGTTTCTGTATTCTTTGCAAGCTTCAGCATTTCCAGAATTCAAGTGAAAACAGCAGCCAATAAGATGCAGCAGGGAAAAATAATTCAGCTGTGAATAATGCTGATCCTTGCCATAATTATACTGCAGTGCAAAAGCAAGGGTTCTAGTCTGCTGACTAACTGACTGGCAATGTACGGTATACTGCAATGCGTTGTGCCTTGCTCAGTATACAGTTATGTCCTCTACATCTTATCTATGATACACTGCATTGTGTAAGGACAAGTTGCTGTGTATAGACCTAGTCATGAACAGTGTAATCTCAGTGTTGTAACACATTAGGTATTGTTTAAGATTTACTATATAAATATTCACCATGTAGATTGGTATCTTATGTAATCATTATTATCTTTGTATTTACAATCATCAAAGAATATTGATTGTTGTCATAAAAAATGTCAGGAAATATTGCTCAATGTGTATGATCAATATTTGCTATAATATATGGCAAATATTGTACAAGGTGAGTGTTTTATGTCTATAAGACATCAACTTACTTCTGGACCTCTATGTACTGCACAGGGGTGGGTGAAGCCTGCAATGGGCCCCGGGCTGTATGTGTATCACAGCCCCTACAAGTCCAGAATTCACTTCATACATAAGGTACTAGAATTAAGCTTCTTGGAGAATGGGTCATGTGTCCCTTTGACCTGCTTTCTATTTGCGGATTCAGGACCTTTGTTGGACCTCAAATGGCTTTGAGAGCAGGAACAGATGTGAGGATTTCATGAGTGAAGGTCATTCTGAGTATAAAATTGGGGGCTGGTTTGGGTGGCCTTGGGCCCCAAGCTATTGCCCAAACTGCCTATATAATAATCCATTACTGGTACTGCTTAAGACCTTACGTCACTTTGGTGGCCCATGAATAGTAATTAATCCACTATTAATAGAAAATTTAGAAATATTGCTTTAAAAATATCATCATGATGACTAGGTTGCCAGTAAGGAAGTCTGTCCCATAGAAATATATAAGGAGGGGGGGGGGGCTATGGGCTGGGTACTATGTTATGGTTTATTCTGTTGCACACTTAGGCATCATACAACGCTTTTTTTGTAGCACAATACATAGTTTGTGGGTTTGTGTTGTACAACCTTCTTATGGGGATAAACTGGACCTAAATATGCCCATGATTTCTGTATGTCTCTGAGACACTTTATCAGATGTATAGACTACATATTTCTCAGGCTACATGTTACTGTACAGGCTCCTTACATATGCCTTTGCAATATATATATATATATTATATATATATACATAGCAAAGACCTCAAGACCCTAGCTCCCATCCCATAGCACAGGTCAATGTATTATAATGTGTTCCATACTCATGTGTTCCCAGACTGTGCATGCTCTAGGGTGGAATCAGGGTCAACTCCAGGTTTCAGTAGGCCCCTGGGTGGCAGAGCCTAAGTGGGTCCCTTTGCAATAAACTCACATGGCAGGATTAAAAATTCAGAGACTAAAACAACCTCTTGTTCCCTAAAATATTTCCTAGTTCATCATACCAATCACCCCCCTTATGGTTATTTTATATACAGACCCCTCATGGGTATTTCATATAAAGCCTCCCTCACACCCTATGAATTTATTAGATACAGCCCCCATCAACCCTATGGTTTCCATTTGTACAGCCTTATGTGGGCCCCCCCAGCAGCTCTATGCCCGGCTCTTGCCTGGGCATGCCCAGTGCTGGCGCCACCCCTGGGTGGAATAGTTGTCTCCCTAAATATATGTAATTTTAGCTCTACTGGTAATGTTTCCATCCTTCAATAACACCTTATATGAAGAAATTTCTGTACTCAATAGCATTTTTTTCCAGACTCAATACTTATTAACATCTGTTCATGAGCACCAGTCATATGTTATATACAAACACTTTGTGAGTCTTGGAATAGTCTGGACTACATTACAAATCCTCTCACCTGCCGTGTTGTTTTGTAATAACATTTGGCAGATAGCAATCTGACTTTGCAAGTCTTTTATCATTATAAGGTTGGTGACTTCATGGGTTCTATAAACATGTTATGGTGATTACACGTGTAATTATTTATTGTGGCGAGGGTGGAGTAGGTGTGTGGTACGAATTTGCTGCTGAGTAAAGGGTGGGAACTGGAAATCATGTTGTATATTTTAATAGCTGGTCATTTGTATGATAATGTTCATTGTCTGAATGTTTGCCGTTCATGAAATGAGATGTAGAGAATGTCCTGGGAAGATAAAATGTGTGAACCTAGGCATAAAGAGAATTTATGTGGTACCAAGGCATAAAGAGAATTTACTCTACAACAACCGTCTGGTTTACTATAAATGGTTTTGCCATATTTCTAATCAAGAAGGCATTTTTTTTCCACTTTGGCCAATTGGCATTAGCCTTGTAGGTTTGTTTGCCTTCTTTTGGAGCAACAATGTTGGATTACAAGTTGGACTAAATGAACCATCTACTATCTATCTACTATCTACATATACTATGGTAATATAATATATTCACCATAAATGCACAAAGCATACTAAATTAGCAAATTAAGATAGCCTTTAGTAAACTATTGCTGCTCTCAGGTTTGCGGGCATTCATGTATGTCCTGCCCTGGCATCACTACCGATCCTGCATGGGTGATGAATTATGGAAAAAAAACTGATGTCAGAATGGATCTCAGCCTTCTATACAATACTTGTTACAAACCACAAAGCCACACCTGTGCAGAGGCAGAATCAAAAAGCACTACATGCAGCGTTTTATTTTTCTAAAAAGGATTTACTGTGGATGGTTGCATCAACCGCATCAGAAAATCATCACTTGGGTCCATCACTGGTATTTGTGAACACCCCTATTGGTCTACAGATGTGTCATTTAAACACATGACTGCTGCAGCCTATCACTGGCACAGTGCTAAGGTCAGAGATTGACTGCAGTGGATTTGTGTGTAAAAGGTGGAGCGTTGGGGAGCGTTGGATGCAAGGGAAGAAATAGGTGAGAAGGTGTTGATGATGCTATATTTGTGGACCATACTGATGAGTATAAGACATGGTTATATCCGTAATCAGTTTAGGAGTCAATAAGGGGGAGTTGTATGATGGAGGCAGCGCCCAAGGATGCATCCAACAGCCAGCTTGCACCGATGTATCACCTGTGAACATTAAGTAGTGTACACGACTTGATAAATCTCCCCAAATGTTTATTAGCAATGGCTTTCAGTGTTAAGTTCCTAAAAATGTCTCTATTTCTGTCAAACTTACTAAGTCAAGAAGAATTTTGGACAAGTTTATTGAATCCCAGTGCTTTTTTGTGCAGATTATATTAGTGTTTATATGCTTACAGGAGAATTTTGGAACTATTGAAATAGTTCAGGCCAAGAACATATAATAACACCTGTTACCCACCATTTATTAAAAACTTACAATTTTCTGCTGTGCACACAGTTTATGGAATGGGATGACATTGTTTTTCAGTAAACACTGAGCTTTGTGACCATAACACAGGATTTCCTGACGGATGTTGTTTGCTTTAAACAACATCCTGGAGGAATGCTGTGAATGGGAAGTAAGGTTGACGTTTCTGAGCCGGCCCGTGACAATGGACTCACATTTACATCCTTCCTGGTTGTACATGTATCATACAGGACTGCATCTTACTGTGTGTTCCAAGATATTATAACAAGGGGACTGGCATTTTATTATCAGATCCACTTCCTATAAAATCTTTATACTGCCTTTCGTAGAATTTCATTAACCCCATCTCGTTGGCTGACAAACTAACTGAATCATCTTCAGTATGACTACAGCTAGCATAAATAATTCCCTTGTACAGTCTATGGGGATTTCCAGGTCTTCATTTATAGAGGCCAGAATAAAGTATGGCAATCGGTGTTGGTGAACTAACTTTAGTTTATCTATTTGGAGAAGCCAGTTGATAAAGTCCAGGGTCAACTACACCTCTCCAAGCCTTCTGTACATGTGTGTAGTTATTGTAACTCTATTAATGCAGTCTCGTTCAAGTATGAATGAAAGGCATTTGACTAATAAACCCCAGTGAAATGGACAGTCGTGGTCTGCAGTGTTTACCATGGTCCATTTGTTCTTCCTGTTAATGGAGGTCCATTTCTCATCATTTATAAAGTGATGGAAAACTTCTAAAAAAGGCCAGCAAATAAATATTCAATAAAAGAGGTAACTTAGCTAGAACATGGGGAAATTTATTTTATTTTCTTTACAAAATTCAGGGATTAGAACTTCTGTTTAAACAAGCTTCATACTTTTTTGTCTAACACTAGACATACATAGTGATGTGTATCTGATCTGTTGTGCTCACTAATTTTGTTGGTATCAGCGGATCATCTGTTGTGTATGGTGGTCTGCTAACTATTCCCTGATTCCAGAAATTGAGGGAGAAAAGTATTTGGGAACTGGATAAGGACAGCTCAATCCTTTTTTTCTGCTGGGGAGGCCTCATTGTCAGACTGGTGTTATTTGGGCCCACCAGATAAAAGTATCCTGGGGGTCCACTCTTCATAGTACCATCCACCCTAAAAATTAGGTTTACTTCTGCTGTATCTTTGGTTTTGAGTATTAAGTTACAGTTTAGGCTGACCAGAGGACCCTCTAGTACTTTAATGGGCCAGTCCATCCTCTATCCAAAGTTTTATTGGCTTTTTTTCCCTCTCCCTGCTCAGGTCACATGCACCCATTGGCTGTGCTGAGTATGCATGTGTTGGCTTAGTTTAACAAGCATTTGGTTTTAGCTATCTGAAATGTATGGCTAGAATTAGATGAAGAAGACACTGGCAGACATAATAAGGCATGATGGGTAATAGGCTGAAGGGAGAACATAGGATTACTCCATAGCTTCCGCTTTGTACCCTGATATTCCAATAATAGACTATTGAATAATATTTTATGTGACTGCTGGTGAATAAACTCTTCACTCCTTCACTATTTTATATATGCAGCTCTTGTAAGGTAAACACTTGTTCTGCCCATTGATGTAATTAATATATGGAAGTCTGGCAACCCAAGCTATAAATGTTAAGTGTTACTTATATAGGGGCAACACCTGGTATTTGTTAATGTTACAAAGCCCATGAGTGAAGGGTCTAGGTAAATCATTCCATGTAAAGCTACTATATAAGGAAATTTCACTGGCCACGCTTCAGCTATAACACAGTATAACATATCTTGGCTGTGTTATATTGGACATGCTGTTTTTTCTGTTTGGGACGTTTGCTTGGCTTATCATAAATCACATCTGAGTTTCATTATTTCTTTTTGGAAAAGAGGGATAATGGACTTAATAGTTAATATACATTTTATAGAAAGTTATTAATATTCCAGGAGACCTTTCAGCTTTTTTTGTTGGGATCCATCAATTATAAGTTTACATTTTCTTCCAATGATTTGCTATGTTTGGATTATTGAAGCTGACATCTGTATGATTGACAGGGATAAAACTACAATAAATATTTGGATAATCGTATCTTTTATGGGTTTGATATGGATGAATTTGATTTGTGCATCACCTTACATAATTTAGGATTTGGTTTTCATTATTGCATGTGTCACAGAACATTTTCTATAAAGGGGTCTAGCACTAACTGTGTACAGTAAGTCAGAAATAATTCAGATTCAGCAATTTGGGGAGGGGGAGACTTCTTAGAGTATTCCTTTGCCACATGTACATATGGATGCTTTCAGATAGAGGACAAAGGAAAATGAGTATTTTTGTACTTGACCTAAATTTGAAGTCCAATGATATGTACTGAAACAAGGGCACAAATATAAAGTATTCAGAGCATGCAGTTGAACCCCGAGGCAGCTTGAAACTTCTTTGACTGATAAGAGAGCGAAAGTCTTTAGGGTCAGAAATGAGCCAGATTATGAATGGGCATTGGTTAACGTGGCCTTGTTCAGTTCAGCATCAGTTCTGATTTAGAAAACTGGCATTGGTGTAATGAGACATGCTATATGTTTGCAATAAAGCCTGAATAATTTCTTAGAACTTAGAGTAATGGTTGAGCAGGAATTGCAAAGGCATAACACAACAAAATACTATACCTATTGTTAAAGATATATTCCTCTACAGCAGCCATTTTGAAGATCAAGCGGACATTTTAGTCTTAGCAGGGGGTCATGCTGACCACTGTCCAGCTAATGTCATGATTCAGCCATTTTTGTGTAACCTGCCTGTAAAAGTTTCTCCTTGACACATGTGAGAAATAGTTGTCCTTCAGACTGTTTTTCTCCCCCTTATCTTGTTTTGGTTAGCAAGAAGCTTTTGGAGCCATTTTCTGTACATTTTGTAGCTGGGATAATATAAACATATCTGTGAACAAGGCCTTTGAAAAACACAGTGCACAATGTATTAACCTTTTCGAAGAATGTCTTGGTAAATTCATTATGGCCAATAGCATTGCAGTATTCTATCTCATTGTCACACCCCGTGTGCTGATGATGATTTTGTGTTTTATATATGCGCCTGCTTGTCAATAAACTGAGAGATTCTGCATCTTCTAAGAGACTGGTGTGTCTTAGTTTGTGCTCTTGTCCCGGTACCGGGAGCCATGAAAGGGTTAATTAGAAAGTCACCTTGCAAATGATAAGGGCGGTTTAAGCCCTAGATAAAAATCTCTATCAATGTAAATTAGGAACAGTTAATAACAAAAACAAATGTACACTACAAAATAAACACAGATAGGAGAGGAAGACAGCGATTAAAGCCCACCAAGGTGTAATACAAGTCTAGACAAGAACCAGGCTTTTTATCATCAGTAACAACTTTGCTGGAGTTGAAACCTGAGCCAGAACAAATGCTGTATTCTTCGTCTGTTTTCCCTAAGTGGTTGTATAATTAAAACCACATTGTAAAATAATATTAATTCATTAACCAATATACATTTATATATATACATATGCATATATTTCTGTATATACCGTATACATAGCACATATACTATATCGGTTTGCATTTTATTTTGGCCAACATATCATTTTGTATCACAATCATCCATCATTAATCATAGTCATATGTGTACCTGCTGCATCTATTTCTTCATAAGGGAACCTATATATTACGTCTGCCTCTTCTTGCCTAGGCCTACAAAATGACATAAGGATAAGTAGGATTCAGCTGCACCCTTCTCTAATTAAAGGGGATGTTCAGGAATTTATTTGTATTTGATGCAAATAGGCTGCCATATGATCATGGCTGGATGACATCTCACCTGGAACCTGCAGGCTTTCAGCCTCTACACGGAGCATGGAATGACCTGCTTCTAGCTCGACATCCTTCCCTTATGGTAGGCTAAACATGTCATGGGAGCAGGGACTGTGTACTGGACCCCCACGATCATTTGTTTATGGTCTGTCCTCGTAGGTCATCAGTACATCACATTTAATGGAACACTACAGGGCCTGGAGTTCTAGGAATACAATTAAAATGATTCATGTTCCTCCCTTCTTGTTAAAAAATTTATGTTAGTAATATGAAAATTATATTTCTGGGGCGTGTATTAGCTTTAGCTTCCAGAGCCCCGTCAGGCTAGTACACGCCCCAGTAACCTCTGCAGTTAATCTACATGTTACTAAAATAAAGTTTCTTAAATTAGGTTCCAAGATTATTAAATAACAGATTAGGGCAGAGGCTATTTTGTTTTATTGTGCTTCTCTACAAGCTTCTGTGTAATGGAGGTGTCTGTTTTTGATGGCTAGGATACTTCCACTGGGAACTGCTTGACAAACAGGAAACTGACACTATATAAATATCTTCATATCCAGTACGTGATGGGATGCAGCACTTGAAATGGACTCTGTAGAATAGAACTGGCTGCTGAAATACTGATAAAGTACATATGCTGAAAGTACTATTCATACATACAGCTTTAGAGGCTACATGCAGTCATGGAATGTTTATCTTATGTATAAAGCAAAAAGCCCAAGTTATTTAGTTCTCATTCTTGGAAAAGTAACAAAGTTCCATGAAAATATGACATTTAAGTAATTTTGCATAGTATGTAGAGTATAAATTTTAAACATAGAAGTGACAACTTTTGGCAACAAGTCCTAATTTTTTTTTAAAAAAAGCTTCTGAATTGAGATTATTACATCCAACTATGGATATATAGATTTCTCCCTGATCAATGAACATTCAGATCATTTTTGTGGGTGTATTTATAAAAGTGTATATATAAGTATAGGTTCACATGAAGTCAGGGCAGATTGTAGAGCAAATGATGTATCAGACTACAGGGATTTTTGTAGTCTGTAACCATGGTGACAGGTCTCTTAATATCTTCCATTAAAATTGCAAAGTTGTATTCTCCTGTAGAAGATTATCATACATTCAATTTGAAACAGACTTATAAAGGAATGCTATAATTATAATATAATAACCCTCTTCTTATTGGTCTCAGAGATTAAAGAAAATCTACCATCAAATTCAAACATGACAAACCAGGGGCCCTTACTCATAGATCAAGGCAGCGTGACTGTTGCAATCTTCTTATATTGGTTATCCATAGCCTCCTTCCTTCTAAAATCAACTCTTAAAACTATTTTAATGAGACTGATGGGCTCTGGGGGGAAGTTTCAGAGTCCCTCCATTATGTATTTTCACTCCTTGTCTCCCTACCCCCTGCACTTCCTGCTACTGCTAGATTACATAGGGGGGAGACATGTTCTGCTCATTGTAACAGCCTGTGACGCTGAAGCACTGAAGGGCTCAGGAGACACCAACCAGTAGCATAATTGTTAAAGGTTTTTTTGGAAGAAGGAGGCCACGGATAATAAATAGAATATTGCCACAGTCACGGTGCCTGGATCTATAATTAAGTTCCCCTGGTTTATCCATGCTTGATTTTAATGGTAGATTCATGAAAAAGTTATCCTTTTTAAAAATGTATACTTTGGACATGGTTCTAGGCATTTTTATTGTCCTGATGGTATGCACTCACACCACAACTGACCGCTCGCATTCAAGGGGTTGTGTCATTAGGATAAATACTGCCCTTATTCCAGCCTATAGAGATAACTCGGCACTCATATAAAGATCAAACTTAATTTGTGTTTTTATTTAATCAAAAAGCAATCCAAATAATTTTGACATTTTGGTCAATTCTTGATCTTCTACGGTTTTTGAAATGTCAAAATATGAGTGCCGAGTTATCTCTCTACTATTGGATTGGGGCTGGTACCCTACTCGTGCACCTATTACCCAAGTGGAATGACGTATATAAAGACGCACTTATGCCAACCTATGACATTTAGTTCACAACTTCCAAAATCATACAGGGCATATAGATGCTGCTGCTCTGTGGACCTTAGCACAACACACATGTTTTGAATTTAGTGTCCAGCAGATCCTCATTTAGTCCAAGGAAAAATGTAATGTACTCAAAATATGGCAAGAAGCAGGTGGAGATGTAAGTTCAAGGTCACAAAAAAAACAGCTTGTCTCAAGATTTACTTCTGTTTAGGACTATGTAAAATGTTAACTTCCTTATACTTGACCTACAAGAAGTCCTACTCACTGCTGCTACATCCACCGCGTCAGTAAATATGTCTGAAATATATTATGTTTATGTGGAAATATTTTGGATTTTATATCAGGCTGTAAAATAAAAGTTTTGGGCTGGAGTTATTGTTTAGTTGTGTGTTCCACAGCATTGTCCTGCCAAGATTGAAAAGAATTATAGGGGTGTTATGCTGGGGATTATATTGGTTATTGCAGCTAAGCTGTAAATTATACTTCCTCTGCTTAGTCTTGCAAGTGGCGTTCTTTTCTTAAGGAAACATAAATGCTGTATGTTATTACTAATCTCGTTGTAAATTGCCAAGTCTCTGAGGAGGATTGAATCATTACTGTTTTCTTTGTGAAAGTTTATGTCACATCTATCTATAGCCTTGTGTCTATTGTCTGAACTGTTATATTTGCTTCTGGTGGAAATGTAGCAGACACTGATAAGGAGCAAGTAGTCAAATGGAGTTGATCTATAAAAAAGTGAAAAGGTTTTCTAGAAGTGATATATAACTCTTTATTATTATGCTTTTATTTGGTCCAGTTTCTTTCCTTATGACTGGCAATTGCTTCAATAAAGCTGGTAGAATATTTGTGATTTGAATATTGGAAGAGAGTCGCTTACTACCAGTGTTTTTTTTTTAACTTAGCCTTTATAAAAAGTTAATGAAAATAATCTGTAACAGTTGAATGCTGTGCCGATTCCATCAGGTTTGCTCTTATGCTAATGGGTGTAGCTATCTCTGAGTTACTTCCTCAAAAGGCTCCTCAAAAGGTTGTGTGGTCATAACCATTAGGGTAAGATCGCTCATGGATCAAAGATCTTAAACACAGCCAACTACTTTACAGACAATGAATGTTGTTATTAGTTGGCCAAAATCATTATTCTTTCAGACAAATGTTGCTTTTGGTTGAAATGTTCTATTTTCATCCACTGTTATCTTAAGTACTGCATCTTTAGGCACATACATCAAACATAACCATAGTTTGCCATTTATCTAATGAAAGCCATAATATTAGTCCACATTTATCACACTGGCTGCACCAGTTTTCCAGACCATTTTCACATAAATACATGTACCAACTGCTTTCTCCAGTTTTGTGTTGAGGCTGCACTTTGTCTGCCGTGAAAAAACCCCTGCACCTAAAGGGGAATTACGGTGCCAATTCTCCCAGGACACCACATTTACGTCGAAAGTCCGACATAATTGTAGCTCAAGCCCGTTAAACTGAGTGCACTAAAAAAAGTCTAGTGCACTCAGATTAAGCGGGATTGGTGTGTGCAGGGAGCACTAGATTATTATTATAGTCTAGCACACTCATTAATGAAAATCTGGGCCATTGTCTTTTAGAATCTGCCCAGGTGCAGACTGGTGCAATTAAAAGGCACTGTGCATGGTACATACAAGAGCATGCAGGTAAAATATATAACTGTGTCCTTTTATATAGAAATCCTGAACTAACCCCAAAGCGTATTCCTCCAATGAACCATTGTATAAAAGAACTCTAGCCTCCAAAAATGTAAGCAAAAAAAAGCTTTCATTGCATGTATGGGTTATAATCCCACATGGGCACAGGAGCCTTAAAGGGTTCCTAAAAGTCTATCTTCCCTTAGACATACACCAGTTTGGGGTGGGTGGGTCATCTCTTAAAGATTTTGCATTTAACCATTAGTTATGACCACTGGGTCAAAGTGGTGGAACCTTATTCATCGATAGCACATTCTTATAGGGTACAGTCAGACGGGATTTCTACAAGCGCAATGAAAATTGAAATATGATCGATAATGAGTACCCAGTGTTTCGCATTGTTTACATGCAAAACACTAGGTGCTTGTTACTGATCGTATGCATTTCATCATGGCATATGCCATTGGGCTGAGTCCCGTCCCCAGGTGTCTGTGTTGCGTTTCTAAACGCAATTTAAATGCTATGGTTATTTTAGAGTCCTGTGGGATTGAATAGTTTCCCACAAACTTTGATTAGCATATTTCAATTCATGTTACAAAGAATAACATTCTTTAACAATGTAGATTTATTTGTTGGAACATAGGTGGGTGATTGCCCCTAATGCTTTCTATTAGTTGTCGTAATCGAACTACTTTTGGTAGAAGACCAAGACAACCTAGAAAGGTGTAACTAGAATATAAATGACTTTATGGAACTGTATTTGGTGCATTTATTGAGTACTATTGATTACCATTACATCAGGCTTTTTAAAAAGCATACCATTGGAAAGAGCAAAAACCATGACTCAGAGAGAAGGTCCCATTCCTCGATCAGTAGTCATTGATCTGTAGTGCACTGGTCATCATTAAGCACATCCTGAAGCTGAAAGGAAGTCCCTTTACTGCTCGTTTTATGATGTAAGGAGGGCTCTGTGCAGAAGTCAGTTGTTAGCACAGATATTGGTCATTTCCTGGCTTCTTGGCACAAAGCTATGTCCGACTTTGACAAAGGATGAAGTCACTGATTTTCTAATTTGTTGTCATTAACCCATTACGGAAGTTTGACATGCTTTGTAACTGAAATGAAATAATGATTTCCTTTACTTTTTATAGCAAATGAGGACTGGAGGTTAAGTAGCAAACACATACTTCATTTATTAAAGGGCTATTCCAGACATATTCATGGTAGCCATTCCAAAGGAAAGGCCTTCAATATGTTATTGGTTGGAGTCTTTTGCTCAACACATCTCTAAATGTAGCTGTGCCCAGCCATTTTTTAACGCCATGCCCCATTCTTTCTCCCAATCAGTGGTGGTGGTGGAGGTCTAGTTGTCAAACTTATAACAATTATGCACATGGTCAGCCATTAATGGTTGTTCATTAAGTAAAGTTAAAATAAACTTAATGGGATTATTGTTACGTTCATTTGGGCTCCTGGATTCATCTCTTAATTCTGTCAATACCTGTGTCTTAAAGGGGTTGGCAACTTTAGAAACACATCCTACATTTGTATGTTGCACATCAAAATAGTCATCTTTCCAAAAGATTAATTTTAGTTTAATTGACTTGAATTGTTACGTTTCATCTTTTACGTTATCTTCTTCCTGACAACACTGTACTCCACCAAAATTATTGGCACACATTAAAGAAACCTCTACAAATAGAAACCACTGTGCATGTGCACGCATCTATACTATCAAGGACCCATCGAAGCGAAAAAGAAACTAAAACATGGTTTCACATACTTGGCCAGTGTATAAGCATAATTTTAGGTAGATCAGTAGTATATGATTAGTTTAAGGGGCAATGATGAGATACTTCCTGTCCCTTCTCTCCATGCTGGTAAATTGGCGCAGAGCGGCAGTATGCTGCCACCACTGCCATACAGGGAATGGACCAACTGCTTCCTGTATCTGTAAGATACAAAAACAGCTGGTATTTCTGGGATTTAGGTGTCCAACCCCACTGTTATCATAGAGATCACCTATCATGATTTGGAACAATACCCCTTGAACATGTTTCAAACCTACAACTACTATGATACCATGCAGAATATCTTCAAGCCCTTTTACCTATACAATACACTTATCAAATGTGAATTCATGTGAAACTATTCTACTATGAATCAATTAGAAAGATGGAAACTGCAATATGACTCACTTCCTTATAGTATTTAAAGGAAAGCAGCAACTGAAGTTCTGTTTGTCTACATGCCAGAAATTACAGTCATTGTTATTCCAAAGACATTGCTGTCATTTGCCAAGTAAAGTTATTAAAACATTTTTATTATTTGACTCACCGGCTGTATAGCTACAACATCATTATTAACCATATAAAGGAGAGTATTGCTGCACCACAGACTCCATGTCTAAAAATGATGTTTAATTAAAAGTTGCTGGAAGTTACGATAATTATTACAGACATTTACAACTTAAGGGGATATTTACAAAGCTGCCAAAACTTATCTATGTACTTTAATGGCAACGAGCATTGCTAATGAAAATGCACAAAGATTGGGGCACATTTACTAATCCTGTCTAAAAATACACAGTGTAACAAAACATGAAAATAATTGAAAATTGCACACTTGTGGTGATTATTGCATTCAGGAACTGTGACCGTGGTAATCTTTTATATTTGTTATACAGTGTCTCCTTCCTGCTAAAATCAACTTTTAAAATTATAATAATGAGACTGAGGGGCTCCTGGGGATGTTACCAGAGCCCCTCTGTGCTGCAGATTCACAGGCTGTAACAGTGTGCACTTTTCAGTGTGTGCTGAAACTAACTGTGCTGCAGTAAGATTCCATGGGGCAGAAGGAGGGGGAAGGGCTGAGGGAGCAGAGGGGGAGTAGGAGAACAGCCAGTCAAGCTGCTGCACAGAGGGGCTCTGGTAACTCCTCCAGAAGCCCTTCAGGCTCATTAGACATTTAAAAGTTAGAAGGAGGGAGGCCATGGATAACAAAGATTACAGTAAGTGTTCTTGATTTATCATGCTTGATTTTCCCAAGAAGGTAGATTTTCTTTAAGCCCCACTCCTTTCCCAACAAGTGACATTCTTGTCCTGCCTACACCAGAATCCTTCCATGTTTAGCCTAGTATTTCTTCACTGTTTATATGTGCTGTTCACTTCAATCCACATTTGCAAATTCCAGCAAATTTCTTTTCAATCTATCGGATAGGTGATTAATATCAAATCAATGTCTGACACCCGACACAAATGATCACCTATATGAAGGACTGACGAATGAAGTGTTAAAACAAACACTTCATTGTTTCTTCATTGTCTATTGAGGATACCTTTGTTCCTTCATGGTATCAAAGGTGCCGCAGAAGTAGGGCTCACTGGAGTATTGCTGCAACAGCAGCATGGTAACGATAGATGATAAAAAAACAAAACTGAAATACCGCGCTATTGTTTGTACACGAAGTATCAGCATTCATCTACAATGCTGTTGATAGGTTGCAATATTGATTTATTTTCTTAACCATTTATTATACAACATAAACATATTATAGATCACTGTTCAGTGATTGTCACTATTCCTACAGCTCATGTCCTTATAAAATCCACATTTACTAGAATTTAATAGAGAATTTGGGTTTTACTAACTGTATTAATATGTTTTTTGCAATGTGGGATTACCGTAAATCTAAACAATCCTTATGAGCAGTTACAAATCCCCATGTTTGTTTGAATTTGAACCCAAGACACCATTGCGACTATGCTGACCACTGCCCTTACTTATAGTTTCTGCAATGCTTTGTTCATTGTGCAATATAATGATTGTTTAAAACAACGAGGGGCATTTATTAATTTAGGCTCAGGGTGGCGCTGGAACCTAGCTATATTTTTCAGTGAGATGTAAATTTGTGGCGCAAGGGATTAATGAATTGGTGCCCGGACTAAAAGGTTTAGAACTCCATAGATTTGCTTTTAGCTGCTCTCTTTTTGTGTGACAAATTGCAGCACAAAATGAGTCGAAAAAATAGAAGTGCCAGACAACTGTTGGATTCACAAAAGGCGCCACAATTTTGCGCCCAAAAATAGAACAAGTTGAGAGTGTCTGAAAACATCAATATTGTGGCGCCGACATTTCATAAATTAAGACGTAAGAGGTGCAGAATGGAAAAGAAAAAAAAACACTGTCAATTTTCCAATAATGTGGATCCATTGTTTGCTGCCCAAGAACAGCATACGTTTAGGGAGCCTCACCAAGATTGTCTTCTGCTGTGCCAGATTTATAAACGTGTCTGGTGTTAGGTGGTAAATCTGGAGTAGTTAAAGACTGTTGAATTGTACTCTGCACCATCCATTAGTTGGCCTAGTTTTCTGTGCCAATGGGGGATATTTATCATACGCTGGCGCTCGTGCGCCAGCGTATGATCGCCCCGCCGTTGCAGATTCGCAACCCAATACATCAAGAGGCTTCTGCCTCTTGATGTATCGGGCTGCCAGTAGCGCAGCGTTTATCCTACGCCAGGCAGGGCCTGGCGCAGAAAAAACCGCAGCCGGCGACTTTTCACGTTTGAAAAGTCGCTGGCAGCAGCAAGTGCGCAGGCGCGGGGACAGTAACACCCCGCACCGGCCCACTCCCATCCAGCCGCGCCCCCCGCTAGGCCGGCCGCACCCCCCCTTCACGCCCCTTCACGCCCCACTGGCGTGAAGGTGGCGGATTGGGGAAAATAATCGCAAAAGCTAGCAATAAGCTAGCATTTCCGATTATTTCAGTGCCTCTGCGCCAGTGGCGGTGCGCAGAGGTCCTGATAAATATGCCCCAATGTCTCCTTTTCAGAGGCCACAACCTATTAGTGGCACTAGTAGGAAGTATCAAGAAATGGTCTAAAAGCCTTGAGAAATGTGGCGCAAGGTGTTTTCCCAATGTATCTCATTATGTCACCTAAAATAAATAAAAGTTCAGCTGTGCCACATATGGGTCTATGCACACAAACTTATATAATTATAATCCTTATTACATAATTCATGGATAGTATCTGCACATGACTGAGAAGAATATTTTCTGGATATTCCAAGAGACAAACAAGCTATTTACCATCTATTCATACTAGATATCCATTCATATTGTCATGTGTAACCCTTGCTAATCACGACTGCTCACATTCAACTACAAAACTGCCATGGGATATTCAGTAATGTTATCTCGATCTCTACAAATAGTCATCAGATGTTACAGAAGCATGCAGCAGTCATCCCTTTATCTATGAAGATATTGTAGCAAACAGCTGTTTCGTAGTCATTCTTCAATCATCTCTTTATCTATGCAGAAAGGCCGCAGTTGTCACTTGACGTCTATTCATAGGGTATAGATTCACTGAGATCATTATGGGCCTGAGGCATAAACCATAAAAATACAATTATACTGTTGTCTAATAAATTATGATTTTCAACATATCAGATGACCTAAATGGCTTATTTCCTTTTTACATTAATGAATGTCTGTGTTTTTTTTTATTTAAGCCAGTATCTGACTGTAGTTAGTGGTGGTGGTAAAAAAAACGACACCCAGCATCAATCATCTGTTTTGGGTTGGAATAAGATGGTTTCATACTCTGTGTACTGGCGCTCTCCAGAACTGTAAGTTCAACGTCCATTCACTTTACCTACAATTAGGACACATAATCACTACACAGACCCTGTAGCCATCTGCTTCGGGCTATGTGCACTGAGTTGTGCACTGCTTGAACAGCTGATAAGTGTTGGGGTTCCAACCAGTAATTGGTGGTCTTTCCAGAGGACAGATTGAAATATTGGACAACCCCCTTAATATTGTGTTAATATAGCAATTTTTCAGCTGGATTGAAACCCCTACACACCAAACACCACCCCTTTTTTATTTTACAGTGGCTGGAGTAAAGAAAAGCTATGCTTTATCTTTTTTTACCAGAAAGATGTATGTGGACTTACCTGCAGACTGGCTAATCATCTAGACTATATGGGGTTTTCCATACTCTCTTGTGACAGCAGATTTTAGGGAAAATAAGCATCAGGTTGTTGAATAGTCTGTGTCGGCTGGAATTCCAAGTAGCCACTACATAATTATTCTGGGGGGTTACCCTTCTGTTGTACCACTAGGGCTCAATTATTCTGCAAGGCCACCCTTCTTCTGCTAGATCTCTAGGGCCCATAATTAGGTAAGAGCCTGGGCCTACCTGATGGTACTGTGGTGAACCATTCCAACACTGTGGTAGATTAGCCACTACCATATGAGTCTTCAATTCCGTATGGATGCCCTAATTGGATGAGTTGAGTCTGGTCAGATAGCTGTGGCCTGCATTAATTATATCATATTTTAAGATATGTATGGAGTTTACTCATAGTTATGTTAAGTCTGGGTACTGAACCTAGACTCGAAGCATCCGTCCAGTAACATTGATTTAATTCCTTTGATAAAGTCATAAAGGCATTTAAATCGATGCACACTGCCATTTGAGGAAGGATTGACGTTTCCCATGATGTTACTGGGGGGCGCCAATCCTCCCCAACATGGCGTTGTGCGGCTTTGCCAACATGCAAGTGCCGCTATTTAAATGCCGTTAGAAACTTTGTGCCATTGTGCCATTTAAATGGTTAATGTCTGCGATCATTGCCAGTGGTTGATTGAGCCGGACCCCGTGGGTGACATGAACTTTGCGGTTCAGGTCCTTTCATTACTATTTACTCACAGTTATCTAATTGCAAAATATGGGAGCTAGATTGTATAAAGTTAAGGGGGTGGACGTGGAGAAATAAAAATTTAAAATACTCCAATTGCTTATTAGGGTCATCTCTTCTCTCATCGCAATAATGTGATATGGAACATGTCCCTTTAATTCAGAAAATATATTAGGCCTCTAGACAGTATTACTGTACACTCCCAGAATTCACTTTTCTGATGATTTAGCACTTGCCAGACTGAGATAATTCTTTAGCATCAGTTCATTTCACAGGCTCTTTACTCCCATTTTCAGGGCAGTTTTCATAGCGGCAAAATGATTACTTTGGAGAGCAACATAAAAAAAATTTCCATCCATCAGCATTTCTCTTAATCTTTTTATTTCTGCAAGAACAAATCATTATGTAATAGCTTTAAGTACAATACATATATTGAGTAACAGAGCTTATTATTCCAGATGGTGCTATTGGCTGTTTTTTAATGGCACAGAACATATTTGAAGAATGTAGAAATTTGCTGTTGTTTCTAGATGGTATCTTAGAAAACAATACGTTTGTAGTAATGCATTTAATGTAAGCCTCCACTGTCTCCCACATCCCGGGTTTGGATAGCTTTTGGTAATGTGAGCAATTTTTGGCTTATTTATATCTGACACCATTGCAGCATCTTGGATCAAAGTGTCACTGGACATTTACCTTATATATATTTACCTTTTTCACACTTATATTTTTATATCTTAGCTGCTTTGGTCGAATATATATATATATATATATATATATATATATATATATATATATAATTTGCATATTGTACATTCTTCATTGATTTTGAATTGTGATTTCTTCCATTTATCTATGTCGGGATTTGGGAGACCTTAGTTTCTCCTCGCCCTTTTCTTGGGGTTTTTAAATGTTTTTATATATTTTCTCTACATTTAATAAAGATTGAATTATTTATCCCACTATTGCTTCTGCCTTTCCTTTCTTATACGAGTACTATAAAGGTGAGACAGATATCTTAATGCAATCTGTTCTTAAAGGTCTGTTTCGGCTTTCTATTTACTAAAGACAGTTTTATGAAGTTGACTAAGCAGGAAAGGGCTGTCAACAGGAGACATAGACAATTTTCATGGAGAGGACATATTACAAAGTTTCATATACAGTAACTATTAACCAAAACTATAAATTAAAAAAATAAATAAAAACAATTACAATTAGTCTAAGCTTGTATATCCCATAGGTCTTAAGATGAATACATTGTTCTAAAAAAAATAAAATACTGTATGTGGGTGCTGAGAATTCTTACCAAAATAAGAAAGCATTAGAGATTCCTTATGTATCTTTTTATTTATTTAAGAGCAGAATGAAAGGTTACATCAAGCGGACACTGAGCAGCTTATTGACCTGACAGATTTAGTGCTGGTTACTTTAAAAGTAGTTTAATACATTGTTGGATTTTTACTTGAGAGCCTTGGATGGTGTTATTATCTGCCTTCATTCAAGTGGAGTTAGAATAAAATTTTAATTGAGCTTGTCAATGATGTAGAGAGGACAGGATGAATCAACCAGTCTGTTCTCGGAGAACTGGTGCAAAGAAATTAAATGAAAAAATGTCTTGTGCACACGGTGTATAGGTCACCTTGGCCACAAATCCAGTTTGTATTTAATAGAAATGGTAGAAAAACGAGAACTCTCTCAAGTCAATTGTCTGTGTATGACAAGGAGGAGGATACTGTAAAGTCTAGAGTGCTGTTGCTAGAAAACTGAAAATAAAATGAGCAAAATTTACAATCAGAAATCAAAAATAGATTAAAAGTGAGACATTGGGGGAGATGTATCATTAGGTAGGATTTTGAGCAGTTGTCTATGTGTTAGACTGTCAGGTTTCCAACAGTCTGATGCCTTCCTATGTGTGTTCTCTATGCAAATAGACTGCAGCAGTCGCACGATGAACATCTGCTCAATTTCTGCCTTTTTGCAAAGTTTTTGCACAGGAAATTGTCAGATATCTCAAACATAAAATTGAGCAAAAACTTCCAAATTGTGCAAGTTTGAGATAAAACTCCCCCCTGTAGTAGCAATGGACCCACATATACCATCTCCTATGTGGTGTAGTTTTGCGATTAAATTTGCGTTCTTTTGAAAATTCTCAGTTGATAAATGTGGTGTTGCACGGTGTTGCACACTCTGTGGTGTATTTTTTCTGCCATTGCATGACTTTATAATTGTGTTTTTTTTCTCGTTTAAAAAACCTGTGAAAACTATTTTTGCTCAAAAATTTGCAATAATTATACGCCAAGAAGCTACATAGGACTAATGATAAATTTCCCCCATTATCTGGTTGTAATGTGTAGAAAAATAGTTGAAATAGTTGCTGCCAATCACTCTGCTTATCTGCAATCTACAATTAAAATTATCTACCCCCTCCATGCACATAGCATGACTAGAAAACCCACCACACACCTACTATTGATGTCCATGACCATGAGGCTGCTGTAAACTAAAGCCATTAAATAGATCATAACTAGAGATGAGCGAGCACTAAAATGCTCGGGTGCTCGTTACTCGACCCGAACATTTCCAGATGTTCGAGTGCTCGTTTCGAGTAACGAGCCCCATTGAAATCAATGGGAGACCCGAGCATTTTTCAGTAAAATTATAAACTTAACGAGCACAGTGAAAATACACAGTGCAGAACAGATTGCAGATGTTCGGGAACATCTGCAATCTGTTCCGGAGACACGCGTGCAGAACGGTGTTCTCTGCAATAGTATTTGAAGAACAATATGTGTGAAGAACAACTTGCAGATGTTTGGAAACATCTGCAAGTTGTTCTTCACACATATTGTTCTTCAAATACTATTGCGGAGAACACCGTTCTGCACGCGTGTCTCTGGGACATCTGCGATCTGCTCCGGAGACACGCGTGCAGAACGGTGTTCTCCGCAATAGTATTTGAAGAACAATATGTGTAGAGAACAACTTGCAGATGTTGCCAAACATCTGTAATGTGTTCTTCACACATATTGTTCTTCAAATACTATTGCGGAGAACACCGTTCTGCACGCGTGTCTCCGGAACAGATTGCAGATGTTCCCGAACATCTGCAATCTGTTCTGCACTGTGTTCTTTCACTGTTTTCTTCAATTAAACAATTAAATTAAATGTTTTAATTGTATCTTTTTACTGTTCTTCACTTTTTTTTTTTTAAATTAAATGCTCGTTATCGAGCAGGGCAAATACTCGTCCGAGCAACGAGCCGGTCCGAGTATGCTAATACTCGACCGAGCATCAAGCTCGGACGAGTATACTCGCTCATCACTAATCATAACGTTAAAAAAAAACCTAGAAAATGTAATATATTTCAGTAAAAATGAAAATTGATACATTTCCTTTAACCCGTGAAAATCAGCACCTGGGGCATATTCAGTACCATCACAGCCCCCAGCAGGGTCTGTTCTTTTTGGCTTTGTGTTGTTCCTTTACGTATTACTGTATCACACAGTGCTTGACCAGTTTTATGTAGAACAATCTCCATGCTTGAACAACCACAGTGCCTGCATCGGGATCATGAGTTAGCCACAATTTGTGCGTCTTGCTCACGGCCATGTTCGTGTCTCTGAGACCTTACTTCTACAGGAATGTCTCTGAAGCCAGTCATTGTAGAGGCATGACCAGTTAGTTTTATGCTGTTTTAGGGCTTTCCCTGGACAAGGGAGGGACTTAAAATATCCCATAACTTTAGATAGTGGAAGATATATACAATAAAGTTAGATTTCTACAAAGCACTTTGGAATATGCTTGTTTTTAACATGTAACTGTATATAGTACTATATTAAACCCACCCATACTTAGTAATTGGAATAATAAGTTAAAACTAAATCTTCTAAAATATATACTAAATAAATAATTTGTAGGAGCAGGGACAAATAGTAGCAAAGTCATTAAAAGTCTAACATGACCTTGCTGTGCTATTTCTTTCATGTGGTTTAGTGGAGGAAATCCACTTCAGAAAGTTAAGTTGCGGAGTGGAACCATCAGATCATTCTCTTAATGATGTGTTGAAAGAAAATGAATGACCTGTGAAAAATGTGGTATTGATGCATTGTCCTCTGTGTTTTCTAGGTTCACTAAGTTTGGGGAAAGAAATAAACATCGTGCCTATAAGTCCTCGAGCTTGTTCAGGAGACAGAGATTATCAGAACTTGAACTAAAACTTCATAATGTTGCTGAGATCATCTACAAAAAGCAACTGAGCCAAGAATGTGACTTTTCTACAGAATCATAAACTTTTATTTGAGTCATTTTATCTTGCATTGCTAGTTAATACCTCATCAAGATGCCCGCTAAAACCCCCATCTATCTGAAGGCTGGAAACAACAAGAAAGGTAAAAAATTTAAATTGAGGGATGTGTTGTCCTCAGACCTGATCAGCCCACCGTTAGGTGATTTTCGGCACACTATACACATTGGCAAAGACGGACAGCATGATGTCTTTGGTGATATCTCCTTTCTTCAAGGTAACTATGAACTGTTGCCAGGAAACCAAGGAAGACCAAGGAGTCATTTACATGGACACAATGAATTTTTGAGGGCAAACAGCACTTGTGATGCAATGTTTTCTGACACATCTTCACCTGTTCTTAAAAATGCAATCTCTTTACCAACAATTGGTGGATCCCAAGCACTGGTCTTGCCCTTGCTATCCGCTGTGACTTTTAACTCTAAAAGAGACTCTTACAGCCCTTCTAAGTCACCAAGACTCAGTTGCGAGCCTGTGTTAGAGGAAAAGTTGATGGAAAAATGTGAGTCTTATGACAGTGAGCACCAATATGACCATGGAAGCTCATGGAAGGTCAGTGGCTCTGCATCATGCTCCACAAATGGAAGGTCAAGCCATTCGTCTAGTCTCTCTGAACAATATAGTGATTGGCAAGGGCTTGAATTGTTTGAAGATAGCCATAATCCTTGTGAAATCGAGAATACTGATTTAAAACCAGAGGAATCTCTTTCTGACTTGGCTGGATCTCTGTTAACTCTGCAGCTTGACTTGGGCCCTTCTCTTTTGGATGAGGTGCTTCATGTAATGGACAAGAATAAACCATGAAACAAGTTAATTTCAGCCTTCATCAGACAAATGGTACATATACAATATTTAACAAACATAGCAAAAAGCAAGGCTTCGATTTGGTTCTACATGTATTTGGATATATTTTCACGAGCATGTCCTTTTTGACTAGTAGCAATACTGGAGTAAACAAATTCTGTTTCTCTTCTTCATACAAAAACAATGTAAATTTGAAAGTCAACCTTTCTGTTTTAATGTATTGTTTGAAAGTTGTTGGATAAGGTATGAATAATATACGTGGACTATGGCTGCTCAGTTACATATCCACTGGCCTGACATATTTCTGTAGGGCTTCAGTTTGACAGCAAATCATTTATATTCTAGTCCCTCATTGTGAGAGCCGTGAGTTTGATCCATCTATGAACTCTACTAATATAAGGACATCTGTAGGTATAACAAGATGCTCCCCAGGTTTGTACAACAATATTTTTACAACCACATAAGACATTTGGGGTAGGTTTGCTATCTGCATACACATGCAGACATTTCCTTTTACTTAATTTGTATTTTTCTATTCATGTCAATGAATGTTGCATTTTCTTATGTATTTCAAATGCCAATTCAGCTTTAGCAATAAGTGTCATTAAATTTCCATTTACATAAAGTTATGATGCCGAGCTTTAAGCTACATGAACTGTTGCAATGACCATAATAAGTTATTTCTGTTTAAATATCCTTTTATGTGCCTTTGTATTTTTACTGCAAAGTTTGTATTTTTTAGATATTGCATCACCATTTGTATTGCTTGCAGATTTTTCATTGCAGGTCTATTGTATATTTTTGTGAGTGTTCAAAGAAATGTGCATCTTTTTTTTTCTTATGTTTGTTCTACAAACGCTTAAAGCTTCTATGTTACCTTTGTAGAAGAAACATTGGTTAAACACATTGATACCTACAATAAATAGTTATCTGCTTGGTTGGAAGTCAGTATTTATACATTTTAGCTAACACAAGGGAAACTTAACTCTAATTTGTACTTAACATTATTTTGTATCAGTTACATATTTCATTTTTTTTTGCAATTGTAAACATACGGTATCATATGGGCTACCTTACTGAGCTGACTTTTTTGTATTTTCACTTTGTATGTATCTTTATCGGTGTCTAATGAGGTCCACTCATGTTATTGTTGAGTTTCCCTTTAGGAATACAACCAATACTATGTACAGTAGCCCATCTACAATACCATAAACAGTGTTTGTTGGATTTTCCCTGCCACTTTATGAACACAAATAAAAAGCACTTGTCATTTTGTTTGCATTGATTTTTGAAATACATTTCTTATATTTAGGAAATGTCAAATATTAAAAGTAAATAAATTTACTTTACATAGAATACAAAATGTGTGTGTAAAAGACTTATTTTAGAAGGTGATTTTTATTTCTTTAGAAACTTGGTTTTTAATGCTTGCAGAACACAAATTAAATTGTCCTATATCAAAGTTTTGTGTATACTAGATATTTAAGAAAAATGTTGAACCTCCCATACAGATAAGAGAACTTTAACTCAAACATTTGTTAGCCAACAGCTATCCCTGCCAACTCCCTTATACACATGCACAACAAATTGGCTTGGCCTCTGGCAGTAATTATGTCCTGAGAACTAAAGGATCAGGTAGTTGAATTCCAATTTATCTCTTCTGATATTTGCCATTGGAGGAGGGACAAGGGAAAGTAAGATAGGCCTTAGTATCCAACCACACCCATAAAATTTAGCTTTAAATGGACACAGTTTTCTCAAGGCAATTTCCTATAACAATATATAATTATGTATGTATTTACTGTCTGGGGCTCACATACCTTCGTACTATGCTACCAGCGAGTACTGATATTATAGAATACAATCTCAAACAATGAAGATTGGGATCTGCCCATCTGGGGTTACAAGGAGGAATTCCAGGGTGACCGGATTGCGTCCTATCTTATGCTGCATGATGTTGTCCTAAAGCTTTGCCTGCAATTCAGATTTTCAGACTTCTGTCATTAGCAGTCTTTTCATGTCTTAAATAACTTTGTGCCATTCCCCATGGCATAACACACATACAAACTGTCAATACTAGATCCTAGTCCGTCCTCTTCAATTATGTGAAACAGGTGTGAACTAGGAGGCCATCAGGAGAAGGACCGCATAAATGACCTTTGTAAATTGACTTCTCATTTTCTTTCGTGTAATACAATATCCTGCTCAGACACTGAGAAGGTGCAGACATTATTGTATGGTCCAAGGCCAATAAATATGTGCTTCATGTAGACTAGTCACATAGTTTGTGAAATAGTTGAAATTTTTACCATTCTATGCTTCTTTTCCTGTTTGACCCCAATGCATTGCTGAGACCCTCAGAATGGAGAAACGACCTTGGAGAAACGAAAGACATATGATACACACAAATTCTTGGGAAGCTGATGGAGTAGGTTGATAAATGAATCAAAACATTTCTTGGGAAATCCTGGCTATAAGACTGATTGAATCAGTTTTCACATTCTAAGAAAAAGCGTAGGGGAACAGGATTAAAAAAAAAACCTATATGGTCAAAGTTATCAGGGGCCCTATAAAAAAGCTTTGCTACTCAAAGATTACTTGTTGTGACCTCCCCTTGGGATTACCCCAAAGCGATTAAACAGCACAGTGGGTCCACAACCTGCTGCCCATTACAAGTTAGAAGAAGTTTATTTGCCATATTAAGAAAATTATCTTTTAAATAATTTTGCCAACAAGAAGCCAAAATCATCCGATCAGTGTCATATACAATGCACATATTATTAGTCTTCTAAAGGAATATTGGACTAGAGCATTGGTCAACAACCAATGGCCCTCCAGCTGTAATAAAAGTCCAGCTTTTGCATGTTATGTCATCATACAGCTGTCAAGGCATTCCAAAAGCTCTGCAACAACTGGAGACCCATATGTTTGTGTCTATGATTGTGAAACACCTGATAATTCACATGTTGGTGACAACTGGTTTAGAGCTATATTTGCATCACATCACTCCTTAAAGGAAACCTACCATCAGGAATCTACATATTAAGGTAGTTATGATGGTATGTTCACATTAATATCCTAAACTATCCTTGTCTAACCCTTTAGGTATTTCTAAAATCTACAGTTTACAGTTCTAATCTACAGTATATCTATCTAATATGCTAACTTTCCAGAGAGGCTACTGGGGAGTCTCGGAGAAAAAGATCATCACAAACCAATAGCCTATATGATACCTTCCTACCAGCACACGGCCATGATGAATCTGGCGCTGCATGGCGGGCGTGTATGTGTACATTGTCACAGAGGCTACTGGGGCGTGAACTAACCTTTGCTTCCGCTCCCCAGAGAGGCTTCTCATGCCCCAGTAGTCTCTGCTGAAAATTAGCATATTAGATAGATCAAACGTAGATTACTTTAGAAATTGTTATAGAGTTAGAGAAGGATAGTTTAGGGTTTATGATATTAATGAGAACCTACCATCAGATCTACCTTAATAGGTAGATTCCTGATGGCAGGTTTCCTTTAACATTGTTAACTCATCTTTGACAGTAAATGTATAACTCCCAGGTAGAATTGGGTGACTTTATAGGGGGGTTGTATGTGGGGACATTACAGGGGTGCTGTGTTTGGGGACATTACTGTAGGACATTACAGGAGGGCTGTGTGTGGGACATTACTGGGGGGCTGTTTATGGGGACATTACTGGGGGGCTGTGTGTGGGGACATTACTGGGAACATTACAGGGGGTTGTGTGTGGAGACATTACTGTCGGACATTACAGGGGGGCTGTGTGTGGAGACATTACTGGGGGACATTATAGGGGGTTGTGTGTGGGGACATTACTGGGAACATTACAGAGGGTTGTGTGTGGAGACATTACTGGGGGACATTACAGGGGGGCTGTGTTTGGGGACATTACTGGGGGGCTGTCTATGGGGACATTACAGGGGAGCTGTGTGTGGGAACATTATAGGGGGATGTGTGTGGGGACATTACTGGGAACATTACAGGGGGTTATGTGTGGAGATATTACTGGGGGGACATTACAGAGGCCTGTGTGTGAAGACATTACTGGGGAAAATACAGGGGGGCTGTGTGTGGGGATTACTGGGGAACATTACAGGGGGCCTGTGTGTGGGGATTACTGGGGGACATTACAGGGGGGCTGTGTGTGGAGACATTACTGGGGGAAATTACAGGGGGGCTGTATGTGGAGACATTACTGGGGGACATTACAGGGGGCTGTGTGTGGGAATTACTGGTGGACATTACAGGGGGGCTTTGTGTGGGGACAATACTGGGAACATTACAGGGGGAGGATGTGTGTGGGGACATTACAGAGGGGGCTGTCTGTGGGGATATTGCAGGGAGACTGTAGGGACATTTCTTGGGGCGTGTTCACACGTGGCAGTAGGATGGGGCCTCGGTTTGCTCACACATGAGTTTCCAGTGATGGTTATGTGATGGATAATGAGCGCCTGGTGTCTTGTATTTGTTTCGAAGCAAACATGTGAGCGCAGCCTTACAGTATTTTGGGAGAGTGTTAGGGCAGCAGCAGGATAACACTGCCAGGGTATGTTCACACGTTACAGTTACAATCAGCTTTGAGGTGGTTTTAGGTGCAGTTTTGTTAATTCAACATGTGAAAGACCTTATCTGAACGGGTGAATTTGAGTTTGAAGAGAAACCTGTTCCACAAATGTTGTTCACTTAAAATAACAAAACTGCACGTAAAACCACCTCAAAACTGATTGCGATGCATTTTTAACTGTAACATGTGAACGCACCTTCAGAGAACCAAGATATTGTGACAATGAAGAACATAAGATGTCTGTTTGGTGAACTCCACTGGAAGGAGAAGTGGTGATGCCTAATAGTGAAGTGGACACGTCACCAGCAGTCACTGTATGTAACACGTAGGGATTTCTCCTGTGTTTCTGTAACTGTATATATCCTCAGTAATGTTGTTATTGGCACAACCAAATGTGAGAGGGTTATGTACAGGAGGGGTTATTACTGAAAGTACATATGCATTGGGGCCCGTGCCCGGATCTTTTACCACCCTAGCAACGCCCCTGAAGAGGGTATTTTGAGAGTTTGACTTTGGTGCTGAGCTGTTTCACTCTGTGGTTTAACAGTTCTATGTTACTTCAAAGTTCATTTTCTGTATGATTCCGCTAAACTGGGCTATAAAAAAAACATAATCTGAAAAGTGTTATTTTTAATTTACTGCATATGAGTTATTTTAAGAAAGTGACCAAAAGATATAAGTAATTGTCTTAGAATTAAGATTTCTTGGACCACTATGACAATAGATAAATATCTGATGGTTATGTGTCAACGCAATCATGTCTACTGTAATATGTAACTGAAAAGTTAAGCACA
Organism: Engystomops pustulosus; assembly: GCF_040894005.1. Taxonomy (NCBI): domain Eukaryota; kingdom Metazoa; phylum Chordata; class Amphibia; order Anura; family Leptodactylidae; genus Engystomops; species Engystomops pustulosus. Next base: position 49,351,789 of record NC_092413.1, read on the forward strand.
GATTAAAACTAAATATGGAATTAAATGATTTTTTGGTGGACTAAAAAGTTATCTGATGCTTTAGGCCAACTATTAGAGTTAGGCTGGATTCACACGAATGAATGCCTGCTGGCCCATAGCCTTGTGGGCATACGTCTGGCGCGATGAAGAGAAGGAGACGTGACCCCTCCCCTCTCCATAGGGATGCACGGCATACGGCTGTGCACATGGAGAAAGATAGGACATGTCCTATCTTTTTCCCGTGTACGGAGCAGAAGGGTGCCACACATGTGTGGTACCATATCATTCTGTGCTGCCATTGCTATTTATGGGGGGGGGGGGGGGTCGTATGTTTGCGGCTATACAAACGTCTCTCATACAGTTGTGTGAATTCGGCCTTTTTCAAATCTCTCTCATTCTAACAGGACAAATTCATTTTTTTTGCTGTTTTTCTTGTCAAAAATACCATGAATGTAGCATAATGTGATGTACACCTAACACAGTAAGCACTAAGCCTAAATAACAAATTCATAACTTGTGCAATAAACATAAATTAGTTAATACTAAAGGGATTGGCCACTTTACCTCATATTTTTGTAATATGTGTGTAAGTTTGGGGGGCAGGTTATTAGGTTGGGCAACGTACCTGCCAATGCGCATGGCAGAGGAATTGCGAATAAGCCCTTTTCCTATGCAATACATATAGAGGCAATTGAGCAGTGGTAGATTCTGCCTGGATGGGCAGAGGGTTAAAAGCATGTTAATGTCATCATCCAATGATGTTCCACTATTGTAACTGGAGTGTGATTGGAGGAGGAGACCACCGGACTAGAGAGTAACTAAACCCTTAGTCAGGGGAGGAGTCAGTCTCTTCAAGCCGAGCTCTCAACAGGATGAGCTCTGAGCGCAAGCTCTGCTCACAGGCCTGTTAGGCCTCAGCTCATCAACTTCACACAGAGTGATACTGAACATACTCAGGATTAAAAGCTACAGCTTCCAGGATTGGACACAGCTACACCCCGGCCTGCCCCTGCATCCAGGTTGGTGAGACAACACCTGAGGTTCCTCTCCAAAATCACTCCAGTACTGCATTTGTACAGAATCGTTTTGTTACCGTTGGTTGAGTAAAGAACTGTAAGTTACTTTTATGCACAACATTGCCTATGTCTGGTCCCTGCTACAGCTGTATCACCACCAAGGGCGCCCCATCTATCTAGCAGGGACACATGCTACAGACTCTAAGGGCTGCCCCAGGGAGAACCAGCACTGCAGCCTCTCCCTCCATATAATTTCTTGCCAACACCACCTGCTGGTGACCTGCCAGGCTGTAGGACAGCCCTCCAGTCCCCATACCAAGCACCGTGACACTAGCATGCCCAGGCTGCAACCGCCAGCCACTCCGGTATTCTGGGCCCCGGCTGCCTCCAGGCTGCAAGAAAAGGCTAGGCCCCTGTGGGGGATGTTGCAAGTGGCGTCACGAACAGGATTTCTACTTCTGTGCCTTATGCTGGCACTATAGACTGTCCTTTATTGAAAAATCTACTGTGTTGCCTAACCCTGCTGCTATCCGGGTTTAGGCCCAAGTGACTTTGTGCTATTTTCCACATTGACTGTGTTATACTGCTGCCACATGCTGTCGAGCTCCGCTCCAGCACCCAGGAGGTTAAACCCTGCAAAGAACTCTGTCAGCTTTTCTACATCCAGCACTGCAGTGCCTGAAGTATTTACCTCTGGAGAAAATTCAGCCCGCCACAGCTCCTGGCGGGAAAGACTCGAGCTCCGCCCTCTGGCGCGAAACTCTCCCATGCTGCAATGCTGGTGAGAGCCCACGAGGTACCTCAGAGCCATCGCAGCTGGCATCCAGCATCAGAGAGGTTAATCGGCCATCTTGGCTTTCCCCACGTGCTGTCTCCTGTCCTGCCGACATGCCGTACAGCCGCTAAAATGAGGAACCAAGTGTCGCATGGTCTGCCCAAGAGCCTTGGGCACCTTCATCTGTTGTACCGCTTACTGCTGTCCACCACATGCTGTCTCCAATGGCGGATTCTCCACAGCGGCTGCCTTCTCCGATTCTGGACCCCCAGGGGACCACCACAGATGTGAGTACCATGGCCCTCAGGGCCTATATCACAGTGACTGTCACTATATCTCCCTTAGCCCCGGCTGGGGTACAGTACGGCCTCCCTGCAGAGGGCCAACATCTCCCCATAGGAGGCCCAGCTACAAAAGGGACTCTCTTAAAGGGGCCTGGCCCCTTATCTAATGATGCTGACAAGCCTGCTGAGTATCCAGGACCACCTGCTAAGAGGCCCAGGCTTTCCGGTGAGAACGCCCTGCCAGCTACAGAGGCTTCCAGCGCAACAGCGCCCCCAAGAGCTACAGGTCAGTCCAGGAACAACAGTTTTTCAGCTGTCAGCCATGGAGAAGTTACAGCTCCTGCGGTCATCATCATGCGCTCCACCTCGCCCCCAGCTATTGAAGGTCATTCAGAGAAGTGCCTGCCTCCTTTCTTTGCTGAGATGCCTATCGCCGCAGATGACCTCCCTGCTGTTCCAGCTCCAGCTCCTGGGTGCCCTATGTCAGCAGTTCCAGTTTCTACCACCAGATGTCTTCAGGTGACAGATCTCAACACTGCTTTCTTCACCCAGGCTGATGATGTCCATGCTGCAGTTTCTGCTCCCATGCCTGCAGCTATAGTTCTTGAGCATCAAGAATAGTAACCCTGCTGGGCTGTAGACCTAGCAGGTAACTTTATTTATTGTATATATTGCATATTTTTCTGCTATTCCCAGTTGGGCTGAGTGCCAGAGACTTTCCTGGGACTCTTTCCCCTATGTATTTATCTCAGTCAAGAGACTCTCCTTGAACTGCTCATCAGTTTTATATGCCACATTAGCATCAACCTCTGCTGATGCAGAGACCTCTGTGTAGGACTCTGTCCCTCCATCTCTGGAGGAGACCCTTCAGCTGCATTTTTCCCCACATCAAGGGCTGTGCCCAGAAGATGGCCTTTTCTTCAAAAGCCTTCTGAGAGACTTTTGCCAATTATTATCAAAGGAAAAGTTGCTAGTGACTTTTTGTGTTGCACTGAATGTTCATTATTTGCTTTTATGCACAACATTGCCTACGTCTGGTCCCTGCTATCACCACCAAGGGCGCCTATCTATCCATCTATCTACCAGGGACACATGCTACAGACTCTAAGGGCTGCCCCAGGGAGAACCAGCACCGCAGTCTCTCCCTCCATATCATTTCTTGCCAACACCACCTGCTGGAGACCTGTCAGGCTGTAGGACAGCCCTCCGGTCCCCATACCAAGCACCGTGACACTAGCGTGCCTAGGCCGCAACCGCCAGCCACTCCGGTACCGCGGGCCCCGGCTGCCTCCAGGCCCCAAGAAAAGGCTAGAACCCCAGTGGGGGATGTTGCAGTTGTTTACCAATAAACATCTATTAAAAGTTCAGCTCCGCTTTTATGATATGTAAAATGAAGCCTTTTACCTCCTCAGCTAGACATTCCTGTCCATAAATTGGCAGAAGATGGAGAATTATGTGGTCTTTTAACTGTCCAAGAGCAATCTTATATTCATTAACACTAATATAAGGTCCCGTCCAGGCAGTTGCTCATGGATAGTAAAGAGATTACATGACCCACCATCTGCAGCCATTTTAGAGCTATTTCTCTCTTGTAGTGATGTTGCACCAAATCTAGTGAGATTCTTACAAGTGAGTCCACTGAATACTCATATTGTACACACAGGACTTTATAGTGACTAGCCTGACAGTTTTTATCACATGGAGGAGCATTCAGCATGTCATAAGTAAAAGAAACCAGCAATGAAAAAGTGACATGGAGTGTATCGTAAGTACTATATCAGCACTACAGCTTCCCTGCTGTGATGATAGTGTATGGTGAGTGGTGGTGTTGAAGATGCTGCAGAGCAGTCTATGATAGCAATACATAGAAAGTTCTGTAGAATCACAGAGTAGGATGTAGTGACTGACAGGGGAGCCCTTTTAACTCACTATTTACCTCACTTATATATATCACATATATTTTTGGAGTGGCCAGTATTCTGTGCAATTTATTTTGCTTCAGTGTTACTGTTTCAGTATGAAGCTAGCCTGTTTTTACAGTGCATGTTGCATGAATTTTTTCCATAAAAGTAATATAATTTCAGGTTAAATTATTCCACTATCATAATTAAAATAGCCAGTATATAATTGCTGAGAAAATAGTCAATACTAATGAAGTGTAACATGAACAGCTCTCATATTCTACAAATCATCCCATAATATACTGGATGTATTCTAGCAGGTGCTGAATCACCAAACAACACTAGTATAGGAATTTATCTACAATGCTGTATTCTGACATCATGGAAAAGTTTTGTTAAGTACTTTAGCTCAAAGTCTAAGATCTGTGTCTACTATTTAGATTTCTGAATCAAATTGTGTATACATTGAGAGATTAAATTGTTATAGTTTCTGTATACCCCAGGTTCTCCAGACGTACACGCTGCCAGCCTGGCCTTGTCTGTTTAGGTTAGGTAGTATGTTGCCATTCTTCACATTTTCTAAGGACCTCTAGAGTTTACAATTTCTACATTTATATTAAAAAGTTCAATATGTTCAGTTTTCTCTCTGTCTGCCTTATTGTCTTCCAAGGGTATGCTTCTTGCATCATTTCTTGAACAGCAGTTTTCTATTGTGCACATCATGAAAAAGAAAGAGATTCTGGCGCACAGCATTTAAATTTCTTTAAATGTTTGAAAAGTGTTTGTGATCAAGGCGGGCAACTTGGGGACAATTTGGCCAGGCAAATTTACTTTAACATGTACTGGAGCAGGCTATAGCTGAAAACTAAACCAGCTAGGGACTGGCATATATTTCAGTTGTGGCATGCCAGTGCTGTGCAAGAATTACGAAGTGGGCAGAAGCTCTAAATAATGCTTGCACGCCGACTACACTTATCATGAGGTCTGGTGCACCAAGCATTATATTGACTTAATGGGTCTGATCTATTAAAAATGGAGGTATCCAGTGAAATTACTAAGAGGTACTGACCTTTTACGAAGAAAAGGTATGTCTAGGAGGCATCCTCATTGCAAAGCTTTGCTCCAAATGACACAGCAGGGAGTCTATTGCTTCATTCTCTGTCATAACTCTGTACCGTATTGATGTCCTGTGGAAGCTGTGGAAGCATTTCTCCCTGATTTCCTTTAACAACTGGTCTAGGAGAATCAGCTGCCTCCCAAAACTGAGTGGACTTACTTGATACTCTGGGCCCTAGACACTTGCATTGGTTGAATTATGAGTAAATGCACTCCTTCAATCCCTATTTCAAAAAGATACTGTATGCTATTAACTCTGGAAGCTCTAGTAGCAGACTATTGATTCAATACCATGTGATATAATGAATAGTTATAGTATATGATTAGATTCAATTTTATATACCATATAGACTCGTGTATAAGCTGAGTTTTTTTGGCACTTGAGTCTATAAAAAAACATTAACTCTGTACTCACCTTTCCAAAACCCCCCACAGGTCCTTTTCTTGCTTCCGGTCCTCCAGCCCTGTCTTCTGGTCTCTGTGCACTGCCAACACTGGGCACCAACATTATAAAGTCAGCCGTTGGGTTGCACAATGCATCGATACTTGTGCGATACTTTCTAAGTCAGAATGGTTTAATACTGGGTTTCTGACTTCTACTTTTCTACTGACTCCAAGTATCTGTCTGCAGGGGATTGCCCAGAGGAGACATTAGGCAAAGATAGATGTGTCAGGTTAGCGACAGAGCAGAGACCACATGAGGGTAATATCACCATCTGTCCATATTTGGTGTCTCTACATCTCCCAGGGCTTCCACAGGGGGGGGGGGGATTTATCACCTGCAGGCACCCCTGAGGCAGTGTATGATAGCGGCCACACCCCCCTCTTCCAATGGGTGACGCGGCTGAAGGGCAAAACTATGCTAGGTCAGATCTGTCATAGTTTTGTGTAAAAACCAGCAAACGAAAGTATTATTATTAATATATTTTTTAAGCATATACCGTATATACTCAAGTATAAGCCGACCCGAGTATAAGCCTAGGCCCCTAATTTTACCACAAAAAACTGGGAAAACCTATTGACTCGAGTATAAGCCGAGGGTGGGAAATGCATTGGTCACAGCCTCTCCAGTATGTAGCCAGCCAGCCCCTGCCCCAGTGTATATAGCCAGCCAGCCCCTGCCCCAGTGTATATAGCTTGCCAGCCCCTGCCCCAGTGTATATAGCCTGCCAGCCCCTGCCCCAGTGTATATAGCCCCCCCCTTCCCCGTCGTTCAGCACAACAATACCGGATGGATCGCACAGAAGATCTACGGGTGCCGCCAGAAAGGCGAGTTTTGATTTATTTATATTTTTGACTCGAGTATAAGCCGAGTTTGGGTTTTTCAGCACATTTTTTGTGCTGAAAAACTAGGCTTATACTCGAGTATATAAGGTAATACAGTTGAATTAAATTAATAAAAATGTATTTTGAAGACAAAAAAATAAGGGATCATTCAGACGGGCATGTCTGCAGCGCATCTGCAAGAAATAAGGACATGATGTCAGTGTTCAGTCCATGTTGTATCCATTTTTTTCACATATGCAAAAAAAGTGATGGGTTTCCAATCTAATTCTTGACCTGCCCAGTTGGTTGCCTAACAACATTTGAGGAAAAACAGTCTGCATATGCTGTTCATTTATTGGTGGATCCATTGACTTCTATGGATGTACGCCGTCCACATGTGGGACAAAATACATATACTGGGGGCAGGGGCTGCTGGCTATATACGGAAGGTAGGGGCTAGCTGGCTATATACTGGGAGCAGGGGCTGCTGATTATATACTGGGGGAAAGTGGCTACTGGCTACATACTGGGGGCATGGCTGCTGGCTATATACTGGGGTCAGGGACTATCTGGCTATATACTAGGGGGCATCAGCTGCTTGCAATATACTGAGGGGAGAGGCTGCGGTCTATATACTGGGGATAATTTTATGGTCACTGATCTTGTATACACTACACTGGTGCTTGTATTCATTAGCATTTATTTTCCCTTTTTCAGGATGAAGTTCTTTTAATCTTGAAGTTTTATTTTTTTGGCACACCAAACTAGTCTGTCAAATTTAAGGAAATTCTTTTTTGAACATTTGCAAAGAGCCATCAGGAGAGAACAAAAGAGTCACGTTTTTACTTGCTAATGTAAACAATATCAGGAATCAGATCATTCAGATGTGGATTTTTGTACAAGGGTGTGGATTCCTCTGATGTACGGGTGTAGTTGATCTGTTGTCTGTGTTTGGGGACAAACTAGTGAGATTACAAAACCATTCAACTGATGAGGGCTGCATTCCTCTAGAATCTAACCACAGGTCTGGTACCAGCGCAACATTCCAAACATTTCATACAGATGACTGAATTCCAAATCCCCTTGGTAATAGACGTCTTTTCCCCTTTCACAATATCCAAATTCCTTGGATTGTGCTCTTTAACATGGTCCCAAATCACGTATAGGACATATTGTTATGGTACAAAATCCAGATGAAAGAACATAACTGCCTTTCCTGTTTCCGTATATTGTATTTCAGACTATACACAATATATCCATAGGATATGGTAGTTGTCAGATTGTGCCATAACTTATGTATTAATAAAGGGATATTCCCATGAAGATAAGATTCTTAAATATAATCTGGATAACAAAATAACACATTCTCTACTCCACTGTTATTAATAAAAATATAGCATTTCACAGATATAATTCCAACATTTCTCTATCAATCTTGGTCGCTATCAATCCAACAATTTTGGTTGTCCCAGAATAGGACCGTAAATCTTCTGACTATGTTTGTATTCTTCTAAGTAATAGCTTCTTTTGTCTGCACGCTGCAGTGCTCTCTGCCTCTTGCCCCTCCCACCTCTGCATTAGAAGATCAGCTCAGACACAGGTACTACTCTCCACTACCAGTGTGCTCCTACCATTCCCATTTGGGATTGTTCCTCATTACGATTCAATTAATTGTGGCTACTGAGATTTGAGACCCCTAGAAAGGTAGCACCAGTTGGTACATACAAGAGGTGAAATTTAGATTAATGTGCTAAACTAATAAACAGTTTTTCTTAAGATCTTATGATATTCTAAATATGATTCAATTCAGATTCAGGAACAAGTTATGTGGAAATCAAATATCTATCTGTCAATTGTGCCAAAGTTTACCCCAAATCAAACTAAAAAATGTTTGTCTTTGAGGTTAACACTTTTCTACAATTTTTCAAAAAGATATTTAAATCTCTGTTCACCATTAAATATATATTTCATTTTTATCATATATGATATCTGCCAAATAATGTGGTTAAAAATAAGTATGATATGTATGGGAACCATTTGTAGTCACATTCCTGACACTTTACTGTCATATAAGAATAATGATATCCACTGGTTAATAAAAGCTCAGGAAATTCAAGTATGCAAATATTTTACCAAACAGGATGTATAATTTCTTGTAATACACCAGTGCACAAACATCTAATATTCCATATAAAAACATTTGAATCCCGCTCCAATATTTTCTAAATAGTGTGTTGTTTTGTGTTCTATTTTCCATTTCTTTCATTTCGGGAGGTATCAGTGCACTTATCGAGTAGGTTAATGGGGAATCATGGTGCCACTTATGCATAATTTACCAGCATATTTTACATGTCTCTAAAACAAAATTCTGCTGAGAATATAGGGTTTGGTCATCAGCTGATTGGCTCCACTTTTTGCTGGATAACAACTGCCAAGGGTATCCAATCTTTGTTTCTTGCTACAGAGAAGGTAGGGGGAAAGGAGAGCAGTCAGTTATCTTACAGGCACATACAGAGTGATGATTAAAATAATATCCGGTTTGGATAGTTCGCGAAGTGGGTAATAGCTGATTAAGTAAATTTATTAAATAGAAAATCATGATGTCTTTATATATTAGTTATAACTTAAACTTTTGAGTTTTAGTTTTATTACAAATGGGGCAAATATTATCCCTATGTACTAACACTCTCCAGCTTAACAATATTTGTAATTAATATTCATGAACAATTCAATCTACCTCTTTTCTTTCCTGACCTGGCAATATCACTCTCTGAAATGACCCCTTTCATCACACTGTAGAAACACCCTATCATATAAAAAAAAATAGGGGTGTCACACAGTAGAACATTGCTTAAACTGAGTCTTATGTGGCACAGATTTATCATTGTCTTTTCTTTGATGATAAATCTGGCATAGTATAATACTCTCTATCATGGTACTTTGCACCATGTTAGGATTAGTGTAGTTTACTACAGAAAACAGCGCCAAAAATTGTGCATTTAATATAGACTGTCTATAACCCTTTATTTTATTATAGTACATACTATCAGACTTATAATTTAAAAAGATCACATCATAGTAAGTCCTATAGTAATATAATATGTTCTAAAATCTTAGACCCTATTGTACAGAGAACCAAACAGCACCTTATATTTACGCATACTCTGGTAAGTGCTATCTTCTTCTGCAACTAGCTCATAAAACCTACGAATGCCAGGTGACCATTTCCAACAGTTTGGGGGCTAGACTGACTCCTCTTTAAATCAGCTGGTTTAAAGGGAACCTGTCGGCAGAAATTGACTAAACACACCAATATGCTATGAAGTCTAATAATACCTCCAGATCAAGTTTCTTTCATGATCAAATGTGGAGGAATCATCATGAAAATCAACTTGGCTTTATATAACCAATTTACATCTCATTTCAAAATTGATTTTCTGAATTATACCACAATGCTGGACCATAAAAGAAGCATAATTAATTGCTACCTTAATTCAAACCTCTCATTCACATTTTTATGACATCTCCCAAGCTGCACCAATTCTCTGGAATGTCCTACCCTGGTCTATCAGACTAATACCCAACCCCCAAAGCTTCAAATGTGCTCTTTAAATTCATTTATTTGGCCAAGCCTATCACATTCACTAACTGCAAATAAGATGGCTGGTTCAAGCAGATGCATTTTTATGTATTTCATTATTTTTATTCCATTCCCTTATTTAAAAAAAAATGGCTTATACCTCTTGTGTCAACCCCTCATCCTTATAGACTGTAAGGCCCTCACTCCTATATGTTTTATATGTTTCTCTGTAATGTCTTATTTTATTTGTATATGTTCCCCAGAATCTGTAAAGCACTATGGAATTTAATGGCGCTATATAAATAAATATTATTATTATGATCTAGAAGGGCTTAAAGGAAACCTACCACTTGAAGTGGCAGGTTTCTGATGGAAATACCGGGCACCAGCTCAGGGTGAGCTGGTGCCGGAGCTTATTTTTGTTAGTGTTTTAAACCGCGGTATCGCGGTTTAAAACACTTTTTAAACTTTATAGCCAGCGCAGGGAGGTACGCGTTCGGCGCTTACCATGCGCGCGACCGTGCGCGCGGCTACATAGAAAGTGAAGGAGAGCCGCGCGCATGGTTAGCGCCAAGCGCGTACCTCCCTGCGCCGGCTATAAAGTTTAAAAAGTGTTTTAAACCGCGATACCGCGGTTTAAAACACCAACAAAAATAGGCTCCGGCACCAGCTCACCCTGAGCTGGTGCCCGGTATTTCCATCAGAAACCTGCCACTTCAAGTGGTAGGTTTCCTTTAACCTGTTTGTCAATATGCTGGCAGTTTTTCAATTTATACCAAACAAAAAATTAAGCAAATCCCCTAGGTAACCCTGTTTACGCTAGATCATACAGTCTGTCTGAAATAGTGAGTTTAAGATGTTTTTTTAATTTAGAGAAAGATGATGTTTTTATTTTAATGCATATAGCTATTCATGGACTGTAGCTAAGGGAATGCAAGAGAATGAAAGATCTAAGAAGACATAGGAAAAGTGACCAGAGAAAAAAATGATACATTAATGGTCATTTTGTACAGAATATTATTCTGTTGAGTAGAAGTCATTGAGGAGGCTTGAAGGAGTAAGCAGCGGCGTTAAGAAAATAACAAACTGTACAAGCCTGGCCCTTGTTTTACTATGACTAAACTGAAGCCTCAAAATACTCTTTAAATAAAAAGGCTTTCCAGCGACGCACACAAACACATGTTATTCAGGAAGAAGATGTAGCAATGGACTTTATGAGCACATTTTAAAAATATCATCATCTTGTCAGCATACAGCCAAAGTAACCAGCCGTTCTGCGCCGACATTTTCCACTCAGTGTGATGTCTTTCAGGCTACATAGTGTATGCCCTGTGCTACACACAAAGAAGCAGTATTAATGCTTGCTGAAATGAATTTGGAAAGCAAAATCCTTATGCTTTTCCATTTAACGTTCCATGTTTCAACTTTTTTTCACCTGAAATACTGGTCCATTCCACAAGATGTAAGAGAATAACAATCAGTTCATTGTTTTCCAAGTAATACATTTCACTTCCAAGAGAAGAGCCATGATATACCCTGCAGTGTTGGAACAGATTCATACATTTCAAGACTTTGCAGCAATCCTCAAGGGGTTCCTAGACAAATAATTTAAATTTAGAATAAAAATCATTTTTTATTCCTGGTCTTCAAATTATATTCAGATTTGGCTCAAACACTCATTTGAAATACGACTTCAATAAATAACAATGTACTAAGGAACATTACATACAACATTACAGAATTCTTCTGGCATTCCTACAGAAAATGCAGTACAGAGAATTAAGAAACTATTGACCCCATCATATAATGTTAACCTGGTGTCATATACCTACAACCCCTCTCAAATGGGTATTCCCATGAAGACAAGATTCTTAAATATACTCAGGATAACAAAATAACACATTCTCTATTTAAAAAAAATACAGCATTTCACAGATATAATTCCAAACTCTCTCTATCAGTACTGGTGTATTCAATTTTGGTTGCCCCGGGATCCAATTGTAGCTCTTCTATCTTCTATGGTTGGGCAGACTTAGTCTACAAGCTACAGACAAGATAAGGTCTTTATAGCAGGGGAAGAAGGCATATAGCAGAGCTGACAGTGTGTGTTATGGGTGAGTTAGCAGAGTGTCATTGTGTGTTATATCCATGTCATGGATCTCATCCTCTCTCATCTCTAATTTGTCTCATATCTCTTTTTCTAGTGAATATAGTGAATACTAGTGAATCTTCAGAAGCTAAATAAAAGTGTAGATAAACCCTGGACCCTGATAATCTAAGCACTGTGGCAACACACAGGGATCATAATGGGGATTATTTACTAAGGGCACGATTTGCGGTTTCCCGACGTGTTACCCGAATATTTCAGATTTGCGGCGATTTCCCCTGAATTGCCCCGGGATTGTGGCGCACGCGATCGGATTGTGGTGCATCGGCGCTGGCATGCATGCAACGGAAATCGGGGGGCGTGGCCGAACGAAAACCCGACGGATTCGGAAAAACCGCCGCATTTAAAAAAAAAAAAAGTGTTGCGGAGCTTGCACTTACCTTCACTAGGAATAGGCTGGTGAACTTGAGTGCATTCCGATGCTCTACAGCGCAGCTGAGCCATCTGGTGGACGTCGGAGGAACTGCCTTAATGAATCCCGTCCGGACCCGAATCCACCGCAGAGAACACGCCGCTGGATCGCGAATGGACCAGGTAAGTAAATCTGCCCCAATGTGTCTGCTTGGAGAGTCTCTACCCACACTCTGGAATTTGAAACTGGCCATTGCTGAGTAATAGAAGCTAAATCATCAATAAAAATGTGTGAAATTATAAAGTAAGGGGGTTTAAAATGATCTTTATGGTGAAATCATCACTAGGGGGTAATAAAAAAGAACATAAGAAAATTATAGTATGGTCTACAAGCTTTTTACTATAAAACTTATATATAATATTATTTATTACTACAGAATAGTGTCTTGTCTTCCCTTGTCTTGTCATTTCATCCTCCATTCTTCATTCCTGATCTGCTCTTCTGAATTCTGTCTTGCTAGCAACACAGCTATTCTTATGTGTTATAGTACAAAGAAGGGATGAAGGGGAAGAATGAGCTATAGTATCTGAAAGAATGACCAGAAACTTTGTTGTTTCACATGAGCTGTCACTAGGATTATGTTACCCATTCTGAGACCCTCATACCAGTCGCAGGGCAGTGACTTTTTTCTTGCCATTGTTAACAATATTACAGGCAGTCCCTGGGTTACATACGAGATAGGTTTTGTGTAGAGATGGGCAATCGGTTCTAACAATTCTAAATTTGCTTAAAATTTCAAGAAAACCTTGATTCGTTACAAGTTTACGGTGAGTTGCTGTAACGAGTTTCAATTTTTTTTTTTACCATTATTAGCAAAATGTGTTACATGGGGCAGAGAACTTGGGAAGAAGAAAGGAACATGGCGGTACTGTTCCCCACTGTATGGGGGTAGTGTTCCCCATTGTATGGGGGTAGTGTTCCTCACTGTATGGGGGTAGTGTTCCTCACTGTATGGCGGTAGTGTCCCTCACTGTATGGCAGTAGTGTCCCTCACTGTATGGCGGTAGTGTTCCTCACTGTATGGCGGTAGTGTTCCTCACTGTATAGGGGTAGTGTTCCTCACTGTATGGCGGTAGTGTTCCTCAATGTATAGGGGTAGTGTTCCTCACTGTATAGGGGTAGTGTCCCTCACTGTATGGGGGTAGTGTTCCTCAATGTATGGGGGTAGTGTTGCTCACTGTATGGGGGTAGTGTTCCTCACTGTATGGAGGTAGTGTTCCTCACTGTATGGGGGTAGTGTTCCTCACTGTATGGCGGTAGTGTTCCTCACTTTTTAGGGGGTTAGTGTTCCTCACTGTATGGGGGTAGTGTTCCTCACTGTATGGGGGTAGTGTTCCTCACTGTATGGAGGTAGTGTTCCTCACTGTATGGGGGTAGTGTTCCTCACTGTATGGCGGTAGTGTTCCTCACTTTTTAGGGGGTTAGTGTTCCTCACTGTATGGGGGTAGTGTTCCTCACTGTATGGGGATAGTGTTCCTCACTGTATGGAGGTAGTGTACCCCACTGTATGGGGTAGTGTTCCTCACTGTATGGGGGTAGTGTTCCTCACTGTATGGAGGTAGTGTTCCTCAATGTATGGGGGTAGTGTTCCTCACTGTATGGAGGTAGTGTTCCTCAATGTATGGGGGTAGTGTTCCTCACTGTATGGCTGTATTCTTCACTGTATGTGGGTAGTGTTCCTCACTGTATGGAGGTAGTGTCCCTCACTGTATGGCGGTAGTGTTCCTCACTGTATGGCGGTAGGGTCCCTCACTGTATGGGGGTAGTGTTCCTCACTGTATGGCGGTAGTGTCCCTCACTGTATGGGGGTAGTGTCCCTCACTGTATGGCGGTAGTGTTCCTCACTGTATGGCGGTAGTGTCCCTCACTGTATGGGGGTAGTGTTCCTCACTGTATGGCGGTAGTGTTCCTCACTGTATGATGGTAGTGTTCCTCACTGTATGGGTGTAGTGTTCCTCACTGTATTGCGGTAGTGTTCCTCACTGTATGGCGGTAGTGTTCCTCACTGTATGATGGTAGTGTTCCTCACTGTATGGGTGTAGTGTTCCTCACTGTATTACGGTAGTGTTCCTCACTATGTGGCTGTATTCTTCATTGTATGGCGGTAGTGTTCTTCACTGTATGGCGGTAGTATTCCTCACTGTATGGTGTCAGTGTTCCTCACTGTATGGTTGTAGTGTTCCTCACTGTATGGTGGTAGTGTTCCTCACTGTATGGAGGTAGTGTTCCTCACTGTATGGAGATAGTGTTCCTCACTGTATGGCAGTAGTATTCCTTACTGCATGGGGGTAGTGTTCCTCACTGTATGGCGGTAGTCAGGAGTGTAACTACAGGGGTAGCAGCCATAGCAGCTGCTATGGGGGCCCACAGTGTCAGGGGGCCTGGCATCTAGGGTATTGGATTTGTGCTTTTCTATAAAGGTGTATGCATATGTGATGTGTATGTACTGTATGTCTGTGTATATGCTGCATGGGTGTATATGGTACTGTATGTATATATGTATATAAGGTGTGTATATACTGGATGTATATTTTTAAGGGGTTTGTGGGGCCCAATTCAGAAGTTTGCTATGGGGCCCTCCCTCTCCTAGTTACACCACTGGGTAGTGTTCCTCACTGTATGGCGGTAGTGTTCCTTACTGTATGGCGGTAGTGTTCCTCACTGTATGGGGGTAGTGTTCCTCACTGTATGGCGGTAGTGTTCCTTACTGTATGGCGGTAGTGTTCCTCACTGTATGGCGGTAGTGTTTCTCACTGTATGGCGGTAGTGTTTGTGACTGTATGGCGGTAGAGTTCCTAAACAACAGCTTTCTTCCTCTATTGTGCGAAGGAAGATAACTGTCAGTCTGCAATTGCTCGGTGGTGAATTCAGCTGAAGAATAGTAAGGATTCCAGACATGGCCCTTGCTGCAGCAGTAATAATAATACTCAACAATGAAATTTATGTAGCAGCATTTCACAGCTGATTTCAACCTTTACAAGGCACAAGATGAATTGTTGTCCAGTATGGACAGCCCCTTAAAGCTTAAAATTACTTTGTCGCTTCATCATCAATTTGCCGTGATACCGGTACCAATCAATTAAACTAAGTATATAACACAAAGAAAGTGTAATACCGAGTCTGTAATTTTAGCGTTCTCTTTAAAAAAAACTCTTGATGGGTTTCAATGTTCTGTATTACATTAACAGATACAGCAATGCTGAAGCATTACATAAATGTATGTAGAGACTGGTGAAGGCTAATAGATCTAAAATACCACTTACATCATAACAATTACAGCAGGATAGATCTGTTGATAAATCTTGACAGGTGATAAATTTATTATACACTGTGACAATGCATTGTTAATAAACTCTGCTATTTTAGTTTTGCTATTGGGGTTGGGTGAAGTAGAAGCAACTTTTCTGAATTTTAACAAATGGCTGTCTGCACTGTAAATTATTCCCCTTGCCCAAAAAGGACACTGTTTGCAAAACCTGACAATTAACCATGGGGAACTGGAATTTCACTTACAAATCACTTTTTGACAGGATATTTCTTTAGCCAGCAGAGGTAAAGAATTTTCTTATTAGACATTTCCAAAAAAGGATGTTTAAGAAATATAAGCAACAGGGAGGTGGAATAACTGTTAGTATTAGCTACATTTTTTAGTAGCTATAGCTGGACTAAGCTTACACCTGGGATACATAGAATACAGGCAGAGAATTATATCCGCATTGATGCATGAGTCTTCAGATGTGCAGTAGATTTCTTATAGACCATAGCCATGAGATAGAGCAAGAATAATAGCAAGTTCAAAAACATTGTGCCTGATAAATCTTGCATTGTGCGCCAGTTTTCTGGTATATAAGGTTTGAAAAAGTCACAAATGTGGGTACACAGCACGTAATTTGCAACTTTATGTCCCTTTAGTGCTCTGCGTGCCACTTTTTTAATAATTGGGTGCTGGTCAAAAGGATATTGTGGCAAAAATCTGGTGCAAATAAGAAATTTGTGCCATGTTGGTGTAGATTTACATTGTGCACACAAGAACTGCACAGGGATAAAAAGACGTTGAAGCCTCTTTGTAATTCTATAGTGTCATGCAGCCGGCATGCAACGTGCTAGTCTTTATACATCAACCCTATTGTAGGATAGAAAATGGGGGGTATATCATTTGAGTTACCTTGGTCTTCTATTTTTTAAATATCTCAAAATTGTTGCCACTGACAATTTGCTCCAAATGTCTAAATCTGACCAAAACAGATTAAAGGCTTATTCACACTGTAGTGGGCCATAATGGGGATCGGTGTGGTGCCCGTTGACGCCTGTGGTGCCTGGCCTTATCTTACCACACCGTGACTGTGCACAGAGAAATATAGGACATGTCCTACATTTCACCATATTACGGCCCTGTGCTGCTCTGTGGAAAGGAGAGGGTTGAACAGCGCTCCTGGCTCCTCCCCTCCAGTGCTCACCTGGCAGTGTAAATGTGTGACTTTCAAAATTTTGGCTCAAATACATTCCATTTCCCCAGTGGTACAGGAAAAACTTTTTAGAATAGAGCAGAATAATACTATTCTCTGCTGAAGGCCCGAGGCTGTCTGGTTTTAACCCATTCATTACAATGTGCGATTTACACATTGTAATGAATAATGAACAAAATCCCCATGAAATGCAGTACTATGGTATGGTATGATCAATGAGACAACCTAGGGTTAAAGTACCCTAGGGGGTCTGAAAAAGTAAAAAAAGTTTTAAAAAATGATATTAAAAAGCCTAAAATTCCTTACAACTGATATCAATATAAATAATCAGTAAAATTCATAAATATGTTAGGTATCACCTTGTCCCAAAATGCCTGATCTATCAAAATATAATAAGGGTTATAAAAGTTATAAAAAAGTTATAAAATCAAAGTACATGATTCTTATTGAGGTTCCACTGGGCTCTAGGTGTGCATAAATTTTGTGCAGCAAGAATAGCACTGCATCATCCACTTTTTTGTTGTAAGTAAAGTGAAATGACGCCCCTGTACCATCCCTCTTTGGTGTCCAACTTTTACCCTTTCAAAGGCCTTCGTTAAATGTGTGTTTAGGGCAATAGGTCTGTAGTCATTGTGGCTATTCATTTTTTCAATGTCAAATATAATCCTGACTTTAACACTTCATGTACCACAGTTATTGAGCTTTCTAAGCTAATTTAACCCCCTTAATGACCAGGACCTTTTGGTTTTTGAGTTTCTATTTTTCAATCCCCACCTTTAAAAATCTTTAACTTTTTTATTTTCCCATGTAAAGAGCTATGAATGGGCTTATTTTCTGTGTAACAAATGCACTTCATAGTGACAATATTCAATATCCCATGCTGTGTACTGGGAATCTGGGAAAAAATTCCAAATGCAGTAAAATTGAAAAAACACATTTGTGCTATTTTATTGATTGGCTTGTTTTTACTGCTTTCGCTATGAGCCCCAAATGACGTCTACTTTAGTCTTTGGTTTGGTACTATCAAAGAGATAGTAAATTTATACAGGTTTTTATTGTGTTACTTTTTTGACTTTATGACCTTTTGATCACTTTTTTAAAACTTTTTTCTATGTTGCAAAATGGCAAAAAAGTGGCTTTTTGGACATTTGACCGCTATTTTCTGTTGCCGAGTTCAACGCTAGGAATAACCGGTATTATATTTTGCTATAGATGGGACACATGGATACCTAACATGTTTATGATTTTAACTGTTTATTTATTCTTATTATTTTTCAGACCCCCTAGGGTACTTTAACCCTTGGTTGACTGATGACTCCTACCATATACTGCCATACTACAGTTGATGATTTTACACAAGATGTATTACAATATGCCACTGGCACATTGTAACAGAACTTCAGAAATCATATAGCCTCTGGTCTTATAAAATCCCAAGGGTGTCATGGAGACAGATCATTGCTCCCCAATGGGAGAAATCATGGGGAGTGCCAATCTCAAGCAAGATGGCGGCATACACCCACAGTGACGTTGTAATATGTCACATATTAGTAAGGGGTTAGTAAATCTTTAAAAGAAAAAACTCTAAATAACTGCAGTAAGATGCCTGCCTAATAATAAATATGCCACATTCTGTCACATTCTGTCCAATTACTGGTGTTAAACCAGTTTCATTTGTGTAAAGTCCTAACATATGGACCAAATGTGGGTCATATTCCCAGGACTGACTAATGATGCTGTAAATCACAGTGTTCACTGTAGGAAATATGGCTCACATGTATTTCAAAAACTAAACATGGTTGTATGAAAGCAGCCTCAGTCTTAGGTGCTCTGGAAAGTAAACATATTAATTAATGCAATTTGACCTGAGAGATTCCAAGTCAATTGTCGCTGAAATTACATTTTAGATAAGATAAATTCATTATAATTTGTATTTATACATCAGATGCAAAGCAGGAACTGCTTGTGAATTGCAGTATTGTGGACACATCAGTCTCATAAAGTTAACTGTATTTATTTCTCTTATTGTGAAGATAAAGTTAAAAGTCTGGCTGATATTGATTATATTTTTGCTGCATTAATTGTAATTTTCTTCAATAAACTTGTAATTGTATTTACTGATCATGTCCCCCAGACTCTGACTAAGTGTTCTGTTTCAGTACAAACAGTACATGTTGACATTCATGGTCCTCTAAATGAACTATAGCTTCCCAGTGCTGGTAGCACTCATGCAGCCCCAAACCATGGCACTCCCACCACCATGATTGACTGTAGGCAAGCCCCCCTTGTCTTTGTACTCCTGGCTGCCACCACACACTTGATGACAACTGAATCAAATTTAAGTTTGTTCATGTTCAGATCACAGGACATGGTTCTAATATTCTATTTCCTTAGTCTGCTTTTCTTCAGCAAACTGTTTGTAAACTGGCTTCTTTTTGCATCATCTTTAGAAGAGGCTTCTTTCTGGTATGACAGTCATGCACAACAATTATATGCAGTGTACTGCGTATGGTATGAGCCCCGACTGGCTGCGTACCCCACTCCTTTGACCACTGGCATCACTCATAAGTCTATTTCAAAAAAGACAACTTTTGTATATTTGTATATGATGCAAATAAGCTTTCCAGTACAGGATAAGGAAAGCAACAGCCCAGATGTATGGCCCTGTGTAGTGTACAGAGGGTGCCAGATTCATGAATTCTGGCGCCCGTTCTTCATGAATCTGGCGCTCCCTGCATTGCCCCAACAGAGTGCTCAAAATTGTTTTTGGTGCACCTTTAACATTGGGCATGTAACACATTTCTGTCAGGCCTTGCATGTTGGAATGCCCATTTCAGTGCAGAAATTTGTGTTGTGTGAAGAAAAATGCAGCCATGCCATAAAATGATTGCATGCAGCACACATGTGGAACAGAAACTTCTTACATACAGTACATGTGCAAGCAGTTTGGACGTGAAAGAATGTGCAAAGTCTGACAGAAAACTGGCGCACTGCCTTTAGTAAATCTGGGCCAATGCCTCCTACCTTGTAAGACAGCCCCTTTAACATCAAGCATGGCTTTCAGAAAGCATAATTAAATGATGCAGAATTAAAGCCGAACCAGTATATCTATTCTATAAGGAACAGATTCCCAACTGTAGACTGTACTTTTTTTATTGATATTATCCTTTATTACAACCAAAACACATCTGGGGGGATTTATAAACGCGCTTGTACCACAATTCTGGTGGTTTTACGTGAAAAACAGTGTCCAAAATGCCTTGCACCACAGTTATCAAGGCTTTTAGACCTTTTTTGGGCACTTTTCCGCCTTGTCCAATTAAGGCCTTCAGCAAAATAGGCGTGCCCTCGTGTGAAAGGGGCGTGGCTTGCAGGAAATCAGTTTAGTCCAACTAAAAGTAGGTCTGCAGTAGGAAACAACAGTCTTATACTGAACCAGAATGCATCATCAATCTGGTGCAGAAAAAGACTAGTGTACCTTGATATCCACAGCTCGGTGTTGGTGAATGGCTGAAAGACTGACTTCATGGTGCTCTCCGGAGTCAGACAAGGCTCTCCTCTCTCACCTCTTCTTTTTGTTTGCGTTAGAGAGCTGTTCGCAGAGTCTATCCGGCAGAAAGAAGAGATCACTGGCATCACCGCACCGGGCCCGGGACAAGGAACATTTTCCAATTTGTCTGGGTTTCAAAGATGGACTGGGTCAAGTGAGCAGTCATGTTCAAGGAGCCAAGCAAGGGGGGCAAAGGCGTCCCGGACATCTCCTCCTTGCTCTGGATTTCTTTTGTTTGCAACTGTGGAGACAAGTGACTGGGACAAGTGGGACAGTTCCTTCACTTATAACTGGGGACGCGCCTTGGTACTATGCCCAGGTCATCCGCTTTGTGAGGGATCACCAACTGGAGGGACTCAAAACTGATCTGTGGAAGCCAAAAACAGTACACAAGTTCATCTGAGATTTGTTGGAATCTTTTCCAGGAGTCAACAAGGACTGTTTGGGCCAATGTGTCTTGGGGCAAACTGTTCAGGCACAAGGTCTTATCGTGGATGGCCATTCAGTGGAGCTGCCCCTCAGGTGCTTCATGTACGCCCGAAGACTGAGCAACACTCCCTACTGCTCTAGGTAGGAGGAAACCCCTCTGCACCTGATTTGGGAGTGCCCCTTTGCTCAGAGCCTGCCAGACGCCCTGGAACACAAATTTGCAGACTCTGTGCCCAGGAGTTCCATGATTTACTAAGCAGTGCTTCCTTAGTTATTCCCAGGAACCCATAAGATTTTGCACTTTGCATAGATTAGGCGTATCATGACAACCAGGCTGTGTTCATATGGATAACACTGAAAAACACTCAATTTGCGATCGTTTGGACTTTTGCAGGGGATTGTGGGTTTTGCATATATTATGCAAATCACGCAAACCAGGAAGTGGACTTTTGCCGGGTTCCCAATCATATTTTTCCCCCTTGTGTGTCTGTATTTCAATAAAGATTCGGGCACGTGTAACCCCCACCCTCTCCCCTTTCATCCCAAATTTACACTTGGTTGGTCACCATAATTGAAATGCCCCGGGTGTTTAGCTATGTTCATTGACCGAGCAGTGTGCCACGATAGCATTTGAAAACCATGGTAAAGGATTGTACTCCTGAGTGATGATAATGTTTAAGAGTGGGACTCCTCACTTGGCATAAGACACCTTTGATGACACCAGACTGCTGGATTATTCACTAGCAGGAAGACCGTGAGACAAGGAGGAGGAGCTCCTTCCCCCCTCTGCTAGGTTCAGTGCCTAAGCAGGAGTATATGTAAAATAAATAAGAGTTAATATTTATATATTGACTGAATAACACTCCCTACTGCTCCTGGAATGAGGAGACTCCTCTGCACCTGTTCTGGGAGTGCTCCTTTGATCAGAGCCTGTTGGATGCCCTGGAACCTCATTTCCAAGGCTCTGTGCCCAGGAGCTTCATGATGTACCATGCAGTACTTTATGGGCTATTCCAGGGCATCCAAGATACCATCTGGTATGCCAGGAGACTCCTCACTTGGCACAAGACAGCCTGCTGGATTATACACTAGTAAGAAGACAAAGAGGAGAAGCTCTATGGTGGGAGCTCCTTCCCTCTCTGCTATAAGTATACTGAGTGATGGAGATGATGACGCTGCAGTGCATAGGAAGTATGCAAATACAATGGACACCAATTCCTCCTTTTGCTACTTTGAAAGGCAGCCCCCTTAACACCAAGTATCACCTACAAGAAGTCTAAAAACATGATGTGGGATTAAGCCAAACCAGAATATCTATTCCATAAGGAACAGACTCCCAACTGTAGCCAGCACTGTTTCCACCTGGTTGGGTCTCCTCAGTACAGTGTAGGGAACTGGATTGGCTGTCTGAGAGGATGCAGTGCCTAAGCAGGAGTCTGTGTCTTAACTGTGAGTACACAGTAAGAACAGGTCAGGCTACGCCTAACCTGATTTGGACCCCTGCCGTGAGCTAGGTCATTGGATCCCCAGGATAAAAAAAAAATGTATATATTGTGTCGTGGTCTGTGCTGTAACACAGTATTTGCTGTGCAAATGTATGTAGTTTGACTTATGCTCTTTCAATTGAGATTTTGGTGAAGAGGAGCAAAACTGAGTATTGTAGCAATTTTTGCATGCTCCAGCTTAAAGAGGGTTCTTTGTCTGAGTAGAAAAACACTCATGGGAAATTTATCTGGCAGGGGAGATTCCATGATCACAAAGATGATTCTCACCTGAGATTGGTTTTCCCCTCTGCCTGTAGGTATTACTCTGAAAATCTCAGCTCAGGAACAAGGGAAGGAAGAAAATCTACATAGATCCACCCTCTCAGTAGACTAGCTCCATCCACTTGGGAAATGAAGCCTTGCAAGACTTCTACCAGCCCCCTAATAAAAGGAACAATAAAAGCCCTAAGACAAGAAGCCCCTGCCACCAAGTTTTCCAGCAAGAAGATGAAGTAGCTAAAAACAAACAAGAAGGCCCAGAAGAATCAAGTTGTGAAATTAAGCCCCTGACCCCATCAGTGACTTTTACCCCTAAAGTGACGCAGCAGCAGCAGCAGCAGCCAAAGGCGGCTAAGCCCACCAGCCAGAAACCACCCAAGCTCCCCCTTACATGAGGGACACTGTCGTGCTGAAGCCAGGGGAGGTGATTGGAAGGGTTCCCCTCCCTATCAGGCACCTTAGATGTTCTGTTGCAACTCTCCTGTCCCAACTCTCTCTAAGGAGATGCAGCACTAATGGCTTCCTCCTACCCTGCTGCCAAGACAGAGGCAAACTACCTCTCCCTTGTCTATCCTTCTGTCTTGGATGGTCCAAACAGAGGAAGAGGATGCACAGGGAAAGTCCAAAGGTCCAACACAGACCTGTCCCAAGAAGAGGAAGAGCAGGAGTCTGGTCACATGGACTACAATAAATCGTATATACTCAGCACTCAGTAGAAGTTCAATTGCAAATATTGTTTATTAAAGCATCACCGATTGGCAATCCACATAAATTTTTAATGTTTCGGTCCATGTTAAACCTTTTTCAGAGACAGGATTGCGGCACACTGACCGCATAGGAAGCAGGTCAGTGTGCGGCAATACATAAGATGCTTATCTATCCCAATTGGGTTGACTTTATTTTCTTCATCTCTACCCACCAGCAATTCTGTCTCTGAAGAAGGTCTAACATAGACCGAAACGTTAAAAATTAGATGTAGATTGCCAATCGGTGATGGTTCTGTATGTTCCTAAATAGACTTCGTGTTTACCTCCTGATCCATCAAACCATGCGGATACGCTATAGTCCCCTGCTTCTTCTCCGACCACAGGGCCTTTCAGGTCCAGCTAACTCTGGACCAAGGTTTTCCATCTACACCAGTCTCCTAGAAGTTAAACTGCACCCTGCTGGAAGGAGAGGAAGCTCAGGAGGAGCTTAGAGAAGCCTACATTAGGCTGAGAAATGACAAATGTTTATTTGATACCATCAGTGAAAGGTGGGAGTACACTTAAGTTCCAATCCCTTGTTTCTTTTATACCAAAGGCAGGCTGTAGGAATATGAAGCAAAGAGGGACCACAGAGGTCTACCCCTCTGGTTGTGCATGCATGCTTGCAATATGATCAACACTCCCTACTGCCAATTAAGGCTGTCTTTCAGGCATTTGGAGACTTATAGCCATTGATGCTTGATTAGGGAATTCTGGGAAATATGCAAATAGGTTTTTTTATAATAATTCCTTCATTTTTATAGCGCACACAGAGCTTGCCAAATCAGTCCGTCTCTATGGGGCTCACAATGTAACCAGCCTACCAGTATATCTTGGAGTGTGGGAGGAAACCCATGTGAACACAGAGAGAACATAAAAAAATCTTTGCAGATGTTGACCTGAATGGGACTTGAACCCAAGCAGCCAGCGCTGAAAGGCTGTAGCGCAATGCCTATTTAGCTACCTTGTAAGGCAGCCCCTGTAAGCATGACTATTACTTAAAGCCAAACAAATATATCTATTCCAAGCCAACTGTAGACAGCATTGTTTCAAGTGAAAAGCCTAATTCTCACGATATAAAAAAAAAACAAACTCAGCCTAAGAAAAAGTTGTTATGAAGTTTGTATGTTCTGGCAGTATCTATCCTGCACTGTGTAGCAGCCTGTATAGCCTGGCTTATCATGTTTGATTTTGATGGTAGATTTCCTTTAATGATAAGGAATCCAGATTGTGAGGCCTAACTTCGGACAGAGAGTGATAAACATGAAAGGAATTAGCAAAAAACTTAGATTGACATTGTCTGTGCTACTGTCAAGCACTTAACTTATGGCAATGTACTAAATAATGCACACTATTTGGCAATACATAATGTGGGGTATACAAGACATAAAAGTCGCAATTCCTTGTACATGACCATGCAGCTATTTGCCGGTTTGCCTTAATCCTCTTTTTTTGTCTGAAAGGGCACCCTGACCCTTTGAATTAGGATCCTGACAAAGTTATAGCTGACAGTACCTGGCATACATTTCATTCTGTCCAGAACCTCTTAATAAATCCACTGTGATGAAGCCAAAACCGTTTAGTAAATGCACGGGTGTAAATAAATTCCCCCCACTGTCTCTAACTAACTCCACAATATGTTGACAATGTATAAACAATAGAAACAAATAAATGAGAACATAAAACCTACATAAATTGAAGGCTGATAATAAATGCAATATGCAAGTCATAAACCTTTTGAAATACTCTTATTATTATTGTCATTCTAAATCAAAATTCATATACTTACGTCCTTGGGCTCGCGGGATGGCTTTCTAAAATGTGAAGATGGAAAATGGAACTTTATTAGCCTATTGCGGATTGCTTTGTCCTTATGCAGTTTATTGGTATAAATCCCTCATTGAACATTCACTAGGATGCTGAGTAATGCTGAGATATTTCTGTTCTCTGTTTCCCTCTGCTTATGCTTCAGACAAAGAAATAATGATCTCCTTGAGGAAGTAATGCATTAAAGCACCTTATATTGTAGACGCCAGCTCACAGTGCAGCTTAATATTCTCGTAGGTTAAAAGCCATAAAGTATTTTTTCTCTTTTTATCACCATCTCTTGATGATGGCAAGATGTATGTGTGACTTCACTTTCTGGCAGTAGGGAGTACCTAGAAATGAGTTTTAAATGATTTCTCAAAGCAGTTACTGTTAAAATAGTTTTACACTGTTCCACATATGCCACAGATATGCAATGCACAAACAAGCCAGGCTTTGAGTCATAGCATACAGATGTGAATATATGGGGGGAATTATAAATATATCTGCATCATCTGCACTAGTGTCTCTTGGGCAGGTCTTCAACTTTTCATTTTTTTAGGAAGGTAGTTGCAATGCTATTCAAGGGATTTTTCCCTGGGAAGTGGTCAGCTTTTATATTTAAAAAGGTCAAAGGAAAGTAATTTCTGAGTATCATCTCATACGACCAATTAGTGCAACAATAAAATTGTGTGCAATTCTCTTGAAAAACTCTCACAAATGAGAGGTAGCCTGAAATGTTATCAGATTTGGTCAGATCTGATAGATTAAACAACGTGCCGCTGTGATGAAAATAAATGTATCAAAACTAGTGCAAACTGCACTATGTAGAGGTTTCCTCATGCTTTAGAATTGTGGCACAGACAGAATTGTGTTGCACATCGGACAAAATAGTGGCCCAACAATCCAAGCGCTGGTGCACATTGGGGCACATTTACTTACCCATCTGGAAGAGTTAACCTAAAGTGCATTTTCCAGTGATAATGCACTGTGCCGCGATTCACTAAGATCGTGCGCCTGATATCCTGCATGTGTTGCTTCCCCACTCAGGTCCGACAGAGTTCACCTTCTTCTTCCTGGTGCATGTAAGTTACACAATTTGAATGTTAAATCCTCCGCTCAGTCCGAATCAGTCGGATGGTCCGGTGGCCTGCCCCCCGATTTGTGTTGCATGAAAGCCGGCGCAGCTGCTCCAAAATCTGATCGTGTGTGACACAATCCCCTGTTAAATACCTGTCACAGCCGTGCAATCCCCGAAAATGTCGGAAAATCTGACTAAAGTACATCCGCAGACCCTTAGTAAACACTGTCTTCTTGTAGCAAACACTTCATAAATACATGTGCAGGCAGCGCAAGGTCACAGAAAACTGGAGCAAACACTTTAATAAATGTGGGTCATTGGGGCACATGCATCATAAGTCAGGCTTTTTTCTGTCTGTTTTTTTGAGATTTTTCTTGGCTTTTCTTGCTGGTCAGATGTATCTTAGTGGTTTTTCTTTATTGATACATGTGGCATTTGGTCTGTAGTGAATTTGTGACTTTTTAAAACAATAGTCTCCAAAAGTCGCAAACAGTTCCCCAGCTAATTTCTACGTCTATTCAGGGGCATCCGTAGAACCCTGGCAGCGGCTGCTGCTAAGGAGGCCCTCTGGTCGCTTCTACTGTGCGGGTTCTCTGGTGGCTGCTACTTTTGCTGTCGGGCACTCTGGCAGCTGCTGCTGTCGGGCACTCTGGTGGCTGCTACTTTTGCTGTCGGGCACTCTGGCAGCTGCTGCTGTCGGGCACTCTGGTGGCTGCTGTTGCTGCTGTGGGGGCACTCTAACTATTGGCTTCTGTGGGGGCACTCTGACATTTGGTGGCTGCTGCTGTGGGGCACTCAGACTTCTGGCTGCTGCAGTGACACATACTTGTCATTTTGCTGTCTCAAATTATTTAACAATATGTTCCACTTTGTGGTCACTCTCACCTGGCTGATTGTAAGTGTATTACTGCATAAATGTAACTACTTAGCAGCTGGAGCTCATATATACAGTAATAAAATGACATTTGACCCCTATAAGGTAACCACGAGGCTGAAGTGGTCCCTGTTGAAAATGAGTTTGACACCCTGGTCTAGGGTAATTAGGCGGAATTTAATGCAGCATGAAAGTTATATGTACATATTTATGGATAACTGCATTAAAAAATTGTATTGAGTTGGGTTATTTTATCTTTTTCATATTGCTCAGATTGTTTCCATACAATGAAGAGAGCCAGTTCTTTAGAGATTATTGTCCTAATTAATTAAAAATACTTAAATGGCATTTTTCTTGTGCAGTGTGGGGATACCTCTCGGCTATCTTATTATAACATTTTACTGCATAATAGCACATGCTAATAAATGGGGTACCAGTGAACCATGAAGAGAACCTAAAATTAAAGGTTTCACAAATTTGTTCTTCCTTTCCATTGCTTGAAGAGCTGATAAGGGCAAGGTGTGAATATCTAGCCCACACTCATCAAAGATTGAGAACCAAGGCTAACAACCAAACTTCTTGGACACCATTAGCAAAACTTATGCTTGACATTCCAAATTAGTGGTTTATTTACATCATTAATCAAAAAACATTCTCATCTCCCCATATGCACACTTTAAATTCTGTATAAAAAAAAAGTTGTAATGCAACATGTGATGAATCCCCACTCTCAGGTTACATTATGGCTTGCACTTATGCTAGAGAGCCTCAATTTAGTATATAAAGCCCTGCCCGCCTACACACTAAATTCTACTCTCTTAGCACTGGCACTCACTTATTTCAGCTGAAACTTTAGCTGTCACCACCTATACTTTTCTCATTAAAGGAAACCTACCACTCGCATGATGAAACCATGTAAGCACACCACCCTGTAGGCTATTTAATCCTGATGCCGGCACATACTTTGGTTAACCATGGCGATCTTTAGTTTAGCTAAAAACGATTAACTGTAAATTAGCCCTCCGGTGCTACCCCTACGTCTTCAGCTGTCTGACGACGCCTCTGACTTACTACCTGCTCTCCTTCAGGTGCCGAGAGCCATGACCTGACCAAGCTCTCGGCACTTATTGCCGGCCTGCTGCGTGAGAGTTAGTGTCTGCGCATGCATGATAAGTGCCGAGAGCTTGTGTCGTGACGTCTGTCACCACCTGAAAGGGGGCAGGTAGAAAGACAGAGGCGTGAGTACTTAACAATCAGAAGGCATCGACAGATGGCTGATGACGTAGAGGTAGCACCGGAGGGCTAATTTACATATGTGAGTTAATCATTTTTTTAACTAAACAAAGGATCGCTGTGCCTAGCCAAAGTATGTGCCGGCATCAGGATTAAATAGCCTACAGGGTGGTGTACACGCATGATTTCATCATGCGAGCAGTGGTTGGTTTCCTTTAAATTGTAATAAGAATGCAAGTAGGCGCCATACTCCCTAAATTATGGATTGGAATGCCCCATATCTGCCAGTCATGTCTTGAGGGGAGATAACATAATTAGCACCTGGTCCGTAGACCAACTGCTCCCTCCCACCACGTGTGTGATTCCCCTATCCCTTAGAAATGTTAATTGGTTTCCTGTGTCCCTTGAATTTTTTTTTTTTTTTTCCAACTTACATTTTATTGTAAACAAATAGAAAACTGAAGATTACATACATTGCAGTCAATAAAATCGTATACAGCGTGTACATAAGGAATTTCACATGGCCATATACAAAAGGTCGAGCTCAGATCTAGTATAATTACATTCTTTGCAATTAGAAAGTCCAAGCGTTATTAATTATAACAATTCTAGCATCTCCTTGAATCGTGCTTGTAAGGGCTCTCTCCTTTCCTTAAATCTTTTATGTATAGTTGTATGCATGACAGAAAGTCCAAGAAAAGCTTATCACATATAAATATATGCATCAACGAACGAACGGTAACTAAAACCTACTAACCCATGGGTCATAAAGAAAGAGAGGTATTTAGAACATCAATACCGAGGTTGTCTCTTACATTAAAAAGGATCTAGCTTACAGGGGATTATTGGAAGCTGTCCCTGGCCTCATCCCAAGGAGACCATACTTTATCGAAGTGTTCAGTTCTAGAGTGTAATGAGGCTGACATAGATTCCATAATTCTCATATGCTGTATACGGGCGTAGAGGTCATGTTGTGACGGAATGGATGAGCGTTTCCAGAACAGAGGAATTAGAGTTTTGGCAGCAGCTACCAAATGTAGAAATAGTTTGGATCTATATTTCCCAAGGTTCTGTGGGGGAAGTCCCAGAAGGATAGTCATGGGATCAATGTCTAGATCTGCTTGTAACACTGTCTCTAAAACCTGTTTAACCATTGACCAGTAAGGTTGAATTAATGTACATTCCCAAAAAATATGAAATAGGGAAGCACCCGTGGTATTACATCGCCAGCATATATCAGGAATTTGTGGGTTCAGCTTGTTCAATAACGCTGGGGTGTGGTACCAATTCATTAGAATCTTATATTGGTTTTCTTTGTATATGGCTGATGTGGAGCCCTTGGGGGCCTTGTCCCATATCAGCTTCCATGTAGGCAATGGGATCGGACGTCCTATCCATTCTTCCCATTGGCGCATGTAGGGGTGGGTAACTGAGTCTGGATATGTCTGTGTCAACAGTAGGCTGTATAGATCTGATATTAGTCCCTTCGAGGCGGAGCCCCTCAGGCAGACGTGCTCGAATTCCGTTAAAGTTGGGACCTGCGTGGTCCCTAGCACCCGTAGACAGTGCTGGTATATTGAGGGGTAGGTATTAGCAACTGGGGCAAACTGTTCAGAAGCTGTCAGTAGGTCCGTCATGGTTAAAAGGCGTTTAGTCGCGGGGTGAGCTAGATCTTTTATTTGAAACGCTTTAGTCTGTTTCCAGAACTCCACAAAGTCAGTGGTTAGACTTTCTGGTAGGTGTGGTGTATACAGGAAGGGAGTAAGGGGTGACTTGTGGGTGGCTAAATTAAATCTAATACGGCAGCTGCGCCATACATCTCTCGTGAATACCATCGGCGCCAGTAGAGAGGTGTTGGGTATTTCTGCTGGTGGGCCCCAAATCAATACACTCGGGTGTACTGGAGCTATCCAGAGTTTTTCGATCTCCGTCCACTTATTGTAAGCCGGTAGAGAGGTCCAAGAGACTACATGACGCAGGTGTGCTGCATAGTAGTAAAGAGAAATGTCGGGCAACCCTAGGCCCCCCTTAGACTTAGGTGCCATCAACACCCCTCTCGAGATCCTATGTCTTTTTGAGTTCCACAGGAAGTCAAGAAATATTGACTGTATTTGCCTAAGTGTCTTCACTGGGACTTTAACTGGCAGGGTCTCGAACAGATAAAGGAACCTAGGGAGGACCGACATTTTAATTGCAGCTATCTTCCCTAGAAGTGAGAGGTGCAGGTTGCGCCAACTTTGCAATTGTCTCCTCACGTCTTGTATTAGTGGTGGGTAGTTTGCCTTATACAGGGCAGATACTTTATGGGTTAGGTGAATTCCTAGATACTTCAAGGAGGTCTTATTCCAGCTGTAAAGAAAGCTATCTTGTATGCGGCTAAGTAATGATGGGTTAAGTCGTATAGGCAAAGCTTCTGACTTAGAGTGGTTGATTTTATACCCTGATAGGCCACTGTATGTATTAATTTCTAAATGAAGGTTAGGTAAGGATAAGAGCGGATCAGCAAGCGTGAGCAAGACATCATCAGCAAACAATGAAATCTTGAATTGCTTCTCCCCTACTTCAATCCCTTTGATATTTGGATCATTTCGTATTCGAGCTGCTAAGGGCTCAATGCATAAAATATAGAGTAAAGGAGAAAGGGGGCATCCCTGACGCGTCCCATTTCTTATGGTCAGGTAGTTTGAATGGGCATGGGGGAGTCTTATTTGTGCCGTGGGTGAGGAATATAAGCCTATCAAGGCTTTCAAGAACGGTCCTTCGAGGCCATAATGGGATAATGTACGGAACATAAAGTGCCAGTTAAGGCGGTCAAATGCCTTTTCGGCATCAAGGCTTAAGATAAGAGCCTCTTTTTTGCTTTTAAGTATGATATCTGTCAAGTCGATGGTACGACGGGTATTGTCTCCAGCTTGTCTATATCTAACAAACCCCACCTGATCTTTATGGATCAGTTGAGGCAGCCAATCCCCCAGTCTATTCGCCAGAAGCTTGGTAAATATTTTCAGGTCCGCATTCAAAAGGCTGATTGGCCTATAACTTGAACACTCTGCTGGGTCTTTACCTTGTTTCGGTATGACAGTTATATAAGAAGCTAACATAGACTGTGGGATTGGCTCTCCTCTTAGGAATTCGTTAAATAATGTACACATACGTGGGAGGAGGAGAGGGAGAAAAGTCTTGTAATATAGGTAAGAATAGCCGTCTGGGCCAGGGGCTTTACCTCCTGGAAGATCTTTTACTACCTCTTCTATTTCTTCTGGGGTAATATCCTGGTTGAGGTGGGACAACGCATCCGAGGATAGTCGAGGAAGGGAGCATTGGGTAAGATAGCGATCTATTTGAGCGTCTCGTTCGGAAGGGGAGGATGGTAAGCCAGATGGGAGGGAGTATAAGTCTGTGTAATAAGAGTGAAAGAGATTTGCTACTTCCGTCGGGTGGTACCGTAACAGGCCATTTTTATCTCTTATTGCATAGGGGTTGTGTGTAGTCAATTTTTGCCTCAATTGACGAGCCATCAGCGTATGGGCCTTGTTGCCATGTTCGTAATATCTGCACTTAGAGTACCGTATCATACGCTCCACATCTATTAAGTCTAATTCTCTAATCTTTGAGCGCAGAGTTTGGACCCGCCTCAGGATTTGGGGTGAGGGGTTAGAGACTAATTCTCTCTCTGCCTGCCGCAAGCACCGTTTATACTGAGAGTAATGTAGGGTTCTATCTTTTTTGAGTTTGGTAGCCAGCGAAATGGCTTCCCCTCTGAACACCGCCTTATGGGCTTCCCAGAGTATTGGCGTTGAGGGCGCTGTGGGTTCGTTTTCCTTAAAATAATTAGTAAGAACTGTTTTTAAAGACTCCCTGGAGGTTAAAGATGTTAGAAGTGTTTCGTTTAGGCGCCAGTGGGGTGCTCGGGGTATAGATTCCTGTAGCTGCAGTTCCAACATGATTGGGGCATGATCGGACCACGTGATAGGCCCTATATCTGCTCCTGTGGTTAATCTCAGTGCGGGTACATTGCCGAATAGGTAATCGATCCTGGAATGGGTTCTATGTGGGGGGGGAGTAGAAAGTGTATTCCCGCGCTGTAGGGTAATTGACTCGCCACAAATCATACAGGGCGTGTTTCCGAATCAGTCGACGAAAGCCTAGCGCAAGCGCTCGTGCTGTTTGAGAGGCGGGGCGTGCAGGCAATGACATACGGTCTACTGTCTCAGAAAATGCTGCATTAAAGTCTCCCCCTATTAAGGTCAGACCTCTATAGTCACAGGTGAGCTTATTAAGGATATACCATGCACCTGCTCCAGTCCCGTGGAGCGAGCATGCTCCAGGGGATTCACTATAGGGGGAGTTGTGTACCAAGATACCATGGCGGTGCAAAGCACCAACAGTAATAGAAATTGGAGGCGCATCCCCAAGCCCTGGTACCAAATCCCACGTCACCCATATGGGCCTAGAAATGAAGGAATTAAAAGAAGCATAACAACACATTTTAAACTATACAGTCAGTAATTGACCCAATTAGATTTCTGCAGAAAGAGAGGGGGGGGGGGGAGTAGAGAGATGGGTATGCTCTGCATAGTGACAATCCCAGTACTTATCGTCCAGAGGAGGGGGTTTTCCGTTCCAGACCAGATGATCGTTGCCTCTTTTTGGAAGGGCGAACCGGTTGCCACGTTTGCGGCAGGTCAATTGATGTTGGTAGTTTCAGCCAGTCTGGCAATTCTGGCGGGATGATCTGGAGTTGATCACAGAAGTTTTGTAGCTCTTCAGGGAAACGTAGGGTGGCCGAGTGACCTTCTCTTCTAGCCATAAGGCTGAAGGGGAATCCCCAACGATAGGGTATCCCCTTATCTCTCAGCAAGTCCAGAAGTGGTTTCAGGGCTCGGCGCTGCTGAAGCGTGATCCACGACAGGTCTTGGAACAGTTGGACACGTGCTCCTAAGAAAGTCACTGTTTTGAGCAACCGAGATCTTTTCATAATCTCTTCTTTAACTGTAAAATCTGTAATATGGCAAATTACATCCCGCGGGGGACCACTGGTTTTTGGTCTAAGTGCCCTGTGTGCTCTGTCCATTTTAATTGGGGTGTCCGGTGGTCTGTCCAGAACCATATTAAACAGCTGTTGCAGATATGCGTGGATATTCTCTTCGCCCTGCTGCTCCGGGATTCCCCGGACTCTGATGTTATGCCTGCGACCCCTGTTGTCCAGGTCTTCAATATGTCGGTGAAGATCTCTGATGGTTGAAGCTTGGGAAACAACTTGAGTTTGCAGAGACGACACCACTGCTCTGGCCTCATTATGGTCGTCCTCCAAGACATCCACCCTTTGTGCTACTAGCTTTACATCGTTACGTACTGCTGCAATTTCTTGCCTACACGCTTCTTTGACTTCTGTGATTAACTCTCTAAAGTCTTGTTTCGTCGGGAGACGTTGAATATATAGCCAGAGAGGATCATGAAATGGAGGCGATGGTTGTGAGGCCGTATCAGATGGATAGCAGGGGGTTGCTGGTGGTGTGCCCGCAGGGAATTTCACTGGAATTTCTGAGGTCATATCATAAGAGGAAGAGGGCCCATGTGATAGGTCATCTGAGTGGTATAAGGCCTCCCCTACCGGTCTGTTTTCCTGCTCCCTGTGCCCCTGCAGTATAATGGGTATAGGATCTGGGGGCAGGCTAGGTGAGGAAGGGAGAGAGGGCATTTCTCCTTGCATCACAGGAGTTGGGTACAGGGAAGGTGAGCTCCTCTCCTGTGGGCTGAAGCACGGGCCCGGTGTAGGGGGGGATATGGACACGGCTGGGGATCTCTCCCGTTGTCCATCTGCCCACTGACCTGGTGTTGCCTCTTGGATGTGGGGCAGGCCGGCCTGTGAAGAGCGGCAGCTCCGGGGTTCCCGTTCCGGTGGGTTCAGCGCGCCAGCGCCTGAGTTTGGCGCGCCTGTGCCTGAGTGTGGCTCGCCTGCAGGCAGCGTCTGGTGCGTGGCTTGCAGGGCCGCGCTGTATGTCGTCCGCGACACATGCTGCGCCTGAGGTGGAGTGGAGGAGGAGCGCTCATTTTCACTTGCCGCGGGCGCCATCTTGCCCTGCTCCGTCGGCGCCTCCTGGCCCCGTTTTTTAAAGAAATCGGCCGCCGGGTGAGCCGTGGAAGGTCTCTCCTGACTCCTCGACTTGCGGGGAGGAGGTCCTTTGCGGTTTCCCATCCTTGGGTGAGCGTGGGAAGCTAATTTTAAGCTTAAAAGGCTTGGGGAGTGCAGCGCTCACAGTTTATGCGACTGCACAGTCCGGCATCCGGTCACGCCCCCCCGTCCCTTGAATTTTTAATTGATACGGACTTGGTGTCTCCAAGTCCCTCATGGTTGGTCTCAAAATGGCTACTTAAGAACATGACAAAATAATACTTCAAACAAAACATAGTCATATAGCAAATATTTCAATTTCTGGTCAACAAATCAACATCCTCTAATAGTCCTGGAGTGTCGAGCACCAAGGATTTCAGAGGAAGGGAGCCAAGAAATTGGCTTTTACACCATTGGGCCAACATTTCATAATGGTGTTTGGTTTTGTTATATTTGTTATATTTTTTTTAACTTAGAGAACCCCTGGGGTCAGCAGGCACTAGACCAAAGTATTTTTATGACAGATCAAGCCTGGGACCTAAAGTGTAATTAGGATTGTACTTGAAAAGTTGGTTTATGGCTGAATTGGATTCTGAATCTAATTACCAGAGGGAAGAGGGCTTCCATCAATAAATCATTGCCATAGTTTGAGTTATTAGCACAAAACACAATAGAAATATTTTTGACTGAGAATAAGAAAAATTCCAGACTATGTTGACAGCTAAGGAACTTACTGACTGATGTATAACATGGATGATGAATTTGCTTTATCAGCAAGAAAATGTTTGGTTCTTAAATAAAATCATAATCTGATGATTAACATAAATTTGAGTGTGCAATTAGGAAACCAACAGGATTTCGGTTAATCTCACCTATAAAAATTGGGTATAAAAATTCTATGATGATATTTACCACTGTTCAAATAATCCCAAATATTACGATAATTGCTTCTGTCAAAGTGACTGGCCTAACAAATCATCAATGTCATTACTTCCCACAGTCATCCATTTAATCCTTCAGTATTTCATCAGAGAAATACCCTATAATAAGAGGATCACTTTGCCCTTCATTTATTTTTCAGGATTGGAGACTCGGTTTTCTTCATCTGGAAGAGACGGAGTTAAAATCTAAGGCAAAATCAACAGACTGTGAATGGGGCCCTTAAGGGTAGATTCTTCTTTAAATTGACATATTACTCCATCTTACCAGTGAGAAGGGGAAATTAGGTTGAACTCCTTTGTACTAACAAAAGGTAATCATTGCCCGAAGACAGACATTATAAGCACTTTTACGAGAGAGAAAATAGCCTGTAAAATATTTCTTTAAAGGAAGTTCCTTAATTCCACTAATAACTTAAGGATATAGATTTTTCTCTTTAGCCAGTTCAATTTTGTCTCTTATAGGAAAACACAGTGGCCCAAATATATTACATGTCCTGGTCCAGTTTTCTGTCTAACTTTGCAATAACTTTGGAGCCTGCACATGTATTTCTGAAGTGTTTGCGCCAGTTTTGCGTACCTGCTGCCCTTTTTCTGACACTAGAAAAATGGGCACCAAAAGGAGCATGCTAGTCCTTAGTCTGTGTTTGTGTTACATTTATTACTGAAACTCAACATAATTGTGTTGCAGTATGTGGGGCACATGTATTATCGCATCTGCGCCCAAAAAAATGGCGGTATTTTAATGTATTTTTGGTGCAGAACTGTTGCGGAGCATTTATAATGAGTTTGCGCCAGAAAGAACAGATGTTTCCGACACCTCTGTCTTTTTTTGGCGCAAGTGGGCGTGGCCTAACATTTCCACATTATCCTCCACATTTATGTGTATTTTGTCGTCATTTTTAGCCGCAATTTTTGATGCATGATAGACCATGAAAAAATTGGTCTGAGAGCAAAATTAAAGTCCATGAAAGATTAAAGCGCACGCTTTACTACTGTCGGCATTTTTCGGGCGCACGACTGATTAATTCCATCTACCCCGTAATCACTAACAGCCCACCACTTTAATACATCAGGCTGTGCATTGCGGAGACTGATCTCCAATGCCGACAGTCATCCTTGCGGCACAATTAGTAAAACCCCCCTGTGTATTACAAGTGCATCAAAATTAAAAAGATGCACACTTCCCGAGCAGTGCAGGAATACTTGAAGACCGTGTGCCAGTCTTTAATTATCGGGTCACCCTGCAGTTTAGTGATGACAACTGCACAAATGCTGTCATTCTATAGAAAGCTTCTATGTTTACTTCCAGTGGACAGAAATCTGACCATGGTCACACAGGTGCACGGCTCGTTAGTATCACAGAGAGTAATCAGAGCTGTGTGATATAATGAGCCGTGCACCTGTGTGACCATGGTGAGATTTCTGTCCACTGGAAGTAAACATAGAAGCTTTCTATAGAATGACAGCAAGCAGAGATCTAGAAAACCGTGAGGAATTCATACAGAAAGTATATTGGAAAAATGTATACTTTCATCATCCAAACAATAATATTAATTTGCCGAAATGAGAATACCCCTTTAAATCTCCACTGGATCTACTGAAGGCCGAAACCAGTCATCCTCAGCTTTCACCTGTAAATGCTTTGTGGTGGTATGGTTTACATAGGTGGTAGACCGGCTCCCAAGCCCTCTAAGGGGCTCATTGCCA
Source organism: Engystomops pustulosus (assembly GCF_040894005.1). Lineage (NCBI taxonomy): Eukaryota > Metazoa > Chordata > Amphibia > Anura > Leptodactylidae > Engystomops > Engystomops pustulosus. Next base: position 49,389,017 of record NC_092413.1, read on the forward strand.
TCCAAAACACCCACCAAATTTTAAACTCGGAAGGACCATATACGAGTTCCTGCTCTCAATACACATGCTCTAAATAATAATAAAACCGTAGATTGAAAGCAGAGTGGAAACCTCCTTCATTTCCCAAGAAGCTTGAATCTAGTACCCATATATTGATACAGCCCAGGGCCCATGGCAGTCTTTATCCGCCCCGGTGCATTACAAAGATTCAATTCTGCCCCTAGAATCTGCCGAATTATAAGACCAGTTTCAGGTTCTAAACCCACAAAATGTGTTTTTGGTAATAAAAAAATAAATGTCCCATACTATGCTTGGTAGATAAATTATCAAGTGTAAGGAACTGGCAATTTTGCATCAAATAATCCACAGATATTCTGCAGTGTGCATCCCATTATCATTAAAAAACATTGGTAGAGAAATCACTTTTTTTAAAAGTATCATTTCTAATACATTTTACTCCAAATAATGTGATAGTGTAATGTGACATTGTGATGATTGTGATGACACAATTGTTGTTTTGTGCTGTATTGCCATCTCAGTTTCACACTTTGCGCTTATTTCCAGCTCGGCACATGACAATCACATGTCTATCAAGCAGGAGCTAAACTTCCTCAAGGTATTTGACTTGTGATCAGCAGCAATAACAACCAAGAGATTGCTGAAAGCAACCTATTGAGCAGATTGTGAACTTCTACACATAAAGGTTAAAACAAGTACATCTCAAGACATCTAAGATACAGCTTGGGGCACAACCACTTTCTTTGATTACATAACACACATGTGTCAATTGGAGAATAATACATATGGATGGAATATGAGTATGAATAATAAGGTGAAATGAGTTTCTCTGTGCGCTCCAAATGATACATGTACTTTATTTTTTGGCATGGTGCGATCACGGTGATACCAAATTTATATGGTTTTATAGTGTTTTAGTACATTTTAAAAAATTTAAACATTGTGTACGCAAAAAAAATAGTTTCACCCTCTTCTGACGCCAATATCTTTTTCATACATCAGTGTATGGAGCTATATAAGACGTCATTTTCTGCAAGCCGATGCATTTTTTAATATTTTTTTAAAAGGCTTCAAAGTGGCGTTTTGGACATTTGAGCACTATTTTGCATTATGGGGTTTACCGCCAGGGACAACCGTTTTTTATATTTTGAGCATTATGAAAAGCATGTTTGTGATGTTTACTCTATATCTTCATATCAGTTCTGGGGAAAGGGTGTGATTTGAATATTTACTTTTGAAAAAAATATTCTTTCTTTTTACTATTTTTTAGACCTACTAGGGTACCTTAAGCCTAGACAGCCTGATTGTTACTATTGTGTTGCAATATATGGTATTTCTACAAATGATTTATTACAATGTGCCAATGGAGCGACGAACAAGATAATGGCGCCTATGCAAAGCATAATTTTGACAGCCGCTGGAGGCTTCAATCCCCACTGTCAGCAGTGGGTGTTTGCTGCAATATCACACCCACCTCTGTATGACAAGGGCTCACCCAGTGAGCCCACTTCATACATCCTTAACAGCTCCATGCCATAATTGTACGGTGTGGAGTGTTGAGAGGTTAAATTGATTTTTAACACATGTAATAGAAAAATTCAAAAAAAGTCCTAAAAATACACCTCTCTAAATGCAAAAATATTTGAAATTGAGGAATGATCACAATAAAAATCAATGTGGAACATTTATCAATTTTGGCACAGGGTCTGTATTTTTGGCCCACTAAGTTTGCAATAATTTCCACTGGAATGTTAGATTGTGGCGCAAGGGGTTAATGAATTGGCGCACAACCAAAATGATTTCGGTCTCCACATTCATGTTGGTTAAATTGAACTCCATAGACCAGCTTTTGCAGCTCTAAGTGTGTGCTAACAATTGCACCATAAACAGTGGGGGGGCACTTATTACAGTCTTTCAAATGGAAAACTGGCAGTGTTTTTTTTTTCTTCTCTGCGTCTCTTGCATCTGCATTTATGAAGTATAAAGAGATAGAAATAAAAATATATAAATTTCTTATCTGACCGGAGCTCCAGATGTTCACAGGTTTTCACTCCAAACGTTCACAATAATTGTTCTCGTTTGTCCTCCGTTCTGCTCACAGCACAAATCCACAGATTCTCCAGATAAGAATAGCCCACTGTTCAGACCCACATGGATGCAGTTTTCGTTACTCCTATTGTTACCACCGTTCACCACAGCGGACCACTAGAAGAAACACGCACTCCAATCGTGTAGAATGTCTTCATAAAATTCTTTAATAAAATTAAATACTACTCACAAACGTTTAGTAAAAATGCGCATATCTATAGAAAGGACACCAGCCTCACACGACCACCCGACCCTGGGTTTCGCCGACACAGCTTCTTCCGGGACGTAGCTGGTGTCTAACTCCCGTCCTCTCTTGTGTGAGGTAATTAGCATACAACATACAGCATAAAACATTATAGCAACATTATAACAATACGACATACAAAACAGATTTCCTTAGGATGTCAACGTGACCAGCTCAAATTAGCTGCATATTTTCTGAGTTTGCACTGTTCCCAGTGTTACACCTATACTTCCAGAGCTTCATTGCCGCCCCAAGGGGGGGGGGTTATCCTCTTAACTGAGACAGCATCCAAACTAACCCACCTGCAGGTATACTGCTCAATTAGTCCTAAATGAAACATATAAGCACAGAAATCAACAGAGAGAACGGCATCGCGGCATCACTGTTCCTAGTCTGTTTAACAGTCCGTGCTTCTCTACTGTCTACAGTGGAGATTACCCATAAGTCGAAAAGGAGGATTCGACTATTCTGTTTAGCACATCCATATTTTTCTATGATTCAACAATTATCCAATTTTTTTTTTAAACTCTGTTTAGATCTTCCAGTTTCTTCTATAGTTTCTATATGTAGGTAGACATGTAGGTAGTTGCTGCACACATCCAACCATCCAAATATTAGGTATGTATTCAATATTGTCTAGTAGTGTAGTATCAATTAGAAGTTCACCACTAAAGTGCAGTATTTGTGTGTATATAAATTTCTTTTGGAATATTTCTAAATATTAGCAGTGGGGATTCCCATCATTTTATAATAATGCAAGGTTTTATCAATGTAGTCTGCAACCGAAAAAAACAAGGGTAAAAATGTGACTTCGAATAAAGCTCTGTGGTCCGTGTATTTTAATCCTCTTTTAGAAAACACTTCAATTCAAAGTCCATATTCAATCCCCTAGGTGCCAATGTGTGTAATCTGTGTATCCAATATCCCTCTCTTTTGTTCAATTTTGTGTTGATATGTTCTCCTCGCCAGTGTGTCCTAACTTTCTCTATGGCTGTGAAATAAGGGCCTGTGGGTTTGAATTGTGACATTTCTTAAAATGTGCCGGAACACTATGATTCGTGATTAGAGATGAGCGAACATACTCGTCCGAGCTTGATGCTGGTTCGAGCATTAGCGTACTCGAAACTGCTCGTTGCTCGGACGAATACTTCGCCCGCTCGAGAAAATGGCAGCTCCCGCCGTTTTTCTTTTTGGCGGCCAGAAACAGAGCCAATCACAAGCCAAGAGACTCTGCACTCCACCCAGCATGACGTGGTACCCTTACACGTCGATAGCAGTGGTTGGCTGGCCTGATCAGGTGACCCTGGAATAGACTAGCCCCTGCCTGCGCTGCTCGGATCATTCTGTGTCTGGATGCCGCTAGGGAGAGAGCTGCTGCTGGTCAGGGAAAGCGTTAGGGTGTTCTATTAGAATAGTGTTAGGCAGGAGTGATTCTACAAGAACCCACCAGCCCTTCTTAGGGCTACAATAACGTTATACTTTTTTTGTATTTGCTTGTGGCTGGGCTTGCAGTTAGTAGTGCAGCTAGTACCATATTGTGAGGAATTTGCAGGGGGACTTGCTACCGTTGTGTTTAGCTCTTAGTGACACACATATCCACCTCAAACACCGAAGTGGGACAATTTATTAGGGGTTTGAGTAGAATTAGGCAGAGTCTGCTGATTTTTTTTTTTTTTAGCTGTATTTCATTTTATAGCTCAAACTCATCTTGCAAAGCACAAAATCCAGTTGTGTGCTGTCAGTGTAGGTAAGAAACTAGCCATAGCAATAGGATAGCATCGTTTTGTTAAAAAAAATAAAAAAACTTAAAAAAAATAAACACAAATTTTTTTTTTTTTCAAGTTTACACTTTAATTTGGAAAATGTTTAACCCGAGGGCTAGGGGTAGAGGACGTCCAACTACTGCAGGGGTCAGAGGCCGTGCACCTGCTGATGGGGGAGCAGGGGAACGCCGCAGAGGTACACTCCCTAGGTTCATCATGTCTCAAGTTACTGGGACTCGTGGTAGAGCACTGTTGAGGCCAGAACAGTGCGAACAGGTGATGTCGTGGATTGCGGACAATGCTTCTAGCCATTTGTCCACCAGTCAGTCTTCCACGCAGTCCACCCATGTCACCGAAATCGGCACTCCTCCAGCTCCTGCACCTCAGCCTCCTCCCCCCCAGTCTGCCCCCTCCCAGGAAAATTTGGCATTTGAACCGGCATACTCTGAGGGACTGTTTTCTGGACCCTTCCCACAGTCACAAACCACTTGTCCTGCTGCTGCTGAGCTATTTTCCGATGCCCAGGTTTTCCACTAGTCGCAGTCTGTGGGTGATGATGACATTATTCACGTAGTGGAAGAAGTGTGTAAAGAGGTGTCGGACGATGAGGAGACACGGTTGTCAGACAGTGGTGAAGTTGTTGTCAGGGCAGGAAGTCCGAGGGGGGAGCAGACTGAGGGATCGGAGGATGATGAGGTGACAGACCCAAGCTGGGTTGATAGGCCGGGTGAACACAGTGCTTCTGAGACGGAGGCGAGTCCTATAGCAGAACAGGTTGGAAGAGGCAGTGGTGGGGCCAGACGGAGAGGCAGGGCCAGAGCTGGTGCATCAGCGCCAAATGTTGCCCGTAGTCAAGCTCCCGTGGCGAGGGCTAGATTTTCAGAAGTCTGGAGGTTCTTTAAAGAAACACCGGATGACCGACGGACTGTGGTGTGCAACCTTTGCCAAACCAGGATCAGCAGGGGTTCCACCACTACTAGCTTAACTACCACCAGTATGCGCAGGCATCTGAATGCTAAACACCCCACTCAATGGCACCAAGCCCGTTCACCTCTGGCCGGGCACACCACTGCTCCTTCCCCTGTGTCATCTGCTAGTCAGCCCCCTACCCAGGACCCCGGCCCAAACACCTCCCGTGCGAAAACCCCATCTTCGCCTCCACGATCCTCCACAGCATCCACCAGCGTTCAGCTCTCCATACCCCAGACGCTGGAGCGCAAAAGGAGGTATACAAAAACCCACCCACACGCCCAAGCCCTCAACGTCCACATCTCCAAGTTGCTTAGCCTGGAGATGCTGCCCTATAGGCTGGTAGAGACCGAGGCCTTTCGAAACCTCATGGCGGCGGCCGCCCCTCGGTATTCGGTCCCCAGCCGCCACTACTTTTCCCGATGTGCCGTCCCAGCCCTGCACAAGCACGTGTCAGAGAACATCCTCCGTGCCCTGACCAACGCCGTTTCTGACAAGGTCCACCTGACCACGGACACGTGGACAAGTGCTGCTGGGCAGGGCCACTATATATCGCTGACGGCACATTGGGTTAACTTGGTGGAGGCTGGGACCGAGTCTGACCCTGGGGCTGGTCATATACTGCCGACGCCGAGGATTGCGGGGCCTACCTCGGTCCAGGTCTCAAAGGCCTACTATGCCTCCTCCTCCTCCCACCCCTCCTCCACCTCCTCCTCCTCCGAACTACCATCCATGGGCATGGCGCCATCAGTCGGTAGCTCTAGGCACAGCAGCAGTGCCATCGCTAAGCGACAGCAGGCGGTGCTCAAACTGCTGAGCCTAGGCGATAAAAAGCACACCGCCCAAGAGTTATTACAGGGCATCACGGCGCAGACTGATCTGTGGCTGGCACCGCTGAACCTGAAGCCAGGCATAGTTGTGTGTGACAACGGCCGTAACCTGGTGGCAGCTCTGCAACTCGGCAGACTGACACATGTGCCATGCCTGGCCCATGTGTTAAATCTCATAGTTCAGCGTTTCCTCAAGACATACCCCAATCTGTCTGATTTGCTCACGAAGGTGCGCCGCATCTGTGCGCATTTCAGGAAGTCCAGCACAGATGCTGCCACTCTCAGGGCAGCGCAGCGCCGCCTCCAACTGCCCGCTCACCGACTGTTGTGCGACGTGCCCACGAGGTGGAATTCAACACTAACCATGTTATCCAGAGTTTACCAGCAGCGCAGAGCGATTGTAGACTGCCAGATGTCAACTTCCACCAGAACTGGTAGTCAGGTCAGTCAGCTTCCTCAAGTCTACAATGAGGAGTGGACGTGGATGTCTGATATCTGTCAGGTGCTGAGTAACTTTGAGGAGTCAACACAGATGGTCAGTGGTGATGCCGCCATCATCAGCCTCACCATCCCGCTGCTTGGCCTGTTGAAAAACTCTCTGGTCAGCATGAAGTCGGAAGCTTTGTGCTCGTCACAAGAGACGGGGGAAGAAGATTCCCTTGTTGATAGCCAAAGCACCCTTAGGTCTGTTTCTCAGCGCATATCGGAGGAGGTGGAGGAGGATGAGGAGGAAGAGGAGGAGAATGTTGGCGAGACAGAAGAGGGGACCATTGTTCAGTCCTTCACTGTTCAGCGTGTATGGGCAGAAGAAGAGGAGTTGGAGGAGGAGGAAATGGACAGTCAGGCCAGTGAGGGGAGTGAATTCTTGGGCGTTGGGACTCAGGCGCATATGGCAGATTTCATGCTAAGCTGCCTATCCCGTGACCCTCGCGTTCAAAGAATTTATTCCAGCACCGATTACTGGGTATTCACTCTCCTGGACCCACGGTACAAGCAAAATCTTTCCACTCTCATCCCTGGAGAGGAAAGGAGTGTGAGAATGCATGAATACCAGCAGGCCCTGGTGCACAAGCTGAAACAGTATTTCCCTTCTGACAGCGCTAGCGGCAGAGGGCGTACTTCTGCGGGACAAGTAGCGAGGGAGAGTAGGCGACCAGGCAGGTTGTCCAGCACTGGCAGGGGTACGCTTTACAAGGCCTTTGCCAGTTTTATGTCACCCCAGCAAGACACTGTCACCTGTCCCCAGTCTCGGCAGAGTAGGGCTGATCTTTACAGAAAGATGGTGAGGGAGTACGTAGCTGACCATACCATCGTCCTAAATGATCACACAGCTCCCTACAACTACTGGGTTTCAAAGTTGGACATGTGGCACGAACTGGCGCTGTACGCCTTGGAGGTTCTTGCCTGCCCTGCCGCTAGCGTGTTGTCCGAGCGGGTTTTCAGTGCAGCTGGTGGCATCATCACCGATAAGCGTACACGCCTGTCGACTGACAGCGCTGACAGGCTGACGCTTATCAAGATGAATAAAGCCTGGATTTCTCCGCATTTCCATTCTCCACCAGGTGAAAGAAGCTGAACCTGAATAATGTATGCACTCCTCCTCCTCATTGTCCTCCTTCTCCTCCTCTTTGTACACTAAAGCAGAGGAAACTGGCTATTTTTTCGCCAGGGCCAACTGGCTCTGGCTATAGTACTCTATGTATTTAATTTTTCTGGAGGGCCAACTACCCTGTCCTCTGTTTTAAACAATTTTTTGGACTGCCACATACAGGCACTCAATCTATGTAATTTTTCTGGAGGACCAGCTACCTGCTCCTCTGGTTTGAAAACTTTTTTGGATTGCCACATACATGCACTATCCAAATTAAATTGTCTCCATAGCAGCCTCCACACGTCGTCTTTTTAGCTGCCTTCACACGTTGTCTCCATTGCTACCTCCACACGTCATCGCCATAGCTGCCTCCAAAAGTAGTCCATATAGCTGCCTCCATACATGGTCCCCTTATCAAACGAGCTGTGTCAGGCAGAATTTTGGATTGTTTTCATGGCTTCCATGTTAACTTTGTCGCCCTCCTGCTGTGTAATCCACAAAATATACTGGCAAACTTTTATCATTTACCAATATTATTTCAGCGCTTCTTGCGCATCTGTTTACATTCCCCTCACCCACCAGAACCCAAACTTATAAGAACGCTACTACACTTGATCTTATACAAAAGGTTCTTAGAAGTGCTGTTTGGGGAGTAGCCTAGAGACAGGGGCTTGGATTGGCGAAAGCTCGCCTGGCAGCTGAGCGCCAGCTCCATCCCAAGATCCAACTAACATAGTTTTAACTGCAGCACCTTTAATCTACTACTAGTTCACTGCCTCCATACATGGTCCCCTTATCAAACGAGCTGTGTCAGGCAGAATTTTGGGTTGTTTTCATGGCTTCCTCATCAAACTTGTTAACTTTGTCGCCACCCTGCTGTGTAATCCACAAAATATACTGGCAAACTTTTATCATTTACCGATATTATTTGAGCGCTTCTTACTCACCTCCTTTGGTTCCACCCATTGGTTTTAAGCCTGAGTCCATTTGGGGTATGTTGCCAAGACACTCTCTATCCTGTCGCTGCTGCCGCTGCCTCTGCATAGTCCCCTATAGTGTCAGGGTCAATTATTGGATGTTTTAGATGCTATCTAGCCTCATTCGGTCACTCTGTCATTGCCATGCTGTTGCCCATACTTTTGGCATAATGGTGCGATTAAGCAGCCTCAGAGGCATCCATGCATGCTGCCCCTGCTGTTTCCTGTCCATTTCCGTGGTGTTTCCATCCTTTTCTGAGGTTCCCAGGTGCTTGGCCAAGCTTCCCTGTGCAGATCCTTGGTCCCCTTGAAAAATGCTCCCATTGACTTCAATGGGGCTCGTTATTCGAGACGAGCACTCGAGCATCGGGAAAAGTTCGTCTCGAATAACGAGTACCCGAGCATTTTAGTGCTCGCTCATCTCTATTCGTGATACATTTCCTGATATTGCGGCAATGCTCTGCCACCCTGGTTTTGATCTTACGACTAGTTCTGCCTACATACCCCATGCCGCAAGGGCAAATGAAGAGATATATTACATTGGTGGTATTGCAACTCATATTTTCTTTTAGTTTTATATCTTGTCCATTGTATTTTATATTCTTATTATCTGGTTTCGATATCTGTCTAGTTTCTTTGCATGCCTTGCAGCATTTACAGTGTGCGAATTTGCCTTCCATTTTGGTCTGGGAATTGCCTATTTCATTTTTGACATAGCTTCTGGCCAAAATATCCTTAAGGGAGGGTGCTCTACAGAACACTGTCTGAGGTTTTTCTACCAGCTTTTCCCCTATTATTGGATCGCTTTTCAATATATGCCAATGCTTTTTAATTATGGTTCTGACTTTTAGTGCATCTTTAGAGTAGGTTGTGACGAAAAGGGGGTTTATCTTGTCCCCATTCTCACTCACATTCTCAGAAGAAGAGAGTTGGCTTATATAAAATAACCATGAGGGGGCTGTTTGGTATGAATATTCTAGGAAACAGGAGACTGCTTTAGTTTCTGAATTTTGAATGCCGCTACGTTACTTCACTGCAAAGGGGCCCACTGAGCCTCTGTTGCCCAGGGGCCTACTGAAACGTAGAGCCAACCCTTTGTGTGCCCAAAACAAGAAAGGTGTCAGTGGCGGAAGAGGACAAATATTGTGGTGCTAACGCTTCATAAACAAGGCAAAAAAATGACAGTTTTCTGGCGGAAAGTCCATAATAAATGCCTCTCAATCTACAGAATATTGGTTTATTTTATGTGAATTTCATCTACATTGGGCCACATTTATCAAAAGGAGGGTGAACTGTACGTGTATGTGAAGGGTGTGCCACCTTATTAAATATTGGTGCAGGATCTTCAATTATCCGGCACTCCCTGCACTGCTCTGGGAGCACTAACACTCCCCTTTAGGTGCACATTTTTTTCTTGTATAAAACTGGCGCAAACACTTTTTAAATACATGTGCAACCTCCGAATATGTTCTTTTCATTGCAAAGTAGGACAGAAAACTGGTGCAGCCAGTTTAATAGATGTGGCCCATTGTGTTTAAAATGTTTTTCCTTGTGGTTTCTATTAAAATGTATAACATTCCTGGATGCTCCGAAAAAAGCCTTGGCTCCAAGAGGAAAATCCGTTCTGTCTCATAAAAACGTGTTTACTTTACTTGTTGATAAGGTAAACAAATCATTGCCAAGTCAATCATCTGCAATCATTTATACCAAGCAAATAGTGCTCCCCCCAGCAATTAAACTGTGTTTGTGTGTAAAATGTATAGGGCCCAATAAACTATTGTAGATTCCAAGAGAATCCAAATACAGCCTGAGGAATGTGCTGAACACTGCACAACACTATGTGAGTGCAAGACAATACATCCCATGTTCTATAGGTCTACAGCTGGAGGTTACTAGACAGCACAGGGGAACTACAATTGTAATCACATGCATAAGGAATCTTATTTATTTAAGTCAGCAAGAAATTGCCAAGAATTCTACATTTGTGTAATATTACCGAGATGCCAGACTGTGTCTTTGAGTTTTATTGTTTATTTCGGCAGAATGACTGGGGAGCTGACATTCTGCAATGACAAGGTGTAGATCAAATTCTTGGTGATTTGTCTGTGTTTTTTCAGACCTCTGTTACCATTCGCAAAATGAGTGGAATTTGTCTAAGATTTATTGCTCCTTTGTGGTTTAGGTTGTTCATAATAAATTAAATCAATGTGGAATATAAGACAAATATCTAACTGGAGGAAATAGTTTTCTTCTACATCAAGATAAATCTTACATTTTGGATACTGTTACTAAGAAACAACATAATTAGATAAAAAGTTTCATTTTTATATCATGTCACAACAGATCTAGAATAAAAACGGTATGTAACCTGATAAAAATGCAATGGACCATATAGCAGTCACTAATACATAATTACATTCATTAGAAAAAAGTATACCTTCCTTCAATTCTATAGTTTTACTTATTAGTATCAGTACATAATATAAAAGAAAACATGTTCCCAAATCTTAAATGTAGATAAATACAACCTCACAATAACACATTGTATCATGTGATTATTTAATTTAATAAAAGCCAATAAATAACTCAATGAATCATGGCTTGAATCTGCAGTAACTTAAAGAGAGTCCACCCAAAATAAATACTTCATAAAAAACTATGATTAAAAAACATTGTTCTTATCCCGGAATGGTTTATTTCCATAGCTGCAATGCTAAAAAAATCGGTTTCGTAAACTTATTTGCAACACACCTGATATGAGTCCAATAATATTAATGGAGTACTACATATTAAATATGCCCTGCCGCATTTTTCCTGATTGACAGGTCTCTCTGCTAGGAGATGCTGCTGTATGGAACTAGTACTTAGAGACCATCTGCCAATAATCCACTACAGACTTATACTGCCCTGTTTACTTGCTACTAGGGGTAAAATAATGTCAAATGTTTTACATTTGCTGGAACATTGAGAGAGAGAGATCTCTCTTCCTACATTGAGCACTTCATGCGACTAGGGTGATGTAATCTAAGGTCCTTTATCCAGAAACATTAACCTACGTCATCTATATATCTGATCACGTGAAAACACAACAAGCCTCCGTGGACTTCTACTGCTCCCCATGCTTCCTTAGAAGCATGCTGTGATTTAATGTCATCAGATACATTCATGAGGTAAATGTTAAAGTTACTGAGTAAAGGACACCACCATGGTCACATGACATAAAGTGCTGAATAGTGAGGAGGCATAAGGATGAGTAGATGGAAATGGCTGACCAAGCAAGATATGCCCCTTTGGTGCCAGGTAAGTTGATTTAATGGGGGATGTGAGTCAATAGGATTCTATGGGAACCTGTTTCTAGCTGTATTTGTAAACAATGTGGTGACTAGTTCCCTTTAACGTGGGCATTCATTTATTCACAAATCTTTTAAGATTCCGCCACAGACTTTCTATAGGGTTGAAGTCTTGACTGTGATTGGCTCATGGCAACACCTTTATTCTGTCCTTAATCAGGTATCTTTTGTAGATCTACTGATGTGGTTATAATGATTGTGCTGTTACATGGCACAGTTTTTCCATCTGGGCATTGACATTTAATGAAATTCATTTACCATATGTAAACATTTCTTCAATTGGATATTATTAAAAAAAATTTCCTGTGTGAAGATAATTTCTCATAAATGTAGCCATTTTGTCCCTTAGAAACGAGATAGCTTCCTCGGATATGACCACCTCACATTTTGGCAGCAGTGGCCAGATATGCGCTATTGAGTCCTGCCTGACCACATAGATTCAGCGATTATTACCACAGGACGGCTGTGCGACCTGCAGTAACTCCTGGACATTTAATATTCAGAAACTTTTTGTTTCCTTGAGCAATCACTCCAGCAGAGGTGGCTGTATCCAAGGACACAGTCTTGTTTCTAAGGAACCATATCGCTACATTTATGAGAAGTTATCTTCACACAGGAACATTTTTTTTAATAACATCTAATTGAAGAAATGTATATATGGCAGATTAATGAAACTGAATGTGACTGCCAAGACCAAGATGAGAATACCCCTTTAAGCTCTAGCTGCTGGGTATGATTTGTAAAATGATACAGAATTTGATGGCGCTATATAAATAAAGATTATTATTATTATTATTATTATTATGGGTAGATTGACTCACATTTGGCTCTGGAATACTGTAGGATCCAATTTATGACTGATTACAAGATGCCTGGTATGTGTAATAGTAAAACAGATCCAAATCTTCACCCCATCAACACCATCCTTGACAGTTAGTGTGTGTGCTGATATGCTGTGTATATTTTTCCCAAAGTCGTGTAGTACATTATTGCCAAATATCTCAACTCCAAACTTCTTATTATTTCTTTACAGAGCAGCATTTAGTCCATGGTGCTGTACACTTACTAAGTGGTTCGCATACATCACATTATATCAGAAGTCATGTGCTCTGCTGACATGGTGCATACAGAAAAAAATCTTCCCCACAGCAACCCTTGCAAATAATCTAAATTTGTTCTGTCTTGTTAAGTGAACTGTCGGGAACCTAAACATTTAACTTGCTATCTGAGACTTGTAGATTTTGGGATGTAAAGTAGTTCTTGCATTGTAAGCTATTAATCTGAGGTGAATTTTCTTGGACATCCACTCCTGAGAACATATTAAAGGGAACCTGTCACTTGGGACATCATTTTCACTAGAGACAGGTTGCTGAAGCCAATTACTCCGGGATTGCAAAGATGCCTTTATATCTTCTCTAAGCATTTGCATTACAATATCAGGCTACATGCACACACATGTATGGGGGATGTGTATATACGGCCGACGTATATACGGCCGATATACATCCCCCATACATCGCTATGGGCTCCCGGCCCTGTACGGGAGCAGTACGGTGCAGCACACATATGACATGTGTGACATGTGCCATACATCCCTATAGAGAGGGGCGGTGGTGAGCAGCGCTCACCTCCTCCTCCTCTCCCTGCACACTGCCGTGTGCCCGGCGGGCAATGGCAGTGTACATGCAGAATAATTGTGTGTTTTAACTTACCTGGCTTCCTGACAGAATCCCCTGGTGTGTCCCAGGGTTTTCTTTGGTTTCGATGCATTAAAAAAAACATGTGACTTGTCTGTGCAGCTCACTCCTTAGCTCTCGGCCCCCTCCTTTGTGCTCCTGTACAACTACTCCCTCCCCCGCTGATGTCAGCTCACCAGGCTGTGAGCTCTGTCCCTATGTAAGTGAAGGAGCAGGAGGGAGGAGTTGTACAAAAATCTACATTAAAAGGTAGATGGAGCCACTAAAGCAGTAGGATTATTGTGTAATAAAGGCAAAGATGGGTTTTCATGTAACGTTTGGAATTCAGGGTGCAGTCTCATGTGTTTTGGTGGAATGTGTTTCAGAGTATGGAGAATGCACAGGAAAAGTCTTAGAGACAGTAGTGAGAAGAACAGAAAATTGAAGCCGAAGGACTCGTGCATTTTAGATTACATGTGGGACAGTTTTTCTGATGTTCTTTTAAGTGTCAGAGCGGGCTCCCATTTAGGATCACCCTTATAGCTTTATTCCCGACATTAAATATGAAAACTATATATTTTTGCATTTAGATCTAGACCAGGTAATGTTCCCATCTTGGAATATGTGGAAGCTTACAATATTTCTTAACAATGTGCTCTGCTATGCTGTACGGTTGTTTGGCTTCATCAGGGCCATGTGTCAGTTTCCTTTTCGTGTTTGTGTTTCTGAAACTGAAGAAGTTTTCATAATCATTCAGGAAACACTTCAGATTTTCGTTTGATCTGCTTACTGCAGGCAATGATTATTTGGGGTGTGGCTGGGAATTACTGTACATGAAATATGTCTTTAATGATTCACAGCGAGAAGATTTTCTCATGGTTTTTGTATAAAAGAGTATATTCAAAATGCCCATGTTGAGCATTGCCAGGGTGCCAGGGGGTCTGTCAATCATGCTTACTGTAATTACTACTGGGAACATAGTCATGGGCAGCCTGGCATTCTATGAATATACCTTTTATTGCGGGAGTACATTCAATTCTTCAGTAGTAAGACTGTACACTGCAAAGTTAAGCCACCAAATCAGTGGTTTCCATGTTACTATGTTTCAGTACTTGGCTTCATGACATTAAAAAATATTGTTAGTGAACTGCAAATGGAACAATGAATGCATTTATACCAATGCCCCAGAAATGCCAATCCCATGCCCTGGACATATGCTCTAGTAGCCAAAATGTCTTTTTTGCAACAAGTGTGTGATCTTGTTGTTTTATCTCCCAATGTATATTTTTTTGCTTTGTGGACAATCATTGTGGTACAGAGAGTGAGTGTGTAATAACTGTAATATACTTATGTAATATAAATGTTGTTGGCCTCAAGGACACAGCGCCATTTTTCAGGTCTGCCCTGTGTCAGTATAAGTGGTTATAACTTTGAAACGCTCATAACATATCCAGGGCGTTTTGAGATAGTTTTCTTGACTAATTTAAATTAGTTAAAAAAATGTATGGAAACTACACTCCCAATATATGAAAAACTACATTTGAGAAGTCTGTTAACCCTTTAGGTTTATTTTATAGGGGTTAAAAGGAAGTGGAGATGTGGTTTAGAAATTGTAAATTTTTTGGAAAATACATTCATTTTGGCCCAAAAATTATACATTCACAATGAATTAAATGACAAACAGCGCCACAAAGTTTTTTAAACAATTTCTCCTGCGTTTGAAGATACCCCTGTTCACTGAAAAGAAAAAAAGGGAGTATAAACTGGTTAAAACTTAACCTTTAATAAACTATTAAAATTTTCAGAAATATCTGGAAGATACAAAAATTGTGTTACCAACAGTGTAGACCCTACACCAAGTGTAAGTAAAAAACATATTGTGACCCCAGACCGCAGAAAGATATACTCTGACAAGGGACTGGGGTCAGTAGAGCTTAGGAGGCTGTGTCTCACTGGGATGTCAGGATAGAGTGGGCTGTCGCTATTGTCAGTCCAATATAGTGTTTAGCGTGTGGACTGTACTAAGCAGCCATCGATAACAATCTATCCCCCACTAGCTCTCCTATCAATTTTTGTTAGATCCGACGCGTTTCCTGAACACATTCATCAGGGATCTACATAAGACCATGGACAACTGCATCATCAACTTATCTACACATCAGTTGGATGAGGCAGAGATGAACCTTCTTAGTAAAGGTTTATCATTTGTCCTGTCTGTCCGCTTTGACTCATTTACCTGGGTCAAAGATATTCATCTTTTTGCCAGAAAGCTGAAATGGAAAAAGTTTTTTAAATGTAACAATCGTAAAAGGTGTTTAGAGCTGGGGATTAGTGAGTCCGATTTGAGAGATATGGACGTCATGATGGATCTATTACAGGAGTCAGAGAGGGAACCAGGTCAGGGTCCATTCACCACCCTGAAAGAAAAGAGCCTCAAGAACCCAGCGATCGAGTCCACGAATATTGATGTGTTTGTGGATCTGGTCACTGAGGAATTGAGACTTTTAGACAGGGATCTATATGACCCTTTTAATAATCTGAGCCCGGAGGAAAGAACAGCCTTGTAAACCTGGAAAGGAATGGCCAAGTTATTGTGAAGCCTTCGGACAAGGGGGGAATATTGTCCTACTAGAACGGGCAGATTACATCAAAATGTGTGAGAATATACTGTCCGATGAGGAAGGGTACCGATGCCTCTTACACAACCCTACCGAAAAATTCTCTAGGGAGTTAAAAATCCTATTAGAGGGTGCACCACGGGACCACCTCATCAGTGAACATGAGTATAAATTTTTGTTAACCAGATTCCCCACAACAGCCACCTTTTATGGCCTCCCCAAGGTCCATAAGGGGTATCCTCCCCTTAAAGGACGACCTACTGGGGGTCATTTACTAAGGGCCCGATTCGCGTTTTCCCGACGTGTTACCCGAATATTTCCGATTTGCGCCGATTGTACCTGAATTGCCCCGGGATTTTGGCGCATGCGATCGGATTGTGGCGCATCGGCGCCGGCATGCGCGCGACGGAAATCGGGGGGCGTGGCCGAGCGAAAACCCGACGGATTCGGAAAAACCGCCGCATTTAAAAAAAAAATTGTGTCGTGAAAATTTCACTCACCTTCATCCAGGATAGGCCGGTGTATTTCGAGGCATTCCAGCGGACTTCAGCGCAGCAGCGCCACCTGATGGACGGCGGAGGAACTACCATCATAAATCCCGGCCGGACCCGAACCCAGCGCAGAGAACGCGCCGCTGGATCGCGAATGGGCCGGGTAAGTAAATCTGCCCCATTGTCTCTGGGATTAACAGCTTGACCCAGAACATAAGTCTCTATGTGGATCAAATCCTCAGACCTTTTGTCACAAGCCTTCCATCCTACATGCGTGACACGATGGATGTCCTTAAACAAATTGAGGGAATTGCTCTTGATGACAAAACCTTGTTGGCAAGCCTTGACGTCGAGGCTCTATACTCCTCAATCCCCCACACCAAGGGGTGCGAGGCAGTAGGGGCCTTCTTAAGTACAAGAGGCACACAATTTGGCAGACACAATCAGTTTGTTCTGGACCTGCTGAGATTTATTCTAGAGAGGAATGTTTTCTTCTTTGAGAGGAGGATCTTCCACCAGCTGAGGGGTACAGCTATGGGGAGCCCAATGGCCCCCAGCTATGCTAATTTATACCTTGGCTGGTGGGAGGATCGCATCGTCTTTTCGGAGGAAAATGCCAGATGGACATCCTCAATATCCATCTGGCTCCGATATATAGACGATGTGCTCATCCTGTGGACCTCGTCACCAGCAGATTTCCAGGAGTTTGTCCAGGCACTCAATACCAATGATCTAGGTCTTAAATTCACTAGCGAAATCCAGGAGAAATCCATTGCTTTCCTGGATATACGCATTACTAAGTCCGCGGAGGGCCAACTCCAAACAAGGGTTCATAGGGAAGAAACCGCTACTAACAGCTTGCTGTGCTGGGAGAGCTGCCACCCGGTCCCCCTGAAAAAGGGTATACCGAAGGGGCAGTTCCTCAGACTACGCTGCAACTGTAGCCAAATGGAGGATTTTCTGGCTCAATCCAGAGATCTCATCGACAGATTGGCCGAGCGAGGGTTCCCTAGAAGAACCATTAGCAAAGCCTTTCAGCACGCCCTATCATCCAGGAGAGAGGATCTTTTAGTTCCGCGTACCAGAGAGGAGGATAATGCTTTACGTATAATAGGCACTTTTGATGCCAAGGCAGAGATGGTTAAGCAGATTGTAAATAAATATTGGCGCATTCTGAGACAAGATCCAGATCTCAGGGAATGTCTGCAACCGTTCCCCTCAATTACATACAGAAGGGGGAAGAATTTACGGGACAGACTGGTACACAGCCATCTCGAACCGGCACGAGGAGCCACAACGTGGCTCTCGACTCGGTCCGGCACTTTTAAATGCGGAAATTGCAATGTTTGCCCACTGGTTCTCCTAGGGGACATGTTTCGAAGTGTGAGCATGGGGGAGACCTACTCGATCAGAGACTATGCCAACTGTCGTACTGAGGGAGTGGTATATATGCTCACATGCCCGTGCCCACTCAACTATGTTGGCAAAACCCATCGTCCGGTAAAAACTAGGATCCAGGAACATATGGGCAACATCAGAAACCATCGAGAAACCACAGTAGCTAAACATTTTGCAGAGAAACATCGTAGTGACCCTAAGTGTTTGCGCTTTCAGGTTATCGAAAAAGTTAGACCACCAAAACGTGGAGGCAATTGGGACCGCCTCCTCTGTCAAAAAGAGACTAGGTGGATCTACACTTTGAGAACGATGGAGCCAGAGGGTCTCAATGAAAATCTATCTTTCACCAGTTTTCTATAATATAATGCATTTGCCGTCCTTGGCTTAGGACCTTTGCCTAGAACTAAGGTGCCTAATTCACACACTTGTATTTTCTATTTGGCACTATTGGCTCTACTGTCAAATTATCATACTGGTCATCCATATTTACCTCCGCTCCATTCATTTTAGCTCTGCGGTTCATTGCGGTTCATTTCCTTTGTTTTCCTCTCTCCCCATATCCCTCCTACATACTTACCTTGGTCTCTCATGTTTCCGTAGATGTATGAGGTTTGGTATGGACTTTTGCTACCATTTACTCTTTCCTCTGTTTTTGTGTCTGCCCTGGCACTTCACTTTACTTACGCAACGGCAGTTATCTGTCCATATTCACTTTATTACTGTCCACAGTGGACAGATCTGCAGGCATATTATCCTGCCCGGGTGCTAAGTGATGAGCATCCTTAGATGTCCCTATAAATAAGCTTATCGCACTTCTTCCCTTCCCTTTGTCAGACACATATCAGGGAGTGGCCATCTCTCATTGTTTACCTCTGCCCTCATATTCTCCAATGGCTGTGCTCTACGCATGAATCGGGGCGGTCCGTAGGCGTCCCGATGACGTGCGGTCACATGACCGGAGGCCTGTGACAGCCCCCGGCCTTCCATTGGATAAGCCATCTATGATGCGGTGGGGGCGGACCTAATGCGGAGGTGTGTTCTCCTCGGCCCGCTCCTACTGGCTGACGACCACCCGGTGATGACACAGGTGGGTGGGGCGCTTGCTTTATATACCCGGCTTTCCCCGCGGGCGTCAGCCGCTGCCATCAATGCGGGGATACGCTGTATCAGTGTTCTTAGAGACCAGACACAATATGAATCGTCTTGTCTAGCCAATTAGTAGTTACGTACATCATGATCCCTGATGAATGTGTTCAGGAAACGCGTCGGATCTAACAAAAATTGATAGGAGAGCTAGTGGGGGATAGATTGTTATCGATGGCTGCTTAGTACAGTCCACACGCTAAACACTATATTGGACTGACAATAGCGACAGCCCACTCTATCCTGACATCCCAGTGAGACACAGCCTCCTAAGCACATCTACTGACCCCAGTCCCTTGTCATAGTATATCTTTCTGCGGTCTGGGGTCACAATATGTTTTTTACTTACACTTGGTGTAGGGTCTACACTGTGGGTAACACAATTTTTGTATCTTCCAGATATTTCTGAAAATTTTAATAGTTTATTAAAGGTTAAGTTTTAACCAGTTTATACTCCCTTTTTTTCTTCTCAGTGAACAGTGTCCTTTAATAGGGAGGTTTACAACTATATACCCCTTTTTCAGTGAATGTTTGAAGATACCCCATATGTAGTGGTAATCTATTGAAGAGATTTGCATTGTCACATTGTACAGGCTATAATTTTTTTATGTGAATATATGGGGGGGTTATTTTGTGCCAGATGAGATGCACTTTTAAAGTGCAACATTTTGGGGCATCTATAACTTGATGAGCTTTTATTATCTCTTTCTTGGTGGAGCAAAAGCAAATAACACATTTTTGCTTGCTTTTTTAGGGGGCCCTTCACCATACCATAAAAATAATATGTAATTTTTTTCTATGGGTAACAACTATTACGGCAATACCTAATTTGCATATTTTTTTAAAAATTGTTTTGCTTAACAAAAACTAATTTGGAGAAACTCTTTTTAATTTTAGCATCACCATCTTTTCACAAGCTTAACTTTATTTTTATCTTTGGCTGACAAATCTGTTTAAGGGCTTATTTTTGTCAGAAGAGTTGTTATTTTTAGCTGTTTTAGTTTGTGGTGTGTAAAAACATCAAAAATCATGTTTTTATGAAAGTAGTTCAGCTTTTTTTAAAGGTGTTCAACATCCAATAGTAATTCTGTTTTATTATCCAGATTGTTATGGATGCAGCGATACCAAATATGTTTGAGTTTTTATTTGTGTATTTGTGTTTGTTACACTGTATTAGGTTTCTCTATGGAATGTGTGATTTTAGTGATTTTAACTTTATTTTATTTTCTATTTTTAAATGTTTTTAACTTTTTATTAACTGTACTTTACTTTATATACCCTTGGACTTGAACCAGCAATGTTCTAATCACTGGTTCAAGTCCAAGACACTGCACTGCAATACTAATGTATTGCAGTGCAGGGTAAGATGTCTGAGCATGCATATGCATGTGCAGACAGTTTAAAGTCAGACACAGAAGGGGTCTGACTGTTGGACTGATCGGGCAGTCCCGCGGCAGATCTCGGGGCTGACCTGAAGAGGATTGGATCTCCCAGTAAGCGCTGCAGAAGGTCTGATCCCTAGGAAGAAGCCCCTTACAGTCTTCGGTCATGCTTGACTGCAGTATGCTTGACTGCGATCATAGACATCTCCAATCTTGGGTGTTAGAGCTGAGTGTCAGTTGTGATATACAGCTGACACCTGCTGCCTCTGGCACCAGCTCCACTTGTGAGCTGGTGCCAGAGACCTGACATAATTCTATGTCTGGTTGCAGGAAGTAGCTACCCGGATGGATGTACTATTAAGTTGATGTGCACTTAGAGTTTAATCAGCACTTGTATATGTAAAATATTTTTGGATGGTTTTAGATATAAACAATTTTAATTGATCTAGCCATGGTGGTATAGCTTAAATTTTTTGGGATGAATATATACTATGTTATCATATAAGCTTGAATGATAGTACTACGGCCCCATTGGACCCCAATACTCAGTTGATCTCTATTTTTGGTGTATAAACAGTTATACTATTCCATATACATAGATACAGCATATCCAACATATACATAAACATTCAGAATATGCACATCACATATATACATACATATAGAGCATATACACATACAGGGTCGGACTGGAGTACCTGGGGCCCACCAGAGGAAATTATTTTTAGGGCCCACCCTATCTTTATGCTAGTAAGACTACCAGACTACTAACGGAAGTATAAAAAACAGCAGATAAAGGTGTACAGTTTTAGGCTACATTCACACGACGATATGATCTCCGTACTGTAGCATGGCGGGCGAACGGCGGCGCCCAGGAGAGGAGGAGGGGGTGAGTGCTTCACAACCCCGCCCCTCTCCATAGCACCCATTGATGTCTATGGGGGATGTTTATACGGCATATAAACATCGGACATATATACGTCGCCCATACGGCTGTGTGAATGTAGCCTTAAACACAATGGGGTAGTTTTATCTGAGAGCAGAACTGTTCTAGTTGCTCAAGGCAACCAATCAGAGTTCAGCATTCATTTTCCCATAGCAGTTTATGAAACGAAATCTGAGCTCTGATTGGCTGCCATGAGTCACATTAAAAGACAAAGCACATGTTACTACTTGCAGAGCAATGCATTTGATGCATTTTGCCCAAATAATTTCAATGGCAAATATATCATCAGAAAGCGGCCTCTGACTGCGTTCACACTCTGCACTTGAATTACATTTAGGAAGGCAATTCCAGTGCAGTGCGGTGTTCCTAAATGCAATGTGTGAACACAACCATCAGGAACCTAAATGTGGCCACTAACCCCAAGCCAACTATACCCAGCCCGACTAATTGTGCCCCCCATTACCAGCGGGTTGTATGTATACAGAGGCGCAGCAGTGACATCACAACCAGCAGCCGCGGCAGGTCCTGGCTGTGGTCAGTGTAACACTTACAGGCTGCAGGCAGAGGCTGCACAGGGGGCGCTGTGGTGGTGATGTCACTGCTGTATCTTTGCATACATACAGACCGGGGCGGTTGGGGGGTACAATCAGATGGGGGAGATACTGTGTAACACCAGCAATTACTGTAAATCCAACAACTCACACACATGACGTCTATAGTTGAAGGAATTCTCTTTAATTTCTCTATCCTTCTATCTGGAGGATACATCAGCTTCTAGCAGCCAGATCTCTGCTCTAAAGGTTAAGAAACACAAAAAGTTAAGTTCCTCCTTTTCTCATCATCTCCCCCACCTTCTTATGACAAATGTAATAGTGTTATGTTCTTCCCCTAGAGATCACAATTATTCTCCTATAGTGGATATAGTCTTGACTCCACATACCCACAATTCTTGCAGAGCAATGCCCCCCCCCCAAGTAGTGAAGGTGCATGTCACCCTGCACCCCCACATTACATCCATGTCACTCTGCACCCCCACATTACATCCATGTCACCCTGCACCCCCACATTACACCCATGTCACCCTGCACCCCCACATTACACCCATGTCACCCTGCACCCCACATTACATCCATGTCACCCTGCACCCCACATTACATCCATGTCATCCTGCACCCCCACATTACATCCATGTCACCCTGCACCCCCACATTACATCCATGTCACCCTGCACCCCCACATTACATCCATGTCACCCTGCACCCCCACATTACATCCATGTCACCCTGCACCCCTACATTACATCCATGTCACCCTGCACTCCACATTACATCCATGTCACCCTGCACCCCCACATTACATCCATGTCACCCTGCACCCCCACATTACATACATCCACATTTCCCCCTTGCACCCCTACATTACACGCAGATGACACCCTGCACCCCCACATTCCCCCTTTCACCCCTACATTACATGCAGGTTACACTGCACCCCCACATGTTCCCCTTTCACCCCTACATTACATGCAGATTACACTGCACCCCACATTCCCCCTTTCACCCCTACATTACATGCAGGTTACACTGCACCCCCACATGTTCCCCTTTCACCCCTACATTACATGCAGATTACACTGCACCCCACATTCCCCCTTTCACCCCTACATTACATGCAGGTTACACTGCACCCCCACATCCCCCCTTGCACCCCTACATTACATGTATATTACACTGCACCCTCACATCCCCCCTTGCACCCCTACATTACATGCATATTACACTGCACCCCCACATCCCCCCTTGCATGTAATGTAGGGGTGCAAGGGCGGATGTGGGGGTGCAGTGTAATATGCATGTAATGTAGGGGTGCAAGGGGGGATGTGGGGGTGCAGTGTAATATGCATGTAATGTAGGGGTGCAAGGGGAAATGTGGGGGTGCAGTGTAATATGCATGTAATGAAGGGGTGCAAGGGGGAATGTGGAGGTGCAGTGTAATATGCATGTAATGTAGGGGTGCATTACACTGCCCCCTTTCACCCCTACATTACATGCAGGTTACACTGCACCCCCACATTTCCCCCTTTCACCCCTACATTACATGCAGATTACACTGCACCCCCACATCCCCCCTTGCACCCCTACATTACATGTATATTACACTGCACCCCCACATCCCCCCTTGCACCCCTACATTACATGTATATTACACTGCACCCCCACATTCCCCCCTTGCACCCCTACATTACATGTATATTACACTGCACCCCCACATTCCCCTTTGCACCCCTATATTACATACAGGTGCAGCATAACTTCACATACCCCAGGGCAGCTCTATCCGAGGACATGCTGAGTAGCTCCTCCCCGTCACATGGTAATGACCTCATCAAAGGTCCTTTACCATTGTACATTGTACAGTGTGCAGGAGCCTGCGGGGAAAGTGAAGATGCGACCTGCGCCTGGTCCCCGCGGCCCACCCCTATCACCCGACCACCCCTCGGAACCCCGCCCCCCCCCCCCATCCCGCGGGGGGTAGGGGGGGGGGTTCCTTCGGTGCCGTTTTTTTTTTTGTTTTTTAATCTTTTAATGAAAAAAAGTTTCTCTCCCCCTACCGGGGGGGGGGGGGCCACCAGTATCGGGGCCCACCGGAGGATTCTCCGGTCCTCCGCTGGGCCAGTCCGACACTGCACACATATGTATATACTCACTGCCAGGCAGTTTCTTATCCTGTGGGCCCAGTAGCTTCTGTTTACATGGGGGGAGTAGAGGACAGAAATGTCAACCGACATTTCCTATTTGTGCTGTCAGCTCATTTGTGCACTATGGAAGATGTGCACATATTGGGGCTTATTTACTAAGGGTCCACGGATCACATCTCCGTCGGACTTCCCGACATTTTCAGTATTTGTGCTGCTGTGACAGGGATTTAGCAGGGGATTGTGTCACACGTGATTGGATTTTGGCGCAGCAGCGCCAGCTTCCATGCAAAAGAAATGGGTGGGGCGGGCCACTGGATGATCCAACTGATTCGGACTGAGCGCGGGATTAACATTCAATTTATGTCACAAGACAATGCACTTACATGCACCAGGAATAAGAAGGTGAACTCCGTCGGACCTGAGCAGGGAAGCGACACATGCAGGATATCGGGTGCAGGAGTTTACAATTATTAATTATACAATTCCCACTTACATACAAATTCAACTTAAGAACAAACCTACATAACTTATCTTGTCATGGAGATCAATCTGTCATGATTAAGTAAGCATCACACCACTGGACACTTTAAAAGGAGGCTGGTGCTTGGCATCATTGTTTCTCTTCTGTTAACCATGGTTATCTATAAAGAAATACATGCAGTCATCATTGCACCGCACAAAACTGGCGTAACAGAGAAGAGTATCGTAGCTAGAAAGATTGCACCTAAGTCACCAATCTATCGCATCATCAAGGAATTCAAGGAGAGAGGTTCCATTGTTGCCAAAAAGGCTCCAGGGCGCCCAAGAAGGACCAGCAAGTGCCAGGACTGTCTCTTAAAAGTGTTTCAGCTTCGGGATTGGGCTACCAGCAGTGCAGAGCTTGCTCAGGAATGGCAGCAGGCAGGTGTGAGTGCATCTGCACGCACTGTGAGGCGGAGACTCTTGGAGCAAGGCCTGGTGTCAAAGAGGGCAGCAAAGAAGCCACTTCTCTCCAGAAAAAACATCAGGGACAGACTGATATTCTGCAAAAGGCAGGGAGTGGACTGCTGAGGACTGGGGTAAAGTCATTTTTGCTGATGAATCCCCTTTCCGATTGTTTGGAACATCTGGAAAACAGCTTGTTTGGAGAAGACAAGGTGAGCGATACCACCAGTCTTGTCTCATGCCAACTGTAAAGCATGCTGCAACCATTCATGCGTGGGGTTTCTTCTCAGGCAAGGGAATCGGCTCTCTCACAGTTTTGCCTAAAAACACATCTATGTATAAAAAATGGTACCAGAATGTCCTCCAAGAGAAACTTCTCCCAAACATCCAAGAGCAGTCTGGTGATCAACAATACCTTTTCCAGCATGATGGAGCACCTTGCCATAAAGCAAAGGTGATAACTATTTGGCTCAGGGAACAAAACATAGAGATTTTGGGTCCATGGCCTGGAATCTCCCCAGATGGTCAATCTTGTGGTCAATCATGAAGAGACGGGTGGACAAACAAAAACCAACAAATTGTTACAAAATGCAAGCATTGATTGTGCAAGAATGGACTGCTATCAGTCAGGATTTGGTCCAGAAGTTGATTGAGAGCTGCCAGGGAGAATTGCAGAGGTCCTGAAGAAGGGTCAACACTGCAAATATTGACTTGCTGCATTAACTCATTCTAATGGTCAATAAAAGCTTTTGTTACTCATAATATGATTTCACTTGTATTTCTGTATGTGATAAAAAGATCTGACAAACACACATAAAAACCAGAGGGCAACAGATCAGGTGAAAATATAATATTTGTGTCATTCTCAAAACTTATGGCCATGACTGTACAGCTAGTAAGAATATATACCGTATATACTTCAGTATAAGCTGAACCGAGTATAAGCCAAGGCACCTCCCAGGGTTGGAAGTGCATTGGCCATAGCCTCCCCAGTATATAACCAGCAAGCACATGCCCTCCAATATATAGCCAGCAGCCCCACAGTATTTAGCCAGTGCCTGCCACCAAGTATATAGCCAGTAGCTTCCTGCCCTTGGTATATAGTCATCAGCCCCCTAGTATATAGCCAGCAGCCAACTTTTATGTAACCAGTCCCCTGCCCCCTAGCATACAGACAGCCCCCTGCCCCCTAGTATTTAGCCAGCAGTCCAATTGCATATAGCCAGTGACCTGCCCTTGTATATAACCAGTGCCTGCCTCCTCGTATAAAGCCAGTGCCTGCCCCATCATATATAGCCAGCCCCCTGCCCAGACTATAGAAAAACAAAAAACTGTGTAATCACCTTTCCGACGCCCCCTGCAGGTCCTTTTCTGTCTTCAGCTCCATCCTCGGCTCCCCACACGGTTCTGTCACCTACACCATGACGTCAGCTACTTGTTGACATTATAGTGTATGCCGATGGCAGTGCACACACACTGATGACGGCAAACGGTAAAGGTGAGTAGAGATTTTTTTCTTCATAGACTCCAGTATAAGCCAAGTATAAGCAAATTTTTGTGCTGAAAAACTTATCTTATGCTCAAGTATATATGGTAAGTGAATACGGAGAATAAAAACTGAAAAGGACAACATAGCCAATCTTAATCAGAGGCATACTTACTATGTTTATATATGCCGTAGGTGTTTGGGCACTTTAAGCGATTTTAAAGTTAGTGGGAAGTGAAGCATAGGAATTATTTAGTCATGAAAATCCCTCCTAATAGCTATAAATTATTAATTTCATCTGTATTGCATGGAGTTGGTGTGAATAGTATAAAATAAAGCTGTTATAATTCCAGTGATGCCGAATGCACTCAAGACCTTAAAAACAGCTGCCAGGAAATGTATGTATTTTGGAGATATGCATGGAGACGTTAAACCCTGAAATGTGTTAGTAAGTATAACAACTTTAAATGGTATGAAAATGCAGGTAAGATTATATGAAACATTAATTAATGAGGGACCTTTAAAAAAACAACATTTCATACAGGAAAATTAAAATTCAGCAGAAGGTAGGGAAGGTGGGCACAAACCTAGGTAACAAATACATTCATTCTTTGGGAATTAAATGTTCTTTTCTGTGCTTGTACAGCATATGATAAATCCATTACACCTCTGTGTTTATAGGGAACCTGGGTATATTTCCACTTATCATTTCCAACAACCTGATGTCTATTTCTCTAAAAATACCTAGAAGAAAGAAATTTTGAATCTCTAGAGTATTACAGCATACATTGATTATGTAGGAGTTTGCAACTATAAAATGAAATAAGTGATTTCACAGAAACTTTCTATTGTGAGGGTCATAAGAATTCTTGATTTAAAGGGTGTTGTTTCAGAATAGTGTAACTGTGTGAACTCTATTTTTCTCTGGCATTATAATATTTGATTTTCACCAGTAATATATGTATGCATGACATCATCAAGGTAAAAACAGAACATGATTTACTATTTGACATTAGTGTTATGTATTTGCCTTTATGACTTTACATATTCTACTCTACTAAGCTCTGTTCACACTGTATTTTCAGGGTAAATTGAAGATATGCATTGAGAAATACTCCTGACGTGTACCTGGAAAGCCTGGAAATTTATATTCTATAAAGGCACACCAACACATAGCTACTCATTGTATGCCAAAAATCATAGGTCAGGGAAATGGGTCCCTAGTACTACACACCAGGAGATTTGGTGCATAAGCCGAACACAAGCTGTACTTATGATAGGAAAAAACACTATGGTGTTTCTTCTAGGGAAGAACTCATGGGATGTGAACATTTTTTGGTCTACAATAAGACTCATCTCTGGGACTTGTGATAAACACTTCAATCCTTGTGCAGTTTTTTTTGTGAAATTCTGCCATTGTTATGCACTTTGGTAAGAGGACAGAATCTCAATTATCAAGAGTTTCCTCAACAGAATCAGAGCCTGTGTGATCAGTGCAGGAGGCTGGCTGTATATGACAGCTGAGTCTCTGCATGAGCAGCCAGGATCGCAATAGTCATGACCTTGGCTTTTTAAACCTTTAGGTGCTATGGTCAAACATGCCCAAAGCACCTAAAGGGGTTACCCGCCTCTCCGCATGTCGATCAGCCACACGCATGTTGAGTATGAGGAAGCCGATCATCTTCACAGCAGCCCTGGGGTCTGATGAAGGACTCCATAGCTGCCTTTCATGATTGGCTGCTGGGTCAGATCCAGCAGTGCAGATGTCAACCTATGAATTTGCATATGCTGACTGTTCTAATGCATTGCCATACATCAGTATGGAAGTGTATTAATTTTAACAAATTGATCAGATGTTCACTTGTTCAAGTCCAAGTGAGGGGCAAAAAAAAAATGTACAAAAGAATTAAAAACATTTTTTAATGCAAAATAAAAGTACCATAAATTGCCCCAAATATTTAAAAACTTCCAAGCACAATAAAACATGAAATTCACCACCAAAACAGAACCTGGAAGAAGCAGGTGAACTCCGGCGGACCTCGGCGCGGAAGCGACGGATGCAGGAACTCGGACGCACGATCTTAGTGAATTGCGGCAGACCCGAATCCTCGCTGAACAACGCACCGCGGCATCGCGACAGGACCGCGTAAGTAAATCTGCCCCAATGTGTTAATAAAGATGATTGTATCTTTTGAAGCCGTTTTCATGACACACATCTGTTTCTCCTTTTTCTGTGTGTTTTCATTGGTTGTTACAATGAGCAAAGCAGGTCTCCCCTCCCCCTGCATGTCCTGCTGCTGTACCCATAAAAGCCCCTCAGGCTCATTAATTTTAAAAGTTTATTATAGAGGAAGGAGGCCATGAATAACATATATAAGAAGATTACAACAGTCATGGTACCTGGATCTATGAGTAAGTGGCCTTGGTTTATCCTGCTTGAATTTTATGGTACATTTCCTTTAATAATAGAGGATAATACTTATCTCCTATAGATACTTAATAATAGTGGATAATAATAGTTTTCTCTTAGATATTTCACCATCAAGACTCCAGAGATAGTGTTGAACCAATACACTTCCTGCTTTGCTTTATATATATATAATATAGCCACCGATCACCAGCACAACTGATAATAATGCATATGATGATCAAGGGCTTTAGAGGGTTTTTTTATGGTCTCCAGGGTAACAATGCTGTTGGAAATGTTATGAGACTCTTCATATATACACACTGCTAGACATACTTGTGTTGGTAAAATAAATATTTGTCCACGGGGCACTCACCACATGTAGTCTACATATCCAAAAATCTTGTATTATGTGTAGTGCAGGATTTGTCGGCTTTGACATCAGCTAACTGAGATATATTGTGGCTTCCCTCATTTCTACCTCATATGGTGGCCTCCCTTACCTCTGTCTCATATTTTGGTCCCTCATCTACCCCTCATCCTATGTGCTCCCACCATATTCCCTTCACATAGTAACCTCCCCTCATCCCGTGGAAACCCCCTCTTTCTCTCTTCCTTGTTTCAGTGTAATTAGAAAATAATAACATCAAGTACTCGCCTCTTCCCGTTCCCCAGAAGCACTCCTCCTTCCTATGCTGATGCTGTGCGCGGTGAGGCATCATGTGATGCCGGCCTCCCGGCCTATACTGCATACAGCTGCAGCAAATACACTGTGAAGATGAAGAGAGCTGACGGCTCTCTGCACCATCAACTCATGCAACTAGTTATGGGATGATGGGTGCTGGGGAGGTGACATGGAGCCAACAGTTGTCGAGGTCCACAATGGGTGGTACATCAGTGGGCCAAACCTGACGTTCTTTTCCTCCTATAGGACCCTGCACCTAATGTACCAACCTCATTCAGTGAACTTTGGTCTGTATCTAAAAGGGTGCCTAGTTCTGTGTTCATTTTAAATGTACTAATATAGATTGACGTTTTAAAGCAGTTTTGTACCCTCCAAAATATCCCTCAGTGAATTATATGTTATTTGTTATATATACTATAAATATAAGTTGAGATGCCCAGTCATGACACAATGTAGATGATATTATGCGATGGGCATTGTCACTGTTATTTTGACAATCTCCTATGTGAAGACTCTTTCTTTTTATCTTGTATTTTTGAAACTAAAGTCTCATGACACCGAGCACAAGTCACTGGAATGTGGTGTTGATATAGCCTGACAGCTCCGATGTGGCCAGAAGGTTTTCAGAACAGAGCTAGTCAGCTTATCCGCCAACATGTTAGAGAAACAGTGATATCTCAGGAGCCTCCCCTAGAACAGAAAAAGAATAACTGTAAGATTACCATTCATATACTCATAATATATCCACAGATTCCAACTTAAAAGAATGGCAGAACAATTGACAGGGATACTCGTGTCCATTACAAGCTGCAGTAATGTTTCGCTGTACAGCTGGATCACATTTAAAGCATATTTCACATTTACTCCTGTCTTGTTCATGTCAGCAGCTGCTCTGGATCAGTATCCTATCTGGCTCAAATTGCCCAAGCGTTATAATTCATGTCAAGTACTGATTGCTGAAAATAAAACCTAGGAAAATTAAGCCAAATTAACACTTCAGATCAAGTTCCTTACACTATAAAGAGGCTTAGACCATGAAACCTATGAAATGTGGAGACTAACTCTTTAAGGGGGACATAATCAGTGTGAAGTCATGTCCTCCTGTGAGGTCTGGACAATTGCAGCTCAGTGTAACTTAATATTACCATAATCGTTTGTATCAATGTTTTGTAGATTCTTATTTAACTGAAACACAATTCATGAATGATCCTGTAAAATGTTGTGGTTGTGTATTGGGACAATCTCCAAAAACAAATGTGCCATATTTATTAAGTGAGGATGATTAGGTTGTTGGTTTTTAATATGTCCAATCTTTTGTTTCGAAGGACCGATAAGTTGAATAGGTGACTGAAGTCTCTGACAGAAACTTACACACCACTGAAATTGCATGTGAAATTGATATATGGGATTGTATCCTGTGATTCATTTCAACATTCATTCATTATACAGGCAGTCCCCGGGTTACATACAAGATAGGGTATGTAGGTTTGTTCTTAAGTTGAATTTGTATGTAAGTCGGAACTGTATATTTTATCATTGTAATCCCAGACAGAACTTTTTTGGTCTCTGTGACAATTGGATTTTAAAAATGTTGGGTTGTCCTAAGAATCAATATTAATACTAAATCTTCATTACAGACACCTTTGATAACTGTTATAGCTGTTTATTGTAGCCTAAGGCTAAAGTACAATAAATTACCAATATCCAGAGGTCCGTTTGTAACTAGGGGTCGTATGTAAGTCGAGTGTTCTTAAGTAGGGGACCGCCTGTACATTATATAATTGCCAGCAAAATCTGACAATATTATTTGGCATCCGTGCAGCAGTTATCGGTGGATAGAAGGATCAGGCAGATTTCAACATGTCCACTCCTTTGATCTTAAAGATGTGTCTGCCAACAGTCCACTTCCCTCTCTCTACTAAGATCACATGCATGCCTGAATGAGTGTGTCTTATGCATATGGCAAATTCAGTAGATGCAGCAGTAAAAAAATGGTTAGAAAATATGACACATTCTAGTTTGAAGTCATAGACACAGGAATCTTTTTAAAATGAACCCAATATAAAAATCATATTTTGTGGTATCTACTGCATTCTCATACATGGTGGTTCTGTGAATAGAGTAGCATTATCCCCTTAGTTCTAAACTACATATACAGCTGTATTTATTTTCCCATATATGTAAAAATTATTTGAAAAAGCAGAAACTGCTTATTTTTGTAGGCACCGATTCCAAAAATTAGCTCTTGATGGAGCAATGGGCACATGATTTAGTGTATACCCTTTGGTTGCTTGCCAATATTTGTTCCATGATTTTTGTGTTCCTTCTTCCATGCATCTCTTAATAAATAATTCCCATAGTAAGTTTTGTTCCTTGATTTCTAATTTGAAGCAATGTAGTGATGTTCCAGTGTTTATGATAACAATATATGTGTATTTTACTCAGCCATCTGCCATTGTGGTTTGTCAAAGTCCTGGAATGATTCATTATTTCTGCACACGATTTATACATATTCAGGAAAGGCACTTAAATTTATAGCAATATTTATTTAACACAGTGGTAAAGAATGGGCTGTTTCACTGCTCACTGTTAAATAACTCAGTATTTTCACAGTTCATTTTTACAACATGGAAGCTATTTATGGAAGTGTTAAGCTGAATTTCTTTTTCTTCCAGTACAAGAAACAAAAGTGTTTAAAGGGAAGTTTCATATTAAAAATGCACAGATATCAGCAGGCACCATGTTAAAAATGTTATATTAATTCATATGTTTGTTGTAAAAAATTCAATAATTAATTTTTTATGTATAAAAAAAGAATAACAGCATGCAATGTCAATCAGCTGCCTCTAAAGCCAGTATGATCTTGTCATATTTCAAAAGTGGTATGGACTCTCGTGATAGGGATGTAATATTACCACTATACAAGGTACTGGTTCGGCCACACCTGGAATATGCTATCCAATTCTGGGCACCGGTCCATAAAAAGGATGCCCTGGAGATGGAGAGGGTTCAACAAAGCGCAATAAAAATAATAAGGGGTATAGAGGGTCTCAGTTATGAGGAAAGATTAAAACAATTAGATTTATTTAGGCTGAAAAAGAGACGACTACGAGGGGTAATGATTAATTTATATAAATATATAAATGGTCCATACAAAAAATATGGTGGTAAGTTGTTTCAGATTAAACCTAATCAAAAGACGAGGGGGCACTGTCTCCATCTGGAGAAATCAAGGTTTAATCACCAGAAGCAATAGGGCTTTTTTTTACTATGAGAACTGTCTGTCTGTGGAATAGCCTGCCTCAGGCGTTGGTCACAGCAGGGACAGCAGAGAGGGGTTCAAGAAAGGTCTAGATGTCTTTTTACACCTAAATAACAATGATGGTTATGTTATATAGAATTGTTTCCCCTAAATCACTTCCTCATCCAATGCCTTCCCTTCCTTGGTTGACCTTGATGGACATGTGCCTTTTTTCAACCGTATAAACTATGATACTATGATGTAAATCTTTGCTCATTATGGTCTTACTCAGTGACAGCTTTTATCCAATGTGGGTGCAGGCAGACTAAACCACTAATGACTTGTGATGTGACAAGTCTGTTAAGGTTGTATGGAGAGGACCTACAGGTGAACAAGAAATGTATACAGATCTGTTACAGTGTGCTGGTGGCACTTTACTGTAGTATGGCAGTATATGGTAGGATCTATCAGACAAACTAGGGTTAATGCACCTTAAAGGGTCTTAAAATTAGACAGATTTGTTACAGTGTGCTGGTGACTCATTGTAACAGATCAAGTACAAAAATATACTGACCTACTGTATATGGTAGGGTCTATCAGACAAACTGGGGTTAATGTACCGTAGAGCAGTATTCCCTAACCTTTTTGTATCTTGGGACAGGCTACACCCAAAAAATTTTTTTACCAAGGACTGGACTGGGTAACCCTTTTACCATGGTCCTTGGAAAATAAAATTGTGTGCCCCGCAAATAGTCCATATCTAACCCCAACCCACAGTCCAAGTTCACAATCTTCTTCCCGGTGCTTGTAAGTGCTTGTCTTGCGACACAATTTATGATGTTAAATCCTGCGCATTGTCCGAATCCGTTGGATCGTTCGACGGCCCGCCCCCTGATTTGAGTCACATGAAAGCTGATGCTAATGCGCCAACATCCGATCGCGTGCGCCAAAAAACGACTGTTAAATGCAGCACTAATCGGATATCGCCGGGAAACCCGATGAAAATGCGGTCCATGGACCCTTAGTAAATGAGCTCCATAGTGTTTAAAATGCCCCCTTTCCTGCAGCTTCAATTTTTTCTGTAGCCTTCCTCTATAGTGCCCTTTTCTTTGGGGTTTTCGCTGTGAGGAAAAAAGCCAACCTGGCGAGGAAGTGGTGTACAAATGGTGTAAAAATGCCCACTTGGCGTGGAGGTGGTATAACTGGGAAACTAGTCACAATTCCTGGCTGTGCAGAAAGAACTGCAACCATTTCAGGGTTTGTGCAAAAGTTTTCAGGTATACAAGCTCTAATAAATACCCCCTAAGAATCTGAAGTCATTTACAGAGTGTCAGTGAGACTAACTGCCTTCCAAATGTGGAATGGGTGGCACCAGATTTGCTTGTTTTATCATGTATTATCAATGTTATATGAATTTTTTGATTGGGTTGCAGGTGCATTTAGTTCTTTTTGCAATATATTTTTGCATTTATTTTAAGCATGGCGTGGCAGACATTATATGAAACGAAGAGACTGATCAGGTGTTAAATTCCATGCTGCCACCTTATCTCTCAAGCCTCAGAAATGGTGACTTTTCCAACATTCAGAAAGAAATGATGTGCTGATGCTACTTCTGGCCAACAAGTCGATGCTGAGGTTGATATTTATGGGCACCAGGAGCAACTAAACCACTAGTTGGACCATCAGTCACAGCTCTTTGGTCATCACCATTGACCTACTGAGCAGCCTAGCTCACCACTCTGACATTTTTACTACTTTTATTTCTGTATGTTTGTATGTCCATTTTATAATATTGAGTATATAAAAAGGGGAATAAACATAAAAAGTTAATGAGGAAATATTTCCCCGCTTGTGTTATGGATAGCAGTGATTTTCAACCTGTGTGCCGCGGGTTGAGTGTGCCGCGGGGAAAGTTCCCCGAACTATGGTGCCCCTGTGTAGCTGTGCCGCGCCCCCGTGTTTCGACCCCCATACTTACCTACAAGCCCTGCGTCGGCGATCCGCCCATCTTCTGTAGCTCCTGCACCGCGCGGCCCATGTCACGTGACTGACGCGACCTGACGTCAGGTCACGTGACCAAAGGCGTGCGGTGCAGGAGCTACAGAAGGTGGGCGGATCGCCATTAGGAGTGAAGGTACGCGGAAGAAGACATCAAGGGTAAGTATATAAGGTTATTATTTGTATAGGGAAGGCAGCTAGGGTCTTTTTTTTATTAGTATAGGGAAGGCAGCTAGGGTCTTTTTTTTATTAGTATAGGGAAGGCAGCTAGGGTCTTTTTTTTATTAGTATAGGGAAGGCAGCTAGGGTCTTTTTTTTATTAGCAAAGGGAGGCCTCTAGGGCCTTTTCATTAGCAAAGGGAGGCCTCTAGGGCCTTTTCATTAGCAAAGGGAGGCCTCTAGGGCCTTTTCATTAGCAAAGGGAGGCCTCTAGGGCCTTTTCATTAGCAAAGGGAGGCCTCTAGGGCCTTTTCATTAGCAAAGGGAGGCCTCTAGGGCCTTTTCATTAGCAAAGGGAGGCCTCTAGGGCCTTTTCATTAGCAAAGGGAGGCCTCTAGGGCCTTTTCATTAGCAAAGGGAGGCCTCTAGGGCCTTTTCATTAGCAAAGGGAGGCCTCTAGGGCCTTTTCATTAGCAAAGGGAGGCCTCTAGGGCCTTTTCATTAGCAAAGGGAGGCCTCTATGGCCTTTTCATTAGCAAAGGGAGGCCTCTAGGGCCTTTTCATTAGCAAAGGGAGGCCTCTAGGGCCTTTTCATTAGCAAAGGGAGGCCTCTAGGGCCTTTTCATTAGCAAAGGGAGGCCTCTAGGGCCTTTTCATTAGCAAAGGGAGGCCTCTAGGGCCTTTTCATTAGCAAAGGGAGGCCTCTAGGGCCTTTTCATTAGCAAAGGGAGGCCTCTAGGGCCTTTTCATTAGCAAAGGGAGGCCTCTAGGGCCTTTTCATTAGCAAAGGGAGGCCTCTAGGGCCTTTTCATTAGCAAAGGGAGGCCTCAAGGGCCTTTTCATTAGCAAAGGGAGGCCTCTAGGGCCTTTTCATTAGCAAAGGGAGGCCTCAAGGGCCTTTTCATTAGCAAAGGGAGGCCTCTAGGGCCTTTTCATTAGCAAAGGGAGGCCTCTAGGGCCTTTTCATTAGCAAAGGGAGGCCTCTAGGGCCTTTTCATTAGCAAAGGGAGGCCTCTAGGGCCTTTTCATTAGCAAAGGGAGGCCTCTAGGGCCTTTTCATTAGCAAAGGGAGGCCTCTAGGGCCTTTTCATTAGCAAAGGGAGGCCTCTAGGGCCTTTTCATTAGCAAAGGGAGGCCTCTAGGGCCTTTTCATTAGCAAAGGGAGGCCTCTAGGGCCTTTTCATTAGCAAAGGGAGGCCTCTAGGGCCTTTTCATTAGCAAAGGGAGGCCTCTAGGGCCTTTTCATTAGCAAAGGGAGGCCTCTAGGGCCTTTTCATTAGTAAAGGGAGGCCTCTAGGGCCTTTTCATTAGTAAAGG
Organism: Engystomops pustulosus; assembly: GCF_040894005.1. NCBI lineage: Eukaryota > Metazoa > Chordata > Amphibia > Anura > Leptodactylidae > Engystomops > Engystomops pustulosus. The sequence goes on from NC_092413.1 coordinate 49,425,416, forward strand.
GAGGCCGCTAGGGTCTTTTAATTAGTAAACGGAGGCCGCTAGGGGCTCTTAATTAGTAAAGGGAGGCTGCTAGAGGTTTTTACTAGTAAAGGGAGGCCGCTAGGGGTTTTTTTATTAGTAAAAGGAGGCCTTTTATGACTGTTTTAGTGTCATTTTGTGCTATTTTGGTTGGTGTTGTGCCCCAGGATTTGCTAAGTATAACAAGTGTGCCGCGGCTCCAAAAAGGTTGAAAATCACTGATGTATAGGATAAGTCTAGGGATATAAAATATACTTGCTGCTTGGTCTCTTTATTAATCATATTATATTTATGAATAATTTTACATAACATAATTCATTACATTTACGTTTATTTGTTCCCTGAGTTTATGAATGCCCAACACTGTACATCACATATTGTATGAATTTAGGGGGCAATCAGTTGACTCTTCTCTAAGGTCCTTTAAATGGACTGCTAAATATTTGAATGGTACCACAATTGGTGCCAGTATGGACTGTGTCTGCTACAGGGGCGGGGGTTGAGCTGACCTTAGAATGGAGCTTGGGGTCTGGTTCAGGGGACCCATAGAAAGAAAACTCTTAGAAATATTCACCACTGAGTATAAATTCATAAAACAAAACTACTCAACAGATTACTGTGTAGCCATTGGTGTTGAAGTTGTAAAGGATCTAGAGCCTAATGACAGCTCTCCGGCACTTCCTATTCAGGCGCACACAGGTGCGTGCCACCATGCGTCGAAGCTGCTGCCAATATAAAGATTACTAAAGTGTTTAAAAGCAATACAGCGGTTTATGGACATAACGAAGATATGCTCCGGCACCAGCTCACCCTGAGATGATGCACAGTATTTTCTGCCTAGAAGTACTATTGGAAAGTGGTAGGCTTCATTTAAGCCTACCATCTGATTTTTTTTTAGATATCTCAGTCTTTGAGTACCCTCTAGTGGCTATATATATAAGTGCTTCTTAGTATTAAAGGAAACCTACCACTTGTAGTGGCAGGTTTCTGATGGAAATACCGGGCACCAGCTCAGGGTGAGCTGGTGCCGGAGCTTATTTTCGTTAGTGTTTTAAACCGCGGTATCGCTGTTTAAAACACTTTTTAAACTTTATAGCCGGCGCAGGCAGGTAGGCGCTTACCGTGCGCGCGGCTACATAGGAAGTGAATGAGAGCCGAGCGTGTACCTGCCTGCGCCGGCTATAAAGTTTAAAAAGTGTTTTAAACAGCGATACCGCGGTTTAAAACACTAACGAAAATAAGCTCCGGCACCAGGTAGGTTTCCTTTAAGGATTGGAGGTACTAATTGTGGTATTTTTATGCTCTATTAAGACAAACTAATTTATTTCTATTAAAAAGTGAATCTCTCCAAAATCCATCTGCAGCTATGTACTTTCATTAAAATAATAGAGAAGTAATGAAAGCAGAAGGTGGCTACTTTATAGAACCGAGAATATATGACAGACTATATAAATCTACATGTGTTAAATCATAGTTTTGACATATGCAGTGCGAATCTACAATTTTTATAGTCATGATAATACAGGGTGCAGAGCCAAGAACCCAGACAAGGAAAGAGCATCATCCATGTACTTTTATTACAGCAGACAGTAATAAAAGTACACAATGTACACTGACCCTTGGGATGCTCCAGTTTTCATATATCATAAACAGCACCAATTTTAAAATTTATTTAAAAAATCTCCTCTCCACCAATTAAATTATATTCAGATCCTATAGTTTAACCCGTCACAGAGCTATGAAGGATGTATGAAGAGGGCTCACGGGCTGAGCCCTCTTCATACAGAGATGGGCTTTGCTGCATATCGCAGCAAAGACCCATCGCTAACACCCGCGGTCGGTGCTTGCACCAATCGCGGGTGTTAACCTGTTGTTTGCTGCCTGCAAAGTTGCTGGCGGCACTCAAAACATGGCACCGCATGGGCGCAGCCATCTTACCCTCGACCTTCGCTCCCCCGAACGTCAACGGGGGGCGGCGATCGTCGTTTTGAAGATGTAGAGCGAGAAACAAGCGAAAATACCCTGCGTCCTTAAGGGGTTACTTAAAATTTGACCCCTATATACATATTCTCTCACGTTTAACTGTATACAGACGCCTATGTACTGATATACCCAACAGAATTTTAATTGTGCCCCTATATACAGCCCCACTTACTTTTATTGCATACAGTACCCCCTCCCTTTTGAATTTCACGCAGGAGTAGTTGTGACTGCTAAAATGCTATAGGAGTATGTAAAGCTAAAAGATTCTTTGTACTGTTTCCAGTGGTTAAATAGAGGAAAGTTGAGGGTCCTCAGTTGTTGTTACTTTTTTTTTTCACTAACTAAAAAGATGATGACAATTTCAAGCTTTCAAGATGCCTGATGTAGGCATTTGTACAAAACCATTGACTTCATTGATACCCAAAAAAACTATTAAGAAACTACCAAGAAACTGTACCTACTGTACAGATTCCCAACCACAGCATACAGCAATTGGCAACTCACATATAAAGTTTTTCCCAGGAGCAGAGAGAGCGGCCCTCTTGTGCAGCTTCTGACTTTTTAAAGCAACATCTCAGAGCTGCTGGTGATTAGCCCAATCACCTCAAACACCTGGAGTGGCTAAGCGGAGCAGGGACCAAGCCCAACACTCCAAACTGCAGCAGCCAGGTCTTCCAGACCAGGTTTTGGCTCCCTAGATAGTGTAAGACAGAAACCTAGGGGAAACATACACACCATTCAACACTTTTCCCCTGGTCCTGTCACATATCCTCCCCCTCTGTTTCGACCTCGGGGCCGGAACAATCTGTGCCAATGAGCAGTAGACCCTTGAGAGGGCATCTGCATTACCCATCTGCCGTCCTGGTCTGTGTTCCACTACAAAACTAGTTCTGTAGAGACATAAACCACTGTGTTACTCGCCTGTTCTTCTCACGGTTTTGACACATCCACTTGAATGGGGCATGGTCAGTTACAAGTTTAAATGTCCTGCCAATCAAGTAGTACCTGAGCGCTTCCAATGCCCACGTAATTGCCAAGCATTCCTTTTCTACAATGGCATACTTCCTTTCATGGTCATTCAGTTTCCTACTCAGGTAGACCACAGGATGTTCTTCGTCTCCCCTAACTTGTGACAACACAGCACCTACACCAATAACAGAAGCGTCTGTTTGTACAACAAATTCTTTGGTAAAGTCTGGTGTTATTAAGACTGGCTGGCCACAAAGAGCTTGTTTTAGGCTCTGGAAAGCCTGCTCAGCTTCAGTGGTCCATTTGACCATGACCGAGTCTTTGCCTTTCGTAAGGTTGGTTAAAGGGGCAGCAATACTTGCAAAATTTTCCATAAACCTCCTGTAGTAGCCAGTTAAACCCAGAAATGCCCTTACTTGTTTTTTATTTACAGGCCTGGGTCAGTTTTGTATGGCCTCAATCTTGTTTATTTGGGGTTTGATAACACCTCGCCCTATAGTGTACCCCAGGTATCTAGCCTCTTCCTGTCCAAGGGCACATTTCTTTGGATTGACTGTCAAACCTGCTTCCCTGATAGAATTCAGTACTGCTTGAACCCTTGGTAGATGACATCATCTTGACAGGCAGCTGCATATTTTCTATGTGGACGTAAAATTCTGTCCATCAGCCTCTGGAACGTGGCTGGAGCCCCATGCAACCCAAATGGAAGAACCACATACTGGAAATGGCCATCAGGAGTGCTAAAGGCCGTTTTCTCTTTGGCCTGCTCTGTCAATGGTACTTGCCAATAACCTTTTGTAAGGTCTAAAGTAGTGAAATACCTGGCGTTACCCAACCTATCAATTAACTCGTCTACTCGAGGCATGGGATATGCATCAAACTTTGATACTGCATTCAATTTCCTAAAATCAGTGCAGAAACGCAGGGTACCATCAGGTTTTGGGATAAGGACTATAGGACTAGACCAGTCACTGTGCGATTCCTCTATAACTCCCAGTTTGAGCATCATTTGCACTTCATCTGCAATTGCCTTACGTCTGGCCTCAGGTACCCTGTAGGGCTTTTGGTTCACTCTGACCCCTGGCTCTGTTATGATGTCATGTTTAACAACATTTGTTTTTCCTGGCAAGTCAGAAAACACATCCCTATTGCTTTCTACAAACTCCTTTACTTCTTGGATTTGAGCACATGATAAAGTGTCAGGAATTATAACCTCTGGTACCCGTGGAACACCCTCCTTTTTACCAGTATTGTTAACCGCTACCAATACCTCCCGTTCTTTCCAGGGCTTAATTATATTTACATGATAAATCTGGTAGGGCTTACGTTTTCCTGGCTGGTGCACACGATAATTTACCTCTCCCACTTTTTCTACAATTTCATAGGGCCCTTGCCACTTAGCTAGAAATTTGCTTTCCACTGTAGGAACGAGAGCCAAGACCCTATCACCGGGATTAAAAGTCCTAACTCTGGCAGACCTGTTATATACCCGGGATTGGTTCTCTTGGGCTTTCTGTAAGTGTTCTTTAACCAGGGGCATTATTTTCTCCATTCTGTCTTGCATCTGGGCTATGTGCTCAATTACACTTTTGTAGGGGGTGGCTTCATGTTCCCAAGTCTCTTTGGCAATATCCAAAAGACCCCGGGGCTGTCTCCCATACACCAACTCAAATGGGGAGAAGCCTGTAGAGGCTTGTGGTACCTCCCTCACAGCAAACACGAGATAAGGGAGAAGACAATCCCAATCCTTACCATCCTGTGCGACAACCTTTTTAAGCATTCCCTTTAAGGTCTTATTGAACCTCTCTACTAAACCATCGGTTTGGGGATGGTAAACTGATGTACGCAAGTGAGTTATCTTCAACAGTTTACACAACTCCTTGGTGACTTTGGACATAAATGGTGTCCCCTGATCTGTAAGTATTTCTTTAGGTATCCCTGTACGTGTAAACATATGAAACAATTCTTTTGCAATCATTTTTGCTGAAGTCTTCCTTAGAGGGATTGCTTCTGGATAGCGTGTAGCGTAATCAACAACTACAAGAATATGCTGTGGACCTCTAGCGGACTCAACCAGAGGACCTACCAGGTCCATTGCAATCCTCTCAAAGGAAGTTTCAATAATTGGCAGGGGCACCAAGGAACTCCTAAAATTTGGTACAGGGTTGTGTAACTCAGTGATTTTCAACCTGTGTGCCGCGGCACATGGTGAGTGTGCCGCGGGGAAAGTTCCCCGAACTATGGTGCCCCTATGTAGCTGTGCCGCCGCGCCCCCGTGTTTCGACCCCCATACTTACCTACAAGCCCTGCGTCGGCGATCCGCCCATCTTCTGTTGCTCCTGCACCGCGCGGCCCATGTCACGTGACTGACGCGACCTGACGTCAGGTCGCGTCAGTCACGTGACCAAAGGCGTGCGGTGCAGGAGCTACAGAAGGTGGGCGGATCGCCATTAGGAGTGAAGGTACACAGAAGAAGACATCAAGGGTAAGTATATAAGGTTATTATTTGTATAGGGAAGGCAGCTAGGGTCTTTTTTTTATTAGCAAAGGGGGGCCTCTAGGGCCTTTTCATTAGCAAAGGGGGGCCTCTAGGGCCTTTTCATTAGCAAAGGGGGGCCTCTAGGGCCTTTTCATTAGCAAAGGGGGGCCTCTAGGGCCTTTTCATTAGCAAAGGGGGGCCTCTAGGGCCTTTTCATTAGCAAAGGGGGGCCTCTAGGGCCTTTTCATTAGCAAAGGGGGGCCTCTAGGGCCTTTTCATTAGCAAAGGGGGGCCTCTAGGGCCTTTTCATTAGCAAAGGGGGGCCTCTAGGGCCTTTTCATTAGCAAAGGGGGGCCTCTAGGGCCTTTTCATTAGCAAAGGGGGGCCTCTAGGGCCTTTTCATTAGCAAAGGGGGGCCTCTAGGGCCTTTTCATTAGCAAAGGGGGGCCTCTAGGGCCTTTTCATTAGCAAAGGGGGGCCTCTAGGGCCTTTTCATTAGCAAAGGGGGGCCTCTAGGGCCTTTTCATTAGCAAAGGGGGGCCTCTAGGGCCTTTTCATTAGCAAAGGGGGGCCTCTAGGGCCTTTTCATTAGCAAAGGGGGGCCTCTAGGGCCTTTTCATTAGCAAAGGGGGGCCTCTAGGGCCTTTTCATTAGCAAAGGGGGGCCTCTAGGGCCTTTTCATTAGCAAAGGGGGGCCTCTAGGGCCTTTTCATTAGCAAAGGGGGGCCTCTAGGGCCTTTTCATTAGCAAAGGGGGGCCTCTAGGGCCTTTTCATTAGCAAAGGGGGGCCTCTAGGGCCTTTTCATTAGCAAAGGGGGGCCTCTAGGGCCTTTTCATTAGCAAAGGGGGGCCTCTAGGGCCTTTTCATTAGCAAAGGGGGGCCTCTAGGGCCTTTTCATTAGCAAAGGGGGGCCTCTAGGGCCTTTTCATTAGCAAAGGGGGGCCTCTAGGGCCTTTTCATTAGCAAAGGGGGGCCTCTAGGGCCTTTTCATTAGCAAAGGGGGGCCTCTAGGGCCTTTTCATTAGCAAAGGGGGGCCTCTAGGGCCTTTTCATTAGCAAAGGGGGGCCTCTAGGGCCTTTTCATTAGCAAAGGGGGGCCTCTAGGGCCTTTTCATTAGCAAAGGGGGGCCTCTAGGGCCTTTTCATTAGCAAAGGGGGGCCTCTAGGGCCTTTTCATTAGCAAAGGGGGGCCTCTAGGGCCTTTTCATTAGCAAAGGGGGGCCTCTAGGGCCTTTTCATTAGCAAAGGGGGGCCTCTAGGGCCTTTTCATTAGCAAAGGGGGGCCTCTAGGGCCTTTTCATTAGCAAAGGGGGGCCTCTAGGGCCTTTTCATTAGCAAAGGGGGGCCTCTAGGGCCTTTTCATTAGCAAAGGGGGGCCTCTAGGGCCTTTTCATTAGCAAAGGGGGGCCTCTAGGGTCTTTTAATTAGTAAAGGGAGGCCGCAAGGGGCTCTTAATTAGTAAAGGGATGCTGCTAGAGGTTTTTACTAGTAAAGGGAGGCCGCTAGGGTTTTTTTATTAGTAAAGGGAGGCCTTTTATGACTGTTTTAGTGTCATTTTGTGCTATTTTGGTTGGTGTTGTGCCCCAGGATTTTCTAAGTATAACAAGTGTGCCGCGGCTCAAAAAAGGTTGAAAATCACTGGTGTAACTGACACCTTGGGCAAGAGTCACAATACTCTTTTACCTCTATATGCATCCCTGGCCAATAAAACCTTTGCAAGATACGGTCTTTTGTCTTCTCATATGCTAAATGACCACCTAACACATGTGAGTGGGCTAGATCCATAACCTTCCTACGATGCGATTTTGGAACCACAAGTTGTTCAACAATATGTCCACCCACCTCATCCACTCTGTAAAGCAAATTATTTTCCATTGCAAAATGAGGAAATATTTTATCCACCCCAGGTTCTTGGGGTACCCCATTTATTACTTTTATACCCTCTCGTGCATGAGTTAATTTAGGATCCCTGAGTTGGGCAGTCCCAAAATTATTGCTGGAGACTGGCAAATCAGGGAGACCAATTTCTTCAGTGTTTTCCTCTATATCTCCAGCAAATACGTCCGAGGGAAAACCCTCCATTTCCCCCAGCGTTACCCCTACAGCTTGCACAGGGTCAGGATCACTTAGTGGGATGGGGCCTACAAAAGACATATTTTCATTAGGAACATCCCTCTTAAGCATTTCCCACAGCTGCCAAAACAATGGAAAATCACATCCCACAATAACATTATGCATTAAAGACTTTACAACTCCTACTTCATGGCTCACTCTCCCAAATGGAGTTTCAACTGACACAATAGCAGTGGGGTACTCTCTGGTATTCCCATGTATACAGATGACACCCATCTGCTTGTTTTGCAGTTTGTTAGTGTCCACCAAACTCTCATTGATAAGAGTCACCAAACTACCCGAGTCCAGCAAAGCATCAATAGAATGTACTTCAAGAATCATGTTGCAAGTTTGTCGCTCTACATTTGGAGAAAATGAGGCAGAGTAGGCGGGTCTAGCAAACAAGGATTTTCTCCGCCCACTATCACACTCCATAGGCTCATCTACAAGGGGACAGTTGGCAGCCACATGACCTAGTTCTTGACAAGTTCTTTCCACTTATTGTCCACTTAGGACTAGCTGGGCTTGAAGGCCTAGCTACAAAGTCAGTCCCAGTTACTACTTTCTTGGCCTGTTTTACCCCCTTAACATTAGGAACAATCTTACCAAGTTCAGAGGTCTTTTGGTTCCTTGGGGTTGCCTGGAAAGAAGAGACATAACGTAGATAGTCCTCTGTATTTACATATCGTTCCACCAGCGCCACTAGCTGATCCACATCTTTGAGCTCTGTTTGTCCCACACAGCGTTGAATCCGAACTGGTAAGGCTCTAATAAACCTGTCCAGGACCACTTTTTCCACAACTTGTAATGCTGAAGCGAGCTCAGGCTGCAGCCACTTTTTAGCCAGATGAAACAGGTCATACATTTGGGATCTTACTGGTTTATCCAACTGAAAATGTCCAGGTATGTACCCGCTGTGCTCTGACCGCCTGTGTAACTCCAAGACAAGCAAGAATTTCAGCTTAGGGAATTGTCTGGCATCCTGCTCACTTAAATCAAAGTAGGCTTTCTGGGACTC